>NC_133547.1:3135000-3760000 GCF_048773025.1 Camelus bactrianus
TGCAAATACCTATTTTCTACAAGTGGTGTAACAGCAACAGGTACTAAAAGGCTTATTCCTGCCTTCTCGGGGGGTGAAATACATGGGAGACCACAACCAACATGGCAACATACGAGATGGAAGATACAGAGTTTTGGACAAATATCTGTAAATGTTCAAGTGGAGGAATAAGTGTGGTGTTTATATATGAGGTATATACTTACCTGTAGATAAAAGATACATATTTACGTGCATTTTTATTAAAATGTGTTACGTTGTATATATTACATGCAACACATAAGTACACATGTATCCATGAAACACTGAAGTTACACGTCAACGTGTGCATCTGTATTAAGCTCTGGACCCACGTATAGACTACATACGTGTGTGTGTCTCTATATGGGCAGACACGCAGGTGAGACAGGGAGGAAACTAATGCGTATAGAGCTGGGCGGGTCAATTCCTTGAAATAAACAGGTGGTAAGGAGGCAGGTCTCCAGAAAGGTCTCAGTCTGCTCTTCAGTAAGGAACCAGGCCACGCCTGTGGGGTTTAGAGAGGGGGACAGAGGAGAAGGGGGCTGACATTCGGGACTGAGCGCATTTGAGACACAACAGCGTTTACAGGACAGAGGAGGGAGGCCCCCATCATCGTCTTTCTCTGTCTTTTTGCACAGATTTGTTTATTTATATCAGCAAGCATTGCCGAAAAGTTCTCAAAAGAGGAGAGAGCAGTAAAAGTGCGCGCACAGGAGCAGAGCAGACAGGAGCGCACACAGACGTGCTGTGCCGTCCCCCCCGCGTCCCCCCAGCGACCCTGCCCGGGCCCTGCTGAGTCTCCGAGCGCCAGGAGCGGAGCGGCAGGAAGGCCCCCGGGCGGGCGCAGGAGGGCCGTGCAGAGCAGAGCCCGCACACAGGACGCTTCTCTATAGGACAGTGTCCGGGGAGCTGGGACCACAGAGGCTCGGGGTCTGAGATGGAGTCGTGGGCAGAGGGGCTGTGTCCCCCTAGCCTCTGTGCTGGCCCCGTGGAGGCCGCTCACCTGGCCCAGGGCGGGGTCGGCCTGAGAGAGCCCAGCCTGGGGCTGCCTGGCAGGAAGCTGGGGGAGGGCCTGACCCCCGGCCGTGAACAAAGCGTATCTTTTGTAGCCAACATCAGAGCAACACTGGAGGGTCAGGCTCTGTCCAGAGGTCACTAGAGATCCCTGCGGGGTGAGGAGGGAGGGCTTCCCAGACACACCTGGGGGAAAGACCAGCCCTGGATTGTAGGGGCTGGTCCCTCCCATAAAGCCTCTCCTCCCTTCCTGGCCCCCAGGTCTCACTGTCTCTCACACTCTGTGTCTCTGGTCCAGTAGCCCCCACCGTCTCACGTGGGGCTTCATCTGAGCAGGGACCCCAATAACCAGTCTGAAGCCTCAAAAGAAATATGGGGCCAGGATGGGACTTCCTCACCTGAGACCAGGAGCTCCAGGGGGCCGCTGGGGGCCGAGCACACCTGGGGTTTGCTCCTGTAGCAGCCATAGCATCTGAACGTCCACCTGGGGCTGGGGGGCACGGGGCCCACAGGGAACGGGGCCTGGGTCTGCCCGCTGGGCTGTGGCTGTGCGTCCAGGGCCCCGGAGGGCTTGTCTTCCCCTTCCTTAGTCAGGATGAACCTGTCAAATCCCTGCCATGAGCCACACCGGAGGGTCACGTTCCCTCCTGAGGTCACCATGGGGCTCGGCAGGGCTGAGAGGCTGGGTTTGCTGTAGGCTCCTAGAGAGAAGGGGCCGCTTGTTCAGTGGGGCTCACGGCTCCCTCACCTCCCCCAGGGCTGGGCTGTGAGAGGGACACGGCCCTGGGAGCAGCCCCCCTTCCTGAGGGCAGAGCCTGAGGCTGGGACCCCTGAGTGTCCTCTCACCTGTCATCACCAGCTCCAGGGGGTCACTGTCCTGTGACCAGCCAGTGCTGCTGTAATGGTAACAGTGGTATCTCCCTGCGTACCCCTCTGTCACGTGTGGGATGGAGAACTTGGCCTTGTCCCCGGGCTCCAGTGGGGGCTGTCTCCCCCAGGGGCTTTGGCTTCCCTCTTTATCCAGACGGAACTCCCGGGCCCCCAGGGTCCCCTGACACCAGATGGTCACAGGGCTATTCCAGGGGATCACAGAGCCTGGCTCAGCCCAGATGGTAGGTTTGGGGCGGGTCCCTGGAAGGAAATCAAAGACCTGGGTCACAAGACATTCCCACCCCCATCCCCCACTCTCAGCCCCACAGCTCCCAGCCTCCCCTTCCTTCAGCCCAGAGCTGCTGTTCCCCATCCCCATTGCCCGGGGAGGGGCTGCCCCGTCCCCACAATGAGGAGGGGGGAGCGGGGACACCTGGGCACAGACTCACCTGCCTGCACCTGGGTCCTCACGCCCACACTCAGCCCTGGAAGAGAGGTCCCTGTGAGAGATTCACCCCTGAACCCTGAGCAGAACCTCCCCTCCCCTGAGCGTCCTGAGCCCCGGGGTCTCCTGACAGAGCAGGCCTGGCTCCCAGACCAGGACCGCCCTCCCCTCCTCAATCTCACCGAGACACAGCAGGGCCGTGAGGGTGGGGGTCATGGCGCCTCCTCACTGTGGTCCAGGCTGTGCAGATGGAGGAGATAAAGTGCCCTCAGCACACAGACCCACAGGGTGTGTCCGCTCAGAGGCTGGTCCTCCCCATCACGGGGCTGTCACGTCAGCAGCCCCACGGGAAGGGGAACTGCCCCTTCTTGAGAGCCTGGCTCTCGTTTCCGTGACAGATCAGCAAAGAGACCCGGTGTCTTCCTGAGGCGCCCCTTGCAGGTGAGGGTGCCCAGGCCACGCCCTTCCCTCTCAGAGCCTCCGTGTGGGGCCTCCTTCGTCCTCAGCCGTCCATCAGCACAGTCCTGCGGGGTCCTCACCATGGACTAGGCTCACCTTCACATCTTCAGGGCAGATGCAGGTTCCTGCTGGTCTGCAGAGTTCAGATCAGCAGAGACGCACGTCGAACGTCTAAGTACAGTTCAGTGGAGGTCAAGGGGGCAATGAGCACAGAGGAGAAGCACCGGGAAATAAGGGCAGGAACCACGACTCCTCTCCTGTCCCCGGAGTGTGGGTTCATTTCCGTCACAGTCCACATCACTACTTCTCTTTTTCTTGCAGCAGCGTCCACCCCACCTCCTGGGAACAAGTCACTGAGTCCTCCCTGCCTCCTCGGTGCCCCGTTTTCCTGAGACAGCCTCCTCATCCTGCCGTTTTATCCTAAAACTTGTGAAACGGTGATTTGAGTCGCAGCTCTGGCTTGTTGAAGAAAATTGATTTTTGTTTAAATATTTGTCTCCCACCTGTATGAATTGAGCAATAATATCATAATTAGATTTTCTCCCATTAAAAAAATTTGTTTTGCATCCAAGTTTATTTGGGAGACTGAAGTGTGATTTTTCCTCTCTTGAAATTCCTTGTCAGGTTGTCATGGTGGCCTGTGAAAATGTGTGGTAATGTGTTTGCTCTAGAAAATTCTCCGTAAGACAAGCTTTTGATCTTCTGTGTTTGGAAGAGCTCACCAGGGAAACCTGCCAGAGCCGGAAAGAGTTTTTTTTTAATACTTTCATTGTCCTTTAATGCATTTCTCCATCCAGACACAGACACACACAAAAAAATTACATGAAAATATTTTTTTTCTGTGTTTTGATTTCTTGCCAGAGCATTGATTGACTCTTGGTAGGTTGGGATTTCTGTTTTTTTTTTTTTTCAGCATTTTGAAAATTGAGTTATAGTAGTTTACAATGTTGTGTCAGTTTCTGGTGTACAGCACAAGTTTTCAGTCATACATGAACATACATACATTCATCCTCATACTCTTTTTCACTGTAAGTTACTACAAGATCTTGAATATAGTTCCCTGTGCTATACAGTATAAACTAGTTTATCTATTTTATATGCACCTATCAGTATGTACAAATCTTGAATTCCCAGTTTATCCCTTCCCACCCCCTTCCTCCTGGCAACGACAAGTTTGTATTCTATGTCTATGAGTCTGTTTCTGCTTTATATATAGGTTCATTTGTCTTCTTTTTTTTTTTTTTTTAAGATTCCTCATATGAGTGATGTCACATGGTATTTTTCTTTCTCTTTCTGGCTTACTTCACTTAGAATGACTTTCTCCAGGGACATCCATGTTGCTGCAAATAGAATTATGTTGTCATTTTATGGCTGAGTAGTATTCCATTGTATAAATATACCACATCTTCTTTACCCAGTCATCTGTCGATGGACATTTAGGCTGTTTCCATGTCTTGGCTGTTGTAAATAGGGCTGCTGTGAACATTGGGCTGCAGGTGTCTTTCTGAATTAGAGTTTCCTCTGGATATATGCCCAGGAGTGGGATTCCTGGGTCATATGGTAAGTCTATTCCTAGTCTTTTGAGGAATCTCCATACTGTTTTCCACAATGGCTGCACCAAACTGCTTTCTGTGGGATGATGTTAATATTCAGATGTAATTTATTTAATACGTCAAAGACAGTTCAGGTTTTCTGTTTATTCCTGAGCTTGTTTTGGAAAAAAATTTGGGTGGACATTAGTTGAGTTCATCGAAATTGGGTAACGTTCTTCATAAGGTCCACTTACATCTATTGTGACACGATTTCAGTCTAAAATGGTACCAGAGGGTATGAAATGGAGAATCTTATACATTCATTGTTCAGAAGCAAACTTACGGACCGAGAGACTGATTTCCTATAAGTGCCTGACTTACAGAAAGCTGAAGCTTGTCCCTGGACCGGGGAATGTCCGGGAAGAGTCTTTCCCCGTCCCCAGCCAAGGAACTTGCTGCTGGGGCTGTAGCTGAGCTAGCCTCCTTTGCATTCCTTCCCCATAAGCACACTCCCCCCGAGCCGTCTCGGGATGCACCTGTAGCTTGCTACAGTTTGCACGTTTTGAATTGCAATTTGTCTACTATTCCTGAATAAACTAATTTTTGTGGGATTTTGAGCTTGTCTCAGTTTACCTCTCGTGTTTTGGGTGACGCTGTAAAAGTCTGTGGGATCCCTAGTGAGGCCCCATTTTTCGTTATTGATTTGGGTTACCTGGGCCTCACCTATCCTTCTTCAGTGTTGTTGGGACTTTGTACATTTTAAGAATATTTAATAATAAATATTTTTGCTCTGTTGATGTTGTGTACTGAATGCGTGTGTCCCCCAAATTAGTACATTAAAGCCCTAACCCCAGTGTGTCTGTATTTGGAAGTGAGGCTTCTAAGAAAGAAATAGAGATTTTAAAAGGTTGTAAGCGCCATCCTTGCTCAATAAGACTGTGTCCTTCCAAGAGGAGGAGGCAGCGGACTCGCTGTCTGTCTCCCTCCGCGGTCTCACACTGAGGAAGGCGTGTGAGCGACACAGGAAGAAGGGCCCCCATGACCCGGGGGGCCCCCACCTGTGCCGACCCTACTGGCACCTTGTGTGGGACTTCCAGTCTCCAGAACTATGAGAAAGGGAATTCCTGGGGCTTAAACCGCCCAGCCTGTGATGTTTCGTCACAGACGCCTGAGCAGACCGACACAGATTTTAGTCCCAGGAAGTGTGGTGCTGCCGTAACAGCTACCTGACATGTGGGAGCAGCTTTGGAACTGGTAGTGGCGGGGGGGGCGGTTTGAGGTGGGTGCTGGAAACATGAGTGGACCGTGGGTAGTCATATGGTCCTGAAAAGTGATGCTGGTGGGAGCTCAGACAGACGAGGAGGTGGGGAGAAAGCCTCCATCTTCTGAGAGAACACGTGTTAACCATGAGCAGAATGTTGGTAGAAATAAGGACGGTCAAGTCCCTCTGGCAGAGCCTCAGACAGAAACGGAGAGCAAGTTGCACTGCACGTTGGAGATAAGTGATCTTGTTAGAAAGCGGCCGAGGGCTTGGCTGAACTGTGCTCTCACGTTTGGAGAAGGTAGAACTTCCGAGCCATGAAATTGCATATTTAGCTGAAGAGGTTCCTACACAGAATGTTCATGTGTGGCCCAGGTCGTCCTGTGCTGATAGGGTTCCAAAGGGGAGAGGTGAATGGAAGGATGGCCTGTTAAGCAGATGGACCCAGAACTGAAAGATGGGTTGCAGTTTTCTCTGTGCTGGAACAAACACCAAAGTGTGCTTGCAGGAGAACGCCAGGCTGTGGATCGACTGCTAGTTGGTAGAGATTAAGGGGTCACAGGAGCAGAAACACTGCCAGTTTGCCGTGAAGGGGTGGGAAGGGGACAAAATGAGTGAAAACCATCAGACCCTTTGCAAGAAAAGGGAATGATGACCCAAAGGCAATTCAGAGATCACCAGGGCTGCCTCCTTGGTTTCAGCAGGGCACATGGCCTCTGCTCAAAGCCTTGGGAGGGGGCCCTCACAGAGAGACAAAGGGGCTGATCTGCCACACACCCCTCCCCGCCATCGAGCCACGGAGGTGATGCTGCTGCCCCAGAGGACCTGATGGGCAAAGCATCCAAGCAAAGAGGATTGTTCTGGAGCCTTAAGGTCCAATGGAAGTTGACTTGATAGATGGTGTGCGTGCTTGGAACCCTCTCTCTCCCTGTGGGCATGGGACTCTGTCTCCTAGGCCTGCCCCAGCATTGCATTTTGGAAGCACACAGTTTGCCTGGATCACCGGTTCACAGCTGCAGACGAATTCTGCCTCAGAGTGAATCTTACCCTGAGTCTCACCCATGTCTGGTGTGGCTGACTTGGAGATGTGACTTGGGATTTTAGATTTGATCGTTGGTGCCTCAATGAATGGAGATTTGGGGGACAGTGAGGATGGAATGAATGTGTATTTCGCATGGGAGAAAGTCATGAATTCAGAGGGCTTAGGGGTGGAATATTGTGGACTGATTGTTGGAGCCCCTTAAAAATTCTACTGAAGCCTTAACCAGCCTCCAGTGTGGCTAAATTTGGAGATGGGGCCTCTAAGAAAGTAATGAAGGGTAAATGATATCATAAGGGTGGAGCCCTGGTCAGATAGGGTTAGTGGCCTTGTAAGAAGAGACACCAGAGCTCTCTCTCTTCCTGCACATGCACGCGCGCGCACACGTGCACACACTCACTCCAAGCTAGGGTCGCGTGCACACAGCGAGAAGTCAGGCGTCCACACCCAAGGAAAAAGGAGCCACACATGAGGCGCCCTAGACTTGGTCTTCCAGCCTCCAGACTGTGAGAAGAAAAATTTCTATGCTTTTTTATTTTGTTCTAGCAGCCTGAGCAGATTAATAGAATTGATATTTCCCTCTTTTTTAGTTCTTTCCATGTAAATACACACTTTTCTTATTAGTATAGCCTTTTGCCCGTTGTCATGGGGCGAATTTGCTGTTTCTTTTCCTGACTTCTGTATATCTAGATCACCGGTTTTCTGGCTTTCTTCGTTTTTTAAGGTAATATTGTTTAGGCACTTAGTTTTCCCGATTGATCTTGACATACACCATTGGCATTATCACTTAAGTAACAGTCTGTGTCGCTGTGTAAGATTTGCATTACCAGTGACGTGAAAAAAGTTCTATCTTCAATTGCGGTTTTCTTCTCTCACCTATCGGTTATTTAGAAGTGTATTGCTTTGTTTCTAAAAATACAGAGTTAATGTTTATCTTGGTTTTCAGCACGGGGTGACTTCTAAAGCCCCAGGGTATCCTGCTTGCTTATGAAAGATCCCTGGGCTCAGGGCATTAGATGGGTGTCCATGGGGCAGCCCCCCTGCCTCCCGGGGTCCCTGCGGTCTCCCTCCTGGGAGTGGGGAGTCGGTGTCCTGTCCTGGGCTAGTGGATGGCGAGTGTGGCGTACATGCTGGGCTCTGTGGGGGGCTCCCCCGCCTGGGAGGGAGGGGGTGCGGTCGTCTCCCGTCTGAGGGTCGAGTGGGTCAGCTGGGCATAGGTCACATCCTGGGGGGCTTCAGACATGGCAGCCTGGGGGAGCAGGGAGGTGAGAGTCAGGTATGTGATTGAGGTAGGGGAAAAGCCAGGGCACCTGGAACAGAAAAAACCCACCCGACTGTCCATCTGCCTCTCCTCCCCCATTTGTCTGTCCTTTGTGTCCAGCAATTGCTCTGAACACGGGGGAGGAAGGGTGTCCACCCCGTGCTGGCGTCTTGAGTGGTTGACCTGGGCGTATGTCGCTCCCTGGGGATCTCCACCACCAGGGCTCTGCGGCGGGGAGATCGTGAGCGGGTGGAACTCCTCTCCTTGCCTCCGCTTTTGTCCCTCTTCAGTTAGGTTTCTGCCCTGAAGCCAGAGAGTTGACTTTAAAACATAAATCCAACCATATGACTCCCTTTCTCAGACACATTTTCATTCATGTTTATGTCACCCAGGCTAAGGCAGAGCCTTGCCAAATACAGATCCCTAACAAACACTTGTTCACTGACTGAATAAATGAATGAGCTCGTGCAGGGGAAACTAGGCGTCTTGAAGGACATTTGTTTGGTTTTGATTCATTCACTTCATCCATATACATACATACATACACACTAAATACCTAAATGTCTGGGCGTTGACGTGGGGACAAGAGAAAGAAAGAACTGAGTAAATACTGGGTTTTTTTTGGAGGTGGTGAGCATTGAGGGGAAATGGGAGATGTTACACCCAAGGCACACTGTTGTGCAGTTCCACTGCGTCTAAATCCATGAGACTGGAAAAAAGAGCAAACAGAGAAAAAGAAGGGCAGGGGTCCCAGTACAGGGACAGGCCAGTCTACAGGGGCCTTGGTGCGAGTGAGAAAAGGCGCACCTCTCAGACCCCACCCTTAGGATCTCAAACCCTGAACTCTACTGTGCTGCACACACACTGTACAACTGTCCCTGGGCGCAATACCATAGGGGATATGGACACACTAACCGTTACAAGGACCCAAGTAGGGGGACCAAGAAGGAGGGACCCACGTGGTGTCAGGAGAGCCCCACTGAGAAGTGGGGTCCCAGCAGCCCGAGGGTGTCACCTTTCAAGAGGAAGGCTGAGGTCAGATGCTGCTGAGAGTTGAGTGACGGGAGGAAGAAGCATCCGAGGATTTAGCTTATTTGGAAGACTGTGTGGGGGCCCTGGACAGGGCAGGGGGCTCACCCGATTCTCCACCTGCTTGTCCTCCTCAGTCAGGGTCTCTCTCATGGCAGCGTCTGGAGGATAAAATTCTGTCTCATGCGAAGATTCTTGAACTCCTGCAGCCCTGCACACCCCTCTCACCCTCAGGTGGGGAGCCTGAGACCCAGCGAGGGCCAGGGAGGTGCCTGGGCTCACAGAGACAGAGAAGTGTTCACGCCTCCTCATCCCGAAGCCCAGAGCCCTTCCCGCCCAGGCCCCTTGCCCCATCTCCCACCAGGACCTCCATCCTCTCCAATTACCCTGATTCTTCTCTTGGACATGAGTCATGGAGCTGGGGCTGAGTGGGGAGAAACAAGAACCTTAGGTGGAAGAGCTACAGGTGGAGCTGGCCAGTTGGGGGAAGTTCTTTGGGGAGAAATTACCTTTCCTGGGGGGCTCTGGTCTTAGCTTCAAGATCTGAAGCACCTACACAAAGTTAGAAATTATCTTCTAAACTACCCCAGAACCCAGCCTCCAGGGCTGCATTAAGAGACTTATACACAGATCCAATCCAAAAATGGGCAGATCTAGACAAGCATTTCTCCAATGAAGACTACAAATGGCCAATAGTTACATGAAAAAATGCTCAATATCACTAATTATCAGAGAAATGCACATCAAAACTACAATGACGTATCAGCTCACACAAGTCAGAATGGCCATCACTTAAAAGTTTATGAAGATAAATGGAGAGGGTGTGGAGAAAAGGGAACCCTCTTACACTGCTGGTCAGAATGTAGTTTGGTGTAACCATTATGGAAATTCCTCAAAACACTAAAAATAGATTTACCCTATGATCCAGCAATCCCACTTCTTGGTATAAATCTAGAGGGAACTCCAATGCGAAAAAAATACCTGCACCCCAGTATTCATAGCACCACTGTATACAATAGCCAACACATGGAAGCAACCTAAATGAAGCAACAGATGACTGGATAAAGAAGTTGTGGTATATTTATTCAATGGAATACTACTCTGCCATAAAAAGGATAAAATAATGCCATTTGCAGCAACATGAATGAACCTATAAATCATCATTCTAAGTGAAGTAAGCCAGAAAGAGAAAGAAAAATACCATATAGTATCACTCATGTGCAATCTAAAAAAAAAAAAAAAAAGACACTATGAACTCATCTACAAAACAGAAACAGACTTGCAGACATAGTAAACAATCTTATGGTTACCAGGGAAAGGGTGTGGGAAGGGATAAATTTGGGAGTTTGATATTTACAAATGTTAGCCACTATGTATAAAAATCGATTTAAAAAAAGAGAGAGACTTATACACAGAAAACTATAAACTATTGATGAAGGAAATTAAAGAAGACTTTAAAAAATGGAAAGATATCCCATGCTCCAGGATTGGAAGAATCAATATTGTTAAAATGATCACACTGCCCAAGGCAATCTACAGATTTAATGCAATCCCTATCAAATTACCCAGGACATATTTCACAGAACTAGAACAAATCATAATAAAATTTATATGGAACCACAAAAGACCTAGAATTGCCAAAGCATTACTGAAAAAAAAAAAGAAAAAGGCTGGAGGAATAACTCTCCTAGACTTCAGACAATACTGTTCAGCTATAGTAATCAAGACAGCATGGTATTGGTATAAAAACAGACATATAGACCAATGGAACAGAATAGAGAGCCCAGAAATGAACCCACAAACTTTTGGTCAACTAATCTTCGACAAAGGAGGCAAGAATATACAATGGAATAAAGACAGTCTCTTCAACAAATGGTGCTGGGAAAACTGGACAGCAGCATGTAAAGCAATGAAGCTAGAACACTCCCTTACACCATATACAAAAATAAACTCAAAATGGATCAAAGTCTTAAACATAAGACAAGATACAATAAACCTCCTAGAGAAAAGATAGGCAAAACATTATCTCACATACATCTCAAAAATGTTCTCCTAGGGCAGTCTACTCAAGCAATAGAAATAAAAGCAAAAATAAACAAATGGGACCTAATGAAACTTACAAGCTTCTGCGCAGCAAAGGAAACCATAAGTAAAACAAAAAGACAACCTATGGAATGGGAGAAAATTTTTGCAAACAATGAAACTGACAAAGGCTTGATCTCCAGAATATATAAGCAGCTCATACGACATAATAAGAAAAAAACAAGCAACCCAATCCAAAAATGGGCAGAAGAACTAAACAAGCAATTCTCCAAGGAAGACATACAAATGATCAATAGGCACATGAAAAAATGCTCAATATCACTAATTATCAGAGAAATGCAAATCAAAACTACAATGAGGTATCACCTCATACCAGTCAGAATGACCGTCATTCAAAAGTCCACAAATGACAACTGCTGGAGAGGCTGTGGAGAAAAGGGAACCCTCCTACACTGCTGGTGGGAATGCAGTTTGGTACAGCCACTGTGGAAAACAGTATGGAGATTCCTCAAGAGACTAGAAATAGACTTACCATATGAGCCAGGAATCCTGCTCCTGGGCATATATCCAGAAGGAACCCTTGTTCAAAAAGACACCTGCACCCCAATGTTCATAGCAGCACTATATACAATAGCCAAGACATGGAAACAGCCTAAATGTCCATCAACAGATGACTGGATAAAGAAGAAGTGGTATATTTATACAATGGAATACTATTCAGCCATAAAAATGACAACATAACGCCATTTGCAGCAACATGGATGTTCCTGGAGAATGTCATTCTAAGTGAAGTAAGCCAGAAAGAGAAAGAAAAGTACCATATGAGATCGCTCATATGTGGAATCTAAAAGAAAGAGAGAAAGAGAGGAAGGAAGGAAAGAAGGAAGGAAGGAAGGAAGGAAGGAAGGAAGGAAGGAAGGAAGGAAGGAAGGAAGGAAGGACATAAATACAAAACAGAAACAGACTCAGACATAGAATACAAACTTGTGGTTACCATGGTGGCAGGGGGTGGGAAGGGACAGACTGATATTTCAAAATGTAGAACAGATAAACAAGATTGTACTGTATGGCACAGGGAAATATATACAAGATCTTGTGGTAGCTCACAGTGAAAAAAAATGTGACAATGAATATATGTATGTTCATGTATAACTGAAAAATTGTGCTCTACACTGGAATATGACACAACATTGTAAAATGACTATAACTCAATAAAAAAAAGTAAAAAAAAAATCTCAGGGGATCTGAGCCCTCACAAGATCATACACCCCTCGCCCCAGCCCTGTCCATTTGGAAATTCAAGGTAAACAGGAGTAAACTGGAACACACATAACTTGCATGGATGATTTAAATAAGATTTATGAATCCAAAAGAACATTTTTCAAAATTCTAAGGCTGTTCTTATTAACTCTCCACATTCTAAATGATTTTATGCTAATTTTATTATTTTACAGGAAAAGTTTTAGGAATTGTTTTTCCCCACATCATCTTGACCTATATTCCTGATTTAGTAATACTTTACCAAAGTGACATAGAGATAGACATAAAAGTAGGTGTAATGATGGAGATGGAGATGCAGGTGTAGAATGACATGAGTGGATGGGGGATGGGGAGAGAGAGAGATCTGTTATGTATGTATCTATATACATACACATGAATGTAGGCAGATAGGTGGATACATAGATATATAGATAAGTAGGTAGGTAGGTAGATAGATAGATAGATCGTTTTTCTGATATAATGCGTCATTACCCTGAATACATCAGTGTGTGCCTCCCATAGACACAAACACTTGTCTGTATGACCCTAAACTCCCTGTTCGGTGGTCTACACTGATGCAACACTTTCCCGAAATCCTCACTCCCAATTCATTTTTGACCAACTGCCTGAGAGCCTCTTTTTTTCCCTTTGGTCCAGAATTTTACCCAGAAATCTATGTTGCCTGTGGTTGTCCTGTTTATTACTCTCCCGGAATCTGGAAGTCTCCTCAGTTTCTCTCTGTCCCTTGTGGCCTTGACCGCCTTCAAGGATACGGGATTCATGTTGTCTAGGGGGAGCCCCAACCTGGTTCCCTCCAAGGTCCACTGCCGACCAGACTCGGGCCATGCATTCTTGGATGAGCATCCCAGAAATGAGGCTGTGGTGGTCTCCATCCGTATCAGGAGCCTAGGACGCTCACCCTTCCCAGCCCTGGTGATGTGCCCTCTGACCATCTGGCCAAGCGAGTACCTGCCAGGCGTCGCCTTCAGCTTTCCCTTAAAGCTTGATTGGTTTGGGGATAGATGTTTGTGTCTTCGTCAGATGCCGTGGAACTGTTTGTTGCTCCTTCTGCAGTGACTAGTCGGCATTCTACTCTAAAGCTTTCTCCTCTTCCCCGTTTATTTGCTCACTTACGCCTTCGCTCACTTGCGTGTATCTCTGTGGACTGAAGGACTTCTGTTTCATTCAGTGCACTGTAATCCAGTTTTCTCATTTACCCGGATGCTCAGCTTATTCTTGATTTTCCCAGAGGGAGTTCCTTTCAGCTGGCTCCTGTGTCATTTTGACTTGTCTCCATCATTCTTTGGGAATTTTTGCACTTTCTGGCATGACAAGATGCTCGGTACTCCCCCCGTCCCAACATGGAATATAAAAGTCCTTGATGGGCCCTAATACCCTGTAACAGGGGATGGTATTTAGAAACCAAAATGGAAGGTAGGTTTGCTCATGGCTACTGGGCTGTCGTTGTGTCTGGGTCCTACTGGTGGACATAGCTGGGATGGATGTGGTCACACGGGCGTGCCCAGACTTGATAACACTTACACCCATAACTACTGCTATGCCTGTACTTTAAAAATGAGTTTATACTGACATTTCTAAATCCTGTAGAACACCTCAGGGTTTATTCTTGCCGACTGCCTTTGCATATATATAAATCCCTTCACAAAGCTGGAGCATCTTGGCTCCCATTATCCCCAATATATGTACATATTTTCTCAAAGCAACTAACCTCCCAACTGCTTCCACATCTTCCTCCACCCCTCACCACTGTGCCGACTCCCCACGGCTCTGGGCTCCTGGTTGACAATAACACCTTCTTGTGACTCCCCCCCCCCCCCCCATCTCCAGCATGGTCCCTCAGGTCCTGGGTACCCCCACCCCTGCTACCTCCAGGCAGGACCCCTCCCCTCCCAATCACTCTTCCCGGGAGCCCCAGATCACTGTCCAAGATTATGGAGTGGAAGTTGGGCGGGAAAGAACTTCCTACAAATTTTGGACTTTTTAATTTTAGAATTTTCAAAACTGAGCGTTTGGCCATGTTTTTGGTGCCACATTTTGGATGGTTCCCTACGAAGCCAGTTGAAAGATCTTTGGAGTAAGGGCTCCCCTCCCAGGTAGACCAGACCCTGCATCTTCTACCCACCTGACTTGCTGCGTTTGCTCTGCTGCCTGTGTCGGATGAGGAGGATGAGGGGGAGGGAGAGCAGCAAGACGAAGGTCACAGAGACCCCAATCAAAACTTTCTGGTACTTTCCAAGACCTTGGGCACAAAGGATGCAATGAATGAACCGATGATGCCATTTGACTGAGCACCTACTGTTTGTAGGCACGTGCTGGGGTCTGTGCATTCATCTCTAACTCTCACAACAAACCTACAACATGTGAATGTCCCTCCCAACACCACCCATTGTGCAGACATTTACACTGAGGCTCAGAGAGGTAAATCGAGTGTCCCAGGTCACCCAGCCCGGAAGTGGCAAGGCTGGTACCAGACCCTGGGACTGCAGGTGCCCTTGTGCTGTTCTCATGCTGCATTCCAGGCTGTCAGCCAGCTTTGGATTTGGGGTCTCCTTATTGATTGGAGTGGCCTGTCCCCTGGTCCTCATGTGTCGCAGCCTCTCTTGAGCTGTCACTCCCATTCTCCAACCATCAGAGGCTTCGGGGGACCAAAACAAGAGTGCTCAGAAGCGGGTCTGCTTAGAATGGACCCTGTGCCGTCCCCAGTCCCCAGTCCTGCCAAGAGCTGTCCTCCTCCCTGCAGACCCCACACCTCCAGGCAGGGCCTGCCTGGACTTAAGGGTGAGCGTCTGGGTGGGCCCGTCCCATGCAGAGGGCTGTCACTTCCATGGTCTCACCTAAATCTCTTAGCGAACCTCTGAGGGCCCTGCCCAGGAGAGCCCCAGGTAAGAGACATACTTCACAGACAAGGAACTCAGACAGGGAGCTCAGACAGGGAACGGACTTGCCCGCGCCCGCGGCTGGGAAGCGGCAGGGCTCAGGTTGCATTGCAGCCCCACCTCCCAGCCCTTGCTTCTTGTTGTTTGATTCTGATTTTTGTCACGAGAACACCTCCATAAGGTCAGGCTGAGTACCACGGGGTTGATGGAAAAGCACTATGACATCAGGGTTCTCAGCGCTCTGTTCTTCCCTGGGCCCTTGACAACCCAACCCTGTCTGCCCACCTCCTGCACCTGAGACAGTCACCTGCAGGGTCAGAACTAAGATGCCCCTCGAGAGCTGAGCCAGAATTCTCCTCGATTGCAAATGGAGAAGCTGGGGCCCAGATGGTCAGGGAGCTGCCCCAAACCAGCTTCTCAGAGAGCGCTGGGCATCCCCTCAGTGGGTTCCATGCACACTAGGCCAGGACAGGAGGTGAGGGCGGGGGTGCTTCTGCCCACGGCAGCCGGGCTGCTGCTCTTCCAGGCTGAGCCCCAACACCTCCCCCTCCATGAACCCCCACCCTTCAGCCAGGCAGCTTCGGAACCCCAGAGCCCTGTGGTCAATCTGGCATCTCTGCCCCAACTCCCAGCCCCCCGGGGACACAAGCCTGTGCTTGAGTAATGAGGGGGCATTAGATCCTCAGACACACTCTCAACCTGCCCCAGCGAGGCCCTTGAGTCACAGCTGTGAGATGGGCCAATACAGGTGGGACTGGGTCCCCCAGAGGGTCCTGGGAAGGGGACCAGAAGAGGGCGAGGGACAGGAGCTCCCCACAGAGACCCCGTGTTTGATCACACTCTCCTCCTGTACCTGCTGTGTCCACCCCTAACCCCAGTGCGGCCTTCCCTACACACCCTTGGCGAGCTCTGGGGAAGGGCACGAGGAAGGGGAGAGCTGGGAGGCCCCCCCCGGGAGGGCCCCCCTCACACCTCTGAGGGGTGCGTCTCCCTCTGCATGATCCTCCCGGGACCTGCCCTTGGAGCCCCCTTACTTCCATACCAGACAGGGGCTCTCCTGGGCCAGGCCCTGAACTGATCATGAGGACACAGAGGGGCCGGGATGGGACTTCCTCACCTGAGACCAGGAGCTCCAGGGGGCCGCTGGGGGCCGAGCACACCTGGGGTTTGCTCCTGTAGCAGCCATAGCATCTGAACGTCCACCTGGGGCTGGGGGGCACGGGGCCCACAGGGAACAGGGCCTGGGTCTGCCCGCTGGGCTGTGGCTGTGCGTCCAGGGCCCCGGAGGGCTTGTCTTCCCCTTCCTTAGTCAGGATGAACCTGTCAAATCCCTGCCATGAGCCACACCGGAGGGTCACGTTCCCTCCTGAGGTCACCATGGGGCTCGGCAGGGCTGAGAGGCTGGGTTTGCTGTAGGCTCCTAGAGAGAAGGGGCCGCTTGTTCAGTGGGGCTCACGGCTCCCTCACCTCCCCCAGGGCTGGGCTGTGAGAGGGACACGGCCCTGGGAGCAGCCCCCCTTCCTGAGGGCAGAGCCCGAGGCTGGGACCCCTGAGTGTCCTCTCACCTGTCATCACCAGCTCCAGGGGGTCACTGCGCTCTGACCAGCCAGTGGGGCTTAAATAGTCACAGTGGTGTCTCCCTGTGTAGTGCTCTGTCACGTGTGGGATGGAGAACTTGGCCTTGTCCCCTTGCTCCAGTGGGGGCTGTCTGTCCCAAGGCTCTGTGGTTCCCTCTGAATACAGTTGGAACACCTGGACCCCCAGGGTCCCCTGACACCAGATGGTCACAGGGCTATTCCAGGGGATCACAGAGCCTGGCTCAGCCCAGATGGTGGGTTTGGGGCGGGTCCCTGGAAGGAAATCAGAGGCCTGGGTCACAAGACATTCCCACCCCCATCCCCCAGCTCTCAGCCCCACAGCCCCCAGCCTCCCCTTCCTTCAGCCCAGAGCTGCTGTTGTCCCTCCCCATTGCCCGGGGAGGGGCTGCCCCGTCCCCACAATGAGGAGGGGGGAGCGGGGACACCTGGGCACAGACTCACCTGCCTGCACCTGGGTCCTCACGCCCACACTCAGCCCTGGAAGAGAGGTCCCTGTGAGAGAGTCGCCCTGAACCCTGAGCAGAACCTCCGCTCCCCCAAGCGTCCTGAGCCCTGGGGTCTTCTGACAGAGCAGGCCTGGCTCCCAGACCAGGACCGCCCTCCCCTCCTCAATCTCACCGAGACACAGCAGGGCCGTGAGGGTGGGGGTCATGGCGCCTCCTCACTGTGGTCCAGGCTGTGCAGATGGAGGAGACACGGTGCCCTCAGCACAGAGACCCACAGGGTGTGTCCGCTCAGAGGCTGGTCCTCCCCATCACGGGGCTGTCACGTCAGCAGCCCCACGGGAAGGGGAACTGCCCCTTCTTGAGAGCCTGGCTCTCGTTTCCGTGACAGATCAGCAAAGAGACCCGGTGTCTTCCTGAGGCGCCCCTTGCAGGTGAGGGTGCCCAGGCCACGCCCTTCCCTCTCAGAGCCTCCGTGTGGGGCCTCCTTCGTCCTCAGCCGTCCATCAGCACAGTCCTGCGGGGTCCTCACCATGGACTAGGCTCACCTTCACATCTTCAGGGCAGATGCAGGTTCCTGCTGGTCTGCAGAGCTCAGATCAGCAGAGACGCACGTTGAACGTCTAACTACAGCTCGGTGGAGGCCAAGGGGGCAATGAGCACAGAGGAGAAGCACCGGGAAACAAGGGCAGGAACCACGACTCCTCTCCTGGCCCCGGAGTGTGGGTTCATTTCCGTCACTGCCCCCATCACAGACTTCTCTCTTCTTTCTTGCAACAGCGTCCGCAACAGCGTCCACCACAGCTTCCTGGGAACAAGCCCCTGAGTCATTCTTGCCTCTTCAGTGCCCCTTCTTATTTGAACAGATCTCTCTTCCGCATCCTCTGGTCCTGCCTATAAACTTCAGGGGACAGTGATTTCGGCTGGACCTCTGATTTTGAAGAAAAAGATGACCTTTAAATACCCATCTGTCCTTGTCTGTGTGATCTGGGACAGGAACCTCCGACTTCCTGGTCTGTACCCTTGGTGATGTCATGTTGTCATGACCTGCCCTCCTCTGGGCAGTTGTAGGGTAAACAGATCCCAGTGCGTGGAGGGGTCAGTCACTGTTAATTGTCACACCAGGTTAAGACATGATGGATTTGGGACATGAGGGGACCATGGTGTCCACACTCAAGGTGCATGCTTTGTGCGCGCACTCAAGAGCTCTCGCTTGCTCCAAATACCAGTAAGCGCTACTTATAATATTTCTGAAATACGTATGAATAGTCATATTCAGAAAAAGAGACGTGGAGTTTTCTGAAAGAGACATGGAACCATGAGACAGAAAAGAGGACACAGCTGAGTGCCTGGGACCCGCAGTGAGTCACAGGGAGGTGGTTCCCACCTGTGTGGGCAGAAAAGGGCCCTCAGGTCCTCCCAGGTGGGAGGGGTCAGGGCTCCAGGTGAAGGCTGAAGCTGTGGCCCCCCTTCCCCCTGTTTCTGGGTGGACCCTGGGCTATCTCTGCTTACTGACCCAAGCCCCTGGTCAGCACTGAGCAATGTCACCTGTGTTGCAAGATACAGACTTAATCCAGTGTCGTCAGCCATGGGCGTCTGCCCCACGTGTGGGAGTGAGGCTCCCACTGGACCATCCCTGATGGCGCAAAGCTGAGCAGATGCTAAGTCTGAGACAGTGCACCCTGCCGGGCAGGAGGGGCCGCACCTGCCTGACTCCCAGGACAGCCCTGGGAGAGACCTCTATGAGAGGTCAGGTGTGTGAGGGGGGAACCTGCAGCAGGAGTGGGCGGCGCAGAGTGACCCTGTTAATGGCGGACCTTGCGACGGACAGCCATCTACAGGTGTACTTGTTGTGGTTTGCAGATACTGCATTTTATTTCATTTTATTTTATTACAGCTTAAAGGTTTATGGCAACCATGTGTAGAGAAGGTCTCTTGGCCACTTTTCCAGCAGCATTTGCTCACTTTATGTCTCTGGGTCATGGTTTGGTAATCCTTGCATATATTTGAAGCTTTTTCATTATGATGATATTTAGTATGGTGATCTGTGACCAGTGACCTTTGATGCTACTATTGCAGTTCTTTTGACATTTTTAAAACTAAAGGATTTCAAAATTAAGGTATGTAAATTGGGGGTTCTTTTAGACATAATGCCGTTGCACACTGAATAGGCTACAGTACAGTGTAAACATAACTTTGATATGCGCTGGGAAGCCAGAAAGCTTGTAGCGGTCCCTTTATTGTGATATTTGCTTCACTGCGGTGTCCTGAACCAAACTGGAAATATCTCTGCGATGTGACTTCCTATGGTCCCTTTCAGACAAAGTCTAGTGATGTCCTGTAGAACGTGTTCGTGGTACAGAGCTCACCAATGGAGGGAAGAGGTCTACCTGGGCTTAAAATGCAGTCTTCTGCATGCAAGCAATTAAAGAATATATGCCTCTAAAATATTCAACATTAAACGTATGCTAATTAAAAACTCACATTGATACATTCCATTTCGTATACATTTAAGGGCCACTGGATGAGATATACATCTCGGCACCCACCAGAGGGGCTGGGGCTGTCCGTGACCCCATGTTGAAATCACCCTCACACTCTCTCTATTTCCACACAGATGAGAGGAAGAGTGGGGAGATGGTGGTTGCTTGTGGACTTGGACACCCGTGCACTTCCGGTCAAAGCTGGACCAGGTTGGTGAGCGCGTCGTTCCTGAACTAGGGGAGGCGTCCCAACTCCTGGGTTCTGACGTGGAACCTTTGAGTTTTCTTCGCAGCAGCATTTTGGTGAACTCACTAGCCAGACACAGTGCTCAGCTCCCACTGGAAGCCTTCCTAGTGGGACTTTGGGTGACGTATTTCTCAGCAGTTACAGTGAAGGTCAGGAGACAATATTATCTTAAAGGAGGGCAATATAAAAACAGGATAATAAGAAAGCTACAGAAGAAAGATTGGACAAAACCCTGAAATAGGAGTAGGAGGAGGACAGCCAGGTTTAAAGTGTGTCAGGCTGCTGTCTGAGACAGCAGGAGAGGGCTACGTCCAGGCGGGAGGGAGCACTCACACTGGAAGCTGCCTCGTAGAGACCAGGCCAGGGACAGACAAGACGGCCCACGACAAGTTTTCTAGTGACTTAACTCTGTCTGCTTCACACACTTCAGTTCCTTTTCCAAATGTCCCCATCAGATTAACTGATTAAACCAATTAAACATGAAAGACTAAAACATGAACTTTTTATCAAAGTATTAAACCTATTCTTCTTTAGTGTTTAAATGTGTAGGATTCCAAGCACAACTTAAAAACACTGTGATGGACCTGATGTAGAAATCTGGATTAACATTCACTTGAGGGAAAAGCCTCAGGTCTGCCGTTTTTACGTATTGTTGTTGTTTAAATTGAAGTATAGCTGATTTACAATTTTATATTAGTTTCAGGTGTTCAAAATAGTGATTCGACCATTTTACGTATTATAGTCCACTGAACGTTATTAGAAAAGAATGGCTGTATTTCCCCGGACTGTGCGATTTATCCTTGTTGTGCATCTATTTCATACATAATAGTTTGTATCTCTTAGTCCCATAACCCTATCTTGTCCCTCCCGCCTTCCACCTCCCTACTGGTAACAACTAGTTTGTTCTCTCTGTGAGTGTGTTTTGTTATCTTAATTCATTTATTTTATTTTTTAGACTCCACATATAAGTGAGAACATGAGCATATTTGTCTTTCTCTGACCTATCTCACTAAGCATACAACCCTCCAGGTCCATTTGTGTTGTTGCAAATAGCAGAATATCATTCTTTTTATGGCTGAGTAATATTCCAGACTGTGTATGTATAGATATGTATCACATCTTCTGTATCCATTCATCTGTTGATGGATACTTGGGTTGTTTCCAAATCTTAGCTATTATAAATAGTGCTGCTATAAACATTTGAATTTGTGTTTTTTTTTTCCAACATATATAGCTAGGAGTGGAATTGCTGGATCATACAGTAGTTCTGTTGTTAGTTTTTTGAGGAATCTCCGTATTGTTCTCCATAGTGGCTGCACCAATTTATCTTCCCACCAACAGTGTACAAGGGTTCCCATTTCTCCACATCCTCACCAACGTTTATTATTTGTAGACCTTTTTGATAAGATTCTGACAGGTGTGAGATGATATCCCATTATTGTTTTAATTTCAGCTTCCCTAATAATTAGCCACGTTGAGCATCGTTTCGTGTGCCTGTGAGCCGCCTGCGTGTCTTCTTTGGAAACATGTCTGCTCAGGTGTTCCACCCACTTTTTAACTGGGTTGTTTGTGGTTTTTCTTTTTTACAATGAGTACCATGAGCTGATTGTATATTTTGGATATTAGCCCCTTGTCAGTCCTATCACTTGTAAATATGGTCTTCTGTTCAGTAGCTGGTCTTTCCATTTTGGTAATGGTTTCTTTTGCTGTGCAACATCTTTTGAGTTCGGTTAGGTCCCATTTGTTTCGTTTTGCTTTTATTTCTTTTGCTTTAGGAGATAGATCCAAATAATGCTGCTAGGATTTGTCAGAGTGATCTGCCTATGTTCTCTTCTGAGAGTTTTATGGTTTCAGGTTTTCATTTAGGTCCTTAGTCCACTTTGAGTTTATTTTCATATGTGGTATGGAAATGTTGTAAACTTTGGCATGGAGCTGTCCAGTTTTCCAAGCACCACTGATTGAGGAGATCGTCCTTCTCCACTGTACAGACTTGTCTCCTTTGTCATCGATTCATTGGTCAGAGGTATGTGGGCTCATTTCTGGGCTCTCTGTCCTGTTGCATTGACGTGCGTGTCTATTTTCATGGCACTACCGTGCTGTTTTGTTTATTGTGGCTTTGTAGTATAGTCTTAAGTCAGGGAGCATGATACCGCCAGCTGTGTTTTTTATTTTTAAGATCACTTTGGCAATTTGGGGTCTTTTGTGGTTCCATATAAATCTGAGGATTATTTGTTAGTTTCTGTGGAAAATGTCATAGATATTTTGATACGGATCGTATTGAATCCGTAGATTGCTTTGGGTAGTATTGCCATTTTAACAATATGAATCCTTCCAATCCAAGAACACAAAATATCTTTCTATTTCATCTTTAATTTCCTTCATGAATGTTTTATCATTTTCAGAATGTCAATCTTTACCTCCTTGGTTAAGTCTATTCTTAAGTAATTTATTCTTTTGATATACTTTTTGATATGCAGTTCTGTGATTTTGGGCAAATTGTTTGGACCCAGGTTCTCATCTGGGCAGTGGCTCATTGTGTGGCTGGATTCAGGAGATGCTGATGCGACAGTGTTGATCAAGTTTTGAGGGAACCCCCAATGCCAAAATGGGATGTACTTGCTATGACAGACCAGGAGCAATGCTTTTTGTCTGAGGAAGATCCACTTCATCCAGTGCCCACTGCAGGCTATGGCTTTCTCCACCCTTCTTCATGCCGTCTCACTATATTGTATGGAAAATAGACAGAAGTTATGAATAGAAGCATGTCATTTACCAAAAGCAGCGAGTGGACTTATGAGTCCACAAGTGGGAGTCAGTGAGAACAGTGCCCGTGTTCCACAGACCCTGTGGTTTCCATCCTCAGCGAAATGCCCACCGTCTCCTTACACATTCCCACCATAGTGGGTACGAGAGAAACGTTTCCTTTCTCCTTATTTATAAAGCTAAAATTAGTGACGCCCCCTGAAGAATACGTGTTTTCTCCTCTTGAAAATTATGTGTGTGAAAGAATAATCTTAGACTCGTGCTTCTTACAATTTCCTTCATTTATTTAATCTCATGTTTGAAAAAAAATGATCTATATTCTTTTTGTAAATTCTACTTGTGCATCTTTACTCTCATAAAATATGTCACTGCATAGATGCATCACAAATATTAGTCGTTATGAGGGTGATGTCTGTCATATTGTCTAAAAAAAATGACACCTTTGTCAACATGCTCATGAAAGGACTGTCGCACACACACACATTTCCCTCTGGGGTGGCTAGCTGTGGGCCAGAGCTGGTGTCTCTTCCTTTTCACATGTGGTTCTGATCTGCTCCCCAGACTGACCGCAGCACTGTGTACTCCTACCAGGAACTGATGGGGCTTCTAGGCGTCGCCGTTTTCTTACAAAATTGATTTTGCCATTGTTTCCTCTCTTGCCTCTCTTGTGGAGGTGCTGGAATTTTGACATCACAACTGCACTGATGCTGTGGCAAGACATTGGGGTGGAAATTGCCATGACCTCCAAGGAGAGGAAGCTGTGCACATCATACTCATCAGGTGTGCTCCAGCTGGATCAGACACGTTTATCTGACAAAGACAGTTCAATCCATTACTTCCAGCTGTGCCTTCAGTACATGCACATGGCACCTGGAGGTTGGCCATGAAGAAAGTATGTACTGTAAAGAAAGACACAAATGCCACATGTCTAGGGGTTTTTTAAAAAATGATGCATCTTAAAGCCCGTTGCCAGCGTGCCACCTGGCTGTCACTTTAAATCCCTTGTGCTCATTCAGTCTGATGCTGCTTCTGGAGACTCTATCCCAGGTGTCATCTGATGAGGAAAGAAGGACTGAAGGGTCCACAGAGGGTTTCAGGGAACAGTTCTGGATTTATGTGCTATCATCCATTTATTCAGCTGCTTAAACCGTATTCTGTTTCTGAGCGATGGGATGGAGGTCAATAGCACACACCAGTGAATGTGGGCATTAAAAATAAAGCAAAATATATTACACGAAAGTGGACCAGGACCCGCAGGTGTGTAAGGTGCGAACACAGCCCTGCCGTGTGGCATGTGCCTCACAGCACAGGGGGCGAGGAGCCGGGGCAGTGAGGGAGAGTCACAGCGGCGGGGAGGGGAAGCACCGCGGTTTATGAGAGGAAGGTCCTCCCCAGGACTCCCCCGCCCCTCTCCTGCACCCACACCGCGTCTCTCCCTCCACGGTCTCGGCAGGCAGTTCGCGCATCGTCCCCTGCAGACTCTCTTCCAGGACCTCCTGGGCACGTGAGACCATTTTGAGGCTCTACCGCGCTGGATGGTGCGTCGTTCCCTCTGTGTTTACCTCCTGGCTGCATTGGGCTCTTCCAAGGTCGTGTCGAGCCTGAAACAGCAGGATCCCGAGGCCCACCAGGATCAAGGCAGCCACGCCCATTCGGATGAGATTCCCCACTGTGTAGTCCTGGGGGCGTGAGCCTAGGGATTGTGCACAAAGAGGCCACTGAGGTCAGAGCAGATCAGAATCACCCCACCATCCTGGATGTCCACCCAGGGCACCCGCCTCCCCTTGCCAGGACGTGACCCTCGGAGCCCAGCCCCGTAGCTGAGAATTTCTCTGCTCACCACTTGTGGGGGCTGACGTGTTTTGTGATGGGTGGGTGGTGTCAGCTGCTCCTGAGAATCGCACAGTGGGGGTGAGTGAGGAGTCGGGGAGACACAGCCCTTGTCCTGGGGTCTGTGTTGTCGGTGCCCCCAGTTCTCACAGCACAACTGTTACACGGCCCTGTAACGCGCCCTGTCTCTGCCCGGCCAGGCTCCCTCTGTGCTCCTTTCATCCATTTATTCTTTTATTAAATTATTCTTCATGCAGTTAGATATATTAGAGTGAGACGTACACACACTCTTGCAAATACCTATTTTCTACAAGTGGTGTAACAGCAACAGGTACTAAAAGGCTTATTCCTGCCTTCTCGGGGGGTGAAATACATGGGAGACCACAACCAACATGGCAACATACGAGATGGAAGATACAGAGTTTTGGACAAATATCTGTAAATGTTCAACTGGAGGAATAAGTGTGGTGTTTATATATGAGGTATATACTTACCTGTAGATAAAAGATACATATTTACGTGCATTTTTATTAAAATGTGTTACGTTGTATATATTACATGCAACACATAAGTACACATGTATCCATGAAACACTGAAGTTACACGTCAACGTGTGCATCTGTATTAAGCTCTGGACCCACGTATAGACTACATACGTGTGTGTGTCTCTATATGGGCAGACACGCAGGTGAGACAGGGAGGAAACTAATGCGTATAGAGCTGGGCGGGTCAATTCCTTGAAATAAACAGGTGGTAAGGAGGCAGGTCTCCAGAAAGGTCTCAGTCTGCTCTTCAGTAAGGAACCAGGCCTCGCCTGTGGGGTTTAGAGAGGGGGACAGAGGAGAAGGGGGCTGACATTCGGCACTGAGCGCATTTGAGACACAACAGGGTTTACAGGACAGAGGAGGGAGGCCCCCATCATCGTCTTTCTCTCTTTTTGCACAGATTTGTTTATTTATATCAGCAAGCATTGCCGAAAAGTTCTCAAAAGAGGAGAGAGCAGTAAAAGTGCGCGCACAGGAGCAGAGCAGACAGGAGCGCACACAGACGTGCTGTGCCGTCCGCCGTCCCCCCCCCCCCCCCCCCCCCCCCCCCCCCCCCCCCCCCCCGGCAACCCTGCCCGGGCCCTGCTGAGTCTCCGAGCGCCAGGAGCAGAGCGGCAGGAAGGCCCCCGGGCGGGCGCAGGAGGGCCGTGCAGAGCAGAGCCCGCACACGGGACGCTTCTCTATAGGACAGTGTCCGGGGAGCTGGGACCCCAGAGGCTCGGGGTCTGAGATGGAGTCGTGGGCAGGGGGGCTGTGTCCCCGTAGCCTCTGTGCTGGCCCCGTGGAGGCCGCTCACCTGGCCCGGGGCGGGGTCGGCCTGAGAGAGCCCAGCCTGGGGCTGCCTGGCAGGAAGCTGGGGGAGGGCCTGACCCCCGGCAGTGAACAAAGCGTATCTTTTGTAGCCAACATCAGAGCAACACTGGAGGGTCAGGCTCTGTCCAGAGGTCACTAGAGATCCCTGCGGGGTGAGGAGGGAGGGCTTCCCAGACACACCTGGGGGAAAGACCAGCCCTGGATTGTAGGGGCTGGTCCCTCCCATAAAGCCTCTCCTCCCTTCCTGGCCCCCAGGTCTCACTGTCTCTCACACTCTGTGTCTCTTACCAATGAGCCCCACAATGTGGCCAGACTGCACCCCTGCCTATGGGGCTCCCCTGGGAGCAAAGAGCCCAATAAATAGCCTAGAGCCTCAAGAAGTATAAGGGGCCAGGATGGGACTTCCTCACCTGAGACCTGGAGCTCCAGGGGGTCACTGCGCTCTGACCAGCCAGTGGGGCTAATATAGTAACAGCAATACCTCCCTGCATGCTCCTCTGTCATGTGTGGGATGGAGAACTTGGCCTTGTCCCCGGGCTCCAGTGGGCTTCCTCCATCCCTGAGGTCTGAGCTTCCCTCTTTATCCAGAATGAACCCCGTGGCCCCCAGGGTCCCCTGGCACCAGATGGTCACAGAGCTATTCCAGGGGATCACAGAGCCTGGCTCAGCCCAGATGGTGGGTTTCGGGGGGGTCCCTGGAAGGAAATCAGAGGCCTGGGTCACAAGACATTCCCACCCCCATCCCCCAGCTCTCAGCCCCACAGCCCCCAGCCTCCCCTTCCTTCAGCCCAGAGCTGCTGTTGTCCCTCCCCATTGCCCGGGGAGGGGCTGGCCCGTCCCCACAATGAGGAGGTGGGAGCAGGGACACCTGGGCACAGACTCACCTGCCTGCACCTGGGTCCTCACGCCCACACTCAGCCCTGGAAGAGAGGTCCCTGTGAGAGAGTCGCCCTGAACCCTGAGCAGAACCTCCCCTCCCCTGAGCGTCCTGAGCCCCGGGGTCTCCTGACAGAGCAGGCCTGGCTCCCAGACCAGGACCGCCCTCCCCTCCTCAATCTCACCGAGACAGAGCAGGGCCGTGAGGGTGGGGGTCATGGCGCCTCCTCCCTGTGGTCCAGGCTGTGCAGATGGAGGAGACACGGTGCCCTCAGCACAGAGACCCACAGGGTGTGTCCGCTCAGAGGCTGGTCCTCCCCGTCACGGGGCTGTCACGTCAGCAGCCCCACGGGAAGGGGAACTGCCCCTTCCTGAGAGCCTGGCTCTCGTTTCCATGACAGATCAGCAAAGAGACCCGGTGTCTTCCTGAGGCGCCCCTTGTAGGTGAGGGTGCCCAGGCCATGCCCTTCCCTCTCAGAGCCTCCGTGTGGGGCCTCCATCGTCCTCAGCCGTCCATCAGCTCAGCCCTGCGGGGTCCTCACCATGGACCCGGCTCACCTTCACATCTTCAGGGCAGATGCAGGTTCCTGCTGGTCTGCAGAGCTCAGATCAGCAGAGACGCACGTTGAACGTCTACCTACAGCTCGGTGGAGGCCAAGGGGGCAATGAGCACAGAGGAGAAGCACCGGGAAACAAGGGCAGGAACCACGACTCCTCTCCTGGCCCCGGAGTGTGGGTGTATTTCCGTCACAGTCCACATCACTTCTCTTTTTTCTTGCACAGCGTCCACCCCACCTCCTGGGATATAGCCCCAGAGTTGTTCCTGCCTCCTCGGTGCCCCTTTTTCCTGGACAGAGTCTCCTTCTCATCCTGTGGTTCTGTCTTCAGGTTGATGGGACAGGGTGTGGCTTAGTGCTCTGACCTGAGAGAACAGCCAATTCTTTTTTTAAAATAGACTTTGTTTTTTTAGAGCATTTCAGGTTGACAGCAGAACTGAGCAGAGTTCCCACGTAGCCCTCCCCACCCACACATATATCCTCCCCTCCCCTCAACACCCCTCATCAGCGTGACGTAGTTGGTGCATGGGTGAGCCGACATGGGCACCTTATCATGACTCAGAGTCCACGGTTCACATTAGGGCTCACTCTTGACGTGCACTCTGTGGGCTTTGACAGATGCTTAATGACGCGTAGCCACCACTATAGTGTCAGAAGGATTTCATTGCCCTAAAAATCCCTTGTGCTCCATCTGTTCATCCCTCCCTGCCTCCCTCGCCCCTAAGCCCCTGGAAACCCCTGGATCTTTTTATTGTTCCTGTAGCTGTGCCTTTCCCAGTTGTCATTTGGCTGGGATCGGACAGTTTGTAGCCTTTTCAGACTGGCTTCTTGCGTTTAGTAATGTGTCTTTTAAGTTTCTTCCATGTCTTTCATGGCTTGATAGCTCATGTTTTTTCACTGCACATTCATTTTTTAATTTACATATACGTACTGTTCATTGTTTCTAAGAACGTTTAGAGCTTCAGCTTTTTTAAAACGTTTTTTATTGATTTATAATCATTTTACCATGTTGTGTCAAATTCCAGAGCACAATTTTTCAGTCGTACATGAACATACATACATTCATTGTCACTTTTTTTCTCTGTGAGCTACCACAAGGTCTCGTATATATTTCCCTGTGCTATACAGTATAATCTTGTTTATCGGGTCTGCATTTTGAACTCCCCGTCTGTCCCTTCCCACCCTCCTCCCCTTTGGCAACCACAAGTTTGTATTCTGTGTCTATGAGTCTGTTTCTGTTTTGTATTTATGTTTTGTTTCCTTTTTTTTTTTTTTTTTTTTTTTTAGATCCCACATATGAGCGATCTCATATGGTATTTTTCTTTCTCTTTCTGGCTTACTTCACTTAGAATGACATTCCCCAGAAGCATCCAGAGCTTTAGCTTTTTAAACTTACATAGTTATCAAAGGAATAAAGCCAACCACAAAATAAGAATTAATTCAAAAAGATACAAACAGCCTGCTATTAGCGGCAACGTTATTTATAGCTGCCAAGATATGGAAGCAGCCTAAGTGCACACCAACAGTTGAACAGATAACGGGGACGCAGCACACGTGTATGTAATGGAGCACAACTCACCCGCAGGAAAGAAGGCTATTTTGCCATTTGCGACCCTTCATTCACTTTCTTTTACTCACTTCAAAAATGAGAATTTTATAAGCGGCATAAATATTTCCATTACATCAAAAATAACAAGACACCTGGAAATAAAAAACCAAGGAGGTTACCTATACTCCAAAAAGCGAAATGACACAAAGAAACGGAAAGATTTCTTGTGCTCTTGGACTGGAAGAATCAACGCTATCAAATTAGCCACACTTCCCACAGCAATCCACAGATGCAACGCAACCCCCATCAAAATAGTTGCCACGTTCCTCACAGAACTAGAACAAACAATTCCAAATTTATAAGGAACCACAGAAGACCCCGAGCAGCCAGAGCAATCTTTTGTAGGTCTTTCTTCTTTTTGTTCTCTTATGGTTTCATGACTAGAGAAGGTCCTTTCACATCTGTTGTAAAGCTGGTTTGGTGGTGCTGAGTTCTTTTAGCTTTTGTTTATCTGTGAAGCTTTTGATTTCTCCATCCAGTCTGAACAAGAGCCTTGCTGGACAGAGTGTTCTTGGTTGTAAGTTCCCCCGTGCATCACTTTAAGTATATCGTGCCGCTCCCTCCTGGCCTGTAGAGTTTCTGCTCAAAAATCAGCTGGTAACCTTATGGGAGTTTCCTTGTATGTTATTCGTTGCTTTTCTCTTGCTAATTTTAATATCTTCTCCTAGATTTTTGTCAATTTGATGCCTGTGTGCCTTGGTGTGCTCCTCTTTGGGTGGATCCTGTGTGGAACTCTCTGCGCTTCCTGGACTTGGGTGACTGTTCTCTTTCCCAAGTTGGGGACTTTTTCACTGATTATCGCTCCAAAAAATTTCTCAGGTCCTTTCTCCCTCTCTTCTCTTTCTGGGACCCCTATAATGTGAATGTTAGAGCGCTTCATGTTGTCCCAGAGTGCTCTTAAACCGTCCTCATTCCTTTTTATCCTTTTTTCTGTTCTGAAGTAGTGATTTCCAGTAATCTGTCTGCTAGCTCACCGATCTGTTCTCTTGCCTCATTTATTCCATTCTTGGTTCCTTCTGGTGCGTTACTCATTTCAGTGATTTTATTCTTCAACTCTGTTTACATATTCTTTATTTTTTCAAACTCTCTGCTAAAGACTTCACTCTGTGCATCTTTACTCCTCTTGAGTTCTGTAACTTCTTGGCCATCATTACCGTAAACTGTTTCTTGGATAAATTACCTATCTCCTCTCACCTCTTCTGGGTTTTATCTTGTGCCTTGGCCTGGGAGATATCCCTTTGCCTCCTCATATTGTCTGTCTTTCTATGCATGTGTGGATTCCTTCCACAGGCTTTGGGATTGTTGTTTTCTTATTTCTGGCATCTGCCCCTGGTGGATGAGGCCCGACTAAAGGCTCATGCAGGGTTCCTGGCAGGAGGAGCCGGGGCCTGCCCACTGCTGGGTGAAGCTCGGTCCTGGACCTCTGGTGGGTAGTGCTGTGTCTAGAGGCCTTTGTGGCTCAGGAAGTCTGCTGATGGGTGGGGCTGTGTTCCCACCCTGTATGTTATTTGACCTGAGGCTTCCTTAGGGCTAGGTCTTGGTGCTAATGATCCAATCAAGATGTCAGCCTCCAGGAAAGCTCCTGTAGATGAACATTCTCAGAATGCCCACCACCAGCTTTTGTGTCCCCTGGGTGAGCTGCAGCTGTCCCCCACGTCCCCAGGAGACCCTCCAAATCCAGCACGCAGGCCTGGCCCAGGTTCCTGTGAAATGACTGCCTCTGCCCTTGGACCTGGTGCACATGAGTTTCCGTGTAAGCTTCTGAAGCTAATGGAGTCTCTGTTTCCCCCAGGCCTGTGGGGCTCCTGGAGCCAAGCCCTGCTGGCCTTCCAAACCAGATGTCCCGGGGTCTCCTTCTCTTCCCAATGCCGGGACCTGGGCTGGGGAGCCTGACGTAGGGCTCAGAGCTCCCACTCCTGTGGGAGGGCCTCTGCGACTTAACTGTTCTTCAGCTTGTGGGTCACCCACTCCGGGGGTATGGGGCCCAATTATACCGCGAGCACGCCCCTCCTACCATCCTGCTGTGGTTCTCTCTATATGTTTCCAGTTGCAGAAGATCTTTGTTGCTAGGTTCCAGTCTTTTTTTCAATGGTTGTTTAGCATTCAGTTTTGGATTTGTTTTAGTCATGAGGAGAGGCAAGCTCGTGGTCCTACCACTCCACTATCTTGACCGGAAATCCAAGGAAAATCAGTTCTTATTTAAATATTCCTCCGTCATCCACTGCCCGTGTACCTGGAGCCCTGAAGTCCAGTCTCTGAGCCCCTTCCCCGCCTGCAGCAGGTTGTCTGAGCCTTGCTCCTCAGAGAGGTTGTGCCGGGACGTGGGCAGGACCCGGTGTTTGTTAGTTTCCCGACCTGATTCGGTCGTGTGAGGGCAGACGTTGAGGTCCAGGTGTCAGATGCCGCAGTCAAGGTGGACGATCGACGTGCCCGCTCAAGACCCCCATGAGCCCCTGACACTGCGCAGGGCTGGCCGTGTTTTATGAAGTGTGTAGGCACGGGTTATTGTAGGAAAAGAAAATGAAAGTTTCCAAAGTAGGAGGGAACCACAACAACAACAAAAAAAAGTGATAGCTAGTGACCACCAGTGCCTGAGTCCAGCAGGGGGTCATTAGAGTGGAGGTTTCCATCTCCATGTGGACAGGACAGCGACCCCAGGTCCTCACAGGCAGGGAAGAGGCAGGGCTCCAGGTAACGGCTGGAAGCAGTGCAGCCCCTCTCCCACGTTTGTGGACAAGCATTAGGGTGTCTCTGCCCACTGACCTAGCCCCAGGGTCTGCACCGAGCCGTGTCCCCTGTGTGTTTGTCAAATGAACTCAATTCATTGGAGTCCTGCACGGGTGTCTGTCCCACGTGTGAGTGTGAGGCTCACCTTGGGGCCATCCCTGTCGGCCAGTGCCCAGTCAGATGCTAAGTCTGGGAGAGCAGAGGCCCCAAGGCACGGCGGCTGCCATGGTTCACTCATTTCAGCTCTGAAAGTCAGGCAGATCTGGGAGAAACTCTCCATGGAAAATCAAGTATCAGGGAGCTGAACGTCCAGCAGGAATGTGCATCAAAGAGGAACCCTAGTAACGATGCACCGTGCTGTGAAAGGCCGTCTGCAGAGGCAGCCGTTCGCACCGTCACACCCCAGGAAACGGAATGCTAGGGATCTGTGAGCGTGTTCACTGAGGCATGCTTACACATCTGCAAATCAAAGAAGGAAAATGAAATCTTGAAACAATGAAAGTGATTATATTATAGAAGGATATAGAGTTTTAGCAATGAACTGGGCAAATGCTTTATAGCTTAAAAAATAATACTTCCATTAATACACTTAAAATACTTTTTTCATTAAGGAGAAGATACAGCTGAAGGGCCAGTGATGAACCTGGGATACGGCTTTGAGGGAATCGTGTAGGGGTGCAGTGTGGAGACTGGAATTAGAAAGTTAAGGCGCATGGGGAGTAGAAAGAGGGACCCACGAATACTGTGAGTTTCAGAAGGAAGGCAGTGAGGACACTGCCTGCGGCAGTCCCAGAGGCCAGTGTTTGGGTGTTTTGCAGAGACGGAGAGGGAACTTACAAGTGCTCAGGTGCATGAATATATGCATGAAATGTGTGTGTTGACATTTCACAGCAAAGGGCAGGAAGCTGAAGGGAGAAAATGCCAAGAGACACGGGACATGCACAGTCGGGGAGTTACCTGCGAGCAGCGAATCCGGTGCTCACCCACGCGAGCAGGGAGGGGCAGAGGTGGGACGGGCCGGCAGGGGGGCTCACGCAAGTGTGAGAGGCCTGGGCACGTCCGACCTGCCTGGGCGCGTGCCTCCCGTGGGAGCCCACGCCCTGCTTTAGGTGTCAGCTTTTCTCCCGCAGTCCTTTGTGCCACTGTTCTCTGTTCACCTCTGATGTCGACGTACTAGGACTGGGCCATCACAGTGTCACTGGAACTGTGGCATAAGCTGAGGTGGAAATTACCACGCCCCACACAACAGGAGGACCCAGGGTCATCTGTGCGATGCCGCAGCTGGCTCGTATTCATTTGCGAAAGACGATTCTATTCATTACATCCCAGCTGTGATGCAGTGCATCCTCACCGCCATCTCGAAGTTGGGCCACAAGGGAGTATTTAGCAAAGAAACAGACAATGTAAATAAATGAGAGCATTTGAAAAAGTGAATTTTTCATGGAGCCTGTTTGCCAGCGCACCAGCTGTCTGTCACTCCGAACACCATGTGCTCCACTCAAACTGATGGTCTTTCTGGAGAAACTGTTCCACGTGTCACCCTGGAGGAGAGAAAGGCTTGAGGGGTCCAGAGGGAGTTCGGGGGAGTGGTTTTGGATTTCTCTGTTCCAAACTACACCTGATCTTCACCCACGTATTCAGTTATTTAAACCGTATTCTGTTTCTGAGCGGAGGTCAGAGGTCAACAGCACACACCGGCGAAAGTGGAAATTAAAACTAAAGCAAAATGTATGACAAGAAAGTGGGTCAGAGCACGGAGGTGAGTTTAGGCGTGGGCTCAAACCTCTGATGCGGCTGCGGTCACGTGTCACAGGAGCGAGAAAAGGAGGGGACGAGTCAAGGACGGGCAGCAGTGGTGAGGAGGGAAGTCGCTGCCGTTTGCCTGCAGGAGCGGCCCCGCCGGCGGCGGCAGCCCGGCCGCTCCCAGCCTGCCGGCGTCCACTCCCCTTGAAACTCTCAACAGACAGTTCCCTCAATTTATGCTGCAGGTTTTCCTCCAGAACCTTCTAATCATGCAAGGATCTGCCTCACCAAATGGCGGGCTTGTTGTCTCTTGTGTTCACCTCCTGGCTGCATCTTGGGTCCTTCTCTGGCCGTGTCCCGCCTGAAATAGCGGACTCTAGAGGGCCAACAGCATCAAGCCAGCCACGCCCACCTGGATGAGAGTCTCCACCGTGCGGTCCTGGAGGTGTGAGTAGGGGTCGTGGTCGCAGGACTCAGAGGGGTCAGAGCAGACCCGGGTGGCCCGGGAGCCCCGCGTGCCCACCAGGCGCCTGCCTGCGGCTGGGCAGCTGTGCCCTCGGAGCCCAGCCCGCACCGAGCCTTCCTCCTGCCCGGCACCACCCCTGCAGTCGGACTTGTTTGTGACGGGCTGAGCTGTCAGTCACTGCTGAGGACAAACAAAGGCAGGTACAGGTGAGATGTAGAGATGCTTAGGTGACCTCTGGTCTCGAATGAGTCTCCAGAACTCGCTGTGCCAACCTGAGTCCTGGAGGGAGCACATCCGTTATCTCAGCTGCATCCAGTGAGGAGGCAAAGTTGAGCCGTGGGGTTTCAGTCTGTCCTGAGAACCAGGAACGCGAAGGGGCAGAGGCTGGGTCTGCCTTTCCGTTTCTCCATATCACCCAGCTCTTCTTTTTTTTTTCTTTTTGTATCTGACTCAGGATTTTCTATTTCCACGTTTTATATTTTCACTTTACTTTCTTCTATCTACAAATCCATTATTTTTAAGAATACATGGTGGCATATCTATAACACAATAAGGCAATGTTTCTAGGAGCAAGGATTACAATTACCATAACCTCTAATTTTTCATTTAGTTGTCATCTAGATAGTGGTATTGACTAGAAACAAGCAAAATGAGGTGCTCCGTACCCCTGAGGGAGGAGGTCGGGGCTGTGTTAAAGGGGGACTGTGACGGGAGAGGTCCCCCCGAGCCCACACTCTGCCCCCTCTGCCTGTGAGGAGGAGCCCACAGTGGGAGGGGCCGGGGCCCCTCCCTGTTACCTGTCACCGCCAGGGGCAGGGGGTCACTCCACCCTGACCAACCATCCCTGCTGTGATGTGCACACTGGTACAGCCCTGCAGTGCCTGAGTTCCTGGCTTTAAAGGGGGAACTGGCCTTGTTACTGCAGTCCTGTGAGGCCCCGTATCCATGGGTCCAGAGACCCTCCCTCACACAGACAGTACACATCAGCTTGCAGGGACCACTGACACCAGATCCCCTTGGTGACTGTGGGGCCTGGTTCAGCCCAGATGGAGGGTTTGGGGAGGACACCTGGAAAGGAGTCAGACCTGAAGTGTCAGGGGTGCCCTTCTGCCCTCAGTGTCCCCAGATGTCACTCCAAGGTCATCCCCAGACTGGCCATCGCCAGCTCAGACCTGCTGTGCCCCCCCCCCAGGTCATTGGGATGGGGGGGATCATAAGGCTGAATCAGGAGGACTGGGGAGAACTCAGCCTCCTGGACCTGGTTCCGCAGTCTCCGACACACCCCGGAAGTGTGCGTAGATACAATACATACAACAACTACAGCGTAACGCGGTGAGGGTAGAGGGAGGTGTGTGTTTGTAAGGTTTTTACATTTCCCTTGAAGGTATAAAATACTCCTCTCGCTTGACTGTCACGTCGGGTGTGCACATGATACTCTCTCGAACAGCCACTTAAACAGCGTCCGAGGAGGTACAGTGACAGCACCAATAGAGAAAGTAAAACGGAATGCTAAAAATATTTTTTAAATCCAAGAAAAGGCAGGGAAGGATAAATAGAAGAACAAACAAGTAGGGCAGGCAGACATAAAAAAATTAAAAAGCAAACCTAAATAACAATCTTATCAGTAAATATATGTAAGTGGACGAAACACAGCAGCTAAAAGACAGAGATTCTAGGATTGGTTTAAGAAAAAACAACCACAAGCAAGACCCAGCATCATGCAGTTCAGAAGAAATTCACCTCTAATACAATGATGTAGATAGCTTAAAAGAATGAACAATGTGGATGAACCTTGGAAACATCATTTGAAGTGAAATAAACCAGACAAAAAATGTCACATATTGTACGATTTCACTTACACAAACTGCCTAGAGTGGCCAGATCCCCACCAGCGGGGACTAGAGTGGAGGCGGCAGGGGCGGGGGAAGGGGGCACGGGGGCTGCTGTTTAATGGGGGCAGAGATTCTGTTTGTGATAATGAAACTGTTCCGGAAAATGGATAGTGGTCATGATTGCCCAACATGGTAAATGTACTTACGGCCACTGAATCCTACATTTTAATAATGTTTACATGGTGATAAGTGTTACGGGATGTATATTTTACCACATTAAATAAAGAGGAAGACTAAAAAATGAACCATACAAACACTAATCAAAAGAAAATTTAAGGGATTGTACTGGTTTCCAGTTACCACAAATTACCACAAATTCAGTGGATTAAAACAACACAAATTTAGTATCTTACAGTTCTGGGAGGTCAGGAGTATACAGTCAGGCTCACTGGTATGAAGTCAGGGAACAGCGAGATGTTCAGTTACTTCATCTCAGTCCAGAACCGAAAGTCTGAAATGCAATTCTATATATTGGCCATGTATCAGCGATGCTGGAAAATGCCTTTGTAATTTGATAGATAGAACATCTTACATTATTTTGGAATTTCTCTGCACACAACCGTGTAATCACTGACTGATTCAGCATTATTCTTACCCACTTCAGAGCTTACCGCTTTGCTTTACTGAATTGGTTGGGACCTCCAGGGCCGTGGTCACAGAAGGGGTCCCAGGGAACATACTTGCACCATTGCCAATTATAGAGGAAGGGTTTCAGGTTCTCACCTTTACTAACGATGTCCAGTGTTGATGGTCAAACATGCCCTCATCCAGTACAGGAAATGCCCTTCTGTTGCTGATAAGTTTTTATTTTCATTAGGAATTGCTGGTATGTTTTATCAAAAGACTCGTCTGCATCTGTGAGATGATTATTTTTTGCTTTTTAGAATAATGTGTTAAATTACATTGATAGATTTAAAAAAAAAACTTGAGCTACTGTGTCCTTCAAAAAAAAAAAGACCACAGTATAGTCATGAACTATGTCCTTTTTATAGTTCACTAAATCTTCTCTGTGAATACTTTGTTTAGAGATTTGCAGCAGAGCTCACATGAGAAATCTCCCCGTGACTTTCCCGTTTTCTCAATCCCTTGCCAGGTTTTGGTGTGAATATTTTCCTGGCCTGATAAAGTGTGTTGCCGTGTATTTCTTCTTTTTCTATTCTCAGGAGAAGTTTGTGCAGTTTTGGAGTGTGTGTGTGTGTATGTGGGTGTGCGCGCGCGCAGGCGGTGGGGTGTTTCGTAGGTGTACAAGTGTTTGGAAGCAACCACGGATGAAGCGTCCTGAACACGTTGCAAAACGATCAGCAGCGTAGCATCACTTAACACCTCCATCCCGTCACGTAGTTGCCATTTCTTTTTTGTGGTGAGAACATTTAGCGTCCACTCTCTTCACGACGCTCAAGAATAGGATACAGTGCTGTCAGCTCTAATCACCAGGCTGTACATTAGGTCCCCGACCTTACTTGTTTCGTAACTGGAACTTTGCACGCTCTGACCAACACCTCCCCTCCCCGCTTGCTGCAACCCTGGTAACCACCTCTCTAATCTCTCTTTCTCTCAGTTTGACTTTTTTAGATTTGACATAATTCAGTTGTGGGGCGATTTTTGATTACAGACTCAATGTATTTAAGGTGATACAGATTTTCCATTTATTCTTATGTCCATGTGGTAAATTGTACATTTGAAGACATCTGTTTCATCTACATTTTCTACATATTGACGTCACATTGTTGACAATGTTCTGTTACTGTTGTTACAAAGGACTTGTCGTGCTGTCTGCAGTTTCCTTCCTGGTCATAGAAATGTGTGTCTTCTCTCTTTTCCCTTGGCCGTTGTGGCTAGGATTTACAATGTTTTCAAGAATGAATTTTTTCCCCTTAATTGATTTTTCTCCACTTTTTTTGTCCTCATTCATCGCTAGACTTGTCATTATTAGTCCTCTCCTTCTACCTTCATTTAGAATTCGCTGTTTTTTCCCTAAATTCTTGGTATGAATCATTAGGTTATTGATTTTTTAGGCTTTTCTTATTTATTTATTCATGGTTCTTAATTTTCTCAGTTCATTGGTTTGTCGTGTAATATTTATGCTATCATTCATTGAAAACATGCTCCCTCCTTTCCTTTGGTTTTCAGTTCACACATTGATAACTGAGAAGTCTCTTGCATTATTTCCAAAATGTAGGGATGTTAGTTATCTTTGAAGGTAGAATCAGGTGACTCCCAAAGGGCCCCAGGTGCTCCTGCGGTCTGTGTTAGGAGTCCAGGTCAGCTGGTGGTCATCAGGTGGTGTCCACTGCGGGCAGCTCCTGTGCCTTCTGGCGTCCCAGCAGTCTCCCTTCGAGAGCACGGGCTCTGGGTCCCCTGGGCTAGTGGATGGCGAGTGTGGCGTACACGCTGGGCTCTGCGGGGGGCTCCCCCAACTGCGAGGCAGGGGGTGTGGTCGTCTCCCGTCTGAGGGTCGAGTGGTTCAGCTGGGCATAGGTCACATCCTGGGGGGCTTCAGATGTGGCAGCCTGTAGTTGGTGGGGGGACAGAAGCATGAGGTTGGGGGAAGCCCGGGGGCTGGAGAGGATGGGACCCACTTGACTGTCCGTCTGCGTGTCCTCTTCTGCTTGTCTGTCCTTTGTGTCCAGCAGTCCCCCTGACAGGGGAGAAAGAAGGTGGCAATTCCTCACCCTAGTCTTGATCTTGAGTGGTTCACCTGGGTATACGTCCCTCCCTGAGGGTACGTCCCACCCCGGGGGCCTCCATCCTGCCTGTTCTGCTGGAGGGAGACAGTGAGACAGGAGCAGCACCTCCTGGATCCACTGTGATCTCCTCCAGTGAGTTTTCCACTCTGTTGCCAGAGCAATGCTTTAAAACGTTAGATGAGATGAGGTCACTTTCCTGATGGAATCTCCAGGGGCTTCCTGACACCTTGGTGTCTCTGGCTGCTCTCTACGGTTCTGATTTCTGTATTAACATGTTATCTCTTGCTGATTTGGCTCCAACCACACAGCCCATGTTCCTGCAAAAGCATGTCCCTGCCTCAGGACCTTTGCACTTGCTGCCTCGCCCCTCCCCCCCATGCTCTCTGTCTCCTTCTCTTGCTTTACTTTCCCTATCAGGACCTTGTATTCTAGGACACTGCCTGCTTATTTGCATATAGTCTCTCTCACCCACCAGGTGAGCTCGAGGAGTGTGGGGACAGTGTGCTCACGGCTGCACCGGCAGCACCGCCAGGGAGCCGGGGGGCTGCTGCTCGCCCTGTGCACCTTTGCTGGGTGAATGAATGAAGGAGAGCCTAGGGGACCTGGGGAGGTGCACTTATTCATGCATCCTCTTGAGACCTGGGGCTACGCTCCAACAGCAGAAGGTCAGACAGAGGACGAGGAGCCAGGAGAGGGGACCCCGAAGGAGGGGCCATGAGGTCACGAGGAAAGTGGAGGGGTGGAGTCAGAGCAGAACATGACCAGGCAGCCCAGGAGAGGTCAGTGTGGGAGCCGCTGGGAGCTGGGATGTGAAGACAGAGGAGTGTCCGTGGGACTAAGTCTGGCAACAAGAAGGTCTCTGGTGGCCTGGACGGGAGCAGGGGTCTCACCTGATGGTCCAGCTGCACCCCCTCCGCAGGCTGTGTGTCGTTCACGACGGCATCTGCTGGGGCAGAACAGGGGGTGTGACGCTTGCCCGGATTCCCTGAGATCTCTGAGGGCTGGACCCCCGCCCTGCCCCCAGAAGGGCCACTGGGACCCAGGGCTGAGGTGATGTGGGATTTCAGTCCTCACCACCCATCCCTGAACCTTCCCAACCGACCCTCCCCCATTGCCTACAGAAATCTGTGTGCCCACCCCCCAGGGCCGCCCTCCTCTTCTCCTCACAGAGGTTCTGGTCCTGGGCGTCGGCAGCTGGGCTGGAGCTGGGGAGGAGACGGGAGTGTTAGGGGGCCCTGGGGGCTGCGGGTGGGGCGGGACTCTGGGGGTCGTCGGGGCAGGAGTTACCTGCTCTGCAGGCCTCTGTCCTTGGGCTCGGGGTCTGCAGCCCCTGCAGGGAGTTAGAAATCAGCCTCTGCCTGGGCTGGGTCAGGTGGGGCGGTCTCAGCCCCGAGAATGCCACGGTCCCCGCCCTCCGCGTGGGGGTCAAGAGGGAAGAAGGAAACCTTAACTCACACTTCCATGTGTGTTTCAGTGCTTCATGGGATTGAAAAGGATGGAAACCCTTACATTTGTGCAGGCGAGCTGCCGTTAGGTGCTTTCATTTTACGTGTTCACATTTCAGATTCTGCACTATCTTTTTTCTAAGCTGCCCTCACCCACCTCTGGTTCCACTTTGGCTGCTGCCCTAAGCCCGCCTCCTCCTGTGGCCTGGGTCCCCCGTTCCCTACTCACCCGACTTCCTGCGTCTGCTGTGACGGCAATGGATGAGGAGGAAGAGGAGGAGGAGGAGCAGCACGATGAAGGCCGCCGAGACCCAGATCAGAACGTTCAGGTACGATTTGAAACCTGGGGCACCAGGGACGTCATGAATGAGCCAGTGGTGCCATTTAATTGAGTACCTACTGTGTACTGGATGCGTGATGGGATCCATGCATTCATCTCCTCTAACCCTCAGAACAATCATGGAACCCCCCCTCCTTGTTCGATCATCATCGCCCCTACTCAACCCTTTTTGCAGACGAGAAAACTGAGGCATAGAGGGGAAAGTCATGAGCCCCAGGTCACCCAGCCTTGGTGTGGCAGCGCTGGCTGGATCCCAAGACTGTGGGTTCCCTGAACCCCCCTTGTGCTGTCCCCCAGGCAGACACCAGCTTCATTTCTGAGGACTCCTCATCAGTGGGGGGGCCTGGAGAGTCTCATCAGGAGCTGAGGGTCCTTCCTTGTTACCCGCCCCTCCCCCGCTGCAGCAGGGACTGGGGGAGGGCAGGCTGGGGGGGTGGACTCTGCGTCCCTCCCCAGGGTCCGACCCGCCCTATGGGGCCCTGACGCCCCTGGGAAGGTCTGTGCTGAGCTGGGGTCTGCCCTCCTGAGCTCTGGGAAACCCAGGCCGTCATTTCACCTCATGTCACAGCAGCCTGTGAGCACGGTGGGACCAGGGAGCCCACAGACCATGAACCTGAGACTCAGAAGCCACCTGCCCGGTTGCCACGGCAGGAGCAGCAGAGCTGGGACTGGACCCAGGGTCTGACTCCAGCCTGTTCTCCTTCCCCTCGGGCTGAGCTCCCTGAGCTGAAGGGAAAGGGCTGTCCTGCCCCTCCCCTCCCCCCAGTACAGTGTCAGCGTCACCGCTGCAGAGGGGACAGACCCGTCAGGTCACGTCCTGGGGCCTCCCTGTGAGGCCGCCTCTCCCGGGGGATCACAGCCAGAAGTGAGAGCTGAAGGAAATATAAGCCCTGGGCCAGATCTCACCTTTTACACTTGGGGAAACTGAGGCCCAGGCTGGGGAAGGGGGTTTCCAACTCTGTGTCTCCAGAGGTGCCTGAACTGAGGGCAAATTCAGCCCTGCCCCCCAAGTACCCACCACCACCTCCCACGGAGACCCTCACTTACGTGTCTGCGGGCCTGACTCCATGGGAGGGAGGAGCCGGTTCTCAGGGCCTCGTGGGGGTCAGGTCAGGGGTGAGGGACGGGGGCAACTTCTCCCCCAGGCTGGACCCAACATCTCCCTCTCCATGACCCCCACCCTTCATCCACCCGGCCTGAGAGCCCCAGAGACTGTGGTCCCCCCGCATCTCTGCCCGGCTCCCAGCCCCCCACCCTGGGGACACAAGCTGTGCTGAGACTGAGAGCAGGAGTCAGATCAGTGAGGACCTCGAGAGACAGGCCTGGAGCGAGGTGTCCACTCACTGGGCAGAGCCCAGGGACTCTCCAGTGTGCAGTTGTGCCCCTGGGTGGGGCTGGGGGTTCCCAGAGGATCCTGGGTAAAAGGCCTGTCCTTGAGTGAGGGGCTGGAGCTTCCCCAGGGACCCCATCTCTGCTCACACTCTTCTGCTGTACCTGCCCTGGGGCCGCCCCGGCTTCCTCCCTCCTCCCACCTGAGGCCTGGTGACAGGGACGTGGGAAGGGCAGGGTGGGAAGGCCCTGTTCCCCTCCGTCCCTCGGAAGGGCGAATCCCTCTTGGGTTGACCCTCCTTTGGAGCCCCCCTCACTCCCATCCTCGAAAGGGGGTCTCCTTCAGAGCTGACCATCAGCACACAGAGAGGACAAGGCTGGGGCCCCTCACCTGAGACCAGGAGCTCCAGGGGGTAACTGGGGAATGACAGCAGGTAGGGGTCACTGCTGAGTGAGCTGTAGCACCTGTAGGTCCCTCTGTGGGCTGCAGTCACAGGACTCAGGGAGAATTCGGCCTGGTACTGCCCACCTTGGAACTTTGATCTAAGACGCAGAGGGGGATGGGCTGCCCCCTCCTTGGACAGAAGGAAGGTGTCTCTGGAGAGCCTTGACTGACACAGCAGGGTCACACTCTCTCCTAAGGCCACCGTGGGGCCCGGCTGCACCGAGAGGGCGGGGGTGTCATGGAGCTGTCCTAGAGAGAAAGAGTGGGGTGAGGGGCTGCCGGCCCACCTGGTTCTGAGCTGAGAGTCAGTAGGGTCTCTCTGAGGACCCTCATCTCCTGCCCATCCCCTGTCTCTCCCTGTCTCTCCCTCCTCGGGGGTCCCACCCCCTGACCCAGCATCACCCCTCGGGCTCCCCCAGCAGGGCCTGTGCAGAGTCTGGGTCCCTCACTGACCCGCTGGCTCCTCACCTGCCACCAGGATGTCCAGGGGGTCGCTGGGGGCCGACCACTTGGAGGAGAGGTTGTGTCTCCCGTAGCATCTGTACCGGCCCCCATCAGAGCGAATCACCAGGCCCCGGGGGAAGTCGGCCTGAGAGAGCCCAGCCTGGGGCTGCCGGCCAGGGCGCTGGGGGAGGTCCTGTTCCCCCTCCTTGAACAAAGCGTATCTTTCGTAGCCGACATCAGAGTGACACTGGAGGGTCAGGTTCTGTCCCAAGGCCACGACAGGGCCCTGCGGGCTCAGGAGGGAGGGCTTCCCAGACACACCTGGGGGAAAGACCAGCCCTGGATTGTAGGGGCTGGTCCCTCCCATAAAGCCTCTCCTCCCTTCCTGGCCCCCAGGTCTCACTGTCTCTCACACTCTGTGTCTCTGGTCCAGGAGCCCCCACCGTCTCACGTGGGGCTTCATCTGAGCAGGGACCCCAATAACCAGTCTGAAGCCTCAAAAGAAATATGGGGCCAGGATGGGACTTCCTCACCTGAGACCAGGAGCTCCAGGGGGCCGCTGGGGGCCGAGCACACCTGGGGTTTGCTCCTGTAGCAGCCGTAGCATCTGAACGTCCACCTGGGGCTGGGGGGCACGGGGCCCACAGGGAACGGGGCCTGGGTCTGCCCGCTGGGCTGTGGCTGTGCGTCCAGGGCCCCGGAGGGCTTGTCTTCCCCTTCCTTAGTCAGGATGAACCTGTCAAATCCCTGCCATGAGCCACACCGGAGGGTCACGTTCCCTCCTGAGGTCACCACGGGGCTCGGCAGGGCTGAGAGGCTGGGTTTGCTGTAGGCTCCTAGAGAGAAGGGGCCGCTTGTTCAGTGGGGCTCACGGCTCCCTCACCTCCCCCAGGGCTGGGCTGTGAGAGGGACACGGCCCTGGGAGCAGCCCCCCTTCCTGAGGGCAGAGCCCGAGGCTGGGACCCCTGAGTGTCCTCTCACCTGTCATCACCAGCTCCAGGGGGTCACTGTCCTGTGACCAGCCAGTGCTGCTGTAATGGTAACAGTGGTATCTCCCTGCGTACCCCTCTGTCACGTGTGGGATGGAGAACTTGGCCTTGTCCCCGGGCTCCAGTGGGGGCTGTCTCCCCCAGGGGCTTTGGCTTCCCTCTTTATCCAGACGGAACTCCCGGGCCCCCAGGGTCCCCTGACACCAGATGGTCACAGGGCTATTCCAGGGGATCACAGAGCCTGGCTCAGCCCAGATGGTGGGTTTGGGGCGGGTCCCTGGAAGGAAATCAAAGGCCTGGGTCACAAGACATTCCCACCCCCATCCCCCACTCTCAGCCCCACAGCTCCCAGCCTCCCCTTCCTTCAGCCCAGAGCTGCTGTTCCCCACCCCCATTGCCTGGGGAGGGGCTGCCCCGTCCCCACAATGAGGAGGGGGGAGCGGGGACACCTGGGCACAGACTCACCTGCCTGCACCTGGGTCCTCACGCCCACACTCAGCCCTGGAAGAGAGGTCCCTGTGAGAGATTCACCCCTGAACCCTGAGCAGAACCTCCCCTCCCCTGAGCGTCCTGAGCCCCGGGGTCTCCTGACAGAGCAGGCCTGGCTCCCAGACCAGGACTGCCCTCCCCTCCTCAATCTCACCAAGACACAGCAGGGCCTTGAGGGTGGGGGTCATGGCGCCTCCTCCCTGTGGTCCAGGCTGTGCAGATGGAGGAGATAAAGTGCCCTCAGCACACAGACCCACAGGGTGTGTCCACTCAGAGGCTGGTCCTCCCCGTCACGGGGCTGTCACGTCAGCAGCCCCACGGGAAGGGGAACTGCCCCTCCCCGGGAGCCAAGCCCTCCTCTCCTCAGGGCTGGGGCGGGCAGTAGGCCTCTGCACATGTTCTGACCACATCTGAAGCCTCGCTTGACCCATCAGCTGCTGCCTTCCTGGCCTGAAGCCCTTTTACATCCAAGCATCAACACATACTTACTGGGAGTTTGCCGTCTGCCTGGAGGGACATCCCCGGACACGACAGATTCAAACCCTGCGCTTGCAGAGCTGACATTGGCAACAAACAGCTGAACGATGACCACCAAACCACACAGATATTCCGTGCATTTGCTTCCTGTCGTGCCAGAGCAGCCACTGCCAGCCAGTGGGTTAAAGCCATCCAGAGTTACTACCTCACAGTTCTGGAGGGCAGAAGTCCAAACTGGAAACCCTTGGATTAAAACCAACTTGTCAGGCTGTGTTCCTCCTGAGGGCTTCGGGGTGGAATCCGTTCCGTCGCCTTTTTCGCTTCCACAGGCTGCCATGTCCCGTGGCTTCTCCCCTGCTGTCTTCAGAGCCAGCCAGATACTCACATCTCTCCAACTTCTGCTTTCAAGTTTCATCTTCTTTTGCCTCCAGTTCCTCTGCCTCCCTCTTTCCCTCATAGGGACCTTTATGGTGACATGGGGACCCCTTAGATAATCCAGGACTGTCTCCCCATCTCTGCCTGTATGAAGACGAATTTGGGAGAATTTTAGAGACATTCAAGGCTCATTTGAAAAGTATAGAATGATGATAATAAAAATATGAGTCACTATCCTTCTCTGCGGAGTCAGGCAGAGCAGGGTGGTGAGGTTTGAAATCACGGTTACTTTATTGCGTCTCCCGGGCTGAGCAAAGGGACAGGAGGTAGCCTGGAAGGCCACGCTGACCAAGAGGACGCCGTGGGCAGGTGCCCATCACCCTCAGCGCGTGTTTCAACACTGACATTCTCACAGGAAGCAGAGCAGCACCTTCCCCACATGTCAGTCTCCGCTGCCGTCCCATAGAAGATGTGTGACTTCTGCTTTTTCAGAAAACAGTTCCTGCCTGTCATGAACCCCGGTTCTGTGCTCCACACTTTGTCCAAATGTGCCAACAAGTGAAGAGAGCCCGATGCTGGGTTTAGAGCTGGACGGTCAGAAGATTCACGATTTACGTTGTGGTCCAGCTTCTGGCACTTGGTGAGAAGTCCGTGGGGATGGACGGGAAGGCACGGTGTTCTGACACCTGCCAACGAGTCTGCCTACTGTTTGTCAGCATTAGCATTTATACTCAGTTATTTTAGAAGAGCTGCAGGTAAAGTAAACTAACAACACGAAAAAGAGGTTACCTACTGCAAGCTCAGCCCCTCTCCCACACGTCAGCGGTTTGTGTCCCTCTCCAGACCCTCCCGGGTCACGGAAGCCTGCTTGGATTAATGACAGTTACTGAGCGCAGGAACGGAGCCCCTGGGCGCCTTCCTTACAGCCTTGGTCACGCTGGTGATGAGAGCGGGGCCCGGGGGGGATGAGGGGGGGACTCCGGGGAGACAGAGAGCAGGACGCACCAGGAGGGAAGGTTTGCCCAAACCGCTTCCCAGTTATTTGGGGCGGATGCCCCTCCAGCCACACCGTCCCTGTTCCTCCTCGCTGGGGACCTGGGCTCCGGACTGGGCTGACTCGGCGGGCCCGGGGTTCTGCACGGTAAAGCTGTTATTTGCCCTTTGTAACTCGGCATCGGTTTGTGGGGAGAACTCGGAGCGCGTGCGCGTAGCATGTTCCTCGTGAAACTTCCACTGAACAATTTCAGCAGCTGCTGAGCCTGCGCGGTGGCCGCCGCCTCCCCGCTCCCAGGAGCGTCCGTTCGCAGGTGAGTCACAGGGTCCGCGACGCGCACCGCCCGGAGCCGTCTGCGAAGCGCGGCCGGTCCTCGCGCTTCTCCCGCCGCGCTCAGCAGCCGCGCGCGGGCTCCGTCTCCCCGGGCCCCCGAGGGCTCAGGGCGCGCTGGTCCCCGCCGCCCGCACAGCTCTGCTCCTGCGGGGTCTCCCTACTAGGCTCACGTCTTATTTCTCCGTGGGGAGCTCGTGTCAACTCGTCTAGTCCAAGGAGAAGAGCTGTGGGTGGACTCCGGGGACGGACGTGCGCCCACAGCGCCGCCTCGGGAGGGCTGCCGCGCTCACGAGGCTGAGCCCAAGCGCCGCCCACGGACACGGCAGGCCTCGACGCGCTCAGATCTACGTTTCGCAGCGTCCGGAAACGTCTGAGGGGTGCGCTCGCAGGGGTTGGGTTTTGCACGTTTCTCGCTACATTCATTCCGCCAGGTTGCTCTCTTGTCACTGTCGATATTCGAGCGCAGGTGGGGACTCGCTTGCGCCTCTGAAAGCGGTTGGTTCACGTAAATGGCTTTCATAGCAACTACTTAACCGATTTCTTTCCTGCTGAGTGACCCTCGTCCTGGAGTCTCTCGGGCTTCCCGGTCCGCCTCCCCCCGCGACGCCCACTCCCACCGCGCCCGTGTCGGCCCGGCTCCCCGAGGTCCGCGCACGCCCGTTCTCCCGGGGTCCCGGCCTCCAGAGAGCTGGCTCGGCCCGCCTTCCCGCGCTGCTTTCCTCTCAGCGCCCTGTCGGAGCAGGACAACCGCCATGCGTGTGAGGGCAGGGTCCTGCACTGCCAAAGCTCAGTAAAAGCAAAACCAGACAGACTGGCTCTGGTCCATTCTAAATCATAACATCCCACCCCTCCTTCTGGGGGCGGGGGGGGGGCAACTCCCTTGATCTCCTAACCCATAGAGAACAATGTTAATTTTGTGTAAATGCAAGAATTGTAAAGATATGTGTAATTTGGAGAGCCCATGACACTACAAAATGAGAATCTAAAAGCACACAACAGGCGGAAAACACAGTAGGAATAAATTCTTTCTCCGAGGCCAGGATTTCTGGAAGTTTCCTTAAGAGCTGATGGAACCAGTTGACATCTAGGGCCGGAGGCCCTTTGGTTGTTGCCCGTCTTTCTTTGGCCTTCCAGAGCATTCTTGCGTGTCTCCTCCTGTACCACAGCCACCTCCACTCCAGGCCCCTCTCCTCTGAGCTCTGCGGTCCCCGAGCAGGTGCAGAAAGGTGCAGGGAGCAGCGAGGGCCGTTTCTTTCGCCTCCTCCCTCGGGCAGCGGACGTCACACGCCGGCCGTGGGTTCCTTTGTTAGACAGCTGACGTGAGAAGTACGTCCAGGCTCCACGTGCAGCCAGAGTCCCAGCACTTCTAATAGGTGTGGCCTGAAGTGATCGGGACTGGTGGCCTGATGTAGGAGGTGACTAACCACTGTTCAGCGCTGACCTCCTTAAAAGGGTGAGAGGACCTTCTAACCTCAGAGCTGAAGCTCAGGATGGGCGGGGAGTGAGGAAGCGGGGACTGACGCGGATGTGAAGTTAGTTGTCTTCAGACCCTGGAGGCAAAGAAGCATCGGTTGTGTGCACATTCAACTTATTTTCCAAAGTGGACCTCCTCCAGCACTGTAAGAGATTCACTGTGCATCCTTGGTAATACTTAATTTTGTCAGGCTTATTAATTCTTGCTAATCTTAGTGGGCTTTAAGAATGATTTGTAGTTATAATTTGAGTTTCCAGTCTTTTTGCCCATTTTATCAGTTCATAGGAGTTCTTCACATCTTCTGGGTACCGATTCTTGTTGGTTAAATGCAAATATCTTCTTGCAGGATATGACGTGTCTTTTCCCATTCTCATTGGTACTTTTTGATGAATAAAAATTAACTTTACTGTGTTTAAAAAAAATAGGTGGGGAAACTTACTTGCTCATCTTCTGGTCCCACATGGCTGACAGTCCTCGGACTACACTTGTCTTCACCCAAACACTTAGGTTTCCCATACGCAGAAGGAGAAGCATCAAATTCTCCTGGACTGAGAGGTACAAGGCTCACTGGAAGGAACTCAGTCCGGGTCTCCCTCAGGCTCTCTGGGGCAGCTTGGCGCCCTGTCATGTGGGAGGCTTTGTCTCCGTGCCCCTCTGTATCCTGTGAGTCTGGGCTGTGCTCTGCATTCTCACCCCTGCCTCCCATCTGGCTCAGGTCATTTCTAAACCTAAAGTTCCCTGGTCTACCGATGTGCATGCAGTAAAGAAACAATGATGTCTGTGCAGACACTGGTGGTGGGGCTGCTTGCACTGTTGAGTGTGCAAAGAACCAGATGGGTCTGGGATGGTGACTGGATTCTTGTCTGGATCCTGATGGGACCCCTGGGACAGGTTCATTTATGGCACGGGACGTAGGCATGGAGACTGGGGAAGGGAGATCTTGCAACCCCCATCTCATGAGCCATATCATCATGACAGTCAGGGAAGGGGCTGGCCCTGTGAGGAGGAGACTTTTGAGGGAACTGGGACCTGGACAGAATGACCTGGACTTCTCAAGGTCACAGCCTGAGGGAATGGCTGGCTGAGCCCCCGGCACCAGGCAGGCTCACGGGCAGAGCTGGATTCTTCAGGAACGGACTTCCTCAGAGTCGTGGGGTCAGCAAGATGAGGTCTGATAGAGACGGAGGAGGGTCTGCAGCTGTCCTGTCCTCCTGGTACTTGGTGGGGCTCAGTATCTCCAAGGGCGCAGACCTGTGGCTGTCTCCAGGCCTTGCCCTCGAGCCCAGGGGGACACCCAGCCCCAGTGGTGGCTTTTATCCGAGGAGAAGGGAATCAGGCCCTTGGTGTGTGCAGCCCTTCTCGGTATCAAGGCCCACGTGCTTTGCGATTCTCAGCCTGAACCCCCACGTCTGCCCAGACTTCCCTTTCCCCGAGCCCAGCTGACCAGTGCCTCTGAGAAACAGACGGTCTAGCCCCGTGGGCTCTGCCCTGGGACAGAACCCAGGAAGGGCCCTGCAAGTCCGGGGGCAGTGCAAATGCCCCACATGCTGCTGGGAACCTGGGGTCTGCAGTGGGAGCCACTTTCCTCTGGAAAGCACTTCTCTTTCTACATGAGAAAATAACCACCCTTGTTTCTCCCCCTGAAAAACAGACGGAGAAGGCCAGCAAGAAGCTCTCTGTTGAAACTCAGCCCTACGCAGGCCCTCCGACGCGGCGACTCTGCAGCCCACCTCTCACCGCCTGCCGGACCCGCACTCATTTTCATATGACGTCGCCCCAGGTAGGAAGGGTGCTGGGCGAGGGGGCAGGGGGACGTTGTCGCACAAGCCCAAACCTTGACAGAGGGCTGTGCTCCGCAGGACGTGCCACAAACCTACGAGAACTGTCGTGGAAGCATGATGTGTGCAAGCGTGCCTTGGATGGGTTTTTAAGTGAAAAGGCAGTAAAAGCGGCCTCTCAATTATTTTTCTTGTTGGGAAAGAAAGCAATGATACATATGCTTGAAAAAAAACTGGGAGCAATAGTAACAGCGCGGATTTGTCTAGCTCTTTTTTCCCCTCTTTTTTGGCTAAATATTGTTTCCTTTACTCACTCTGTTGTCCAGATTCAGACTCAGAGAGTGACCCGACCTCATTCCCAGTCACCTTCCCTCCCCAGACCGTCTGTGTGGGTGGTGGTGTCCATGAGCTCAGACAACACGGTTTTTTACTCAGCAAGCCCTGATAGAATGTGGCATCATATTTGTTGTTCAAACCAGGCATCTTCTATTTGCGGTATTCAGGTTTTGAATAATTTGATTTTAAACTAGCCATTAATCACCAATTCTTTAAAAACATTTTTTTGACTGAAATATAATTGATTTACAATGTTGTATTAATTTCTGGTGTACAGCATAGTGATTCAGTAATATGTATATATATTCTTTTTCAGATTCTTTTCCATTAGAGGTTTTTTGTTTTAATTGAAGTACAGTTGGTTATTGAAATTGACAGATCTCTGGTGCATGGCACAATGTCCCAGTCATGCATATACATACATATATCCGTTTTCACATTCTTCCATTAGAAGTTATTACAAGATACGGAATATAGTTCCCTGTGTTATATGGTAGGACGTTGTTATTTATCTATTTTATCTTCTTTCTTTTTTCTGGCGGGGGAGGTAACTAGGTTTATTTATTTAATTATTATTTTTTTTAATGGAGGTTCTAGGGATTGAACCCAGGACCTCATGCATGCTAAGCACGTGCTCTACCACTGAGCTGTCCCCTCCCCCCATTTGCCTATTTTAGATACAGTAGTGTTTACCTGTCAACCCCAAACTCCTGCTTTACCCCTCCTTCCTCCTAGTCACTAACTCTTTATCAAGAAGCTCCACATTTGGGTAAGAAGTTCTGTTAGTGAGTGCTGGGCCCAGCTTGATAGCATCAGGACGAAGTGCACACTCATCTGAAACAGACATTTTACACTATTTTATATTGTTGTTGAGTTTTTTATAATTCACAGAAATCATTCACTTTGATCTTTTTTTAAAATATGTATTTTTTAATTGAAGTGTAGTCAGTTTACAATGTTGGGTCAGTTTCTGGTGTACAACAGAATGCTGCAGTCACACGTGAACATACATACATTCATTTTCATATTCCTTTTTACCATCAGTTACTACAAGATATTGAATATAGTTCCCTGTGCTACATGTTGGTCATTTTATCTTCTATCATGTTATGAAACAACACACCACTTTTTGGAATCAGTGATTTCCCATTGACAAGACCCTGCTTTGTGTTATCACAACACCATTAAAAGCCGTACAGGGTGTATGTCATTCCTCAGGAAATTAAAACATGCAGAAGTTAGAAAGTCCTGCATGTAAGTGAGTGTGCTGTCATTGGTATGTGTTAGGTTTGTGCGAATGTGAGTATGTGCGCAAGTACGTGTGCATGTGTGTGCATGTGCATTTTGTGCACGTGTGTATACACATACATAGGTGTGTGTGTGTGTGTGTGTGTGTGTGTAGCAGGTCGTGAGCCAGTGCAGTTCAGCAGAAGAAATCAAATGTCTTTCTCTAGCATTGATCTGATCTCACTCAGGAGCTGCCCCAGCTTAATGATAAGCCACACACTCTCTCTATCTTTTTCCCTCTCCCTCTCCTTCTCTCTCAGTGTTTAATACTTAGTCCCTCCCAATCATTATAAACATACTCTATAGCATTTGTTTTTTTGAAGCACTGTCAATCACACCGTGTCAGTTTCTGGTGCACAGCACAATGTCCCAGTCATGCATATATATATGTACATATATTCACTTTCATATTTTTTTCATTAAAGGTTATTATAAGATATTGAACATAGTTCCCTGTGCTGTATAGCAGAAACTTTTTAAAATCTATTTTTATATATAGTGGCTAACATTGTAAATCTCAGACTCCCTTATTTATCCCTCCCCACCCCTTTCCCTGGTAACCATAAGGTTGCTTACTATGTCTGTGAGTCTTTCTGTTTTGTAGATGAGTTCATTATAGCATTTATTCAGTCTGTGTTCCTCTCTCCGCGATCCATCCCAGGATGGTGTCCAGGAGGGCGGGACCAACTGTCCAATGTCACTGTTGGCCCTGCTGGCTCTGGGTCTGAGCTGACTGGGTCTGCGGGGTTTGCTCTCCCCGTTGCTGGAGGCCTCGCTGAAGTCTGTGCCCAGGGGTCAGGGTCCATTCTCTCTCTGCTCCCTGAGGGGCCCTTTAGGTCATCCCAGTGTCCACTTTGTCCAGGGGGTTCAGTGGGCATGTCTGAGCATCTGCTTCTGACCCATCTGGTCCAGGTGGGTCTCTCCTCCCAGCACGACTGACCCCCCTGGTGTTTACCCACCTGGACACACCTCAGGGGAACTGGGGGGCTCCAAGTGCAAGGCAGACCCTGCCTGGCCACACAGCACCACCAGGGGCGCTAAATGTAGCTGGTCCTCCAGGTGACCTTGGCGACCACAGAGCAGGAGGGGACGTCCTTCCACGCAGGAAAGCCCCTGCACCCCAGGGCCCTGAGTCTTGGCTTCCATATCTGGCAAGCCAGAGGGTCGAGAAGAAATTAGTCCTGACGTCCGGTTTTCTGATCTCTCCTTGGCCCTCCTCCCCTTCCCACCAATCCCGAGAAGGAAAGGTTTTTCTTTTCTGTTTGTTTTAATTTCCTCTAAGCCCGGTCTGCCCCCACTGTGGCCTCACCGCCTGGACGCGCAGGAATCCTCCGCAGCGGAGCAGACGCTGGACCTGGTCGGCTGCCTGTGCTCTGCGGGTAGAATATTTAGGAATCCTCTGTAGGAGTGCCAGCTCTCCACACTTCCCTTGCTAAGTGCCCACCTGTCCGCCTGTCTACCTGGGTCAGAGTCAGAAAAGCCAGATTTGAGGGGAAATGCACCATTCTAACTGTGATGGTTGATTTCTGTGTCGACCTGCCTGGGCTAAGGGACACCCTGAGAACTGGTGAAACACTACTTCTGAAAGAAAAATAAAGAGAGGAAGGCAGGGAGGGAGAAAGGGAGGGAAAGAGAGAGAGAAAGAGAGAAAGAAAGGAAAGGAAAGGAAAGGAAAGGAAAGGAAAGGAAAGGAAAGGAAAGGAAAGAAAGGAAAGGAAAGGAAAGGAAAGGAAAGGAAAGGAAAGGAAAGGAAAGGAAAGGAAAGGAAAGGAAAGGAAAGGAAAGGAAAGGAAAGGAAAGGAAAGGAAAGGAAAGGAAAGGAAAGGAAAGGAAAGGGAAAGGGAAAGGAAAGGAAAGAAAGAGAGGAAGGAAGGAAGGAAAGAGACAGAAAGTAGTAAGAACGAGACGCTGGCGCCCCCTAGCTGTTCTCAGGGTAATACTCTGTTTTAATTTGACTGGGGACCTCAGGTTGACCCCATAAGGGGGAGGGGTCACCTGCACGTCCGACCCACGGCAGGCTTGGAGCCCTCGGGCGGGGGGTCCCGGAGACCCCACATCCTTGGTGGCACAGCTGGTCCCGCTCGGGGGACGTGGTCGTACAACTTCCACGTGTTTCTCTGTTGAGACAGTAAGGGGCGGCCTGGTTTAGAAGCCCTGTAATATCGGCAACAACGCTATTAATCACGTGCGCAATTGCGGACGGACCTAAATCTGTGTGAACTGACGCGAGGAAATAAGACAGCGACCTGGGAAGTAAGCAAGCTGCCTGGTAGACCTACCGCCAGACCGTCGGTCTGTGAGAGCTCCCAGGCTTCCTAGCTCTGTTTTAAACGAAGTTTCCCTTTGTTACTTTTCACACCAGCATAGGCATGTAGGACACGCGCTGCAGCATCCCCCTAACGGAAGCCTGAAACATGGCTAACACGAGGGGTACAGCAGGCTCTACTCCACAGAGCCATCCTGGGACCAGGCGCCACACCCAGCGTACGGTTCCAAGGTCGCCCGGGGCATCCGTAGCCACCAGCAGAAGGGAAGAGCAGGGAGTGTCTTGTGTGGGACGTCCGGATGCTCCATGCGTCCTGCTCACACGCCACCAGCTAAACTTCATCCCCAGACACACCTAACTGCAAGGGAGGATGGAGAGAGCACCTCGTCTCGCTGGGAGCCCAGAAAGGGAGGACACGGGGGTGGTGAGCAGTCACCGTCCTGTCGCACGGGGACCACCTGCCATTTTGGGCACCTGGGGCTCACAGCGGTGGGGGTGCCATTCCCAGTCTCCACTTATGCAGAGGCTCTAGGCACGCAGACATTAGTCAGACTCTCATTCATCATCTCACAAACTGGTGGGACAAGGAGACGTTCCTGCAAGGAGATACTTGGAACTCAGCGTGTAGCATTCAAGGCCAGAGGAATCCATGAACAGAAGTGGTGCTGAGGACCGACACCCCTCAGGTAGGCAGAATAACACCCCCAAAGATGTCCACGTCCTAGTCCCTGGAACCAGCTGGTGCGTCACCTTAGGTGGAGACAGGGTCTTTGCAGGCGTGACTGAGTTAAGGGCCTTACGAGGGGGAGAGGAGCCTGGCTATTCCCAGTGGACCCAGTGTCACCACAAGGGTCCTTATAAGATGGGGGCAGGAAGGTCAGAGAGACGGAAGGAGGGGTGACCACAGGCGTCCTAGTCGGAGGGAGGATCTGAAGACGCCACAGCGCTCCTTGAAGACAGGAAGGGGCCACGGACAAGGAGCGCACATGGCCCTCAGACGCCGCGCAAGGTAGTGAGATGGCTTCTCCCCTGGAGCCCCAGGAGGAATGCAGTCCTGCTGGCCCCTGATTTCAGCCCACTCTAATGGATTTCAGATCTCTGACATCCTGAGCTGTACAATAAGTTGTGTTGTTTGGCGCCACTAAGTGAGTGGTGGTTTGTTTCAGCAGCAATTGCAAAAACAGCTTCCAACCCCAAACCTGAAGGGCATTAGCCGGGGGTGGGGGGCTGAAGGTGAGATGGAGGTCAGTGTTTTACAGCTCATGGGTCCTCTTGTGTGGGGAGAATGCTGGCATCCAGTGGGCATGGACTGGAGTGGGAGTGGGAAGTGGGGGACTGTGCGTCCCTGAGTGGACCTAGGGCCCGAGGGACCCTCCCTGTGCAGTCGTGGCTTCATCGCTCCCTTGGTCCGTCCACACGTGTCCGTGTGTGTGGGTGTGTGCGTTGTGCATTCACGGGTGTGTGCATGGCGTGGCGTGAGGGGTGTGTGCAGATACGTGTCCCTCTCTCGGCCCTGAGACACACAGTCAGATCAGAAAACACTGATGCCATTGTAGTCCACCTCGGTCCCCTCACTAAGCCTGGAGCCACTGTGGAGGCAGAGACTGGGACCCAGTGCCAGTGCACCCCAGCTCCAGCTGCAGGGCTGAGGCAGCCGGGCCTGTGAGGACATTTATTGATGAACAGTGTGAAGCTTGATACAGAAAACGAGGTCTCAGCTACCAGCTGCACAAGGATAGCCCAGGTTCAAGGTCAACAGCTGAACTCTAGGAGGGTTTGCAGAGTCAGCGAAGAGGACAAAACGGATCTCTGGGGGCAGTGGAGGATTCGCAAGACATGTCTGGAATCAGCTGGGTGACTGTAGGACCATAGCTGGGTCCCTGGAAAAAGCCAAGCACCAAACCTTGGTCTCTGGAAACAAGTGCTACACATCCTCTCCAAGGATCTAGTTGATTGTAGGACGGACCACATGGCTAATGAATCTCCTAGATGTTGACTGGGGGGTTCTCAGGACTCCAGCTCTTGCCTCCAAGAGAACTAATTGGATGACCTTCCAGAAAGGGATGATTCCACAGGGAAACCCACCAAATGTCCATTTCAGGCTTTTGCAAGAGTGACTTCCTGTGTCTTTAGTGCAGAGGCCAAGTGGGCCTGGGGTCAGTGTCTAGCAATGGCTGCATACGTGCTGGACTCAGCTGTGGGCTCTGCGGACTGCAGGGACACAGCTCCGGCCGCCCTCTCTGTGAGGATTCGGTGGTCCAGCTGGGCATACGTCACCTCCTGGGGGCCTCCCGCAGCAGGGGTCTGAGGGAGAGAGATGCACGGTGAGTTTGGGTGGCTAGGTGAGGGAGGGGAAGACTGTGGTAGCCAGCCTCCAGGAGCCCCTCCACCAAGATCCCACCTCCAGGATCACCATTGTATAGTACCCTCCCACAGAGAAGGAAGGTTGTTCTGTGTGACCAATAGAATGTGACAGAGGGAGGGCAAGTCATGTCCACAGTGAGGCCACAGAAGACATTGTGGCTTCTGCCCTTCCCTCTCTGGAGTCCCTCCGTCTGGGAGAGGTTGGCTGCCATGGAGAAGCCCCTGTGGTGAGGAACTGGGGCTCCTGCCCATAGCCAGGGGACTGAGCCATCTTTGAAGTGGACCTTCCAGCCCCAGTCAAGCCTTCGGATGAATGCATCCCTGGTTGGCATCTGGATGGTGACTTTATGACAGACCATGAGCTGGAGCCACTCACCTAATCCACTTCCAAATTCCTGGCCCAAGAAACTGAGATAATTTTGTTAAGCTGCTAAATTTCAGGTACTTTGGGACACAGCGGCAGGTGACTAATACAAGGACTTACCGAAGCACCCATCTCTCCGTCCTTCTCAGGAAGTCTATCAACAGTGGCCAGATCTGGAGGGAAGAGGACAAGGGGTCAGGTCTCTGGGGCGGACCTCAGAAGGCAAATTTGCCTGAAACCTCATCGCTTCATATTTTGTCCTGCCCCCTGTCATGGAACATCCTAGAATGTTCCCAAATGTTCTCACACACACATTGCTTCCTGGATGACACTGAGCCCCGCTTCCTCCTCCCAGCCCTGTCCCCCATACTTGTCTTTACCTGGTGTCCCGTCTAGGATGTCAGCAGTGGGGCTGAGCCTGAGGAGAGAGAACAAGTGAGCCTGGGGGCTGCCTAGAGGCAGAGGACTGGGGGCCTGAGGGTTGTTCCCAGGGCCTCACCTCTCCTGGGGCCTCGGCTCCTCGCCTTTGCTGCTGGGGGCCCCTGAGGACAGTTGGGGTGTGAATTAAGAAGAGAAGGCTTCTTCCCTGCACCCCAAATGGACTGCCAAGGACGCCCCACCCTGTCCCTGAGACCTACCCCGTTTTCTCTGATGCTGACGGTGGAGGAGGAGGAGGACCAGGAGGAGGAGGAGGAGGAGAAAGGCCACAGAGACCCCAGTGAGGATATAAACATGCTCTGCCAACAGGCCTGGGGGAGCAGAGGAGATGGAAGCGGATTATCGGCAGCACGCCATTTATTGAGCACCTGCCGCACACCACCCGCATGCTTGTCATGTATACACATGTAAATCTATCTCACGCAAAATAGTCCTGTGACATGGGAATTACTATCCCCCCTTTACAAAACCGGGGTCTGAGTGCTGAAGGCCTCTGTCCCCAGGGCACTGGCAGAGCTGGAACAGGACCAATACCAAAGCCCATTCTTTCCTCCTTCCCCCAAAGAGCACACACCAGGTTCGCGTTTCTCCGACCCCATCACTCACCGCTATTGCTACCGTCCTGCGAGCGCGTCTGTGTGTCTCCTAGGAACGAGGGGCCAGGAGGACACGGTCAGAGGCCTGAGCTGGACAGGGAAGGCTCTGAGAGCTCCCCACCCCACACAAGGGGTCTCGCTTGCTCCCCGACCGCAACCTCCTCCCTCTAGAACAGCCCCTCTGGAACTTCCTGGGAGGATGGAACGCTCTACACCAGCGCTGTCCGGTACGGTAACCGCGCGTGACTATTTCCGCTGAAATCTAAGTTAAACTAAAACTCAGGCCGCCAGCTGCACTTAGCAACACGGCACGGCGTAGCTGGGCGGCTGCACCAGGCCAACGGCACCCCGCTGCTGACGCCGACCCGCAGCGTCCCCTTCCCGAGGCGGCGCGTGGACGGCGCTGCTCTCCAGCCTGCCTCCCCCCTTGCGGAGGCGCACACCCAGCAGGACTGGGGAGCAGGAGCCTCGGCCCACTCGCCGCCTTCCGGGTTCCCGCGCCAAGCGCGAGGGCCCGCATGTCTGACTTTTCCCTGTCTTCCGCCGCGATCCCCGATGCGGTAGAACCGCTCCTCTGGGAGCGAGGAGCCCTAGAGCTGCCCGCGCCCAGCAGTGAGCGGGCGACTCCGGCGAGTTCCAGCCGCGGTCTGCACTCTGCGCGTGCGCCGGGGGCCCAGCGTCGACTCTACCGTACACCTCCTAAGCGCGGGGCACAACACCGCTCGTGTGACAGGTGGTCCACCTGGGGTCCCGCGGGCTCGTCGCCCCCCAGGGTCGGATCCCCCGTGTCCTCTCTTCTGGACAGTGCCCCCTGCCTCCCGCTGCTCCACAGGCTAGTCCTCAGTATCCTTTAAGAAAGGCAAAAAACACCTCTCGGGGCATCCTTCCCTCAACACCCTGTCCTTGGTCCACGGTCCACGGTCCACGGTCCAGGACCCCACCCGCTGCTTTAACGCCATTGCTGCCTTGCTCCCTTTATATTTACTGCAATTTAAAATAATATCTATGTTATAGACATACAAATAATACATAGCAATATATTTACATTAATACTACATTTATATAAATATTTAATATATAACAAATATAAATATATTTTAAATTATGTGTTTTAATCTACATATGTATAATTTAATTTCTATAAATAACTTTAACTTTACAGAATTTAAAATTATTTATATATGTAAGCTATACACATCAGTTATAACATGAATTATACATATTTAATATGTATTTATATTAATATTTACATATAAAAATCATACATAATACATGATAATCTATAAGCACATAATATATAACACTATGCATTATTCATATGTAACAATATATTAGTGTATATGATTATATTAATTGTATTACTTATGTATTTAATACATAGTGTATATGTATTCTAATATACTTAAATGATAGGTCTGAAATTTTACAATGTAAATTATATGCTAATAGTTACATATGCCCATATATGTAAATTATATGCATTTCTGTTGCTCATTCTAATTAAGTATCCCCACTAAAGTTTGGGAGGCCAGGGACCCTTCTTCTCATTCACCGTGTGCATCAAACCTGCAGCAGGAGGGTGTGAGAAGAAATACTTCCTCGGCATTGATAAAATCAGCACTTCTCCAGGTGTCCCATTTGGCCGTGCTGATTTAAGCACGTGGCCTGTGTGAGTGAAGCCCTGTGTCCCCAAAGCAGCGCAGCGGGGTGGGTGCGTTACTGCCCGTTTTGCACACGGAGAACTAGAATATGGAGGGTTTGGTGATTGCCCTGCAAGCACAGAGCTGGGAGGGCGAGACTGGAGTCCAACCCCTGATCCAGGCAGTCTGCGTGAGGGGTTTCTGCTCTGAACTCAAGTCTTCACCGTGTGAGAGAGGAGGATGGGTGGGAGGGAGATGGAGGGGGGACCTGACCTAGCCTTATTCCCCACAGTGGGTGGAGGACCCTCCCAGAGGGGGGTCTCTCTTCTTCTAGGCTATTCAGGCATAACCATCAAGAGATGAGCCCCCAGTCCCCGTCCCTCTCTCAGTGCAAAGCGGAGCCAGCAGTGGACTCTGTCCACAAGGGGGCGGCCCAGAGCTGCGGCCAAACCCGAGGTCTGGAGTCTGGCCGCCCTGAGCTGGTTCCTCCCCTTCAGAGCCTTATGCCTTTGGACAGGAAACTTTAACGTCGTTTCTGCTCCTTAAAAGGAGTGTTGGCTCTTGGGAGGTCTGGGAGGTAACTCCACGTTGGCCTGTTGTGGCATTACTGCCATCAGGTGCCTGGTGTAGGGTTTTCTCCATCGCACCAGTGTTGTTATCAGCATCCTTATGAATATGAGAGACACCCCAGTGCCCTGCGCATGCCGGCCCTTTGCTGTGGATTTACCAGTCCCTGAGCCAAGTGCAGGGCAGAGGGCTGGGCCCTGGTCCTCAGCACAGACACACACCCCCCACCCTGAATTCCCTCTAGGCTGAGGTCTGCTGTTCACCAACTGAGGGGTCGGCCTGAGTGCAGGGCTCACCTCCAAGGGGTCCTGCAGTCAGGGGCAGGACGAGGATTGGCGCTGTATGGGGGCTGCCGAGGGTCTGTCCCACTCCACGTGGCCCCCTCCACCCTGAGCGTCCATCCTCAGGCCACATCTGGCCATCACTCAATCCCAACAGCACCCTGAGACTCCTGAGAAAATGGGTTAGGGGACCAAACAAGGGAGAGCCGCCTGCTCCATTCTGCTGGGGCCACACCCTCTGCACCTCCCACTGCTTTACCACCCGGAATCAGCATGGAACAGCTCCCCTGAGAGCCTGTAAGGGTGTGGAGGGGGTCATGTCCCCTTTGGACCCTGAACAGCCAGAGGGCTGACCAGACACAGGAACAGGGATGACCTCATCCCAGATATTCCCACAAAGTACTGTCCAGCCCTGCTTGGGGCCCCCTCGACTGTGTGACCTGCCAATGAGCATGGACAACACCACATTGCTTGGGGCCCCACAGATTCTGCCCCAGTGGAAAAGACGATTTAACACATCCTGAGGGACAAGACACGGGTTCCTTGAGGGGGCTCTGTCCCACCACATCTCTGGAGGCCCACTCCCCACCAGCCCAGCAGGGCCAGCTCTGTGCCCACCCTGGTGCTGGGGCTGTGTCCAGCTGAGACCAGGGTCCAGGGACCTGAGCCAGGTGTGAAGGCAGAGGGACGTGGGTGCAGAGGGGAGAGGGAAGCAGAGGGTTTGATGGGCCAACAGAAGGGCGGGGGAGTCTACAGACAGAGGACATAGCTGGGGACAGGGTCCAGGGACCTGGGGCAAACCTGAGGGCAGCAGAGAGGACCTCACCTGTCACCACCAGCTCCAGGGACTCACTGGGCTCAGACCAGACATGCTCTTTTATGTAGCGGCAGCGATAGTGCGTGGCAGTGCCTTCACTCACAGCCGGGATGAGGAATCTGGCCTCTGTCTGGTGGGGATCAAGTGGAGAGCTGGCACGCGTATCCTTGAAGTCATTTGTATCCTCCTCATTCTCCAAGCGAAATGTCTTAAACCCAGCAGGGCCCCGGCACACGATGGTCACAGGCCGGCCCCTGGGGATCACAGAGTCTGGCTCAGCTGAGATGGAGGGTCTGGGCAGCGTCCCTAGGAGGGCCGAGATGTGAAAATGATCACATCACACAATTCACCTGTTTTACTGGCTCAGGTCACCTTATTTTTTTTTAAGGAACCTTGCAAAGCTGTGCAACCACCATCACCACAACCCAATTCTATAACATTTCCATCATCCTCCACAAAAGACCCCCCCCATGCCCATTCTATGAGCACATGAATTCCCATCACTGCAGAGTTACTTCCCTCACTTGACTTAAGGACCAAGACTTGGTCACATCTTGCTCAGGGTGACATGGGAGGGGTGAGAGCAGGCTGGGTCCCAGGCATGTCTGCCCAGGGGGGTGGCTCCCTCCCAGCCCACGGCCACTCTAGGGGGACAGCAAGGGCCGGGAGGGCCGCACAGGACAGGAATGACAGGGTTGCTCCTGGGACAAGGAAGCAGGAGGCCGGGTGGCAGGAATGACCCGGGCTGGGTCTGGAGGGCAGCTGCCAGTCCTGGGGTGGGGGGCACCGTGAGGGGTGTGGGGCTCAGGCTGCAAAGCCGCAGCTGAAGTGCGGGCAGGGGGTGAGGAGGAGCGGAGCACAGACCCCAGCAGCTGAGGAGCCCCGTCTCCAGAGCGAGTCCTCAGGGCAGCCAGCAGCCATCCCTGGGTTCTCTCTGTATTTTCTACCCTCGTCTCAGCTTGTTTCCGTTTCCTGTGACTGAGGCTCTGGAAACGCCATCTGTCTCAACCAGGCCGGAGGCGGGGGGGGGGGGGGGGGGAGAGGGTCTGAAGCCCTGAAACAGGAACTTGGCCTCGCAGTCAGCAAAACCCCCGGTAGGGGCAGGGGGCTGGAGAGCCGCCCATTCGCCCACTCTCTCCTTCATTCACTCGTTGTCTCCTTCAGCCACGTCTCAGTTCCCGTCCATCCACGTGCAGGTGCCTCCCTGCGCCGCTGGCTTCAGATACGAGAAACACCCCCGGGTCCCTGCCGTCCTGGGGCTGAAAGTGTGCGAGTCCACGGGTACAAGCGTGCGACGTGCCCTCGGGCGAGCGTGGGCATCGCGGGGCCGGCGGGAGGCAGGGCTGCCCGCCTCTGGGACGTCAGAGGTCAGGTGCGGATCAGCCGAGCTGAGGGCTGGGGGGCAAGCGGGCACTCAGGGTGGAGAAGTCGGCCTGTGAGGAGGCCCGGAGCTGAGTGGGAAGACGGCATTTACAAAGTGAAAGAAAACCAAGATGTGAGAGAGGAGTGGGCCTGAGCTCGTGGGGACAGACAGACGCAGAGCAGAGGGAGGCCTGGGTCTCAGTCTGCCTGCAGATCAGCTGTGAGGGGCCTCTCAGGAAAATGAAAGTAAAAAGTATACATATGGTAAAATGTAAGCAAAACTTTAAAACGGTCATTTAACACCGCGTCCCCGGGGCTGTGTTGTGTCCGGGAGGATGGAGAAGATGGGGTCAAGGACGAGTCTCAGGTTCTGCCCTGGCGAGGTCGTGTCCTTTGCCCAGGGGCTGCCGAGGGGGTTCCGGGCTTGTGTGGGGAGAGCTCGTGGGCTCAGCCTGGTCCTGAGGGACCGGAACTGTCTCCGTGGGACCATCGGGGGCAGAGGTGGAGAATGGGGGAGGGGCCTGGGGGAGGGTTATGTGCAATTCAGGCTCTAGGTCAGGGTCCCCAGCCCCCTCCCCAGGATCAGCACACACTCCCGTCTACCATCTGGATCTGTCCTGGGTGCGGGGAGGTGGGTCGGGGAGAAGACTCACCCTCCTGTGCGCAGATCGTCTGGCCCAGACAGAGCACTGGAAGGGAAGGTCCAGTGAGATAAATACCCTCCACCCGGGTTCCTCCCGGGGCTGCAGTCACAGAGGGCTTGGGGAGGAAACGGGGGCCACCTTCCCATAACTTCCAGCCCCCCTTCCTCACATTACACCTGAGTACAAGCCTTCTCCTCGCTCTGAGACAGCCTCAATGTAACCCTCCAAGCCCCGCTTTCAAGCAGGCATCTTCCCCCCCCAGCCCCTCGCAGTCTGAAAACTCAACCCCACATCCAGGTACCCGTTTCTAGGACTGAACCTTCCATGGTCAGACTTCCGTCTTGGCCAGAGCTGAGGGGACAGACCTGGGGGTTCCACCTGCTCCCCGAGGGTCCCAGCGTCTCCTGGGCTGGAGTCAGCACTGAGCTGGGAGGCAGACCCCTTTCTCCCCGGAATCCTGCCCCTCCGCTCCAGGACTCACCGAGGCCCAGGAGGCCGGTGGGATGGAGGCACATGGCTCAGCCCCTGCAGCCGGCGCCGTCCTGGCGTTTGTGGAGGAAGGACAGAGCCTGCAGATGACACAAGAGAAGAGGGTGTGCTGGCCGGGGGCCCTTCGTGGGGTTTCCAGATCAGCTGCCTCACACAAAGGGGAAGAGCTCCCTCTCCCCTCCTTTCCACACTTCCCGCTGATGAGACAGGGGGGAGACTTGGCTTCCAAATCAGGAGCTTGAACTCATCTCCTGACGCACCGCCTGACGGGGAGCTTCATTCTCAACGGGACAAGCAGAACGTGGGTTTGTGTGGCAAACTGACTTGACTGTCAGTCTCAGCTCCACACAACAACCGTCCGTTCCTGGGCAAAGCATTGCACCACTTAATGCCAATGTTTCTTCATATTTAAAATGGGAAGCCCAACAAAGACTTAAACATAAGACAAGACACTATAAACTTCATAGAAGAAAACACAGTCATAACATTCTCTGATATAAATCGCAGAAATATCCTTACAGCAGTCTAAAGGCAAAGAAATAAAAGCAAAATAAACAAATGGACCTAATTAAACTTAAAGGCTTTTGCACAGCAAAGGAAACTATAAACAATACAAAAAGACAACCTAGGGAATGGGAGAAAATATTTGCAAAGGATGTGACTGACAAGGGTCTAGTTTCCAGAATATACAAACAGCTTATACAACTCAATAACAAAAAAAATAAGCAACCCAATCAAAAAATGGGCAGAAAATCTAACCAAACATTTCTCCAGTGAAGACATATTAATGGCTAATAGGCACATGGAAAAAATGCTCAATATCGCTAATTATCAGAGAAATGCAAATTAATACGATAATGAAGTATCACCTGACACCAGTCAGGATGGCCATAATTAAAAACTCCACAAATGATAAATGCTGGAGAGGGTGTGGAGAAAAGGGAACCCTCCTATACTGTTGAGAATGTAGTTTGGTGCAGCCATTGTGGAAAACAGTGTGGAGATACTTTAAAAAACTAAAAATAAACTTACCATATGACCCAGCAATCCCACTCCTGGGCATATATCCAGAGGGAACTCTAATCTGAAAAGATACGTGCACCCCAATGTTCAGAGCAGCACTATGTACAATAGCCCAGACGTGGAAGCAACCTAAATGTCCATCGACAGATGACTGGGTAAAGAAGATGTGATACATATTATATATATTATGGTGATATATATATATATATTATATATGATATATAATTATATATTGTATATATATATATATATAAAATGGTGATATATTATATATATTTTATATATTACAATGTGATATATATTTTATATATATATATAATGTCCATTATATATATACAATGGAATACTACTCAGCCATAAAAAAAGAATAAAATAATGCCATTTGCAGCAACATGGATGGACCTGGAGATCATCATACTAAGTGAAGTAAGCCAGAAAGAGAAAGGCAAATACTGTATGATATCACTTATATGTGGAATATTAAAAAAATGAGACAAATGAACTTATTTACAAAACAGAAACACAGACATAGAAAACAAACCTGTGGTTACCAGGGGGGAGGCGGGGAGGGATAAATCAGGAGTTCAGGTTTTGCAGATATAACTATCATATATAAAATACACAGCAAGTTTCTTCTGTAGAGCACAGGGAATATATTCAATACCTTATAATAACCTATAATGAAAAAAATATGAAAAGGAATATATATATAACTTAATCACTATGCTGTATGCCAGAAATTAATACAACATTATAAGCCAATTATACTTCAATTAAAAAAATAAAAATAGCGGGGAGGGTATAGCTCAAGTGGTAGGCTGCATGCTTAGCTTGCATGAGGTCCTAGGTTCAATCCCCAGTACCTTCTCTAAGAATAAATAAATAAACCTAATTACATTACCTCCCCCCACAAACAAACAAATAAAGCAAAATAAAATGGGAAGCCCAAAATCCTCCCCCAAGTATTTAATAGTGTGATATGTGTTAAATTCGCAGCAAGGTATTGAGTACATTCAAATTATCCTACTAACATGGGTTGTCTTCCCATCTTCCCCCAATGGCACTGGAACCAGGGAACGGCAGGCTGGTCTAGCAGCATACGCAAAATCCTAAAGGGATTGAACGACCAGGAGATAGACCCTGGGAGCTGCCCCCCAGGGGGCACCCAGCTGGCCGCTAAAATAAAGAGCAGGACTGGTGGTGGGGGAGGCATTTGTGCACACGGAGCCCAGTAGAACAGGAGCCCCATCGTGGAACCTCACGTCCACTGCCCCTGAGGACAGGGGAGAGCTGCTCCTCCCAGGGGTAGCCGTGGCGGATGTTGACGGTGGTCTACACAGCAGCAATTGCTCGTGTTTTCCTTACTAATAGAAACCTAGTTCTGTTTGAGTGGCTATGTTCCAACCCTGGGGCTGGGGGCTGGGGGGAGTGGGAAGGATGAATTTGGGTTAAGGCAATCCAGTAATCCCATTTGCAGTGATTGGTCCAGAGTGGAACACATGCCCATGTCTGGCCAATGACACTTAAAGCAGAATATATCAGGATTTCTAGGAATCGTATTTCTCTATTAATAACAAAGGATCTCATAAGACTTTTGTCTCCTTTACTTCTGTCCATGGGCAGCTGTATCATGATGATGTGATATCGGGAGCTGCAACAGCCATCTTGCCACCATGAGGCAACAAGCTTGAACACAGCAGTGGAAATACCAAATTGAGGTGTAAGAATACAATATCCAGGGTTCTTAGGAGGTCCCCAAATTGCTGAACCCACCCTGGGACTGCCTATCCCTGGAGTTCTTAATAATAACAATAAATATGCTAGATTTTCTGTGAAAATGTCAGACTAAGTCTATAACCCACATCAATCTTAATACTTATTTTTAAAAATGAAACTGCTTAACACAATATTTTAAATGTCTCCTCAAAAGCGTCCAAGAAATGAATGCCAATTAAAGACTTCATAGTAAAAACTTAAAGGAAGATGAGATTCCCCAGAGTCAAGTTGAACGCTGAACATGGCTCTCATCTTGACGGTGATGGATGAAGTTTTATTTTCATGGCCTTGCAAATTGTAGAGGCTGAAGGATAAAGTCCAGGGATCAGCCAAGTTAACTAACACCAGCCAGCCCTACGTATCTGTGTCTTTCTGCTCGCTCGCTGTCCCCAGCCCCCACCTTGGGTGTCTCCTTCTGTTTTCTCTGCTTTTCTGTGTCTAGTGGCTCCGTGTCCCCCTTCCTCACAGCACTGCTCCATGGTCCTTTATGGTCAGATCCACCCCCCAACCTGTGGCTCATGCAAGGGGCTGACCCCTAAGGCTGCCTTTCCCATTTGCCCTTGTAACCTGGCCAGGCTGTTCCCAACCTCCCCACACACTGTTTCTCTCCAGATAACTGTGTCTCCCCCATGACCCCAGTCTTTGCCGGATGTGATTCCAGCTTCTGTCGGGTGACCTCCAACGCGTGGCTCCAGCTTCCCACTCTTGGGAGTCTCAGCGTTGCGTCATTGCCCCGTTCTGCTTCACAGCCCTTCACTTGGGTGACGGCTTCTCTCTCTCTCTCTCTCTCCCTCCCTCTCATCTTCACTGGTGGCTTTTACCGGCTTTATTCAGAGATAATTTGCATACAACTAAGTGTATGCATTAAATGTCTGCAATTCAGTGAGTTCTGACAGTTGTGAAACCACCATCATAGTCAAGATTTCCACCACCACCAAGACTCCATGTTCCCTCTGTGAGAGTAAGTAACCTCATTAAGACGGAGCTGGGGAGCCTGCAGGGGAAGTTCTCGGGCAGGTAGCGCGCGTTACAGCCTGCGCTAGCATCCGGGAGAAGGAAGATGCGAGCTACTTTGACAAGGAAGGACATTAATCACGTATAAATTTCATTTCCTGCCTTTAGAAAAAGAAGGAAGATTTCCTCCCTGCCTCCGCAATGACGCTCTAACCACAGCCTGCAGCTAATAAGAAAATACCAAACCTCCTTTGTTCTTTAGTGAACTTCTGTTCACAACAGCCCCTCCCCATTATCTCCTAAAACCTGATAAAGCCTGACCTTCCCTTTGTCTGTCCAGACTTGACCGCGGTCCGCCATAGCTGGCCTGCCCCAAACTGCAATTCTCTGCGATTCCCGCAGGAACTCATTTTGCTGCTAAAGTAACTGGCTATTATTATTTTTAAGGCCAACACTCTTGGGTCCCAGGCAATCGCTGCCAACCAGAGAATGTCACTCCCCACCAGCTCTACAAGGACTGAGCCATGGCCACTGCAGTCGCTGACCTTGAACACCCCCTGAGGGGAGTCCAGGGCGGAGGTCAGGAGTGAGGTGCTCTGGGCCCTGGGAAAGCTGGCAGCACAGACCTTCAGGTAGTTGGATATTTTCAGGAGAAAATTGCATGAACCCAAATTCTTGCATCTTCTTCTGCTTAAAATCATTAACTGAGCTACCTTACGCCTCGTGACTAGCGGCAACCGTCTATGGAGATGCGTGCTTGGTCACAGGTACGCCGTCTCCAAAATCATGTGTGTGCTGACTTCCCCCAGCATCTCTCCAGAGCAGCTCCTCAAAGCTCTCTGAGAGGCCGTCTCCTGAGCTGCAGTTCTCAGTAAGTGCCCACGTAAAACTGAGACTCTTAGCTCTCCCACTGCGCGCTTTTATTTCATTTGATAGCGCTGAATTTTTTTTTTCTCTTTTTGGAAAGTATTTGTTTGCTAACTTATTTTTTTAAAAACAAAGTTACCTTGAAATAATTTTAGATGTGCAGAAAATTTGGAAAGACGCAGAAAGATGCCACGTGCCCTTCATCCAGTTTCCCCTAATGTTAAGATTTCACATAATCATGGTACATGTCAAAACCAAGCAATTGACATTGATCCGATCACTAACTAAAGTCCAGGCTTTATTTGGAATTAATCCATTTTTTTTTTTCACTCTTGTTCTTTTCCTGTGTCAGGATCCAGTTCAGAGTATCATTTGGAGTTAGTTCTCTTTCTTCTAAATACAGAGAAGAGTTTCTGTTTTCCTGGATGGATTCTAATTACTGGTCCCTTTGTACCTGAAGGGCACGTGCAGGGAGGATGTGGGGGTGGGCTGACTAGAACAACTCGGTCCTACAGGTTCGTCCACATACTAGGTCCGGGCATCCCCCGGGTGGTTATTCTGGTTTCTTCCTTCAGGAAGGTGATGTGGGGCCTACTCTCTGGAAGGCCCCCAACCTTTGCGTTCTTCTGAGACAGTGGTCTCCCACTGGAGAACATTTGTGCCCGAGGCTCACCGCAGGATAATCATAGCGCATCCTCACACAAAACTTCCACTTGAAATGAGTCACAAGTATGGAATGATTCCCTTAATAGACGCAGGTAGATACACAACATTTGCAAATTAAATATGAACAGAACGTCAGATGCAAAGGCCAAATCCACGTAAATAAAATGACCTAAGATGCAACATGAAATGTTACAGATTTACTGAAGGAACAGAGTGGAGCAGTGGTTACCAGCAGCTGAGGTGGGAAGGAAAGAGACGCTTTTAAGGATACAAACTACCAACTACTAAACAAGTCCCAGAGCGCTAATGCACAGTACAGTGAGTGTAGACAACGACGCTGGGTTCTAAACACGGAGTCTGCTAAGAGACGAGATCTTCGTTGTTCCCACCATCGGAAAAAATGGTAATTAAGTGACCCAGCAGAGGTGAGGTGTTAGCTGTCACTACGTGGAGACTGCACTGCGGTGAATGTATGGAATCAATATGCTACACCTTAAACCTACACGACGCTACATGCTAATTATATCCCAGTTAAAAACAAAGGATGAGGGGGGAGGGTGCAGCTCAGTGGTAGAGTGTGTGCTTGGCATGCACGAGGTCCTGGGTTCAATCCCTAGGACCTCCATAAATAAATAAACCAAATAGCATCCCCTCCCCGCAGGAAAAAGATGAGTTTGCATCAGAGTAGTCCAAATATTCCAAAAATAGCCTGTCATGGTCACTCTCTGCTGACCAGTCCCCCTCCTGGGGCTGTGATGGGTAGTGGCTCTCATGAACGGACTGCGGTTCTGGTCCTCAAAGACATCTGTTTATTGCAGCCCTGTGTCTTTCCCTCATTACACGGATGGCCTGCTCAGATCTCAAAGACACCCCGTTTCTGAGCGTCCCCAGCCTGGCTCATCCAGACAGGAGTCTCTGCTCTGGGGTGTACAGAACAGAATCTAAGCCTGCAGTGCCCTGGGGCCTGGGGCACCGTGGCTGTTTCCAGCAGACTCCTCTGCAAAGCCCCCCCTCAAGTTTTCTGAATGAGCCCACAGCTGGGAGAACCGCCGGTGTTCGGCCAAGGCAACAGCCTACGTGCAAGATGGACTCACCCACTTGCGTCCAGATCCTCTGGCCCTGATGGAACCCTGCAAGGAAGGATCCCTAACTCCCAGTCACCGTGTCCCGTGGACGTCAGCCTTGGCAGCTTGGCCCGGACTTGGACGGTGGACGAACCCGGCTTCACACGGGCCCCCGCCTCCAGCCCGGGGCTGTGGAAGTCCACGTCTTCAGCTCGGGATTTTTTCACCCCAAGCTTTTCCCCCCTCTCTTCCAGAATTTACCAAGGCACACAGGTGATGAACATGAGGGGTTCACAACGCTTCTGACGCACCTGAGGCAGGCGCCTCGCCAGTGTGAAAAGCGCACAGGATGTGGTATGCTAGGCGTGCCCACTGCAGTTAGCAGCCTGCGGTGGGCAATGGTGTGTAAAAACGGCCGGTTTTCTTTCTGCCCCGTAGGCCCCTGATCCTCCCCATGACGTGGCTGAGAAAAGAACTCGGCTTCCTGAAAAATTCTACAGAAGCCTCAAGGCTGTGTCGGGCAGCCCTCATCCCTCATCCGTCTCTGCCCCACGCCTCCTATCCAACCTGGTCATTGTTCGGTTTTACCAAGTGCTAAATGCATATCAGAGCTTCTAAAAGCTTGTCTCCTTTGCTCCTTTCCTTCACTGCAAGGTCTCACTATGATGATGATACACGATACTCCCTTAAGTACGTTTAAGTACTTCGTTCTTGAAAAAAGAATATTTGAAACATACAAATTCAAATGATTATTCCAACTGGGATTTTGACTTGGTACCACTAATAAAGTTACTCATTTTCCTCGGTGAAGGTAATAATAATAATAAGTTGCTGGCTGCATCTTGGAATTCCATATAATTAGCAATGCAAGCTACATACAAAAACTGTTTCTTGGGGTTTTATCTAAAACCCTCTTACTAGTTGGCCAAATAAAATTTCTCCCTCTCCGTCTGTCTCTCTCTCTCCCTGTCCCTCTGTCTCTGTCTCCCTTCCTCTCTGTGTGTCTCTTCGGCTCTCTCTGTCTGTCTGTCTCTCTCCCTCTCTCTCTCTCTCTGTCTCTCTCTCTTTCTCTGTCTCTCTCTCTTTCTATCTCTGTATCTCTCTGTCCCTCCCTCCCTCCCTCTTGTTTCCTCTTTCTAAACTTTATTTTCTTAAAGACAGCCCTGTAGCCCCAGGCCCTCAGATTAATACAGTTTCACCTTACTGAACTCTGTAGGCCGTGACGCGAGGAGCCAGCCAGCTCAAGCCAGTTCCTGACGCCTGACTGTAAACAGCCCTTCCCAGTCGCAGGTTCAGTGATGTCACTTTGGGAACTTGAAATTAGCCACTCCGAGTACTTGCACCCTGGAAACTGACAGATGCTACAAATCAGGTATTTTCTTTCAGAGAGCTGACCGTTACACTTTCGTCATCACACTGCTGGGCGATTTCCAAAGGCCACTTTAAAGAGAATTAAACAGAACATGGAAAGAAAAACTGTGAAATCAAAAGCCTGCAGGAGAACTAGAAGACGGATAGAATCCTATGTCTGGTATCCGCCAGCCTGCTCCCTTCCTTCCCCACCTAACGTAGCCGACCTCTGGAATCGCGCCTTCAAAGTCCCCTCGCGTTTTCGTAAACACAGCGCTACCACACTCGTACATGTATGGTAGGTGTATGTGTCTGTTGTCATTTTCAACTTTGTAACTTTAACAGATAGTTTTCAAAATGATTTTTGAAATCAGGAGTAGAGTGAGCATGTGCCCATGTTCTGACCTGTTCCTTAACGATGAAGTCATCCTTCAAACCTGCGATTTTACTCAAATGTCTACCCCTGTCCATTGTCCTTCCTGCCTTCCTGCGTGTCTCTGTTTCCATCAGGATGTTTTTTTTCCTTTTGCCCGAAACTTTTATTCTTTTGGCACCCCTCTGCTGGTGATGAATATACTTTTTTGTCGCCCGGAATGTCTTTATTCCACCTCCAATTTTGAAGAGTGTTTTCTGCTGTTCTAGAGTCCTAGGTTGGCAGGTTTTTTGGTTTTGGTTTTTTGGCACTTAAATGCGGCATTAATCATTTCTCTTGCAAAAACTGTAAATCTTCTTGCCGCTCATTTGAAATTAATGTGTCCTTTTTCTTTCAGTGCTTCTAAGATTTGTCTTTGGGTTTCAGCAGTTTTTCTCTGATGTGTCTCACTGTGTGTGTGTGTGTGTGTTGACTAACGTAAGAGTAAGATGAAAAGTGTGCGTGTCAAATGCACAGCCTGATGAATTGTCCCAAATTGAGCATTCGTATGTTTTCCAGTAACTTCTCTCTAAACACAGTGTCTGTGCTGACTTGTAATAATAGCATGGATTAAACTTGCTTATTTTGGTTCCTTACATCAACATGAACGTTCTCTGCAGTGTTTTGGGAGGGGTGCGTGTGTGGCTTTTTTTGCTCAAATGTGTGTAAGATGTGTCCATAGTAACGCAGGGAGCTGGAGAGCTTCCACTCCAGTTGCTCGAGGGTGTTCTGTTGTGTAAGTCACCACAGCGGGCATATCCAGCCTCGGGTTAGCAGGTGTTTGCTTGGCATCAGGAGACGCTAGCTAGTGCAGCTTTGAATAGCTTAACACACGTCTAGTACTGAGCACACACGTGCATTTCTGTCAGAGTGAACCTGGGAGTGTAACTGTTGTGTTCGGTGCCGTGCATTTATTCAACTTTAGGAGGTGCTTCAGAACATTTTTTCAGAGTGTATCGCTCAGTACTCAGTGCACATGAGCGTCCTGGTTATTCCGCGTCCTCACCACCTCTTCAAGTGTCTCACTTTTTTATTGTAGCCGTGCTGTTATGGGCGGTGGTGTCTTCTTGTGGTTTTAGTTTGCATTTCTCTGGTGACTGATGAAGCTGAGAATATTTTCATATGGTTTTTGGTCATTTGAATATTCATTTTATTTTTGTGAAATGTCTTCTTGAGTCATTTTCTCATTTCCTCATTTTTAAAAATTGGGTTCACTTTTTTTTCTTTTTTGCTAAACAATAGGAAGCTTTCTTTTTTTCTAATTATGCATGTGAGTCCTTCATCAGGTATGTTCACTGTGAATATCTGCTTTTAGTCTGGTTGAAGTTCACTCTCTTTTTTTTTTTTTTCTTTTTAAATTAAATTTGAAGTTCGCTCTCTTATTGATGTATTTTTGAAGAATAGAATTTCTGAACTTTATTACAACCCAGTTTATCTAATTCTTATTTTATATTTCGTGCTAGTGCTGCTACAGAGTGTGGAGGCGTTTCCTGTGCATTCCTCCCAGAGCTACAGACGGACTTTTTAGGTTTATATCCTCAGTCCTCAGAAATAATAAGGGGGGAGTGTGTGTATGTGTGATGTGTGTCAAGGGTGCAGATATATTTTTCATGTGGAAATCTGCTTCATATAGCAAAATTTACTGGATTAGATTTCTTTTTTTTTTAAATTGAAGTGTAGTCAATTTATGATGTTGTGTCAATTTCTGGTGTCCAGCACAATGCTTCAGTCATATATGAACATGCATATATTCATTTTCATATTCTTTTTCATTATAGGTTACTGCAAGATATTGAATATAGTTCCCTGTGCTGTACAGTAGAAACTTGTTTATCTAATTTATATATAGTAATTAGTATCTGCAAATCTCCAAGCTCACCCATCCCCTTTCCCCCTGGTTAACATAAGTTTGTTTTCTATGTCTGTGAGTTTTTTTCTGTTTTGTAAACAAGTTCACTTGTGTCTTTTTTTTTTTTAATATTCCACATATAAGTGAATGATATTTTTCTTTCTCTTCCTGGCTTACTTCACTTAGAATGATGATCTCTGGATCCATCCATGCTGCTGCAAATGGCATTATTTTATTCTATTTTTTATGACCAAATAGTATTCCATTGTGTAAATATACCACAGCTTCTTCACCCAGCCACCTGTCGGTGGGCGTTTGTGTTGCGTCCACATCTTGGCTGTGCATAGAGCCGCACAGCTTATTGGAAAGACCATCCCTTCCCCGCGGGGCTGCTGGTGTTCTGGGTCATCCTGCAGGCTGCTGGCTGCATCTGTACCCAGCCTTCCCCTTCTGTTCCTCAAGTTCAGTTTGTGTGTCTGTGTACCGAGAACACACAGACCCAGACACTCTAGCTTCATAGCAAAGCTTGACACCGAGCAGAGTGAGGCCTCCAGCTTTGTTCTGTTTCTCAAGATGTCGTTTGATACTTTCAGCCTCAGTATGTCTAGGGAGGAAAGTCTCCCTGGGCTTTTTACTGAAGTTGCATCAAGTCCACAGGCTCCTTTTGGGAGTAAATCGGTGCCTTTACAATAGTGAGTCTTTCTGCTCTCCATTTATCCAGAGCTTCAGAAGTTCTCTCAATTTTGTAGCTCAGTCTGGTGGTCTTACCTGTCCTTCGTTAGATTTATTGCTTTTATTACATGTTTTCAGATTGTTGTGTATGTGATAGGTTTTTTTAAAAAAAATTTCATTTTCTATCCTTTTTTTTGGTGATCTGAAGAAACACAGTTGAGTTTTTAATTGCCCTTCTGTACAACAGCTTTGCAAAATTCATGTATTAATTTTGATAGCTTGCATACTCTATTGGGTTTTACGTGGACACAACAGTGTGTTCTGTGAGCAGCGGCAGTTTGTTTTACTTTATTTCCAGTGCTTTTGTTCCCTTCTCTCGCTCACCTGTGCTGCCTGGAGCGCTAGTGCAGTGCTGAATGCGAACAATGACAGCGAGAGCTCAGCCTTAAAACGATGCTCTTTGTGGGGCTGCTTGTATAGCCTTTGCCAGGTTAAGGCAGTGCACCATCCATCTCACCAAGGTTTGATTTTTTGTTCTGTTTTGTCTTGTTTACTGTGAATGGCCATTTAATTTTGTTAGATGTGTTCAGAATCTCTCATATGCTCTGCAAATAACCTGTTTTTCCTCCGTTATTGAGGCAAGCTATACTGATGCATTTTTAGTTTTTAAAATTTTTTAAAAATACAGAACGCTTTACAAATGTGCGTGTCACTTTTAAATATTAAGTCATCCGGCCTACATTGTATAAATCCCACTTGGCTATAAAATATTATTTTCATATAACTATACTATTTGCTCATTTTCATTAAGGATTTTTGAACACGATTGGTTTGTAATATTTTATCATGTAATGTCCTTAATTGGGTTTCGAGATCAAGGGTTTACTAGCCTTCTAAAATGGGATATAGAATACAGTATAGGTCTTCCCCCCAAAATTAAAAATAGAATTACCATGTGATCCAGCAATCCCACTCCTGAGCGTATATGTAAAGCACATGAAAACAGGCTCTCAAAGAGGTATCTGCACCCCATGTTTATTGCAGCATTATTCATAATAGCTAAGATGTGGAAACAACCTAAGAACAACCTAAGTGTCAATCAGCACATGAATGGATAAAGATGTGGTATATTTATACAAAGGTATATTATTCAGCCATGAGAGAAAAGAAATGGCAACTGTGTGATGGGATGGAGGTGGTCATGCTATAGCGGTAATCAATGTGAACTGTTACAGTGTTTCAAATCAACACTTTGTACGCCTTCTACTTATGCCATGTTTATATATCAATTATGTCTCAAAACAGAGAAAAAAATAGACAAACACATGAGGTACAAAGTATATTCTCTCTTCTCCCTCACTGAAGTGATTTTTCTGAGATTGGCCTTAGTTTTTCCTTTAAAGTTTGGATAAATTCATGCTGGAACACTAAACGCTGTCTAATTTGTATTCATCTTGGGTTTCTCTGAGCTTCTGGAAGCAGTGGCTTGATGGCTGATCCCATTTGAGAAACAAAAATGGATCACACTGGATAATTAAAAATTGGATAAAATTAGGGGGAGAAGGTATAGCTCAGTGGTAGAGAGCATGCTTAGCATGCACGAGGTCCTGGGTTCGATCCCCAGTACCTCCATTAACAATAGTAATAATAATAAATAAAAATAATAAAAATATTTTTTAAATTGAATAAAATTTAAATGAGGTAAAATTGGATAACTTCTAAGTCATTGCCTCCTCAAATATTGCTTTTTCTTCATTCTCTCTTCTTCACTCCTGGGCCCCCAATTAATCATCTGAAGGAACTTTTTCCTGCATTCCACAAGCCTCATGCTTTCTCCCTTGGATTTCCACTTTCCTCTTCTGGGCACTTCCATTTGGATATATTTACCTAACTTCCAGTTTATTGTTTTTGTCTTCTGCACTGTTCCAGCCCCCATGACCATGAAGTCAGGGTCCAAAACTCATTAGGATCCAGTGACATGAGAGGTCATTCTCAGAAAAACCACTGTGACAGGTGCCTTCTTCAGTGTTGAAGTCACAAAATTTAAGGGAATTCAGTCTAGCCACGATCTGCTAAGCAAGACATGGGGTGTCAGTTCATCCCTCTTGGGACAGACAGAAAAGGTCACACCAGGTTTCTGAATAATGCCTCTTGGTCACACGCTCTCCAGAGACTGTCTCGGAGTCTGCTTTAGGGGAAGTGTTCATTTCCCTTGGGGTCTCCTTTACAAAGATTGTGGGTGTTAAGGTGGCCAGTCAGCTCTCTAAACCAGCGCCGTCCAATAAAAATACAATATAAACCACAAATACTAGCCACATAGGCATTTTTAAGTGTCCAGCAGCCACACTACAGAAGCAGAAAGAAACTGGTGGACGTTAATTATAATCACATTTCATGTAACCCAATCTGTTTAAAAGTGTTATCTTCTCGATGTAAAAAAATGATCAACAAGCTGTCCATCGACAGATGACTGGATAGAGAAGCTGTGGTGTATTTATACAATGGAACACTACTCAGCCATAAAAAAAGAATAAAATAGTGCCATTTGCAGCAACATGGATGGACCCAGGGATCATCATTCTAAGTGAAGTAAGCCAGAAAGAGAAAGAAAAATACCATATGATATCACTCATTTGTGGAATAAAAAAAGAAAAAAGAAGACACCAATGAACTCATCTACAAAGCAGAAACAGCCTCACAGACATAGCAAACAATCTTACGGTTACCAGGGGAAGTGGGGTGGGAAGGGATAAATTTGGGAGTTCGAGATTTGCAAATATTAACTACCTTATATAAAAATAGATAAAAACCAAATTTCTTCTGTACAGCACAGGGAACTATATTCAATATCTTGTAATTACCTGTAATGAAAAAATATGAAAAAATAAAAAAATATGAAAATGAGTATATATATGTGTGTGTGTATGTGTGTGTGTGTGAGAGAGAGAGAGAGACTGGGACATGCTGTACACCAGAAATTGACACATTGTAACTGACTATAGTTAAATTTAAAGAATCTTTAGAAGAGAAAAAAATAAAATAAAAGATCCAGGAGATGACTCATACTCTTCTCTCGCCCTGTGTCTTCCAGACCCAAAGTATGTTTTACACCCGGAGCACATCCTGACTGAGGCGGGCTTTGGGTCAGGTGTTCGACAGCCACCTGCGGGCAGCAGGCGCCATGCCGGGCGGAGCAGCTCCAAACACACCCTCGGTACCTGGAAGTCAGCAGATGTCTCCTTGTCAGTACGTCTGTCTCTGTCTGTGGCTCGCTCTCTCCCCCGTCTCACTTAGTCTTGGTCCCTGACTGTTGGGCATCTTGCAAATTCTGTTCATTTCTCCTTTTTTCCTCTCTCTCTGTCTCTGTCGGTGTCCTTCTGTCCCCCTGAGTCTGGAGGGTCTTTCTGTGTCACTATTGCCCCGAGAACCCCGTGTGCTTCTCCTATACCACCACTCAGGTGAAAAGCTTAAAACAGCCTGTCTGAGCCCGCAGAGGAGACTGGGGTTGGCTGGGCAGGTCACATGTGATCATAAGCCCCAGGGTGTCACAGGGAGCCCATCGTTCATAGCAGGATTCACCGTTCACCATCGATCGGTGGCGTCTGAAAGCCCTTGCAAGGGCAGATCCATAGCGCCTGGGGGAGAAATCAGTCCACAGATGCTTGTCACATTGGAGGCTCCCCAAGGAGGAGCGGGGCTGGGGCGCCTGGACAGGCACGCACGTCCCATCAGGGGCCAGCCTGTGCAGACACAGCCCGACTCGACGGTCCTGTACGGTGTGAAGTCCCAATGTTTAACGCCAAGTGTGTTTGAGTTTCCTTGTTGATTTTCTCAAACACACACACAAAAGGAAGTAACTCCTTTCCTTGAGCTTTGTTCTTCTCGCCCGCTAACCCCAGCAGTGACGAGGGGTGTTTTAGAGGAAAACAGATGTCCCAGCTGCTTCGCAAATCCTTGCTCTCTTGTCCTGGACACCATCCACAACTCAGCACCAAGTTCAGATGGGTAGCTTGGTTCCTTTCATAAATGGATTGTATTTCTTAGAGTACTTTCAGGCTCACAGCAAAACTGAGCAGAAGATACCAAGGTTTCCCATACGCCGCCTGCCCCCACGGGCGCACAGCCTCCCCCGCCACCAACACGCTGGCGCCTGGAAGGTGTGCTTGTTACAGCCGCTGACCTCACACTGACACACCGTCACCACCCAGAGCCCACAGTAACATGGGGCTCACTCCCGGTGTGGTACGTTCTGCGGGTTCGGACAAATGTGTCCTGACATGTATCCACCAATATAGTGTCATACAGAGTAGTTCCGCTGCCCTGATATTTCTCTCTGCTCCACTGGGCATCCTCCCTCCTCGCCAGCCCCTGGCAACCACTGATCCTTCTGGGTCCCCATAGTTTTTCCTTTTCCAGAATGTCCTATAGTTGGAACCATATGATACATAGCCTTTTCAAATTGGCTTCTTTCACTTGACAAAAGCATTTAAAGTTGCTCCCTGTCTTTTCATGGCTTGATAGCTCATTTCTTTTTAGTACTGAATAATAGTCCACTGTCTGGATGGGCCATCCCATTTGTTTATCCATTCACCTACTGAACAGCATCTCGGTTGCTTCTAAGTTTCGGCAGTTATGAAAAAAGCTGCTATAAACATCTGTGTGCAGGGTTATTTTTTTTATTGAAGCATAGTCAGTTACAATGTGTCAGTTTCTGGTGTGCAGCATAATGTCCCAGTCATGCATATATATACGTATATTCATTTTTAGAATCTTCTTCATTAAAGGTTATTGCAAAATATTGAAATTAGTTTCTTGTGCTATGCAGAAGAAATTTGTTTTTTTATTTATTTTTATATATGCTGGTTAACATTTGCAAATCTCAAACTCCCAAATGTATCCCTTCCTATCCATTTTCCCTGGTAACCATAAGATTGTTTACTATGTCTGCAAGTCTGTTTCTCGTTTTGTAGATGAGTTTATTAGTGTCCTCTTTTTTCTTTCTTTTTTTTTAAGATTCCACACATAAGTGAGAACATGCAGTATTTGTCTTTCTGGCTTACTTCACTTAGAATGACGATCTCTAGGTCCATCCATGTTGCTGCAAATGGCATTATTTTATTCTTTCTTATGGCTGAATAGTATTCCATTGTATAAATATACCACAGCTTCTCTATCCAGTCATCTGTTGATGGACACTTAGGTTGCTTCCATCGTGTGCAGGTTTTTGTGTGGACATAACTTTTTAACGCATTTGGGTAACACCAGGGAGCACAATTGCTGGACTGTATGGTAAGTACATTTAGTTTCCTAAGAAACTGCCAAACGATCTTCCAAAGTGGCCATACCGTTTTGTGTTTCCCGCCAGCAGTGAAGGAGAGTTTCTGTAGCTCCACATCCTTGTCTGCACTTAATGTTGTCTGTGTCTTAGACTTTGGCTGCTCTGGATAGGTGTGTAGTAGAAACTTGGTTGTTAAAATGTTGCAAGAAATGCAGAGCATGGGCTAGAAGTCAGACGGAATGAGGTCTCTCTCTGATCCTCTCCGCAGTCTCAGAACCCCTGGACAAGTTCCCTATAAACTTTCATAAACGTGACCTTATGAATTCCTTTCCTTCAGAAGCCACTCGAAGGATATTTACTCATTACCTGTCATGTGCTTGGTGTTTGGGACACAGGAATGAACAAAACAGATGTGGTCCCCGTGCTCAGCAGAGCTCCCATCTGAGGAGGGGACAGAATCAAACAGATAATTGTCCATTATTTAACTACCATTGTGATACAAGAGAGGGTAACGCTTGCCGCTGTAACCAGCCAACCCTGAAACACCAGTGTCTTAACACAAAGGGAGCTTGTTTCTCACTCACGTAAGTGACCATTGTGGGTCTTCCTGGGCAGAATTTGAATTTCCTCCTTAGGAACATCAGCCTCTTCCCATTTGTGGCTCCACCATACTCTTGGGCGATGCCCCTCTGCTTCCAACCAAAGGAAACAGAGAGGTACAAAGGCTGCGTCCACCTGTAGAAGTTGCTGGCCTGGAAGTGACACGTGTTATTTTGGCCCAGATTTCTTGGCTCTGCATACTCACTGTGGTCACAAGCAGACACAAGGGAGACTAGACAATAAAGGCCCTTGTGGGTGGCCGCCTCCCACGGAGACTGCTCCACTGTGAAAGGAGGAGCACACTCTCCCGGGAGCAGCCAGACCACTCCGCCCCACGTGGAAAGTAATTTGAAGAAGAAATGCGCAGGAGCATGGATAGCAAAAAAGCATGTCCTCACACCCCTCCAACGATGCACCACCTGGGCTGACTGATGCCTCAGCACTAGAGGGAGCCAGCCGAACTGGGGCTCCGAGAGACACTCAAGGGACCCCGTTCCCTCCAGAAACCAGCATGAGTCCTGGGGAGCCTGAGGGAAGTTGTCGTGGATGACCAGGAGAGAGCAACTTGGCCGTGTGGCAGTAGGTGCTGGTTCCTCCTCTCCCCCTCCTTCTGTTCTTGACCCTGTGAAGGACTCCACATGGCCTTTCATTTCCCCCTTTCTCTGAGCGCAGGGACGGGGCAGGACCTGAGAATGGGCAGCCTCCAGATATGTGTCCAACCCAAAATCACCAGCTGTGGCTTTGGCTGCCATAGTGACTGTGGCAAAGTCTTGAATTGTCAGCTGCCCTGAACAGGATGGGTGATTTCGACATTTTCCTGAACTGCAGTGAAATATTCATCCCAAAGCTCAAGATCGATGTCTCTATCCAGGTGGAAAAAAAAATGGCTCTGACTGTGAAAAGGGGACATGACCTTGACTGCAGACCTCAGGGAAGCCCCCCTCCCGATGATGCTAATTTAAGGAGGAGTGTGAGGACCCATGAACGTCAACATGGGAAGGCAGAGCGAGAGCTGGGGGGCATCTGGGCAGAGGACACAGCTTTTGTGAAAGCCTCGAGTCAGGACATAATTTTGCTGGTTCTGAGAAATTGACAAAATTCCAAAAGTATCAGAGATGGGGAAACATTGAGGAGATGCTCCAGTCGGGACTGAATGTGTAGGGCTTTGTAAAGTCCATGTAAAGATTTGGGATTTTATCTTTGGGATGATGGGAAAGGTTTTAAACATAAGCCCAGTATAATCAGACTTTTCGTCTAAAATAGACCCGTATGACCACTTCGTGGAGACAGAATCGGAGGAGGCAGTAAAAGTAACGGCTGACATGTTCTGAGCGCTATTCTATGCCAGTCACTGTTCTGAGCCCTCCATGCGGACAGTTTTCTTAATTCCCACGAGACTCTGGAGTTTCCTTTATGAGACCCGTTTTATTGATGAGGACACTGAGGCTCAGAGTGTTAACTAACCTGATGAGTGCTGTGTGTCATGTAAGAGGCGGTGCTGGATTTCCACCTCGGAAGATCCTATGTTCCCGCCTACCGTTGCTGTATTATATTTACCAATAATGCATACTATAAGCATGCCTTTCATATTTACTAAAGAAAACAAAAACTGGGTAGACAGGCCAGGAGAGAGATGAGTTGCTTAGGGCAGGATCATGACTGTAAGAATTTAAATAAATGCATGGATTCAAGACTGGAAAGTGGTCTCGAAAGAAACGCTGATGGAAGCTTGGTTCCAAGAAATGTCTGACTAGGTTGTTTTAGATGCAACTGCTTCCCACTGCAAAAATAAAGAAATAAACGCGATGAAGCAAAATATAAAGAACCTCTGTCTGTGGGCCTTGGCGGGCTTCCAAAGCAGGCAGAATTTACGGTTTGAAGACGCAAAAGGGGAAGGAAACAAAGAGAGGGGAATTCATCATCCGGGGGTGGTTTGACACTGATGGTTTACTGGCTCTGAACGTAAAAGCAGCAGAGAAGAGACTGAAGAGCCAAAAGGAGCTTTTGGCCATCTCCTTAAGCAAAAGCTTCAAATTCGCGGCAGCACGCAGAAGGGTCCACCGTGGCGGAAGGACCCCATGAACACCCGGGCTTTGGGTTGGGACCCTGAAGGGCCACTTCCTGGGCACAGGGTGAACTGAGTATGAGCAAGACCTCAAAAGGCCAGAAACCCAGTTCTAAATAAAGAGGCCTGGTCTCTAGCCCACCTGCCTGCCAGAAGCAAAAGCGCACCCCCTCTGGAGGAGGGCAGCCACAAAGGGCGGCAGGGCAGCCCCGACAGCGCCGCACAGAACTGTGGGCACACCGTCAAAAGCGGCAAGGCAGCGTGCGGTCAAGGGCAGCCCAAAACGCCCGGAGGAAAGGAAGCGTGTAACAGAAATAGACCACACGGGGCCCTGAGTAACGGCAACTGCCATGTACAAGCAAAAGCCCGGCAAGATGGGGAATTTCGACCAAGAACTAGAAGATATGAAAGCAAACAAATGGAAATTCTAGAACTGAAAAATGCAGTTGCTGAAATTGTGAACTCAGAGGATGGGGTTAATAGCAAACTGGACTCAGCTGAAAAAAGAGTGAAGTGAAACACAATTCAGGAGACATAGCCAGACAGAGGCACAGAGAGACTAGAGAATAAAGGTTCCAAAAAGGGCATGAGTCACCTCAATAAATAAAATAAAATAAAATAAAACTAAAATGAAGTCACGGGCATGTATAGGACAAGTATAGGACGTGGTGGGCAGGGTTAACACTTGTATGACTGGAGTCCCATCAAGGGGGAGAGAGAGAGAGACTGAGTTGCAGGACTGCAGTCTCATCTCACCGCCTCTGCCACCACTCTGGTCTGAACCACATCAGCCGCCACCTGGTTTACTGCAAGGGCCCCCTAACCGCCCTGCTTGTTTCTAACCTCCCCACTTTGGTCTGATCTCAACTGAGCAGCAGTGTCATCCTGTTAAACGTAACAGTTCCTCTGAGAATTGGGGACGGGCGGACACGGCCGTGGCTGCCAAGGCAGTGGGGATGCCGGCCAAGCTCGTTTCTGGAACTTGGGCAGATACAGATGAGAGAAAATGAGAGGCCCGTGTTACAGCTGTCATTCTAGGAAATCATTGCCTTGACAGCAAAACTCTGTTAAAAGAAAAAGGTGGATCCTACAAAAGATGAAGCAGTAATTGACTGAAAAGATTCGAAAATAAGCTAGCCAAGAGCTGATTCCTATGGAATGTTTCGTTATTCCTGGGAAATTATGGGATAAAATAGGACTGTGGCTTTGGGCAAAGGCCTCCACTGAGAAGAGCATCTTCATCGAGAGAGATGCTCCCTGTCCACCTCCAGTCCCCAGAGCTGGGAGGAGGCTGTCAAGGGAGACCCCGGTCTGTCTCCTTTGAGAGGGAAGGTCTGCGGTGCATAGCACCTAATTGCCAGCCCTCAGAACAGAAGTGCCAGGATGACGCCTGGGCACCCGCTTAGGGCTGTCCGCGAGAGGGCTGAAGGCAGCTCACCTGAAGAGGCTGGCTCCATTTCCACGTGCACTGGTGCTTTCATGAAAACCAGAATCTCTCATTCCTCAAAAAACTAAAAATAGTAGGCATGTTCCTATGTGACTGAAGTATTGTTCTGTACACCAGAAATTGACACATTGTAAATTGACTGTACTTCAATAAAAATATAATAAAAAATAAAAGTTAGCCTAGAAATGTAAAAAAAACAAAACTAAACTAAAAATAGAATTACTGTGTGATTCAGCAATCCCACGTCTGGGTAATTATCCAAGGGCAATGACAACAGGATCCCAAAGAGGTGTCTGCACCTCTGTGCTCACTGCAGCGTGTTTACAATATGCACAAGATACAGAAACAACCTAAGTGTCCGTCAACAGATGAACGGATAAAGAAGATGGGCGATATTTATGAATCCTACTCAGCCATTAGAAGAAACGAAATCCAACCATTTGCAACAACCTGGATGGATCTTGAAAACATCATGTTAGGTAATGTTGCATAAAAAAATGCGTTACAGCTCAGGTGTGACAGCAACCTGGATCAGGGCGAGAGACCAAGCAGCACTCCGGGAGTTGGAGAACTCAGGTCTATTACGCCACTGGGCCCAGATGACTTAACACTCCAAGCTCTGGACCCACAGACTTTTATAGGCTGCCAGTCCACTCCCCACAACATCACATGCAAACAAGGTATAACAAAAGCTGACCAACCAGGAACAAGCTCTGCAGAAATGGACCAATCAGGAGGGAGAGAAATAACCAATCAGGAGAGAAGGAAACAACGAACCAGGAGCGAGCTCAGGGAACCAATAGAATTTTAGGGGTAAGTAAGCCGTTTCAGAGGCAAAAAGTGAGAGAGCCTCTGGGCCAGGGAACCCATGGTGCCAGCAGGAGAGTAGTGGCCCTGCCTGGGGGTCCTGCCGGTCTTTTTATGGGGCTTCCCGCCTCAGTAAGATAAATCAGACTGAGAAAGACAAATACTGTATGATACGCCTTATATGTGGAATCCAAAAAGGCAAAATCATAAAAACAGAGGAATAATGGTGACCAAGGGCTGGGAGGTGGGGAATGAGAGAGGTGCTTTTGAGGATACAAACTTGCAAGCAGTAGGTGAATAAGTCCTGGAGATCTAATGCGCAGTGTACTGAATGTAGACATAAAAACTGTATTCTAAAATTAAACCTACCAAGAGACTAGATCTCAACAGTTCCCACTACAAGAAGGAATGTAACTATGTATCATGACAGAGGGGTTAGCTGACGCTACAGTGGCAACCAGATTGCAGTAGAAATGTACCAAATCAGTATGTGGTGCGCCTCACACTTACACACTATGGTGTGTCGACTGTGTCTCAATTAAAAAAAGAGAAAACCAGAATCTCTTTCCAAAGTGCAATTCCGATGCCATGGAATAAAGCATGCTGATAATAAAAGACAATTTGGCAGTCAAATGCATCCCAAACTAGCCACTTTGCATCACTCCTCTGCTCTGAAGCATGCAGGGCTTTGCCATCTCAGTCGCATCTGCTGTCATTGCATCTCCTCCCGCTCACCCCTCGCCAGCCCTGCTCCCGCCACGCAGTCATCTTTGCCAGGCCTAGAATGCACCGTGCGCGCGTCTGCCTCGGGACCTTTGCACTTGCCATTTTCGCTGCCTGGAATGCTCTTCCCCCGGAGCTGCCCGCAGCCGGCCCCTCACCCCTTCCTGTCCTCCAGTCCTGCTCTAACGTTCCCTTCTCAGTCAGACCTTCCCATCTCCCTATGCTTTCAAAATGGCTAACACATTGTTTCGCCATTTTTTTCCCACTCCTTGTCTACCTCTCTTTTGTAAAAATGTTTCCTTGGTGTTTTAATGTGCATTTCTCTGGTTATTAGTAGAGTTGAGCATCTTTGCATAGTTATGATGGAAATCTACACTTCTTCTGAGGGTAAACTTTTATGGTATCATCCAAGATATTTCAGACTTATTTTAAATCTTAAAAATATACTTTATTTTCAATTTTAATTTCAAAATCTAATTACTTATGTTTTTATTGCTAAAGAGTATTTTTGATTGTTTAAATAGTTAGAACATACTACGGAAGAATAACTTTCTAACATCCAGGACCAAAGGGGGGTTTCCTAGCATTCCTTTCCCACATTCAGTTTCTCAGTTCAGCTGGAATTAACTTTTGCATATTGTGTGAGGAACATAAATGCGTTATTTTCCCAAAGAGACAATGAACGGTCTCAAGTCCATTCATGGAAGTGCTTCTTTTCCCGCTGGCGTGTGATGCTCTGATAATAAGTAAGTGAGTAAATAAATGTTACCTGTGGGGAGCCGAGGGTACAGATTTAATGAGAACTGTTAATGTACCAAGATCTCTGTCCCTAAGACTAGTGTCAGTTCCCGTCACTGTGAAGTAATTGGAAAACACAGAGCAGTGCACGGAAGAGAATAAGAGTTACCCACGTTATGCTCCAAAGAGAACCGCTGTACGTTGCCTCTTTCTTACCCACTTTTTTTTTCATTTTTTTATTGTGGTAAAATACACACAACATACAAGGTACCATCATACCCATTTATAAGTGTGCAGTTCAGTAGAATTCAGTCCATTCACGTTGCTGTGCAGCCATCGCCACCATCCATCTGTGGTCCAGCCACAAGAACTCGAGGGGTCGAGGGGAAATATTGCCCCTCCCCGACACTGTTCAATGTAATTTAAAATTTTATTTCTTTATTAACAGATTCACCGAGGAATAACTGTTATATATATATTTTTAAATCTACTCATGTTTAAGGTCTACCATTTGATGAGTTTGGACACAGGCTGTAACCTTATTAAGTCTCCCTAAAGTTCATGCAGTTTCTGTCCCTTTTGTTCTCCAGAGCAGCTCATTCTAGGCATTTGCATCTCTGAATACAGATGGGGAGGTGGAGGCTCCCCAAGGAAATAGGACATGTGTAGTCGGGGGTCACCTGGCCCTGGTCCTGGAGGCCCAGAGGCAGAGACCACCCACCTGGGGCTGCAAAGAATTAACTTGTATCTTGGGCTCCCTCTTGTGGCCGCAGCGGAGAAGTTTCCTTCCACGTTGAAGGAAAAATGCTTTTTAATCTGACAAATTCATTTCTTCATTCAATAAGTATTTGTTGATACTCTGCTGTGTGCCAGACACTGTTCAAGGCTCTTGGTCATCAATAAACAAAAATCCCTGCCCTCGAGAATCTTATATTCTTGCAGAGGGAGACAGACAATACACCATCCACATAAGTAAATTCATAGTCTACTAGAAGGTGAAAAGCGATTTGGAAAAAATGAGAAAGAGGGCAGGTCCAAGGGATCCAGCCTCCCTGAGAGGGTGGGAACAGGCTGCGATGTTTATAAGGAGGTCGGGGAAGGCGCTGAGCATGTGGCGTCTGAGCAAGGATGAGAAGGAGAGAGGAAGCTGGTTCGTGGTCGGCTGAGGGCGGCAGCGGAGGGGCAGGGGCTGGGCGTGTGTGCAGCTCACTCGAATAGCAGTGGGGAGAAGAGTGTGGCTGGTGCAGAGTGAGGAGTGGGAGAGGGAGGTAAGGGTTGAAGGCAGCAAGTCACGTAGTCACTGCTGTTACCCAAAGTGAGATGGAAAGTGATGAGAGTGACCCCAAGTTGAACACGCCTTAATCAGCCATTCTGCCTCCTGAGTCTCCACTAGAAGGCTGAGCCACTCCTCCCATTGGGGCTGTGCCATCCCAGCAGCCTTCAAATATCCTCAGCAATCCTCCCCCTTCTTTCTAAGGATCAGGAATCCTCCCTCCTGCTCTGGACTTGTATCTGGCCGACCCCTGGATGCCTGTCCTGAAAGTCTCACAAGGCTCGTCACACAAAATGGAGGTTGTGGGATGGTGACTGCAGAGTTGTGCAGTGTACAACCTACACAGCTGTACATGGAGGTCCAGATGTTCTTCCTCTCTGTTCCCACCAAGTTCTGTGCCCGCTATGCCATTTCTCTGGGTAATACAATGTTTTATCTTCTCTCCTCCCAAAAGCCTATAAGTTCTTTGAGGACAATACAGAATCAGAGTTCCATCCACATCTGTGGTACCCAGAGAGGGGCTAAAATACTGGTTGCCTCAATTAGCTCTCTACTTAGTAAATAAAATAAATTGGGTAATTATGATTAGATTTCTGTAAAAGACCAGATAATTATAGCAGGGTCCTAGGAACTGGCCCATAATTATACAGAGTGATGGAAGAGTGTAAAGTAGCTGGACTCAGCTAGGGAATCATGGCATAGTCTTAGGAACCAGCTGGATAATTGCACCAGGAGCTCCTAGGAACAGGTGGGTAATTATAGGAGAGTCCCTGGAATCTGTTGGATAATTACCATAGAGTCATGGAATCAACAGTAATAACAGAAGAGTCCCAAATACAGACCTCAGGAAATGTCTGGGGACAGTTTTGATTGTCACAACTTGGGAGAGAGAGGAATGCTGTGGCATCTAGCGAGTGGAGTTCAGGGAAGCAGCAGGCAGGAAGGTCCCTCAGCAGAGAGTCATCCCGTCCCGTCTTAGTCCATTCAGGGTGCTGTAACAGGATACTAGACACTGGGTGGCTTCAATAACATTTATTTCTCACAGTCCTGGAGGCTGGGAAGTCTGAGATCAGGGTGACGGCCGGGTTGAATTCTGATAAGGGTCCTGTTCCTGGTTTCCTTCCATGGCAGGGAGAGAAAATGACCTCACCAGACACAGAAACTGGTAGCACCTCGATCTTGGATTTTCAGCCTCCAGAACTGTGAGAAATAAATATTTGTTCATAAGTCACTTGGTCTTCAATATGGTGTTACAGCAGCCTGAGCAGACTAAAGGCGTTGATCAATGCCTGGAAACATTTTATATACAATGAGCCCTTAAATAAGCTAGTCAGTAAAAAGTAGCAGTGATTGTGGTCTTATCTGTGGTCGTGTATCAACTCAGAGTCTCAGTTTGCAAGCAACAGAAAATGACCGGTTGGTTTGGGCCAAAAAAAAAAAAAAAAAAGGAACTTATTACCAAGATGTTGACCAGCTTGTGGAAAGGAGAAGACTAGAGGAATCAAGTTCTGAGAATGGGCAGGAAAAGAGGAGGCAAGCATCTTTGCCCTGACTCCCTGAAGAGAAGTCCCACCACGTGGGACTGCATGGTGGGTTGAGCCCAGGACCTATGCCCACTCTGTGATTCTGTGATTTATAGTAAGAAATACATATGTTTGTTCTCCTTCTTCATTTCTGTCACAAGTCTCCTAAATCCCTTGGAATTTCCTAAGTGATCAGAGCAATTCAGGTGGCTTGGTATGCCTAACAAATTCCTTTCAGTCACTCCAGGTTTGTGTTAATGAGGTGACTTTGGGGAAGCACCTAAGGATGGAGGCTTGTTGCCAGGGGAACCAAGTATGTGATTAGAGGGTTGGCACTTTCAGTCTCACCCTCCTGACCTCCAGGGAGGGGAGAGGGGCCGAAGGTGGAATCAGTCACCAATGGCCATCTTATGGTTACCAGGGAAAGAGGGTGGGAAGGGATAAATTGGAGAGTTTCAGATTTACAAATGTTAACCACTATATATAAAAATAGGTTTTTTTTAAGTTTCTTCTGTATAGCACAGGGAACTATGTTCAATATCTTGTAACCTTTAATGAAAAAATATGAAAATTAATATATATATGTATGTATGCAGGACGGGGACATTGTGCTGTACTCCAGAAATTGACACATTGCAACTGACTATACTTCAATTTTTTAAAAAAGTAATTCTTAAAAAAAAATCACCAATGACCAATGACTTAATCAATCTTGTCTATGTAATGAAGCCTCCATAAAACCCAAAAGGGTGGGGTTCGGAGAGCTTCCGGGCTGGTGAACAGGCGGTGATCTGGGGAGAGTGTCCACTCAGAGAACAGAGCATGGAGGCCCCGCGCCCTTCCCACGGACTCTGCCCTGTGCACCTGTTCCACGGAGCTGAACGGTAGGGCACCCAGCTGCTGTCCAAGCTTTGCTCGGTGGTGCGGGAAAAAAACACACATGGGAATGGGTGTTAGAAACACACGACCCCAAAGGGTGGAGATGGCTCCCCAGAGGGAGGCAGAGCAGACCTCCCGCAAAGACTCGGGGACGGCCCGGAGCCTCTTTCCAAAGGGGAAACGGGTCCCAACTTGGAGACCCGACAAGGACACACGTTCTCTGCACCACTGTGCCTGCCCATCCAGGTGACTCCTGAGATAAAACCTCTCTTCCCACACGCCTCTCGCCAGGCGCCCAGAGCTTGTCTTGGTAACTGAAGAGGCTCACAAGCCTGCGGGCGAGACGGCTCTCACAGGCTGAGTGCTCCCTCCCACATGTTATTGTGAGAAGCTGACAGCATTTTGCAGAGAATGCCCACATAGGCATTACCTGGATTCAGCCACTGGTGTTTCACTGTGTTTTACCGCATAGCCATCCGTCAGCCCGTCTGGAGTGTCTGGGGTGCATTGACCTATAATGCATGGCCTATAATGGAAAAGCATATGAAAAGGAATAATGCATAAATATATCATATTATATATATATATGAATCACTAGGCTGTACACCAGAAATGAACACAACATTGTAAATCAACTAGACTTCAATTAAAAAAAATATAGGAAGTTGCAGGTGGGTGGGGATAGCTCAGTGGTAGAGCGCGTGCTTAGCATGCACAAGACCCTGGGTTCCATCCTCAGTACCTCTGTTATGTAGTAAATAAAACAATGATAAAGCAAAATAGTAATAAATAATAATTTTTTAAAAGTAAGGTGCAGACGTCAGTATGCTCTACCCTGTGTATTTCAGCAAGCGCACGATTACCTACAGTTCAAGCTTCATTTAGAGTCCCTTCCTTTTTTTTCTCTTGTGTTAAAATGTGCGTACAATGAAAGGAAATGGGCAGGTCTTCAAGGTACTGATCTCTGTGTTTTGACAGGTACCCAAACCCCTATCAAGGTACAGAATACAGCCTTTGTCCCCGAAGAATGGTGGTCGCCAGGGGCTGGGGGATGGGGGAAGGGGGAGTTGGTGTCTAGTGGGAACAGAGTTTCAGTTTTAGAAGCTGATAAAGTGCTATGCATGGCTGGTGACGGTTGCACAAAAATGTGGATGTATTTAATGCCACTGAACAGTTAAAATGGCAAGTTTTATGTTATATATATTTTACCATAATTTAAAAATAATAAAAAAAAAACAACTTCAAGAAGTGAAGATTGTTATCCTCACTTTGCAGCTAAGAACACTGGGGGCCCGTCACGGGTATAAGTTCCACAGGACTGCAGACCTGGACAGTGAGGGATTTGGGATCTGAACCCACCCGTGTGTCCCTCCAAGCTCATTCATTTTCCTTCTCCAGCAAGTTCTCCATCCTCTACTGCAAACATTCCCAGTAGTTGCAACAATAATATCAGAAGCAGGGGAGGAAGGTACGTATGGCTCAGTGGTTGGAGCGCATGCTTAGCATTCACAGAAAGTCCTGGGTTCAATCCCCAGGACCTCCATTAAAATAACTAAATAAATAAGCTTAATTCCCTCCCCGCCAAAAAAGTTTTTTAAAAGATAGCAGAAATAGTGCTTGTTGTAGTCGTAAATATAAAAGTGATATCTGAAATGGACTTTATCCTTGCAACAGATGACTGCCCAGCCACGGAGCACAGAAGTACTGACACGTTCCGTGCCGTGGGGAGCCTGGAAACTCGACCCTGAGTGAAAGGAGCCGGACATAGGGAAGGTCGCACGGTAAGCGACTCCATTTATACGCAGCCTCCAGAAGAGACAAATCCGTAGGGACAAAAAGCAGATCAGTGGTTGTCAGGCACTTGGTTGGGGGGTGGGGAGAACGGGGTGGGGAGAACGGGGTGGGGGCGGTGCCTGCTAACAGATACAGGGCTTCCTGGGGGTGCTGGAAATATTTTGGAAGTAGGCGGAGTGATGGCCGCACTGCACTGTGAATGTGCTAAATGTCGCTGAACTGTACACTTTTAAGGGGTTATTTTTAAATTTTTTCCCAAAACAAACAACTTTTTATTGAAATAGAGTTGATTTACAATGTTGTACTAGTTTCAAGTGTACAGCAAAGTGATTCAGTTTTACATATATGTGTGTGTGTGTGTGTGTGTGTATATATATATTCTTTCCAGATTCTGTTCAATTATAGGTCATTACAAGATATTGAATGTAGTTCCCTGTGCTCTGCAGTAGGACTTCGTTGTTTGCCCAGTTTATGTGTACTACTGTGTATCTGTTAATCCCGGGCTCCTGATTTCCCCTCCCCCCCTTCCCCTTTGGTAGCTGTAAGTTTGTTTTCTGTGTCTGTGAGTCTCTCTGTTCTGTAAATAAGTTCACTTGTATCATTTTTTTTTAGATCCCACATATGAGCGATCTCATATGGTATCTGTCTTTCTCTTTCTGGCTTACTTCACTTAGAATGACGATCTCCAGGTCCATCCACGTTGCTGCAAATGGCATTACTCATTCTTTTTATGGCTGAGCAGTATTCTATTGTATAAAGACACCACATGTTCTTTATCCAGTCATCTGTTGATGGACGTTTAGGTTGCTTTCATGTCTTGGCTGTTGTAAATAGTGCTGCTGTGAACATTGCAGTGCGTGTATCTTTTTAAATTAGAGTTTCCACTTTTTCCAGATACATGCCCAGGAATGGGATTCCTGAATCCTGTGGTAACTCTGTTTTCAGTCCTTTAAGGGATCTCCATTCTGGTCTCCACAGTGGCTGCACCAATTTATGTTCCCACCAACAGCATAGGAGGGTTCCCTCTTCTCCACACCCTCTCCAGCATTTTTAAATTGTTGATTTTATGTTATGTGAATTTCATCTTGACAAAAAGTAACCGCTATTGAGCATTTGCTGTGTGCCACACAGCACGTACGCCCTTGGACAGGTATTAATTTATCATTTGCAGCCCTGTCTGGGGTCAGGATGATTTGCTTCATTTTTGAAGATGGATATTCCAAGTCACGAGGTCACAAAGCTGGCAAATGGCGGATCTGAGATCTGGTGCCTATCTGGCACCAGAGCCCTGCCTTTTAAAAATTATCCTTGGGTTGGGGGGAAAGGAGGGCCACATTGTGGGGCTTAAGGCTCCCACCCCTTCCTCCATCCATCAGCTCTGTGCTACTTCTCTGTGCTTCCATTTCTGAGCAAGGTCTCCTGTCAAGCGTGAGCCGAGTTGCACTGCCCCTCCACCTCTCTGAGCAAGTGTAAAAGTGAGAGCAAAAGGAAAAAGAGGAAAGGGGGGGAAAATGGAAAACCCGTGAACGTTCCTTTCCCTGCCCGTCCAGGTGAGGCGCCCCGTCCAGAGCAGCTTAGAGGGGATTCAGGAGACCGCAGGTTGTGCTGCCTTTGTCTCTTTTATAAAAAATTTTTTGGGTGTAGGTAATTAGGTTTACTTATTAAAACTTAGAAGGGATTCCAGGAGCCTGCAAGTTATGCTGCCTTTTTTTTCCAAAAATTTTGAGAGTAAGTTATTAGGCTTATGTATTAATGGAGGTGCTGGGGATTGAACCCAGGACCTTGTGCATGCTGAGCACACGCTGTACCCCAGAGCTGCACCCTCCCACCTATGCTGCCTTTTTCTTAGTGGGTGGCCAACTGCTCTATGGCTGTCATTCTATAAATAAAACCGTTTAATTTTTGTCACACCTAGCTAGAGATAAATGCATCCGCAGCATCTGAGCCCACATAACATTTCCCGGCAAAATCCATTCACAGCCTCACTGCCGTGCCCAGAGCTGCTTAAAATCCACACTCTTCACCCCCTCCCCCCGCCCAGTGGCTTCTGCTGCCTGAACATAGGCTCTGAACTCCCTCGCAGCCTTCAGACCACGCAGGAGCGGCCCCGCCCACCTCCCTAGGCGCGTCCTCTAGCTACCCTCCCCCTGCTCACTCCAGGCACCCCCACACACTTAGCGTTTTCTCTCCTCCAGTCCTAAGCTCATCCCTGCCTCGGGGCCTTTGCACAGGCGGTTACTGATGCCTGAAGGTCACTCTCTTCAGCTGCTTCTCATCCTTCAGGTCCCGTCTTCTATCACTTTCTCCAAAACACCTCCCCACTGTACCAAATAAAGGAGGTCTCCTGTGGTCCCCTCTCAGAGCTCCTCATCCTCTCCTGTCACGTCTCTGTTCAGTCTGTCAGCATATACGTTGTGCTGCACCTCGGGGTCCCCGTCACCACCATCAGAAACTAAAAATGCATCAAAGGGAAACAGCCTGTGTGACAGAAGGGCACATCACCCCTCTGGTATTCCTACCCCCAAATCCACAGTCTCGGTCCAATCATGAAAAAGCACCAGACAAGACCAAACCTGGGGGGTTTGAACAAAATCCCTGACCAAGGTTCCTCAAAACTGTCAAAGTTGAGGGAAAAAAAAAAGAGGGAGTGAGGAACTGTCACTGACAGGAGGAGACTGAATGTCCTGTGGGATCCTGGGTTGGAGAAACAATACTAGTAGAAAAATGGGAAATGGGAATACAGTCTGCCGCTTATTTAACTCTAATGTGTGAATGTTGATCCCTTAGATTTTTTTTTAACTGAAGTACAGTCAGTTACAACATGTCCATTTCTGGTGTACAGCACAGTGTCCCAGTCATGCAGATACATACATAAATTTGTTTTATATTCTTTTTCATTAAAGGTTATTACAAGACATTGAAGATAGTTTCCTGTGCTCTACAGAAGAAATTTGTTTTTTTAAATCTATTTTTATACATAGCCGCTAACATTTGCAAATCTCAGACTCCCAAACTTATCCCTTCCCACCCCCTTTCACCAGTAACTGTAAGACTGCTTACTACATCTGCCAGTCTGTTTCTGTTTCATAGATGAGTTCATTAGTGTCCTTTTTTTTTTTTTTTCGTATTTCACATATGGGTGATATCATATGGTATTTTTCTTTCTCTTTCTGGCTTACTTCTCTTAGAATGATGATCTCCAGGTCCATCCACGTTGCTGCAAATGGCATTATTTTATTTATTTTTTATGGCTGAGTAGTATTCCACTGTATAAATATACCACAACCTCTTTATCCAGTCATGTGTCGATGTACATTTAGGTTGTTTCCATGTCTTGGCTATTGTAAATAGTGCTGCTGTGAACACTGGGGTGCAGGTGTCTTTTTGAATTAGAGTTCCCTCTGGATATATGCCCAGGAGTGGGATTGCTGGGTCATAGGGTAAGTCTATTTTTAGTTTTTTGAGGAATCTCCATACTGTTTTCCATAATGGCTGTAAGTCTCTTATTTGTAACCAATGCACCCTGGTTATGTAAGATGTTAACATCAGGGAACACTGAGCAAAGGGTATGTGAGAACTCTGTGTACCATCTTTACAACTGTTCTGTGAATCCAAAGTTACTTCAAAATAAAGAGTGCAAGGTTAAAAAGTAGAAAATGCAAAGAGCAAACAAGCACCGGCAGCTGCACTTCTGGGCGCACACCCTGTTACAGACAGCGCAACGGGGTCAATGTGAAGTCAGGCGGAGCCCCACGTCACCAAACTGAGGCGTAATTGCACTCTCCCAGAAGTGGAGCCTTAACCAGTAGATGGGTAATCTGCCTGACAGACCCTGCCATCCTCTCGAAGTGACCTGGAGAGAACCAGCCCGCTTTTGCGCCCAGTATAACGTCTTCATTCCTGCTCTCCTCTGCCTGAAAATATCTTTCATTTTGTACCGCTTCTCAAAGCTCCTTTCTCCCTGCTACACTGGGTGCTCCCTGAGTCATGAATTGTTGAATAAAGCCAATAAGAGCTTTAAAGTTTCCTCAGTTGAATTTTGTTTCTTTTAACAACCCAAAAGAATTGGAAGCAGAGTCTCGAAAGGAATTTGTCTACCCATGTTTGTAGCAGCATTATTCACAGTAGCCAAGAGGTATAGTCACATAAAAGTCCATCATAAGATGACTAGAGAAGCCGAAGGTGGGGCATATGTACAATGCAATACTATTCAGCCTTTAAAAAGGAAGGAAAATCTGACCCATGCTGCAACACAGATTGACCTTGAGGTCGTTACGCTTAGTGAAACAAGCCAGACGCAAAAAGACAAATGTGTAAGATATTGCTTGAATTCGGTGTGTAGAGTACCCACGCTCCCTGAGACAGAAGGTAGAGTGGTGCTTCCCGGGGACTGGGAGCTGGGCTGGGGGAAATGTGGAGTTACTGAGTGGTCATTTAATGACTATAGAGTTTCAGTTTGGGAAGATGAACGAGCTCTGGAGCTGGATGGCGGTGACAGTTTTGCAACAGTGTGAATGTACTTAACACTACTGAACTGTACACTTAGCAAAATGCCGACGATGGTAAATTGTATGTTGTATCTTTTACCACAATTTTAAAATGTTTTAATTAATTTTTTAAAAAAAGCAAAAAAGCAACCTATTTGTAAAGTTAGAGAGCTGGAGAGTTGTTTTTTTGTGAAGGTGCAAAGACCTTCTCCAGGGAGTGGATAGAGCTCGGTGGTGGAGCATGTGCTTGGCGTGCATGAGGTCCTGGGTTCAATCTCCAGTATCTCCATTAAAGAAAAAGAAAAAGAAAAAAAAAAAACTCAAAGGAGAGCATGAAAGGATGTTAACAGAGGGAACAAGAAATCTCTAGGAGGTGCTGGAATCATCTGTTGACTCGATTGTGGTGGTGTTGTCGGCGTGCTTGCGTTTGTCCAATGTCATCAGATACTACACCTTAAATATGTTCGGCTCTCTGTATCACTTATGCCTCAACAGAGCTGTGTGTTCAAAGGAGGGGATTTTCCCGTATCCCTGCAGTTGGGTTGAGGTCCCAGCAAGGAAGCCCATGGGTGGATGTCCACCTGTAATAAAGAGAAGCTTCAGATTTGCAGTGGCCCAAAGTGGCTCACTGACCCCATCACCCATCTTGAGAGGAAAGACTCATAAGAAGGTGGGGTCTCAGAGATGCACTTTGCAGAATAGAGTGTGCATTCCTTTCTTGTAGGGTATTATGGACTGAAAGCTTGTGCCCTGCCCCCCAAATTCATGTACTGAAGCCCTAGCCTCCAACATGATGGCATTAGGAGGTGGAGCCTTTGGGTGATTAGGTCATGAGGATGGAACCCCCAGGAAGGGGTTAGTGCCCTTATAGGAAATGGAGGAGACACCAGAGTGTCCCCTACCCTGTGTCTCTGTCTGTCTCTGCCTCTCTGTCTCGCTTGCTCTCTGTGAGGACACAGTGAGGAGAGTCCACTGCAAGCCAGGAAGAGAGGGGTGCCCCGTACCCTCCTCCTTAGAACCTGTGAGTATAAAAACTTTCTTTCCAGTGACAGTTGCCTCCTGATCCTTTGGCCTCACCATGCCTGAATAATAATAAAGTCTATATTTTAAGACATCTCAGTGCCTCCATAGGACTGAGCTGGAGCATGACTGAAGAGGATGTGACCCCCTGAATTTGGGGGTATGGAGTTGGGGTGGGTGGACATAAAGCTGGGCAGCTGGCAGGAGCGGCTCCCATGGGCACAGCCAGCACACACCCAGCAGAAGCAGGTTTGATGCTACGGGAGCTGCCTGGCAGTGAGAACGCCCCAGAGGACTGCCTGGGGGGAGGGAGCCCCAGGGGGTATCGTGGAGAAGAACAGGAGCCAGGAGGGTCATGGCAGGACAAGGAGACAGCCAGTGTGAGTGACAGGTGCGGTGCAAAGGGGATGACTGCAGCTGGCCCTCATGGGTAAACTCTGACTTAACCATCCAGGGTACTTCCGCCTCGTGTCGGGCTGTGCTGTCCCAGGACCATGAGGACCCTGCTGTGGGTGGCGGGAGATGAGTCATGGCTGGAAGTGATGCCCATCATCTCTGCAGATGCTGGAGCAGCCAGAGGCAGTCATGCCCACCGCACCACAGGGAGTGTGGGAGATAAATGCAGGCACCTGGTGGGAAAGGACGTGCGGGGCGGATGTGATGCTCTCAGCCATGCCAGGATGGTCCCCTGTGGGACACAGACCATCTCACATAATCTACCTCAGTCAGTATCACTGTGCGACCCACAAAACAGCCCCTCTCTCTTGCTAAGTGATGACTGTTCTTCCTTTACCTGGTACTGCTTTAGCCTCATTTTTATCTGCCCTCCTGTAGATAGGGTTTCTTCCTTCCTTCCTTCCTCCCTCCCCCTTTTTTTTTTTTGTATATCAATTTTTTTAAATTGAAGTATGGTTGATTTACAGTATTGAGATTTTTAATTTTTAAAATTTTTAATGGAGGTACTAGGGATTGAATCCAGGACCTCATGCATGCTAGGCACGCGCTTACCACTGAGCTATACACACACACCCACCCCCAATTTACAATATTGTGTCACTTTCAGGTGTAGAGCAAAGTGATCCAGTTATGTATGTTTTTCAGATTCTCTTCCATTATAAGTTATTACAAGATATTGAATATAGTTTCCTGTGCTCTATAGTAAGTCCTTGTTGTTTATCTATTTATATATGGTAGTGTGTATCTGTTAATCTCATACATCTAATTTATCCCTCTACCCTCCTCCCTTTCCCCTTTGGTACCATAAGTTTGTTTTCTATGTCTGTGAGTCTGTTTCTGTTTTGTATATAGATTCATTTGTATTATTTTTTAGATTCTACTTGTAAGTGATATGTGATATTTCTCTTTCTCATCTGACTTACTTCACTTAGTATGATAATCTCTAGGCCCATCCACTTGTTGCAGATGGCAATATATCATTCTTTTTCATGGCTAAGTAATATTCCATCATATATATACAACACATCTTCTTAAACCAATTGTCTGTTGATGGACACTTGGGTAGTTTCCATGTCCTGACTATTGTAAATAATGCTGCTACGAATACTGGGGTGCATGTATCTTTTTGAATTAGAGTTTTCATCTTTTCCAGATATATACCCAGAAGTGGAATTGCTGGATCATATGGTGACTCTATTTTTAGTTTTTAAAGAACCTCCATACTGTTCTCCACAGTGACTGCACCAATTTACATCCTTACCTACAGTGTAGGAGAGTTTCCTTTTCCCCACACCCTCTCCAGCATTTATTATTTATAGACTTTTTGATGGTAATCATTCTGGCCAGTATGAGGTGATATCTCATGGTGGATTTGATTTGCATGTATCTAATAATTATCAGTGTTGAGCATCTTCTAATGTGCCTGTTGGCGTTGGCCGTCTGGATGTCTTCTTTGGAGAAATGTCTCTTTAGGTCTTCTGCCCATTTTTTAATTGGGTTTTTTTTTCTTTTTGGTTTTTGGTTTTGTTTTGTTTTGTTTGGTACTGAGATGTATGAGCTGTTGGTAGATTAGATTTCTTGAGACACCCAATCACAGAATTGCCCCTGCTTCCTGATGACACCCAAATCCAGAGCAAGCTCTCTCTTCCTTCGATCCTGCTCAGGATGATCCAATAAACCCAAAGCCAACAATAGCTAATTTCCAACTCTCTCTGTACCAGTCAGCTTGGGCTGCCATGACAAAGCACCGCAGACTGAGTGGCCTCAACAACAGAAATGTGTTTTCTTACAGTCCCGGAGGGCGGAAGTCCGAGACCGAGGTGTCCGCAGGGTTGGTCTCTTCCTGAGCCTCTCCCTTTCGCATGGGACGGCCACGTTCTCACTGTGTCCTGGCATGGCCGCCCCCCGTCAGGTCTGTGTCCTGATGGCTTCATATAAGGGCAGCAGCCATGTTTGATTGGGGCTCCCCCAGTGACCTCGTGGTAACTTAGCTACCTCGTTAAAGGCCCCATCTCCAAATGCAGTCACATCTGGGGTGCTGGTGGTGAGGACTTCAGGACGTGAACTTGGGGGGGGCACGTGCAGCCCACAGCACCCTGTTGCCAGGTGTGTGTTACCTCTCCCGCCGTGGAGTGCATTCTCTCTCGTTGTCGTGAGCAGTAAACCCAGCTCAGTCAACTGCAGGTGTGTTCCTGGTGGTCCTTGGCTGAACAGCTTTGCCACCAGCAGTAATCTGATGCTGGCAAAGGGAAACAGGCATTCTTGGTGAACTGAGGGAAGGAGGAAGGGGGCTTCTCAAGGACTCCCACGAGCTGAGCACAGCTGGCAGAGTACGGGAAGGTGATGGCCAGGATGAAGCCACATGGGTAAAAGGAGTCTGTCTCAGAGACTGGGCAAAGTGGGGAGGTGAGTGGGCAGACCAACCGTGTGCCCCCTTCCCCCCCCCTTGGTCTGTGGGGTCTTAGCGCAAACCCCCTGCAGGAGACAGGGACTGACTGAACTGTGAATGGCCGATGGACATTTGGATATCAAATTAGGCTGCAGTACTGACCCCCTGAAATCGGACAGTTGGAAAAACGCCCATGTGGCAAGAAAATCTAGGAGATCTGCTCCTGATAGAGCCATGGAGGAGGGAAGGGGACTCACAGATGGAGTGAGCAGGCAGGGCGAGAAAGAATGAAGCTGTTTCCTGTTGGCTCCAGTGAGCCTAGACTTTTTTTTTTTTTTTTTTTACTCTATCATTTAAAAAAATTTTTTTGGATTGCTTTTTTTAAGTAAAATTTTTATTTTAGAATAGTTTTACATTTACAGAAAAGTTGCAAGATAGCACAGAGTTCCTATACACACCCTTGATCCGTTTCCCCTGCTGCTGACATCTGCTGCCCTTGTCACGGCTGCTGAGTCGAGGTAAATGCGCTGTTACGTCCATTTTATTTGGAGCTCCTTGGTTTTTACCTTGTGTCCTTCCGTGGTCCCAGGATCCCATCCAAGGAACCACATGACATTTAAGTCATCATGGCTCTGACGCTTTCTCAGGCTCTCCTTGTTTTGGATGAACTTGACAGTGTTGAAGAGGACTGGCCAGGTGGTTTGTAGAATGTGCCTCCACTGGGGTTTGACGGCTGTTTTTCTCATCATTTGGTTGGAGTCCTGGGTTTAGGGGAAGAAAACCACAGCAGTAAAATACCATTTTCCTCTCAACACATCAAGGGTACATACTATCAATATGATTTTTATGTTGACCTTGAACTCCTGGCTGAGGCAGGGCTTGTCCGGTTTCTTGATTACAAAGTTACTCCTTCTCCCTCATTTTCATGCCATTCCCTTCAGAAGGACATCAGTGCTCAGCCCACACTTAAGGAGTAGGCAATTATGCTTCACCCTTGAGAGTAAAGTGTCTACATAAATTATTTGGAATTCTTCTGCATGGGAAATTTATCTCTCCTCTCCCCATCTATTACTTTATTCAATCAATTATTTATATCATTTTGGACTCATGGCCATTCATTTCCTATTTGGTTTATAATCCAATACTACTTCATTGTGTTGCTCTAACTACAGACCTGCCCTTTTTTTCTTCAACATTTTATTAGGAAAATTTTCAAACAAAGAAGTTGAGAGAATGTTACAGTGGGAAAAAAATCTAATTATAAAATGGGCAAAGGACCTGAATAGGCATGTTTCCAAAGAAGATATCCAGGCGGCAAACAGGTGCATGAACAGGGATGTATACAATGTATATTGCATATCATGTATATATAATTATACTGTACACCTGAAACTTACCCAGTGTTATGTATCAGTTCTATCTCAGTAAAGATGGGGAAAACAGAGAATTTTATAGTGAATGCCCAGATACCCACCACCTAGATGCTACCATTAATATTTTGCTTTATTACATGTCTGCCCCTCTGTCATCTCACCTTATTTCTTTTTTGATCCATTTCAAAGGAAACTGCAGACACCACTATACTTCCTCCCCATAATAAAGCATGCATATTATTAACTAGAGTTCTTTTTTTTTTCAAGGCAAAATTCGCAGTGAAATGCACAAATCTTAAATGTACCACAAATGCAGACCCCTGTGCAACCCAAACCCTTATCAAGGTACAGAACAGTGCCATCACTCCAGAGCGCCCCCTTGGCCACCTTCCCGGTCAGCCCTGTCCTTACCCCACCCCCCACCCCCTGCAGATGTAACCACTCTTCTCATTTCTGTTGCCCCATAGATTAGTTTTGCCTGTCCTTGAATATTGTCTAAATGGACTCTTAATCACATATCCTTACAATCACCTCATACAACGGGTGAGTCTCCCAGAGTTTAAGTCATGGGGCGCACATGCTGAGCTCTTCAGCCGGGACCTGCCCTTGTCTTTTATTGAGGGACTAGTCAGGAGGCCTTCCTGGAGGAGGTGGCACTTCTGCCCCTCTCTGGCTTGCTTCCTTCCTGCCTCTCTGGGCTGCTCCTTCTCAGCCTCTCTGTCAGCCCATTTTCCCCCGCTTGCCCCTTCCATGGTGGTGCTACTCAGCGTCTGGCTAGACCAGAGCTTAAAACCAGCCAGCTCCAACCCACAGACAGGTTTTATTTGGCCCACAAGATTTTTTTTTTTTTGTATTTTAATTCGTATTAACATTTAAAAGCTGAGGGATTTTGTTTTTAAAAATATCCACATTTCTGTCGTCTCTTGGAAATTTGGAACATCTGGCAATGCAGTGTCCCTCTTCCCATATGGCAAGAATTGGCTGAAACAAAATAGCAACAACCTGTGCTCTGAGCGCTCCCCCATGGCAGGGTGGGGGTGCAATTCTGATGCACCCAAACCCTGAATTAATGCCTATAAAGCTTGAGATGATGTTGGGATGGTACTGAGCTGAGAACCCTAGAAATGCTTGGGTACCACCCTGGAATAACCATTTGTCTTCCCCAGGAGAAGCAGACCCAGGGGACAATGACAGGAGAAGGTCAAAGAGAACAAGTCTCTATCAGACAGTATCTCAGATCTCCCATGCACAAGGATGGATGTCCTGTGCACTGTAGGCTTGGCTAAAGCAATTCTCTAAAGAGGCCAGAATGCAGACCTCTGGGACCCAACCATAGGTGAGAGAGAGAGCCAGGGTGAAGCAGAGAAAGGGGGAGATTCGGTGGATTCAAGCCTTTTTCTGAGCAGAATGAAAGGGTGTGTGCATGCCTGCGTGTGCGTGTGTGTGTGCGTGCATGCGTGCGTGTGGGTGCGGCGCGGCGTGGGAGCAGGACATTGAGCAACCCCTGGAAGCAGTGCACATAATCCACTCCTACTTGGTGTTGGACAGGAGTAGCTACTACTAACTCCAATTGTTTTCTCGAATTTGAGATCAGTGTTTTTCAGATTGCAGGTCCAGACCCATGAGCCAGTCATGAAAACCTTAGGAGGTTGTGACCAGATTTGTATTTATTAAATAGAATAAACACAGAATGGAAAAATGTATGAGAGCATCGCACTCAGTGAAGGTCAGGTTCATTTCATGAAACATTTTACTTCGGGTGTGTTTGTGCCAGATCATGATGTACAATGTATGTCTTGCTGTGGTTTGTGGTCCTACAAGTTGCAAACCCACCACCCTCAAATATTATCTAATGGGGACAGCTGACACAAGGCCAGGTGGCAGCAGGCATAAGGACAAGACTGAGAGGGTCTGACTTGATCCCATAGGCAATAGGGAGCCACTGAGTATTCTTGAGTAGTAGGGTCATGGTGAGCACCTCAGAGCATCTCCCATCCACGTGGCATTTGGAATTCTCCCCCCTTAGCAAGTCCTGCTAGTTCACAGACACTGGCTGTGCACGTGATGTAAGGGATTATCCACCCCAGGGCTTTTAGGACAGCTTAATCCACCTTCTCTCCCCTCGTTTTACAGATAGGGAAGCAGAGATTCCAAGATGGGAAATTGCTTACCTGACGTCACTTAGCAAGGCTCATGGCTGCTCATCTTGAAATGTTCCTCATCTCCAGGTCCCATGTAGCCCGTCTGGTTGGGGATGGTGGAGGACGTGACTCAGCCAGAATGGGATGTGGGCTAGAGGAAACCTAGGGCAGGGATGATGGCTGTGTGTGTGCGCATGTGTGTGAGTCACAGGGGCAGCTGAGTTCACTCTCCCCTGCCTTGTCGTCATCAACACCACTACCATCAGCATCCTCATCATTGCCATCTTCCTCCTCACCATCCTCACCTTCGTTGTCATCACCATCATGACCAACATGACCATCTTTACCATCAACATCATCAAAATCACCATCCTCACCATCACCATCATCATCACCGTCAACATAACCACCATCAGCATCACCATAATCATCGTCATGATCCCTAGGGCCGCCACCATCATTATTTTTCTCCCTAGTAAGGAGATGGGAAACTAGCCACCAGCCCTTTCTTGCCAATCTGGAGGAAAATACTGGAATGGGACGGTGGAGCACTGCCTCCCCTTTCTTCCTCCTGCCTATTTCATCCCCCGCCCAGGGTAGGCCATGTGTGGAGACCCCCAGTGGCAAGGCCTAGCCCTGCTCCTCAGGGGTGGGGGAACCCTTGGAGCAGATTCCTAGGAACCTTGGCTTTAACTTCAGCAGGGACTGGCTAGGTGGTGACGTCGAAGTGCCAGGTCCCCGCTACTTCCCCCTATATCGGTGTGGCATCAGTGGGTTCCTGTGAGACTCAGCAGAGGACAGCGGCTGGAAAAATACTTCATAAACGGTAAAGTGAATGACAAGGAGGCAGAGGATCCTAGTATATACTGAAGTAACACACTGAAGTTTAGAGAGCTTCTTTAACACATGCGAGGCCTCCTTGTAAAGATGGGAGAGGTCCCTAAACAGATGAGCGAGGCGGGCGGGGTCCGTGCACAGATACGCAGGTATATGTTCTGCAGTGGTCTATGCACATAGGAAGGCTTGTGTGTAGAAGCTGTGTCCTCATACAGATACTTTTAAGTGGGAGAAGACTTTTACCCAAACGGAGGCATCCTTTACAGGTGAGATGAGGCTTACACACAGAAGTGAAGGGTTTTCATTGATGCAACTGACTATTATTTGTAACTGACTATTATTTTTTAAATGTTGTGCAAATGCTAGTGACCTTTGCACAGGCTTGAAGGTTCTTCCTAAAGATAAAGGCATCGCTGCGCTGTAGAACTATGTAACAGTTGGAGCGGCCTTGCACTGGCGGTCGCTGTTCAGCCGGGCTCTGTCGCGGCCTCCGAGGGAGCAGCGCGGTACCTGCGCGGGCAGGCGGCAGGTGGGCGCCGCCGCCGGAGGGGCGGTGCGCGGGGACCGACTCCCCGTGTCGCAGTCCCTCCCGCGACCGCCAGGGGCAGCACCGTCCCCGCCGCCCGGCCCGCGCCTCCCCACTCCTCCCCCAGTCTCCGCCCCCCACCCCCTCCCTCCCCCCTGCTCGCTCCCCTGAGCCCCGCCAGACCCCGCTCCGCCCGCGCCCCGCTCCGCTACCGAGGCTCCCGCAGCCCCGGCGTCGGCCCTGCTGCGCCTCCCCCGGGGGCCATGGGGGCGCCCCCGGGCTACCGACCCTCAGCTTGGGTGCATCTGCTCCACCAGCTGCCCCGCGCCGACTTCCAGCTCCGCCCGGTGCCCAGCGGCTTCGCGCCCCAAGAACAAGAATACCAGCAGGTGCGAGCGGGCACGGGGTCCGGGGGGGCGGGGGACCAGAGCTTCTGGGTCCCGCGGGAGAAGAGGGCTAGGTGGCAGATTCCTGTGTTCTCTGGGGGTGGGAGCCGGGCCGGACTTCGGGGTATCTGAGGGAGCAGGAGCTGGCGTTCCCCTACCGGGAGGTTCCCCCGGGACAGGCGCTGGAAAACCAGACCCCCTAGCTCCTTAAATAAGGGAGGGCTGGGGCCTGGACCCCTGAGTCCCAGCGGAGGGAGGGGACTGGGGGCCCTCGGATTCCCAGGTCCCTAGGAGCTGCCTGGGAAGCTATCCTCCAGGGTCATCAGGGGGATAGGTCCATCCTCCGTGTCCTAAAAGATGACCCCTTCCCTCCTAGGATCAGGACAGCCTCTTTAAATACGTCCCAGTTAAGGCGGGACCCAGGAGAGTGAGGAGCTGAGATGGTGGAGAGGGAAAGGGCTGGGGGATGCCCGGTTCTGGGACGGGGTCGAGATCTGGAACAGGGAAGGGGCTGGGGGGTCTTGGGGCTGGGAAAACCAGGTGGAGATGTAGGAAGAGGACACTTCCAGCCTGTCCCAGGACGGAAGAGGTGGTCTGGGCGCTGGGAGGGTGTGGGGGATGGGGTTAAGGTTCAGTTTGGGGACTGGAGGATGACAGAATTGGGGCCAGAGGGTGGGGATGGGTGGGACCCTTAGGGAAACCAGGGTCCCTGGGGAAGGGGGCCCAGCCTGGGTCAGCTCCAAAAGGGGCGAAAGGACTGTCCCCTGACCCAGTTTAATTCAAGTCCTTGACTTTGAGATTAATGAGCAAGGCTTGGCTGAGCTGGGGATGGGGTGGGGGGTGGAGGGAGGATGGCAAAGCCCCAGGAGGGGTCCTGGGCCCTGCCTGTTAAGTTCTAAACCCCCTCGGATCTGTCCTGGGGATCTCCCGGGACAGGGGGCCGGGGACTGGCAAGCTTAGAATGAGGGAGGGGGGGTCCCAGGAAAGCAGAGGGGGGGATGTTTGCTGTGTTCTGAGCTATTTGGGTCACGGCTGGGCTGTGCCAGCCATAAGCAGCTCCTCCCTGCCTACTCCACGCCACCCTCTCCCCACCAAACGGGGACTGCCGTCCCCTCGCCCACAGCCTCCCAGTTACACAATCCCAGCCTCCAGCACTGGTCCACGGACACCTGCTCACTGCCAATGAGACCTTCCCACGCGGATGCCCACACAGCCACATGCGAGGTCCCAGCACCAGCCACCACCGGAGGCACTCAGGGAGGCTCACTCTGCCCTGTTGACAGTCTGGGTGACAGCACTAGGACATACGGGCACAGGGCACACACCCCAGGAAGGAACATTGTCCCCTAGGGAGCCCACCTCTAGGGCGACAGCTGGGAAAAGAATCCTGGACTGGGTGCCACCACGCTGGGGGTGATACACTTACACACAACCGATACACATTTTCACACATACTTACATATACACACTCACATGTGCACACATATATACCCATATATTCACGCTCACCCATACACACACACACTCACACTCACATGTATACACTCACACACAGACACCCACACCCACACTCACATATACACATGTGCTTGCACTCTCACACTGACACACATCCATGCACACATACATCACTCACATGCACACATGCATATGTTCACATCCACACGTTCCCACACTATCTCATACATACACGCTCAAACACACACACATATACACTCACGGGCACATGTACATGCACCCTCACCGTCACATACACATGTTCTTGCACTCCCATTCACACACATACACTGACACACGTGTATGTTCACATTCACACACTCACATTCACACACTATCTCTTTCAAACACACACACACCCCTAGAGACCACACACAGACTCAAGGAATCATGCCCAGAACCACACAAATGCACACAGATCACTCTCACACCTGCAGGTACAGGCGCTCTTATACCCACAGACACTCACCTACACACGCGTCACGCACACCCCCGCGTGAGGACAAAGCAGACACTGTGGTTACGGGAAACAGCGTTAGTGAGTCCAGCCAGAGGTCTGATTCCGTTCTCACTGTTGCCCCTAACATGCTGTGTGGCTGAAGGTAAACCCCTGGCCCACTCTGGGCATCTGTGCAGAGAACAGGACCACACAGTGTCCACTGTAAAATCCCACTGTGTGGAGAGCCCTGTTTTCTGCAAGGCTTTCCCAGCTACACACAGGCTTCCCCTCCCTGCCTGTGTCCCCCCCCCCCCCGGCCTTTGGTTCTGTCTCTGTCTCTGTCCGTGTCTCTCTCCTTTCCTATCTGTGAGTTCTCCCTCCTGCATTCCTGCCCCCCTCTCCCCCCACCTGCTTTCCCCTCCTTCCCTCCCCCTGCTCTGTCTTCACTCTCTCAGCCTCCCAGTCCCCATCGCTGAGTTGCACGTGTGCACACACACACACACACTGTCATGGAGGCTGTGATGCCCCCTCCCCCTGAATCCCTGGGTGGCAGACTCATGCTGCGGTGGGTGTGCAGAGCTCAGCATCAGGGGAGGGTGAGCAAGCAGTGAGTGGGGAGGACCAGCAAGGAGGGGGGAGGACAAAGCCTGCCCCCCCCACCTCACACACACCTCTAGGAACAGGTGTCCCCGGCTGCAGCCCCCCAGCCCCACGCAGTTCTGGGGCCCAGGTCTCAGCATGGCCTGGGAGGTACTTCATTCCAACTACCTGGTTTTGGAGAGGAGGGAACCGGGCTCAGAGAGGGGAGGACCCCTGTCAAAGGTCACATAGCTTTTGGAAGGCAGCGCAGAGGTGGAATGCAAGACTTGGGCCTCCTAGTCGGAAGCTCCCTCCAGCCCCAAATTGCAAAGCCCCAGCTGCAGCCTGGGAGGGGACGCCAGCTTTCCACACAAACCTAAAGGCCATGGGTTGGGCTCCCCACCCCCACCCCCCACCCACTGCCAGGGATGCCTTCCGCCTCCACTGAGATCCTGGACCCAGAACCTCCAGCCATGTAGGGAGGACGCAGGGAGCCCCTCTGAGGCCTGACATCACCCTGTCCCCAGGCCCTGTTGCTGGTGGTGGCCTTGGCAGGCCTGGGCTTGGGCCTCAGCCTCATCTTCATTGCTGTCTACCTCATCCGCTTCTGCTGCTGCCGGCCCCCAGAGCCCCCCGGGGCCAAGAGCCTGCCCCCCGGGGGCGGCTGTGTCACCTGGAGCTGCATTGTTGCCCTTCTCGTCAGCTGGTAACGGGGCCCCAGGATGGGCGGGAAGTGGGGCAGGGCCCCCCAAGCTCTCTGTCAGTCTTCCTGGTGGTGTCCCAGATGTCCCAGAACCCCACTTCAGCCCCGTGGCAGGGAGAATTGCTCCCATTTGATGGATGGAGAAACTGCATTCCAAGAGAAGCAATTTCCCAAGGGCAGCTGGCCTGGCACGGTGGGGTAGGAGGCTAAGAGCTGGGTTTGGTGGCTCTGCCGTGGAATCGCACTGCAACGTAGGGGAGCGATAGCGTTCCTCCAGGCCTCAGTTTCCAGGGCTCTAAAATGGGCAACATAGTCACACTCACCTCCTAGTCGTGGTGAGGTTAAATGAAATGTGCAGTGCCTAGCTCACGGCTGTATTCCATAAATGTCAGCTAGGGATGTCATTCAGTTACTCATCCATTCATTCATTCAACAACTATTTCCTGAGTACCTACTATGTGCCAGGAGCTACCAACCAAGCCAGACCTGGTCCCTGCCCTCCTGGAGCTGGTGTCCCAGTCAGGGAGACAGGGGACCAGCCAGGAGCAGACCTGAGCCGGTCTAAGTCCTTCCCGCAGTCACCGTGCTGGATTCGGAGCTGTCACACCCAGTCTTGAAAGAGGAAGGCTCAGGGAGAGGGAGGGGCAACTTTTCCAGGCCACGTGGCCCCAGCGGCAGGCAGAGTGGAGAGTCAGACCCACAAACCCCTGGGAGCCCAGGGCCTTCTTCTGGGACACCCTCAGGAGAGAGAGCAACAGGGCACGTGAGGACTCGCCATTTACCGAGAGCCAGCTCTGAGCGCAGCCCCCAGCCTGGCTGGGGTAGCACCCACCTCGTGGGGCAGGTCGCGGTGCCGAGGACCCGCCCCGGACCGACCTGACCTGGGGGGTGTCTGGGAAGCTGATGCCGCCACCCCGGCCACTTCGTAGGGGGCAGCAGCGTGTGTGTTTGGGGGTAGGGGTGGGAAGGAGCGGGGCGGGGTGGGGGGAGTCCTGTACCCGAGACGCCTCCTCTTCAGGCTCTCCTGAGTCGGGGCGGACGGGGGAGGTGGACAAAGGCCCCGCGGGGGAGAGCCACGGCCGGCCCCCGCGGCCTGGGGACAAGGGCAGCTTTGTAGCACAGTGAACAATGGGCCGGGACGCTGGGGCCGGCGTCGGATCCCAGGGCTGGGGGTGGGGGCCTGCGCAGCCCCGGGGCTGGGAACCGTGAGGGCGTCCGGGAGCCCTCCGCCCCGGGCCAGCCTTGGCTCCCTCCGCGGAGGGACACAGCGAGTTGCGAAGCGAAGTCGTGGGGGTGGTGGGGGGACTGTATTCAGAACCCACAATGGAGCTCTGTGTGCTGGCAACCGAGGGGGAGGGGCGGGGGTGCCCGGCTTCTGGCCAGTCGGCCCGCACTCCCTTGTTTCCCTCCCAGCTGTCCAGACGCTTGGGTCCCGGGGGTGGGGGAAGGCTGGGAGCTCCAGGTTCGGGGTCCCCCAGGAGACGGTGGCTGGGAGCCTGCGCTCCTAGGAACCTGCAGGAGGCGGGGGAGGGGATGGCTGGATTCTGAGAGGACAGGTACTGAGGACCCTGGATGCTTGGGGAGAGGATGCAGGGGATGGGCCTGGGGCCAGCAGTCACTAGGGGAGAGGACTTCTCCTCCAGGGGCCGGATCCGGCTTTGGGGAGGTGCGAGTTAAATCTGGGGGCCCCCTCCCCTCCGCCACTCCACCCACTATTAGCATCACAATGACGTCCAGGGCCGGGGGAGTGAGACCTTCCCAGTTACCTTGGCAACCGGTGGGGGCCAGGCTGTAGACGTTCCTTTCCCACGATGGGCTGGGCCAATGGGATGGGAGACTGCACTGGGTATGTGAGGAGGTGGGGGGTGGCAGCCCCCCGGGTCCCAGGACCGCTTGTGATTTCCCTTCCCTCCTCCTCTCAGCGCTGGCATTGGCATCGGTTTCTATGGCAACAGCGAGACCAGTGATGGGGTGTCCCAGCTCAGCTCTGCACTGCAGCATGCCAACCACACACTCACCGCCATTGACCACCTGGTGAGGGGCCAGGCATTGGCCAGACCCCAGATCCACAACCCAGACAGGTTCCCCACACCTGGGCAAATGGCCTCCTCTCAGGGAAATGTGATCTAAACTCAGAGCCAAGACCCTAGACTCAGAATGTCAGGTTTAAACTTGCAGACCTCAGACTGTACACTCAACCCCCAACCCTAACTGCAAATCAGGGCATCACACACGACACCCTCAAAACCTTTACCCAGATCTAGACCTCGGGACTCAAACCTAGACCCCAAACACACTTGCAGCCCCAGCCCTGGACCACAGCTCACAGCCCAAACCACTCAGTGACCAAACACAGGGGACCTCAGCCCCTGCCCTCAGGTCAGACCCAGAGATCTGATCCTTGGCCCAAGTACAAGGCCAGAGACCTCAAGACTGAGAGTCAGAACTCGGATGAGAGGCCTCACTCTGATCCCTAGCCCCAGGATTCCAGACCCTGGGCTGAGACTCAGCCTGACCTCAGACCTCACATCCAGTTGCAGCCCCTGGACCATGGAACCCAGACTTGAGACCCCAGTCTCCGAAAGGCAGATGTCAACATCAGACCTAGAATCCCAGACTTAATCTCAGTCCTGGGGCTAAAATCTATCCCCAGGGCTGAAGCCACTGACCTCCCCACGCTTCTGTTAGAAGCCAGAGGACTGCATGAGCTGGACCGCAGAGCCCCCTCCTTCTCTTCCTCAGTCCTCAGATGCCCTAGCACCCAGATCTCAGATACCTGCCTCTGCTCACTCCTGTTTCACAACCCTGTCCCCCAAACCCTGGTACCCCAGAGAACACCCTCCCCTGACTCCAGACCCACCCCTGTGCCCAGGTGCTGGAGACGGTGGAGAGGCTGGGCGAGGCTGTGAGGACAGAGCTGACCACCCTGGAGGAGGTGCTCACACAACGCACAGAGCTGGTGGCTGCCACCCGCGGGGCTCGGCGACAGGCAGAAGCCGTGGCCCAGCAGCTCCAGGGGCTGGCCTTCTGGCGGGGAGTGCCCCTGAGCCCCTTGCAATTGGCCGAAGAGGTGTCCTTTGTGGAGGAGTACAGGTGGGTGACCACTCTTCCTGCCCGGGGCAGCAGGAATCCCCTGCCTGGGTGATAATTCCCCCAGGGGACATCGGGTGATGTCTGGGACATTGGGTGTCACAACAGAGGGGGAGGGTGGTGCTACTGGCACCTGGTGGGTGGAGACGAGAGATGCCAGCTGAACATCCTGCAGGGCACAGGACAGCCCACAGCAAAGGATTCTCTGTTCTAAGGGTCAACGATAAGAGGAGGAGCAGCCCTGCTGCAGGGGGGCAGGCCTCGGGGCCCGTGCCCCCCGCGCGTGCACACACTTCCTCCCTCCCTCGGTTTCTTCACTCATTCACTCGTTCATTCATTCCTTGACTCAGCCATTCATCGGCTCACTCTTGCCCTTCATCCGCTCGCTCCCAGCCTAACTCGTTCACCCGCTCAGCGGTCCATCTGACAGGTATTCATTCAGTACGCCTTCCAGCAAGAGAGAGGACGCCCCCGTTGTCAGGTGCACGAGCGCTCAAGCCAGCCGGCCGCTCCCTCACCACGTGACCTGACACTGGTTACATGCCAGCTCTGGGCCTCCGTGTCCCCATCCGTGCCCCATGGGAATAATGGGTACTGCTGCCCTCACTGAATCGTGGAGGCCCTGATAAGTCAGTATCTGTTAAGTACTTACAGCGGCGACTGGCACACATTCTACAGGTGTCTATAAAATGTAGGTTTTAGATCTGGGGTGCATCCCCCAGGTCCTGGCGTCCACCCTCCAGCCCTGGGAGTCTGTCCTCCACCATCTGCTGGGGATCACCCCCAGGCCCCCAGGGTCCATCCACCACCACCTGTTGTGGTTCACCCCGACCCCCGGGGTCCGTCCACCAGTTCCTGGGGTCCATCCGAGGTTCACCCCTCAGACCCCAGGGTGCATCCCCTAACTGCTATGCCCCCAGTGCTGAGGTCCCCACTGCCCTCCGAAGACCCTAGGACCATTCCTCCCGCCCCCCCACCACCAATTGAAAAGCCACTCCTGACCCCGCAAGTCTGGTTTTGTTTTCCTGTGTTTCCCCACACCCCTCCCCCCGACCCTGGAGTGAAGTTGTGGGTACAGGGCTGGGCCACCAAAGCCCATTAAAGAGCCTCTGCTAAAAAAAAAAAAATAGTGGGTTTCATAAGACGGAGCAATGAACAAAACAGACAGTGATTCCTGCCTGTCTTGCAGCGGTGGGGGGCATTAAGAAACAAAGGCATGGGTAAAACATTGTAAGGGGGTGAGTGGCAAGAGTTCTGGAGAAAATTAGGCAGGAGAGGGGAACAGGGTGGGGGCGCAGCGATATAGTCTGGGGACAGAGGCTGGTAGTTTTTGGTGTAGGAGGTAATCCTGGAAGAAGGTGACATAGAGAAGGTGACATCTGAAGGAGGGGAGGGGATAAGTTATACAGACGTCAGGGACAGCCATCCATCCCAGCAGCCAACATGATGGAGTCCTCATTGCATCATGCACTAGGAAGTATTTCCTTTGTTCATCTGACACCTGAGGGTGCCGACCAGGCCTGGGGGCAGAGATGGGGAAGACTGGGTCCCGGATTCTGTGCTCCAGGGTGGGGCAGACCAGGGCTGAAGCAGTCCACAGCAAGGACACTCCCGTGGGCCATCAGACAGGTTTGGGTCCCAGTGAATCCAAGTTCTGGGTTGTGCCAAACCCAGGGATTCAAGCACTGGGCCTCAGCTCCCTTCCAGGTGGGCTGGAGGAAGACCCACAATCACCAGGAATTATCTTCTGGATGCACCCATAAGACAGTGCCTGGCACTCGGGAGTCCTTCAAGGAATGTGACCAGTTTCCTGGAAGGAGACTGGGGTCCCCAGGGGCAGAGCTTTGATGCAGGAGGTCATGGAGACTTAGGACAGAAGTGCCACCTGCTCCTGATGGAAGTGTGAGTGAAGGCCTGGAGGTCAGCTGGAGCCACTGCGCCCAGCTTCCCCTTCCCAGGAGAGCCGGACCCTCCAGGAGTCTGGGAAAGGAGGGGCAGTGAACCCCACGGGGGTCCAAGCAGAGGCTGCTGCAGAGGAGGGTGGCAGTTCCTTTAACACTCTGACAAGTGGGGGCCATTGAGAATGGCGCTATTTACTGAGGAGTTACTACATGCCAGGCGCTGTGCAGTGGCCTCATGTGCGTCCTCCTCTCCAGTCAGAGTGAACAGACCGATAACTAAGGCTGAATTCTTAAGTAAGATGTAAAAGTCCCTGATTCGTGCTCAAGCTGATATTTAAGTGCATCCACAGGCTTGGCCCTCCCCTCGGTGCTTGCCCATCGACCTCACAACAGCCATTGGAAGGAGGAACTGTTGTTCTCCCCGAGTTACTGGTGGGGAAGCCGAGGCACAGGAGGCAAAGGCAGGCAGGAAGCGGAGGGGCTGGCATTGCCACCCAGGCGGTCTGCCTGCGCACACAGAGCCCTTCCGTTGTGCACTGTGATGCTGGGTGCCTGCCCGGGAGTAAGTCCCTCCACTCTCCAGGGTGGGGCTGGGGGACTGGGGCTCTGAGAGGCCAAATCATGTGCCAGTCACAGGGCTCCCGCGTGGTCCAGTAGGGTATGGTCACAGATGCTCTGCACCTGGACCCGTGCTCCAAATGGGCATAGTGGCCCACCTCCCGGTGCACCGATCTCACAGATGAGCTTGGCCATGGTTTGGAGACTGGGCATCAAGGAGGTCACATGGCCAGACAGAGAGTGCGGCGGCGCCATCGCCCTCTGCCGAGTCCTGATCTGGGAGTCTGGGCTCCCAAAGGCTGGATTTGCTGTTTCGGCCTCATCTCTGTCACCCCCTCCCCAGGTGGCTAGCCTATGTCCTCCTGCTGCTCCTGGAGCTCCTGGTCTGCCTCTTCACACTCCTGGGCCTGGCAAAACAGAGCAAGTGGCTGGTGATCGTGTAAGTCTGGGTGGCCTTCCTGGAGGTGGCACACCTGCCATCCTCGTAGGCACACGTTGCGGTACGAAGTCTCACGGCACTGTTCCCAGGCTCACGCTGGTTTTATCCCTTGCCCTGCAAACCTCCTGGGCTGGGCCCCTGAGCACGTAGAAAGAAATCAGACCCAGAGCAGCCGAGGACGTGTGGGGGCAGGAAATAGGCCATCCTCACAGCAGGAAGCACACCAAAATCCTAGAAAAGCAATAGCAGTAATGCTGGTGCTGAGGATGGCGGTGCTCACTGACCCCTTCAGTGGCCAGACCACCCTCTGGAGATGCCTGTCGGACACCCCTCTGGCAGATAAGAGCCCTGGGGCAGAAGGCGCCCGGGGCGGAGGTCCCGCGGCCCTTACGTGGCATGGCGGAATCAAGGACCACACGTTTACTTTACAGTCTCACTTGATATGCCCGATGCTTTTCTGGAACCCTCACACCAATGCTAGCAGGAGGCCATTGCCCTGTCCTGGTTTAACAGAAAGGGAGACTGGCGCTCAGAGAGGTTGGGCCACTTGCCCAGGGCTGCACAGCCAGGAAGTGCTGGAGCTGGGATTCCACCCAGGCCAGCCTATCCCACTTGGAAGAGTCCTTGCCTTCTCCCTGGCCCTGGGGCCACGCTGGTGCCCGCCACCACCCCTACACCTTCCCTGGGGTGGGAGGGCCTCGTGCCTTCCCATCCAGGTCCCCCTGAGGCTTAGAGAAGGTGACCTGTGCTGGCAGGTCAGGTCCAGCCCTCCATGGGCCCTCCAATGCTGAGTCCTCTCCCCTTGCAAACCCCATCCCCAGAGAAAAACTGGGGGTGATTTCAGCCCTGGAGCTGTCTCCGCTCCTGGGAGGAGGAGTCTGGGCTGAGCGGGAGGCTGACCAAGCCATGGGTGAACCTGGGAGCAAGCAAGCCCTGAAGAGTTCAAAGCAGGGGGAAACGGAGCTCAGAGGTGGGCAGCTGCCCCCCCCCCCCAGAGCCTGGAGCAGGGGTAGGGCGCCGACCTGGGCTGGATCCTGCCAGCCCAGGGCCCTTCTCACCCTCACGGCCTCGCCCCACCCCCTACCCACCAGCGGGGCCAGATGTTCAGTTTGACGTCAACAACCACAGGTCCACAACTCGGCCCCCACGACCTCTCTGCCCCTAATTGTTATCCTCTTGGCTCCAGAGGTTGGTTGTGGGGAGGGTGGGGCGGTGATAGGATTTGGGATGGAGGAAGGGAAGAGGCGAGATAGGCTATTAAGAACCCCAGACCCCTGTTCCAATCCCTCCTCCCTGTCTGTAGGATGACAGTGATGAGTCTCCTGGTTCTTGTCCTGAGCTGGGGCTCCCTGGGCCTGGAGGCAGCCACAGCCGTGGTGAGTGTTAGGGGCCAGGCCCCAGAGCTCCAAGACTCAAGGGGGCTGAAGGCCCCTAGCTCCTGGATCCTAAGGCAGGATGGGATTAAATGCCTTGGGTCCTGAGAGGAAAGACCTGGGGGCCAGGATCACAGGTTCTGAGGTTTGGGGTCAGTTTCCTAGGTTCTAAGAGGCTAGAAACTGGAGACCTGGACCCCTGGGTCTGAGGGAGGAGGGGCTGGGGGCCTGGACCCCTGGGTCTGAGGGAAGAGGGGCTGGGGGGGCCACTGAATCCTGTAGGAGTGTGGAATTGGGGCAGTTTCTGTTCTAAGCCCCCTTTCCTGTTGCCCCTTTCAGGGCCTCAGCGACTTCTGCTCCAGTCCTGACACCTACATCCTGAACCTGACCCAGGAGGAGACCGGGCTGGGCTCAGGTGATCACATCGCCCAGTGCAGGCCCTGGAGCCTCAGGCCTCTCTGCCCAGTCCTGCCTGGGGTGGGGTGGAGTGGGGTGGGGTGGCATGCCCTGTCCAGTTCTGCAGAAGCTCTCAGCACATCCCCTAGTGGTCTGGAAAAGAGGGAGGGATAAAGATGCTGGAGTCAGAAGAGGGTTGGGGGGTGGGAGATGGACCTGAGAGACAGGAGGCCACTTGGGAAAAGTTGGGGGAAGCACAGTTTAGTCATGGCCGGGGTGGGGGGGGGAGGGGATGGCAGAGGCAGAGCTTTCCTGAGAGTGTGCGGATCAGCGTGTTTTTGGCTGTCGCTGGAGCAGAAGGGATTAGGGCTGGGAGGGTTGCCAGACACAGAATGTGTGGCCACTGGGACCACAGGAAGGTCATGAGCTGAGGGGGCCCCTGGCCCTGAGTGTGGAAAGACAGGGTCCTGCACACTCCGATCTTTCCCCAGGGAGGCCCCAGGGCTCAGGCTCACAGCCTCCCCCTCTTCCCCTCTTCCCCTGCCGCTTCAGACATCCTGAACTATTATTTCCTCTGCAACCAGGCCGTCTCCAACCCCTTTCAACAGGTTAGGGCTGCGGGCAAGGGAACCGGTTGGAGGAGGGTGGGGCTGGGGCCTAGATTTAGGGGTCCTGGGGGAGGATGAAAGTGCCAGGGGCCCCAGTCCTGTGTCCCCAGGGAGGAGAGTGGGGTGGGGGCATCAACCACTAGGTCCACCTCCCTCCTCTGTCTTCCTGCAGAGGCTGACTCTGTCCCAGCGAGCCCTGGCCAACATCCATTCCCAGCTGCAGGGCTTGGAGCGAGAAGCTGTCCCCCAGTTCCCTTCTGCGCAGGTCGGTGGGCGGGACGCGGACAGGACCTGTGGGCGGGGCCCGCGGAAAGGGGCGGGTCGGTGGCTGTGGGCGGGGCTTTAGAAGGGTCTGGTTGTGGGCGGGGCCATGGTGAGCAAGCTGTGGGAGGGGCGGGGCTTGAAGGGTACTGGGATAACAAGCCCCTCCCACCGCAGAAGCCTCTGCTGTCCTTGGAGGAGACAATGAATGTGACAGAAGGAAACTTCCACCAGTTGGTGGCACTGCTGCACTGTCGCGGCCTGCACAAGGTGACCCCGTCCTCCTCCCCAAATTCTTCTCCCAGGGAAGCTTCTGCCTAGACCTTCCTCTTCTCAGACCCCTCTAGTCTTCCTCCCATTGCCCCCGAGAAATCTCTGTCATTTATCATCTGTTCTCTATCACTGTCTATCCATCTAGCATCCATATTCCTTCTTTCCCTCTCCTCCCTCCCTCCCTCCCTCCCCCCTCCTCCTTCCATCGCAGCTTACTGAATTCTGGAGCAAGACTGCCTGGGGGCCAGACCTCAGGCAAGTCACTAACTCCTCTGTGCCTCAGTTTCCTCACTCACAGAACCAGGATTCCAGGGGTGAATACCTGTAAAGCTCATGTGTCGCGTCTGCTGTGATCACGCCAAGGCAGGCGTAGGCGGGGCACCCAAGAGAGTGTCTTGTGTCCCGAAGGTTAGGTCCAGTCTTGGCTTGGTGAATGCCCTGCATCTTGGTTTTCCTCGCCTATGAAATGAGGAAGATAATGCCTGCTTTCCTGGGCGGTCATGAGGGTCGAAAAGAAAACTAGTGCCCCCTTGTAACCCCTCGTGTGCACAAGGCCTCTGCGGGCTCTCTGTGGGCTCTCTGCAGCCTTTCGCCGGTGGCGGCTCCCTGAGCCCTCATTAGTAGCGCTATCGAAGAGGAACCCCTCGTATTGCCCCAGCGAACAGACTTGGAAGGTGAGGTCACCCAAGATTGTGCACACCGTGGAGGCTGCACCTCACACAGCATCCTTGAACCCCAAGCCCCCACAGCCAGGCAGTCACCCAGTCCTGTCCCTTCTGCTTCCTGAATGTCTTTATCACCCTGAATCTCCTCCCTCAAGGCTCAGGCTCCCTCTCTCCCCTGGGGGAGGAGATATGCGTCCTTCCTCTTCTGGTCTGTCCCCCCACAGCCTCTAGACTAGGGCTGCCAGGTTCTGCAAACAACACATACCTCTTTACTATAAGTATGTCCCATGACCTAAGGGGGCGATACTTGTCCTAACATTTTTTTTAGTTGGGCATCTGATATTCAAATCTAATTGGGCATTGTGTGTGTGATCTGGCAGTCCTACCCAGAGGGACCGATCTGTCCCATAGCAAGGATCTGAGCGGGTCCACAACCCTTCCGTGGCTCCCACTGCCCCCAGAGCTTCTGAAACTGGCACTCTGACAAGGGGGCTGGGGTGGGGGGCGCAGACACTGAACCCACACTCAGAATCAGAGACCACCTGAGAAGAACTAGGGCACTCTTGAAGGGGATCCTCTTCCTTTATTCAAGGGCAGACTGAGGCCCACGATTTCTCTATGGTCCAGGCAGACGTGGGGCTGGATTACAGTTCCCAAGAGTCATTGTGGAAGAAAGGAAGGAAGGCAGAGTGTGGGTCAGGTCTCTACTCTCCCTGATGCACCATTTAACCTCGGGCCTCAGTTTCCCCTGTCTAGGCCTCCTCCTCCGGGTCCCTGTAGATTAAAATCAGGATGAAGGATGTCAGGGATGAAGTGGAAGGAAGGTGGGCTTTGTAGCCTGACAGACCTGGCTCCAATCCCAGCTCTGCCCCTTCCAGGCTGTGTGACTCTGGGCAAGAGCCTTGCCCTCTCTGGGCTTTAACTTTCAGCCACTGGAAAAGGCAGCAGTGTGAGAAGAATTGATATCCGCCTTGCTGGGCTGTTCGGAGGATAGACATTGTATATGTGCCTGATCTGGTCAAAGCGGACCTCCCTGTTGCTCTGACAGACCCCTCCCCAGGGGGGTCAGTGGCACTCCTCCTCTCTCCCCAGAAACCTAGGAATATCCTTTTTGCCTCCTGTCCTTGTCCTCCACAACCACTCCTCCAACAAGTTCTGATGGCCCTTCTCCCGAGGCCCATCTGGACCCCCAGCACAGCTCATACTGTTACCGCCGCGGCCCTGGTCCTTGCCTGCGGCCCTGCAGGGACAGAGCTTTTCCCCTGTCCCCTGCCTTCTGTCCTCCCCACAGCAGCCAGTAGCCCGCTGAGCCTTTTCCACACAGTCTGATCAACTTCCTCCTCTGCTTAAAACCCTCCAGTGAACCCTCAGCAGATTAACGTCTTGGCATTCCCGCTCTGTCCTTTTGGCGCCATCGCTGCTGTGGGGGCCCCAGGACTGCTTTCTGAACCTCCTCTCTCAGCAGCTCATTCTTGTCTGAAGTGACCTTCCGGGGCTCAGTTACTGAAGTTTCCCTGGTCCTTGGAACAATGCCTGGCTGAGAGCAGGCCCCTGGCCAGTCCATGCTGAATGAATCAGAGCTGAGCGTCCGGGAAACGGTGGTTCTGCTGATTTGCAGGGATGACAGTAATGCCAGCTGGCGTCTACTGAGTGTGCTTTCCATGCAGGGTGCAGTTCCAAGCCCATTGTGCTTCTAAGCCTTGTTCTCTGTGTTGCTCTAAGCCAGTGATTTTGCCCCAGGGGGTCTTTGGCAATGTGTGGAGACACGTTTGGGTGTCACAGTTGGGGGAGGGGGTGCTACTAGCATCTACTGGGTGGAGACCAGGGATGCTGTTCAATTTCCTGCAGTGCACAGGGTGCCCCCACCCACACGTGATCTCGTCCCAGCATCAGTCATGTTCAGACTGGGAAGCCGGGCACTGGATCCAGGCTGAGCTGCTGTGATGGCTGGGTGTGGGTTCCTGCTGTAGGGTGTGCTGAGGACAGCGACCACAGCCCCTGCTGTGCGCTGAGCTTCCTGTGGGCCAGGCCCTGTGCTGAGCACAGATGACAGGGGAGGAAACTGAGGCACAGAGAGGCAGAGTGTCTTGTTCAGCGTTGCACAGCCAGATGTGCATTGCCCGCTGACGCCCTCCCCACCCGCCCGCCCCCCCCCCCCAGGATTACGGCGCGGCCCTGCGGGGCCTGTGCGAGGACGCCCTGGAGGGCCTGCTCTTCCTGCTGCTCTTCTCCCTCCTATCCGCGGGGGCCCTGGCCGCCGCCCTCTGCAGCCTGCCCCGAGCCTGGGCCCTCTTCCCACCCAGGTCAGGAAGGGGGGGGGTCCTGGGACAGGGGTGGGAGGGGACAACCCTCCAGCCACTGTTGGGGGGCAGCCTCCTGATGGCTACCCCATCCTGCCTCTCTGCCACTCCCCCGTCACACCCCAGTGACGACTACGATGACACAGATGATGACGACCCTTTCAACCCTCAGGTACTGGACTCTGGGTCTGCGGGAGGAGGGGCTGGGGCTGGACCCCTGAGGCTGGGGGTCTGCACTGCAAAGCAAGATTCCCGCCTCATGCCCTCCTCCCGCCCCAAATCTTCCTGCAGGAATCCAAGCGCTTCGTGCAGTGGCAGTCATCTATCTGAGCCCCTCCTCCAGGCCAGGCTGGAGCCTGTTCCCCATCTCAGGTGAGCATCCGGAGTGGCGCCCCAGCTCCCAGAGCTGGCCTCTGCTCTCCTCTCCCTTCCACTGGGCTCCCTGGCGGCCCTCCTGCCTCCATCTGGTCCTGCCTCTGCCTCTCTCCTCAGTTCCTTCCTCGGCTGCTGGAGAAGACCCCACTGACCAGGGCTCCCACCACTAACAGCACCCTGGCCATGGACACCTTAAACAGGACTGTCTCTCCGCCCTGCCCCCTCTGCGTCTCCTTGGCCCTGGAAGTATGCTGAGGGGGCAGGCCAGGGCCCGAGGCTGGCCAGGGAGGGGGCACACAGCCAGCCCCTGCATCCCCTCACCCCTGGCCACCAGCCACGTCCCCTGAAGGGATGTGACTGCCCCGTCCGCCATGCCCCAGTTGGCTTAGGGCCCCGATCTCCATGTGCGGCACCAACTTGGGAATGGGTTGATTTGAAATAAAAGGGAAAACTTTATTTTACAAGCAGCTGGGTCCTTCTTTTTTCCCTTCCCAGGTCTGGCCTCGTGGTTGGGAGGCAGAGACCCCTTCACCTCTGCTCCCACCCTGGCCTCCTGGCTGCCAGGTATTTCTGCTCTTGTCTGGGCTCTGCAGCAGTTAAGAAGGATTGCTCTTAAAAAAAGAAAAAATCCCCTTCACCACCCCCTCTCCCCAATCTAAAAGCAGCACACGTGTCCTGACGCTGGAAGAGACAGCTATCCCTGAAACAGAAGAGACAGCCTAGAAATAGATCTGTGTGTGTGTGTGTGTGTGTGTGTGTGTGTGTGTGTGTGTGTGTTTGTGAGTGACAGAAGACAGACTTAAAGTCAGGGTGAAAAGGACCAGTTCCAAAGCAATGCTGACATGATTAGCTCTCCATCTGGAAGAAGACAGTCTACGTACGATATGGGTGAAAAATCTAAATGTAGACAGGTAAGGGGACAGGTATTTCAAGAGAAAGGAGACTTTTGTATGTTGTATACCATACATGTTGGAAGGAAAGGATTTTAAGCAAGATAGCCTAAAGACAAAGGAAAGATACCTTATTTGGCAAATTGTGGAATGAAAAAATTACCATAAAGTCAAGAGGCAAATTGATAGTCTGGGGGAAATTGTTTTTTTAAAAATACATAGTGTAAAGAAACAGGTAATTAACATGTATGTATCATCTACAAAGCTTCCACAAATAAGAAAGAGACAGCCCTATTCAAAAACAAGACACTAAGATGAACATTCAATGAATGAAAACCCCAGTGCCAGCGGACAGACCAAAAGGCACTCAAACTCAAATAATTAGGAAGTGTACTTTGAAACAGCCAGAAACTCTTCTTTTCTTCCATCAAAAAAAAAAAAAAATTAAGGGAGTTGCTAATATTCCCAGTTATCAAAAAAATTAAAGGCATGCTAATATTCTCTGCTGGCGAGGATGTGGAGGGACAATTCACACACTGCCCCCGAGGCTATGAACTGCAATCCTATGAAAAAATAATCTGCTCATGTGTGTTAAATCCAAGCTGTGTAGACCCTCTGACCGACATTCCTACTCTGGGGACTCCATCTGTGGCTGCAGCAATACTCGGATGGGCCGACCTCTGGAAACAAGTTCGCAGAAGGAAAAGCCCAATAAATCTCCGAGCAGCGGGGCCCCCTGGAGCCCGGCAGCTCCCGGCTGGGTTTGGACTTTCAGGAGAAAACCTGAGAGAGGAGAGATTTGAGGCGGGGGTGACAGACAATGGTAGCCGAGTGGACGAATGCAGAGGGGCCGGGGCTAAGGGCCCAGGCGTGTTCCTGACTACCAGATGGACGCGGGTGGTCGCTGGACTTGTTGGACCATGCCTGCCATCTTTGACATCCATCAGAGGGGCGTCAAAGACAGCAATTCCAAAATCCAAAGAACTCTGTTAGACCTGAATTCTTCCCCTAACTCACTGGATGGCAAAGCCTGGCCTGACCTGGCGTGTGGTTACTTACAAACCGTCTCCCTGCCTGTGTGAACGTTCAGCCAGTCCTCTGCAGAAACTGCTTCCCAGGGCTGTGCAGGCTCCTGAGGGAAGGTGTGCTCTGTGGAATGGAAACCACGTTCTCCCTAGAAAGCCTGAGAAACCCTGAATCCCAAAATACAGAAACAGCCCAGAGGGTTTCCAGCTCGGGGCTTGTGAGCCCGGAGAGCCAGGTGTCCGGAGTCCAGTGCGGGGCCTGCAAGGGGGGAACCGCTCCACGCTCGCTCATCATGTCCATCTCGCACACTGCAAGGAAAGTTCACCGAAGCCTTCTTTGTGTGGGTCTGAAGCTGGGAAAGAGAAATGGACCGCGGTTCCCAGTGAGCGGCACCGGGGCCACCTGCATGGACTCACGTTCTTCTCAGGACCCCAGAGCTGTCTGACCCTGGGCGGGCCCTGCTGCTCTGGCCACTCTGCTCTCCAATGCTGCCCTCTAGCGACTCTGGGTCCACGTCCAGATATTCACAAAGTTCCCTGAGATGTGATCTCCTGCCAAGGGACCTGGGAGTGAGCTTTAATTAGGAAGCCCTAACCAAGAAAAAACATTTTCCCTGACCTTTACAAAAGGTAAATCTACTTTTATTTTAAAATGATACATACGAGGACTTTGCCTTCTGAACAAGATGGAGTAACAGGGACTGGATTCGCACTCCTTCCTGAAACAGCCAAAAAGCCAGATAAAATACGTGAAACTGTGGTTCCCAAGACGACATCAGGCAAGGAAGGAGGAGGGAGAGTGACCCCTGATAGATGGACATCAAAGGGACCCCTGAAATCGCCATGGCCTATGATCATGAGTTTCTGACCACGGGACAGGCAAGGGGAATTGAGGCAAAGCACCTCCCAAAGGCTCCCCCTAAAACTGCTCCAAAAGACAAAGTCTATTTTTTTAAAGAAGGCTCAAAATGAAAAGTAGGCAGGAAAAGAAGGCAGAAAAAGAGGAAAAGGGGAACAAAGAAAGATGGGACAAATAGAAACCAAACAACATGACAATAGATTTTTAAAATTTTTTTAATTATTTTTTTTAACATTTACTGAACCCTGCTCTATTTTTTGGAGGGGGAGGTAATTAGGTTTGTTTATTTAGTTATTATTATTTTTTAATGGAGGTACTGGGGATTGAACCTAGGACCTCATGCATGCTACGCATGTGCCACTTGAGCTATATCCTCCCCTCAGGACAACAGATTTAAAGATAACCATACCAATAGTCACATTAAAATACAATTATAGGGGAAGGGTATAGCTCCGGGGAAGAGCACTTGCTTAGCATGCTCAAGGTCCTGGGTTCAATCCCCAGTACCTCCATTAAAAATAAATAAGTAAACCTAGTTACCCCCTAAAAAGATTTAAAAAGTAAGACTAAAAATATATATAGTTACAAACACCTATTTTAAAAGACAGAGGTTGTACACTTGGGTAAAAAGAAAGATCCAACTATATGCTGTTTACCAGAAATCCATCCCTTTAAAAGTAAAGGGTAACTAAACGCAATGGGGTACCCTGGATCGGACTCTGGTACATAAAGGATACATTAGTGGGGTAAGTGGCGAAATTCAAATAAAGTCTGCAGTTAACAGTAACGTGCCAATGTTGGTGTCTTAGTTTTAATAAACATACTACATGAATGTCAGACGATAGCATTAGGGGAAACTGAATGTAGGATAGGCAGGACTCTGAATTATCTTTGCAACATTTTTGTAAGCCTAACATTATTCTAAGAAACAAAACGTTTAATGGGTAAAAAGAGTAAAAATATGGGAAAAGGTCAGCAGTGCTAACAGTAACAAAATGATCCGCAGTTATCAGCAGAAAAATTTACAGTAATAGAAGATTGGAAGGAAATTGCTGCTTCTCAAATACCACCTACTGTGATGATTACGGTGACCGGTCCCTGAACTGGACTGCTTAATTTTATAAGAGCCCTGTTTGGAAACTGTTGGCACACTCAAAGGGTCACTTGCAAGGAATTTGAAGGAAGGCTTATTTACGGAGATGGCCCCAATTCCTCAGCCAGACATCAGTGCCCTTTCAGGATCCGTACTTGCAAACCCTGCCGCGCGTGGCCCCTCGGGGCCACCATCCCCAACCAGTCTTCTGGCTTCCACTAAAATTCCCACTGCGTCATTGCGTAGGCTGGAGGGCGGGCTCAAGTTGAACTCGCGGCGTCTACTGGCTGTCCGGGGTCCAGGGAGGCGGGGCGAGGCCTCCGCGTGACGTAAAGACGCCGCGGTCAGGACGTAGAAGCGCAAGGAAGACGAGAGTCAGCCGGCTCGCGAGCAGTCCTGCTGCCGTGTTGCTATCGCCTTAAGCCGTGGTTGGTGCATTCGGGGGCGTGCGGCCGAGGTGAGTGTGGACAGCGGCGGCGGGTAGGCGGCGGACGGGCGGAGACGGCGTTTCTTTTCGGCCTTAGGCCCCGCGGACCCCGAGGCCTTGGCCGCAGTCGCACCAACGGACGCCGCGCGAGAGCGACGGCAGGGTGTGGCGGGCACAGGCCACTGCGCTTGCGCATGAGGGGTGGGGCGCGCAGCTGCGCACCTTCGCGCCTGCGCCGTCGGCCTCCGCTCTCCGCCCCCGCCCTCGGAATTCCTGGGCCCCGCGTACTCCCTTCTTCGACCCCCATTGATCCGCTGTTCCACCGGGAGGACGACGTTGCCCCAGGCGACGGGCGGTCCTTGTGCAGTCTTCTATCCCTGAGGACGTGGTGCGCACGCGGCGCGGCCGGGGCGGTGGCTCCGGGGCCAGAGACGAGGATCTGGGCGGTCTCTTCCTCCACCGGGCGCCCTCCTATGCCTTCCCCGGGCCTGCGGTACGGCTCGGTGCCCCTCTCCGCCCTTCAGACCCGCCTAGAAACCTCCAGGCTCCCCTACACCTTGCCACCAATCTCTTTCCTGTCCCGCGCCCCTCCCCACTACCCCTACTCGTGACCCTCTACCCCCACGCCCCATCCCCGGCTCCGTTCTGTCTTCTCTTTAAGACCTTTCTTCTCTAGGGCTTTTCCCAGCTCCGGACCTCTGTTCCTATTCTCCCACTTCTTGTGGGACTTTCGGGTTCTCCAGCGGGACTAGCCTTTGAATCCACCTATACTTCTCAATTATCCCCTCAAGTCTAGTCCCCCTCGCCGTCCCCCGCACAATCCTTGACCCCAAACACCCCTTCACTTTCTTGGGTTTCTCTCCCCCCAACCGCTTAACTTCCTAAAGATGATTTGGGCTTCTTCAGGCATCCCCAAAACTTTCTCTCCAGACCCCCAACCGAGGCAGTTGCCTCTTCTTTCTCCCAGGCCTACCCCTGCTTCTAGGAACCTCTGGCTTAGGGTTATTCTCTGTTCTTTGGGGATTTTCCTGAAGTCGGTCTCTTAAGAGTTTTCTAAGAATTCATTTCTTTGTTCCTGGTTCCTCTTTGACACCCTCAACTTCTTCCTGCTTTCAGGGATAACTTCCAGAAGTCCCCTTTCCTCCCAGATTTTGTTCCTCCATTCTCCAGTGTTTTCTCTTCTTCTCTCAAGACATCCTCAGATGCTTCCTCTTTATAGACTTCCCCTCAGAAGTCTCTCAAGGTCTCCCCAGTCTCCGGGTTCACTTAGCCCTTGCTCATTAGGGCGTCATCTCTTCTGCTTCCTCTCAGAAGCTGGCTTCCTTCTTATCTCTTGACTGAGGTCCCCCGACCCTGTCCTCTGATCCTTCCCCTGTCTGTCTCAGGGTTTCTTTTGAACTCTTCCCTTTCTTCATACGGGTTTCAGATCCTTCTCTTTCCCTTTGGGAAATTCCTTCAGACTTCCCTGTGTTCGAGTCCTTCATTTTCCACCTGGAACACTGCACGGAGGCCACGGTCTTCCCTCAGGCTGTAGCCCTTTCATTCCGCACTCGGAATTGTCTTCAGATTGTTTACCCCAGTGGCTCCTCCTTTCTCAGACTCCCGTTTTCTGTCTGGCTACTCCTGAGTCCACCTACTTCCCTTTGCTACTTCATGACATGTTTCTTGCTCCTTTTTAAATCCCCCTAGCTCATTTTTTTTTTTTTTTTTTTTTTTTGGCAGACAGTGAAAAAGCAGCCTGGCTCCCGAGGTCCACCCCTTACACCCCAGGGTCCAGATGGCGGCCAACGTGGGTGATCAACGTAGCACGGATTGGTTAGTGGAGCCAAAGAGACAGGGGCAAGAGAAGAGGGCAGGAGGAAGCAAGATCCAGTGTTGTCCTGGACGGCCCCTACACAGCACGTGTGGGGAGTGATGCAGCGGCCCCTGGTGTAGGGGTGGGGATGAGGAGCTCCTCTTAGCTTTTGTTTTTCATAGTACAGTGCTTGCTTCACACAATTGTGATGATTCATTCAGTGAATTGTGATTACGGGACAGCCTGTGATGACCTGACTGTGGTGGTATCTCACAGAATTCATGGATTCATAAAACATTTTGACCTACTGGGCACCAGGTTCTGTGTTATGTTCTGTGAATATTGGTAATCTTTTTGTTTGAGTTTTAACAAGTGCTGTGTATCAGGCACCTGGGAAAGTACCTTGAGTAGGCAGTCACATTGATCACTCAGAAAACTGGAGCAAAACCTGGCTGGCCGCATGTTACCTGTAGGTCAGAAAACTTAGGCTCCAAGAGGTGGTGAGAGGGAGAGCTGGGGTTTGACCCTTGGTGTCTGCCTGCTCCCATGTTGCCCGCTGTGTGCTGTGGGGAGGATGGACTGACTTGGCATTCCCGCTCTGCAGGTCCTCTCAGTACAGCGTGGTGGCCGGGGCGGGCAGAGAGAACGGCATGGAGACTCCCACGCACGAGAACCCGGAGTGGGAGAAGGCCCGCCAGGCCCTGGCCAGCATCAGCAAGGCGGGAGCCGCTGGCAGCTCCGCCAAGGCCGGCAGCAGTGGGCCTGTGGCCAGCGCACAAGTGAGAAGGCTGCATGGGGCCTGGGCGGAAATGGGGGGCCCGGGGCGAGTGGGTACCCACTGGGTGTCCACTCATCTCAGGACAGAGTGCTCTGAAGATGTTCTAGGAGCCCTCGGGTGGGGGAGGCAGGGTCTGTTTCTTTGAGGAGTCTAGGGCACTGTGTGGTCCTTGGGAATCCAGCCCAGAGAGGAAGACGTGCTCAAGGTCCCTGAGGGGCCCGAGTCCCCTGGTAGAGGTGGTGGCTCTCTGGGGAGATGGGGACCCAGTTCCGTCCCTTGGCAGTTAACCACCAGTAAGCAGCCCTGCCCCGTGGGGCCCGGGGGTTCCTGCTGCCAGCACTGACGGCGCGTGGCCCCCTCCCCGCAGTACGTGTCCCAGGCGGAGGCGTCTGCCCTGCAGCAGCAGCAGTACTACCAGTGGTACCAGCAGTACAACTACGCCTACCCGTACAGCTACTACTACCCGGTGGTGAGTGCCCAGCGCGCCATGGGGTGGGGCCGTCGGCGTGGGGCCGGGGCTGGCTGGTGGGCTGAACGCAGCCGAGGTGGCTGCTGAAAACCCTTCACTAGCTGATGGCCCACAAGGTCAATTCCCAGGTCCTTCCGTGGCCACCCTTTCCCCTCCTGGTGCTCATGTGGCCACAGAGACTCCTCCAGCTCAGCACGCATCAGGTCCCCTCCGCCACAGCCCCTGCTTCCCGTGCTCCCACACTTGCCCCGTCCTCGCCCCTCGTGGGCTGCCTGGACAGCACCTTTAGAGAGCCCTTTCCTCTGATGGGCGACGTTCCCACCGCCCACCCCGCCACTCCGCAGCTCTGCTTGGCCTCCTTTCCCACTGCTGGCTGTGTTGCATGTCTACGGCTGCGTGTGTTTTGAGTGCATTTCGTTAGCGCTTGGGTTTTCGTCTTACGTTGTGTTCTTTTGTGTTAGGTGGGCTGGACTAAGGAAGTCGTTATTGAATAGAACAGAATGTGGGGTAGACTGAGGTTTTACTTTATAATTTTTTTTAGCGTAAGTGAATTTGGTGCCTTTATGCAGGGGACAGAAGAGTGAGGGAGAGGTAGCGGGTTCCATACCGTAAGCAGCAGGAGAGGCAGGTCTAGACTGTGAGGGGAGAGATCGGGCCTGCCGCTAACCCATGCCTTCCTGTGCCTCTGGCAGAGCATGTACCAGAGCTACAGCTCCCCCTCCCAGTATGGGATGGCCAGTTCCTACGGCTCAGCCACACCCCAGCAGCCGTCCGCACCCCAGCACCAAGGGACTCTCAACCAGGTAACGCCCTAGTCCTGCTCCGTGTTGTGTCCGAGCAGGGGATGCACCAGGGACACTTGAGTGAGCTAGGCTGCTCCTCTCCACCCGTTTTTCCCTCCTGCCAAGCAGTTTCTGAAACTAGGATGGGTTTAGGGCTTGGGCAAGGCCAGGGGGCTGGAGTGTTAGGGTGATGGTGGGAGCACTTTGTAGTGTGGCAGCCTTTCTTCTGTGTTTTCCCTCAAGCACGTGTACACAGTCTTTCACTCACTCACTCACACAGTCTAGCCTTGCACTTAGCGTGCAGCCTGGAGGAGTCGTGGAGCTAGTGCCAGGGAGGTGGGTAGATGTTGGTTTGAATGCCAGCCGCCACCACCCCCACCCCCACGGTGAAATTATGTCACGTGATCGCTGCATCACAGCTGGTCCTGTGAGGTGGGAAGGAACGTCACTTTATCACAGGGTGCTTGGAGTGCGTGTCTTGACAAGCACGTGGTACGATCTCAGGTGCACGTGCTGTTGGGCAGCTCTCACTGGGAGGCACACTTAGGTGTTTTAAACACCGGCAGCTGCCACTGAGCTGCTGGGAGCTGTGGGAAAGTAGCTTGAAGTCTGAGCCTGAGTCTTAGCTGTGGAAAGGGGGATTAATAGGAATCCACACCTCCGACAGTTACTCTGAGGGCTCGAGGTGGTGGGGTGTCTGACGGTCTTGAGGGTGGAGGGCTGAGTGACGTGACGGAGGGGAGAGTGAGGGCCAGCTTGGGGCGCTCTGCTCCTGCCCTCAGCGCCCACTTCCTCCGACAGCCCCCGGTCCCCGGCATGGATGAGAGCATGTCCTACCAGGCCCCCCCTCAGCAACTGCCGACGGCCCAGCCCCCTCAGCCCTCCAACCCTCCACACGGGGCTCATCCTCTGAGCAGCGGCCCCCAGCCTGGGACAGCCCCAGCCACCCAGCACAGCCAGGTGGGGCCCGCCTCGGGCCAGGCCTATGGGCAGCATACCTACCCTGAGCCTGCTAAGCCCAAGAAGGGCCAGCAGCTGTGGAACCGCATGAAACGTAAGCGGCCTGGGGCTGTGGAGAGGAGAGGGGCTCGGGGGTGGGGACCTCACACGACTCCTGGGTGTGAGGCATGTGGGGTGCGAGGCCCTTAGTTCTGGGTGTTGGGACCTCCCAAGGCTGTGTGGGTGCAGCTGCCTGGGGCCGGACCCCTTCACCTCTCCTGGTCCTGGGGAGAGGCAGCCCCGGGTGGGCCTGGGGAAGGGCCTAACCCTGGCTTCTGCTGTCCTTACAGCAGCCCCTGGGACTGGCGGTCTCAAGTTCAACATTCAGAAACGGCCTTTTGCCGTCTCCAGCCAGAGCTTCAGCTCTGCTTCGGAGAGCCAGCACAGCAGCTTCGGCCCCCAGCCCAGCCCCGAGAAAGCCCAGAACCACAGGTGCTGGCCACCCCCGGCCCTGCCCCAGCCCCTCTGTGTGGAAGTGAAGAGAGGGAACAGGCGTCCGTCCACTCAGGGAGGGGTGGCGCTGAGGGTCTTATCCCGGTCGTGGGGTGCCCCCCAACCGGGTATCCACACCTGACCTTTGCCAGGGGGAGCCTGTCCGGGAAGCCAGACGACTGGCCGCAGGACATGAAGGAGTATGTGGAGCGCTGCTTCACCGCCTGCGAGTCAGAGGAGGACAAGGACCGGACGGAGAAGCTGCTGAAGGAGGTGCTGCAGGCCCGGCTCCAGGACGGCTCGGCCTACACCATCGACTGGAGCCGGGAGCCCCTTCCAGGGTGAGTCGGGCCGGGAGACACTGGGGAGGGGGCCTGGGCGCTGAACTTGGAGACCCTTGGCTGGGAGGTGCGTGCTGCTCAGGGGCCTCTAGACACAGAAAGCCCTGGGCTCGCCTCCTGCTGGTTCATCGTCCTAGCTGAGGCGCCTGGTGAGTGCCCTTCCTCCCAGCTCGTGTGTCCCCGGGACAGGTTGGCAGACACTGGGGACATTGGGGGTACCGGGTTGGTGATGCCCTGCCCTGCTGTATCCTCAGGCTGACTCGGGAGCCTGTGGCTGAGAGCCCCAAGAAGAAGCGGTGGGAGGCCCCTAGCAGCCTTCACCCTCCCAGGGGGGCAGGCTCAGCGACAAGGGGCGGGGGTGCCCAGTCCCAGCGAGGGGCGCCCGGGGCTGGGGGTGCTGGCCGAGCCCGGGGCAGCAGCTTCGCCAAGTTCGGCAACCGCAATGTCTTCATGAAGGACCACAGCTCCTCCTCCAGCACCGACTCGCGCTCCCGCTCCTCCTCCCGGTCCCCGACCCGCCACTTCCGCCGCAGGTGCAAAGGCTCCAAGGGGGGGTGTGGAGGGGGGACAGAGGGGAGGAGCCATTTCAGGCCTAACCTTTCTGCTACTCCTTGCAGTGACTCCCACTCGGATTCTGACAGTTCCTACTCAGGGAATGAGTGTCACCCTGTGGGTCGCAGAAACCCACCCCCCAAGGGCCGGGGAGGCCGGGGAGCCCACATGGACCGGGGCCGAGGCAGGGCACAGCGTGGGAAGAGGTGAGACTTTGGGTGCCCAGGGAGGGGGGCCAGTATCGGGGCTCCCAGGAGGAGGAGCACTGGAGAGGGAGGTGGCTGACCGCTGTTGTGGCTCAGACCAGGGGAGGAGGGGCAGCTGGACACCTGCCCCCTTTACAGCCCCCTCCTCCCCCCCAGGCACGATCTGGCGCCCACCAAGCGCAGCCGCAAGAAGATGGCGGCCCTGGAGTGTGAGGACCCTGAGCGAGAGCTGAAGAAGCAGAAGCGGGCTGCGCGCTTCCAGCATGGCCACTCCCGCCGCCTGCGCCTCGAGCCCCTGGTGCTGCACATGGGCAGCCTGGAGAGTGGCGGGGCCGACCCCGACTGGCAGGAGCTGCAGATCGTGGGCACCTGCCCCGACATCACCAAGCACTACCTGCGGCTCACCTGCGCCCCCGACCCGTCCACTGTGCGCCCCGTGGCAGTAAGTGCCCCCGGCAGTCAGGACAGGTCCTCCCCGCAAGTCCAGGGCTGCACTAGGCCCGCGGGGCCACGACAGCAGGGGCAGCATAGGAGGAGGTGGTGCACCTGTGGTGACTAGGGACGTGAGGCCCGGGCCACCCTGAGCTGAACTGAGTCCAGGACTCGTGCTTCCAAGTCAAGTCCAGGGTGTGTGGCTTCGTGGGGAGGCTTGGCGGCCCTTGAGCCTCCATCTCCTACATCCAGGACGGGGAGGAGGAAGCCGCCTTCCCAGGCCGGTGCCTGCAAGACAGTGGAACCACCACGCTCCAGTGTCCCCCGAGACCAGGAGCGGGGCTCACATGGCTCCTGGGCCGCACTCAGGGCTATGTGTGGATGTGGAGACCCCGAGGCTCGGACGTGTCCCCTCTTGCTGTTCTGGGTTCTTTTTACCGTGGTTTTGATGTTGCAGTTCTTGTTTTAAAACAATTCGGGGAACTGTCGCGGGTTTCAGCATGTCCTTGCTGTCCCTGTGTAAGTTCTCCTGAGCCTTGATTCAACTCCTGTTCCAGGTCTTGAAGAAGTCGCTGTGCATGGTCAAGTCCCACTGGAAGGAGAAGCAGGATTATGCCTTTGCCTGCGAGCAGATGAAGTCCATCCGGCAGGACCTGACGGTGAGGCGGGCGCCTGGGGGGCTGCGCTAGTGGGTGCTGCCCTGCTCCGGGGTGACATCTGCTCTCCTGCCGCCCAGGTGCAAGGTGTGCGCACAGAGTTCACAGTGGAGGTGTACGAGACGCACGCCCGCATCGCCTTGGAGAAGGTGAGGGGCGGACCCCCCCGGCCCCCAGCCCCGGCCTCCGGGCTGGCTCTCCTGACCTCACTCCGCTCCCCACACGCCTCTGCCCTCCAGGGCGACCACGAGGAGTTCAACCAGTGCCAGACGCAGCTCAAGTCACTGTACGCCGAGAACTTGCCAGGCAACGTGGGCGAGTTCACTGCCTACCGGGTCCTCTACTACATCTTCACCAAGAACTCGGGAGGTGAGAGGTGCCGTCCCACAGGCTGGGGTGGCGCCGGGCCCACTGGGTTGGGCCCTGCTGATCTTTTGTTTCCGGCCCCAGACATCACCACAGAGCTGGCCTACCTGACGCGGGAGCTGAAGGCAGACCCCTGCGTGGCCCACGCCCTGGCGCTGCGGGCAGCCTGGGCTCTGGGCAACTATCACCGCTTCTTCCGGCTCTACTCCCACGCACCCTGCATGTCCGGCTACCTCGTGGACAAGTTTGCAGACCGCGAGCGCAAGGCCGCCCTCAAGGCGATGATCAAAACGTATGTGAAGCCGGGCTCTCCACTGCCCCCCGCTCTGCGGCCTTGCCGCCGCCCCCCTCTGCCCCCCACTCTGCGCATTCCCAGGCCTCCAGCCCCCCTCCTGTGGTCTCCTCCCTTGTGTCCTGGTTTTCTTTTCCCATCTCAGCCCTCCCCCTTTCCTTCGCCCAGCCTGCCCTCCGTCTCTCCCTCTCACTGCTCTGAGGTCCCCCTGCTTTTCTTCCTCCTGCTCACATCACCCTGGACCCCAGTCTGCCTTCTTGCTCTGGGCTCCCCTCCCTCCGGGGCCTCTGCTCACCTTTCCTCGGCTCTCCTGTCGCTGAGCTCCTTCTCTGGGGAGAAGCGGTAAAGCCGGCCCTGCCCTTCGCAGCTGTGGTCTGAGGGACAAGGCCTCACTCCCACTTGAGCTCCTGGGAGAGTACAGACTTGTTTAGGGGGCAGGTGTCCCTCTGGGGCAGGCGAGTCCGTGACAGTACTCAAAAGAGCATGCCCACCGTTCGGCAGATGAGGAGTGTGCCTGCTCAGTCGGGAGGGAGACGCCCCGGGTCAGTCTTGCTGAGGTTGGGAGCCCCTGGTCAGAGGTCAGTTAGCTTGGGAGCCATGGGGATGGTGTGGAGCTGGGGAGGGACACTCACCCTGAAGGTTAAGACTTCCTAGGATCTAGTTGGGTCAAGAATATTTAAGGGGGGGGTAAAGAATATTTAAGGGAGAGGTGGAGCCAGAGCAGGGGCCGAGGACATAGAGGGGAGAGGTGGGGCAGAAACAGGAGGTGGGTGCACAGGACAGGCCGTGGGCCTGGAGGGCCCTGCAGGGCTGCCCGAGTTTGCTCTTGGGCAGTTCCTCATCTTCCATGCTGTCCCAGGGCTGTAGGGCAGGTTACTGTCTCCCCTCTTACTTAGCCTTACATGTGCTTGGCCTGGGGGACAGGCCCTGGCCTCTTGCTCTCCAGGTACCCTCCCACTTGTAAAGGGGGCACCGCCTTTCTTTGACAGACACATCCCTCCCAGAGCCAATTGGGTCCAGACCAGCCCCGCCCCCTCCCCAATCATTCAGGGCCACGATGAAGCTTGGGCTTGAGGCAGCACTGGTTCCAGTACTTTCTACCACTTCTTCCCTAGGGGGACACTGGCCCAGTGGCTCTGCCTCTCAGGCTGCGCTGTCCTCAGTGCGTGTTAGAGGGTAGGGCGACATTGCTTACAGGAGGGAGTTCAGTGAGTTGGAGGAGCTATTTCCTGGCACAGGCCAGGTCTATTAGCAGCCAGAAATCTCACCCAGGTCAGAGCAGGGCCTCCGGAGTAGCCGGCACTCCTGCCATCCCACACCCGCCCCCATGTGTCGCTCCCTTTGCCTGGCGCCTGCCCCTCGGCCACAGTGGGCCCTCTTCTGAGGGTCTGCTCAGGCCCCGAGCCAGCAGAGGAGCCAGCTGGGCCCTTCCCTCCTATCCCCTCTCCTCCCGGTCCCTTGCACAGGTAAGTGAGGGCTAGGCGGGGCACAGCCGGGGTTGGGGCCCCCAACCCCACCCCGGGCCCCCCCAAGCCCTGAGGTGGGGAGGCTGGCGGGGGTGGGGAGGGCTTCAGCAGGCCACATGCTGAGGATCTTAACCTTTTGGGTGCCGGAATGGGGGGCACCCACTCCCTGCTCGTGGGGCCCTCCCCTGTCCGCCGCCTGCCTCATCGCCTTCTCCTCTTGTCTCCGTAGCTTCCGCCCTGCGCTGCCAGTCTCCTACCTGCAGGCCGAGCTGGCCTTCGAGGGCGAGGCCGCCTGCCGGGCCTTCCTAGAGCCCCTGGGCCTGGCCTACACGGGCCCGGACAACTCCAGCATCGACTGCCGCCTCAGCCTGGCGCAGCTGTCCGCCTTCTGAGCACCAGCGCCGACGGGGCAGGGGCGGGGGGTGGCGCTGCGGCCCCAGCACCGCTTTGGCAGATTTTGTTTTTGAGCCATGGACTTGGGTTGTAAATTTGTCGGGGAGTGGGCTCCAGGAAGAGCCACCACCCCTGCCCCCGTTTTCCCACCGGGGAGTCTGTACAGAGATTTTTTCTACGTTTTTATTTTTTGTCTCAGAGGGATGGGCTCGGGGGAGGAGGGGTGGGACAGCGGAGGGTTGGGGGCGTGGTCTGTAGGCTTGTCAGTGTCCACCCTGCACCTCCACTAATGCTGTCTCAGTGTTTTTTCTCTCTCTCTCTCGAGCTTGTACTGCGGTACCGACCCAGCACCCTGGCCCATCCCATGCCGGGGGGGCCAGTGGAAGAAGACAGGCCGCTCCGCCCGTGCCCGCCTGCGGCGGGGGCACCAGCACACTCACCCGCCGCCCGCCGCCCGACCTGCCTCATCACAGACTCTTGTTGCCCAGCCCTCCGGGGCCTCAGTGTTTGGGGCGAGGGGAGCCGCGTAGAGACTGAGCCTGCCCTCGGCCCCCGACCCCAGAAATGCCAGCGCCTCGCCGCCTCCGATCCACGCCGCCACCCTGCACTGAGGACTCCGGAGGCCATCGCGGGACCTCGACGGCCGGCCTCGTCTGCAGTTGTATTAAGTTGTCTCCGTGTCCCCTCCTCCCTCCACCCCCAATGTTTCTTCTGGTTTTTTTTTCTCCTTTCCGTCCCTCCTCCCCCTGCTCCCCCTCCCTTGGTTCAGCACAGGTAAACCGGTTACCCCTCCCTCCCGCCTCATGGATCACCAGCTCACGTCATGTTTCCTTCTCTTTTCTTTTTGTGTGTGTTTAAGTTATTTTTTCTTCCTCCCCTTTTCTTTTCCGTCCTCCCCCCTCTTCTGCCATGTAACTGGAGGATGTGCAATCAGTTTGCAAACAGCTGGACTGTCAGGCTGCTTTTTTTCCAGATGTTCCTCCTCTGCCTCCCCTCCCCTCCCTCTCCCCTTACCCTTTCCTTCCTTCATTCTTTCCTTGGAGCACTGAGCACCATTTGGAAGCTTGAGAGAAACCAAAATTAAAGAGAGAGAGAGAGAGAGAGTGTGCGTGCACGATCTGTACTCTTCTTGGACCAGCTGTCCCCCAGTTGGGTCCTGGCCCTTATTTCTTTTGGAGTTTAGATCCCAGCGGGATCTCAGCCAGGGCCTGATAGGTGCCCCCTGCCCTCCCCATGCGGCACAGCCAGAGTTTCCCCAGGGGCTGGCTCCCCAGCTCCTGCCCTGGGCTGAACCCCAGCTTGGGGAGGCAGACTTCGGAGCCCTGGGGCACCTTGGCTAGGGTAAGATGTGGATGTAGCCCTCCAGGGGGCTGCAACACTCTCAGCCCCTCGACCTCTAGTCTGTGGCTCAGCCCTTGAGCCATGCTGTCCAGGGAGGGGGAGGGAGGGGCACAGAGCACATGGGAACCTAAGAGCACCAGGCGCTCAAACCTCAGCCTTGGAGGAACCGGAAGCCTGGGGTCTGAAAGCACGCTTCTCAGTGTGGTGGCTGCAGCCGCCACTTCCCCAGGGCCCGTTAGCCTCAGCAGGGCCAGTGTCAGGTGCAGGGCCTGAGTTGGCACTGTGAACGTCGCACAAGCCGGTGCAACTCGTACCAGTTCTTCCTGGGCCTTAGTCACCGCAGCTTGCAGCTCTGGCTCGGTCACCATGAGAGCCACAAAGTGCGTGGGGCGGGGCTGGCGAAGACTCACAGCACTGGCCAAGGTGGATGCTCCGCTGTCCACGGGCCAGATCCCAGGACCCAAATCCACTTCTGTTTCAGAAAAGCCTTCCGAGGGCCATTCTGGGGCTAACCTAGCTGGCAGCTCCCCACCCAGGGGGTCCATGGTCCTGGCAGCCGGGGCAGCTGGCCTCAGCGCCCTTCCCGGTTCCATCCACGAGGAAGTTAAGTGTCCAAGGCCGCCCAACTCCCGCTCCTGAGCCCTAGCGGATTCCCCCACCAGCGCCAGGCACCTAACTTCCGGGCCTCCGTTATCTGGAGCTAAGGCAGCCGGGAGTCTGGTCCAGGCTGGCTGGCTACGCCCTCCCTCACGGATGCCAAGATGAGTCGCAGCCGCTCCGTCCAGTGCATCTTCGGCCCCATCAGTGTCCCCACCGCCAAGCGTATCTCTGGCCCGGTGCACGTCCTCGCCATCATTCACGTGCCCAGTTCTGTGAGCATCCACGGCGTCGCGCGCACCTCCGACCCCGTGCGCGCCCTGGCCGTTATTTGTGCCCCGTGTCCCGTGCACGTCCCTAGCCGTGGCCCGGCCGTCGTGCGCGTCCCCAGTGTCTTGCGCGTCCACGCCGCAGCGCTCTCCTCCAGTCCCGTGCGTGTCAACGCCGTCGTTCGAGTACGCGGTGTCGTGTGCGTCCTCGCCGGCGGCTGCCTCTCCGATGTCGAGCGCGTCCAGGATCGTGGGCCCGCGACCCGCCGCAAAGCCCGAGCCGAAGATGAGGTCAGTACGCGAGGCGCGGTCCCACACCAGGCGGCCGCGGAAGCGGAAGTAGCGCACCCGGTGCTGCGGCACGGCCAGGACGCCTGGCCCGAGCGCCGCCAAAGGCGCGTCCCAGCAGAAGGCAAGGAAGGGCTCCTCGCGCACGCCCAGGAAGCGATCGACGTAGCCCACGGAGAAGTCGGCCGGGTCGAGGCGCGGGTCCCAGCGGATGCGCTGGATGACGGCCGCAGCCGTGCGCAGCGGCGGCTTCTTGGCCCCGGCTTCGGCTTCACCTTTTGGCTGCGGCGGCGGCGGCGCCGGCGTCCCGGGGTGGGGCTGGCGGCAGCGGGCACCGAAGCGGCAGCGGCCCTCCAGGAAGAAGCGGCAGGCCGGCGGCGGCGCGGACTCCGCGACGGGGACCTCCACCAGCGGCTCCGGCCCTCCGGCCGCCGCCATTGGAGTAGGGTGCGGCTGGCGCTCTCGCACCGCTGAGGCCTCTTGGCACCAGGGTCAGCCCGGCCCCGCCGTGACGTCATCGGCGAGGCTCAGGCCACACTCCGACCTGGAAAGTATCACCCGGGTGGAGCGGCCCGCCCCGCCCTTTGGGGAAGGCAGATCCCGGCGGCCACGTGCTTTATATCGTGGCCCCGCCCCCACCACAAGTAATTTACATATGCGGCCCTACGCCAGACTAAATGCTTTGCAGGCTCGGCCCCCGCCTTCTCTAGGACCGCAGCTAGCCTGGCTCCGCCCTCCTTCCAATGATTTGCATATGCAGTCCCGCCTCTTTAGGGCCCTTAGCGAGCCGAGCCCCGCTCCCTAACGATTTACAGGTACGGCCCTTACGCTCTTTCTCCCTTCAGAGCCTGGCCCCGCCCCCAGTCCAATGGTTTAACGCTGCGGCCCCGCCCCCAGTCCAATGCTTTAACGCTGCGGCCCCGCCCTCTCTGGGCCCCGTGAGGAGCCTGGCTCTGCTCCCCGCCTAAAGATGTTCACGTGCAGCCATATACCTCCGGGTCCTCGTGGGGCCGCGCCCTCCGCCGGACAACCCGATGGCTGCAGTTTCAGACTGAACTTCGTATCTCGGACGCCACTGTCGCTCTCGGGCTGACATCTTTGGGACGTCCCTTCTCCACGGGGTCCACCCCTCTTCCTGGCCATTTTCCTGTGCAGCCGCTCCTGGGGTTAAAGGCAGCTCGCCTGAGTGGGTTCCACTGGAGACGCGGAGTTCCCTGGGCCACGACCCTCGCCCGGGGCCCGGACCGCGTCCGGCAGGCTGCTGCGCGCAGCTAACACTGACGGTGAACCAGGTTGTGGGAGCGGCCAGGTCCGGACCCCGCCCCTGGGAGGGGCACCACCTAGCCAGGCCCCTGGCTATTACTGGGGCCTCATCCCCTTACGCTAGACCAGTCCTTCGACCTCCACCTGGTTGGGGCCACAACTCTAGGTGGCACACCTAGCTCTTAAAGGCACCGGGACCCCATCACCCCCTCCCTGTCCCCTCCTCCCACGTGCAAAGTGAACAGACAAAACCAGGGGCACAGACTTTGTCGGTTTATGTATAAAGAAGTGGGGTGCTGGACGGTAAGGGCGCAGGGAACGCGGGTGCCTACAAGCCGATGACGTCGTCCAGCTCGAGGTCCGCGTTAGGGCAGCAGCGGGCCCTGGGGTGCTGCGCCCCGGAGCCGGGGTCCACGTCAGGTTTGGCGGCAGCGGCGCCCGGGCGTTCCGCGTCCATGACGCCCAACACCGCGTCCAGCATGGAGGGGCCCAAATCCAGGTGGAAGGACAGCAGCGGGTCGGCGGGAGCGGGCGCGCGCAGGGCGGGCGGCGGGGGCTGCGGCACCGCGGGCGGCGGCGCGGAGCGCGGGGCCCCCGCGGGCAGCGCTCGGGGCTCGGGGGGCGGCCCGCCGCCGTGGCGGCTCAGGAACGACGTGTCCCCGAAGGCGTCGCCGCCGCGCCCCACGTGCAGCGTGTGCCGGAAGTCTCCGAGCGGCGCGGAGATGGACAGGGCGCCGCGCTCCGGCCGCTTCTTGGGCTGCGCGGGGCCCAGCTGCTTCAGCACCGGCATCTGCGGAATAGGGACGAGTTAGCTCGGCCTTCCGTGTTCCCTCCCAGCTCTGGGCCTAGACCGCCATCCAAAGGATGCTCTCCATAAAATGATGGTGGTGGGATTACTCCCATTTTACAGGTGGGGATACTGAGATTCCCAGAGGCCTGAGGCCATAGCTGTTTGATTCACACCTCAGACTCAACCTGAGGTCTGCCCATAACCATCACGCTATCCTGATTCCACTAAGAACTAACGTTTGAGCTCCCCGTAGGCCAGCGAGCGAGCAAACAACATGCTCTACCAAGCCTTCGGACGGCTACCCAAACCTGACAGAAACCAGCTTGTCCATCCCGCCCACCCTGAAGACAGGGGTGACTGTCCTTTGGGTGCAGCAGGCAGTGCCCAGGGGCCGCCATGCTGCTAGAGGCCGGCACAAATGCTTAAGTGTTTTATTTTACAACGTCAGCCTTATGCTTGTCTTTATACCAACGCAGTCATAAAATATAATTATATTAAACATATTATTTCTATGAAATTTTTGCCTAGGACACAAAAAGTCATAGTGTAAGCTGGCCTGAAGAGTCTCATTTGGGAGGTTTAGGGTGGACCTGAGAAATCTAGATTTGCACAGCATTTTATAATTTGAATTATCTGGTTTTGAAAGAAACAACATAATGGTTTACTTTTTGGAAAACGACAGCAACAGTAATAACCATGCAAATTCCCCTTTGTTAAAACATGATGAAAACGGCGTAAATCCCAAGCTGGTGACACATGAACTGTGAACTAGGTACCCTATAGCCACGTGACTGCACCACACGATGGTAAATAGATGTACCTGCCAACCTTTGCTCATATCCTGGAACCTGGCTGTTTCTATGGAACTTCTGGGAGGGACTTCAATGACCTTGTACTTTTGTTTTAACAGTCACTGTTACTACAATAATAATGAAAAAAACTTCTATTTGAATTGCAGCCCCACCCTCTGCCAGCTGTATGAATTGGGATAAATTATGTGATCTCTCTGTTTGTTTTCTATCTGTAAAATGGATAAAATAATACTACCTTCCTTGCAGGGCACATAGAAAAACCCCATCAAAGGAAAGTACATTTGTAACGGTGCCCTCTACTGTCTCTCTCTCTCTCTCTCTCTCTCTCTCTCACACACACACACACACACACACGCATACGCACAAGCTCGTTTTCTAGGAAAACAAGTCTTGATTTACCACCTCTGTAGAGTTTCTCAAAATTCTCTGACCTCAACCTAGCTGAATAAATATATTTTTCTTACAGTCTGGCATACAACCACCATTCCTTCCCCACTCGCACCCTGCCCCCTACATAAAGGAAACAAAAAATTTATGAAATGAGACTTTTATCACATGCTAGGCTCTCAGATATATTCAATTCTAATCTATGTTATTATTTTACTTTTTAATGCCAACCTCTCCTCATTAATGAACCTCAATCCATGGTTTAAAAAAAAAATCCTGTCTCAGGGCTAGCAGTGCCCATTTTTACTCAGCACTGGATTATAGGTGAAAAGGTTAGAACTCAGAAAGCCAACAACCCAGATTTGGATCTGGCTGTGCCCATTGCTGTGTGGCTTTGGGCAAATTACTTAACCTTCCTGAGCTCATTTCCTCGTCTCAAAAATGGAATGGTACTCATATAATACTTTGTAGTCTCTTTGCAAGAATTGGTGAGACATTGCCCGTGAAAGGTCTTCACACAGCACCCAGCACATGCTCAATAGATGCTCAGTGGAGTCCCATCCTGGATTATTCTCCCCTGTCCCAGAGAAAGAGACACCCAGGGAGGATCCGTGACTTGCCCAAGGCCACAAAGCCAGCTCTGCAGGACTCCAGAGCTCAGAATGATTGCTTCCACTGCCTGCTGCCCTTGAACCTGCCCCTCCCCGGACAGCTCTCAGCTACTCTCTTCCCCCCTCCCCGCCCCCAGCTTGCCCCCATCTGGACCTATTGCCCTACGAGGTGACATCACCGCCACTTTCCAGCACTTAGCAGCACCTTAAGATCTTGGGTTTCTGACCTCAGACACACCTGGGCTGCCATTTCCTTTCTGTGGGCCCCTGAGGACCTCAACCATAAACTTCAGTTTACTCCTCTGAAAAACAGGAATCAGAATGCCTGTTTCCAAGGGGTTGATATAGGGTATGTGCACGATGTGACATTTTATATCCCAAGCACTTATTCTGGGCCAGGCAGGGGCTTCACACAAATGAACAAACTCACTCAATCTTGAGAACAACCCAGTGAGGGGAGGCCATTATTATTACACCCATTTTACAGATGTGGTGCCTGAGGCACAGAGAGGTCAAGTAACTTGCCCTGGGTCACACAGTAGCAAATGTTGGTGGCCAGATTTGGAACCCAGGCAGATGAACTCCGGAGTCAAAGGATGCTATTATATTGCTCACAGCCCCCATAGGACAGGGCGTGCAGACCCATGGAAAAAATAATGTTTTGCTATAAAGCCCAGGGATTTCCAACACCCCTGACCGTGTTTGTTTGCTTGCTTTGCTCTGCTTGTTATCTATTCCAGATGAGAACAATGAGTTCAAAATTGTTTTTGAAAGCCACTGCTTCTCCTAACTCTGACACCTCGGGGCAAGTCACTCCATTTCCCCCAGCCTCGGTGTCCTCTTATACACAAGGCTCCAGTCTCCCTTGTTGGGCCCTTGATGCAATGAGGTCATGCTCGGAAAAAGTCCATCACAGGGCCAAGTCCGCACAGAGGGGCTGTTGTTTGTGACAAACGCAAAGCAGGCAGAGGGCAGGAGTGAGCATGAGACCCCGGGACGCGGTGACCTCGCGCTCGGCTAAGCAGCCCTCCTCCTGCCTCCATCTGCCCCCTCTCTTTCCTGCCGAGGCTCCAGCTGCAGGGGTGGGGGGCACAGCTGGCTCACCTCTGTCCTCCGGGGGCCCCAGCCCTGCCAAGACGGAAAAAACAACCCGCTCCAGATCCAGCTCGACTGGTTCTCAGCCCTTTGGGAGAGGCTTCGCGGAGGGTGGGGCCGAGACGGGGCAGGGGGACCCGAAGACCCAGGAGTCGGAGACCCCTGGACCCCTTTGAGACTCTGCTGCGCACTTCCTGAGGCCACGTGGCTGCGGCCCGGGTTTCAGATCCGCTGTCTCTTTGGTCCTCTGTCCCGCTTCCCTCCGGACTTGTCCTGGGACCCTGGGCCACCACTGTCCCTTACCTCGTGGTCCTCGCTAGCCCCGGGAGGCGCGCTCTCTGGGGCTCCAGCTCAAGCTGGGACCCCCCCGTCTTCAGGGTTGGGAGCCTGCCTCCGCCTCCTACTCCCAGGCCCGCACCTTCTTCCTTCTTCCTCCGGGCGGGATCTTACCTGGCAAAGGAAGTGTCATGTGGAACCTCGAGGGGGACCCAGGACCCAGGACCCAGGCGTCTGCGTCCACAGTGCCACCTTCTCAGCCTTCCTCCTCTCTTAGGCTCCAGGAGTCCTGGCTCCTACCTCTCTTACTTCTTAGCCCCGGGAGGCCGGGGTCTCTGTCCTCTCCTCCCGCGGACCCAGGAGTCCAGACCCCTAGTCCTCCTCCCTCAGCCTCTGAAGTCAGGGCTCCCAACCCCCACCTCCCTCGGACCCAGAAGTCCAGGCCTCCACCCCTCCCCCCAGACCCTGGAGTCTGAGACCCACCCCCAGCAGACCTTGGCATCAGGTCCCTTCTTTACCTGCTCTGGGAACTGAAGTGTCAGCCCTTCTTGGGGGCCATGGTAGGAGCCCAAACAGGCGCAGAGTCACCACCCAGCCCAGCTCAGTCCGTCTGGGGCAGAGAGGGTTAAGACGTAGGCCCCTCCCAGCCTTCCTTATCTCACCCCTACGTCCAAAAAAAGTTTGCCTCCAGGATTTAAGGGACTAGAAAGCAGCGGTGGAGGAGCTGAGGCCCCTCTGGGCTGAGTGTGGGGGCGGCGGGGCCGGGCGGGGATGCAGGCAGGCCGCACGCACGGGGCTGGGGGATGGACGGGCAGGGCGGCCCCTAGCCCCGCCCCTCCCCCTGCCAGCTTGGAATTTCCTGAAACTGGGGAAGTCTGGCTGTTTAGGAGAGTAATTTCTTCCAGATTGCAGCTGTTGGGGCAGTGTGTGTGAGGATTGGGGGAGAGAGAGAGAGAGAGAGAAGGGCGGGGTGGGGAGAAACCGACCAGGTCGGGCAGTGAAACCAGCAGGAGGCCGGAGGTGACCTAGGAGGGCGCTCCCACCCTCCTGTGGGGAGTTGCCTGGCTGAATGGCCCTGCCAGGAGCCATTTATCCATAGCAAGGTCATTACATCACTGAGTGCCTGTGCCTAGCGGGGGTCAGTGTCAGATTTGGGTGTTAGGGAGCTCCCTCAGGGGCCAGTGTGAGGGAGGGGCTGACGTGGAGAGCAGGGTCCCCAGGGGGGAGGCTGGCTGGGGAGCAGGGAGGCAGCAGCCCTGGGAAGGGGCAGGAGCTAGGGCTGGAGAGGAGAGTTAGTGTAACAGATAGGGAGGAAGTGTGACTTGAACTGAATCTTGAAGAAGGAGTGGGAGTTTATGGCCATGTGAGGAGAGGAGAAAGGATGCTGAGAGCCGGCTGGGACACCAGGTGGCGCCCGGGACACCAAGGCTCGGTGCAGTTTGGTTTGCCTGGAGGGCAACTTGAAAGCCACTGGGAGCTTAGCCCCTGTCCTTTGTCCAGGGCAGGGTGCTGAGCAGGAATGACAGGTTCAGAGCCAGGTGGGCCACAGACTGAAGCGAGGCTGGGTCTCACAGCCAGAGCAAAATTTACGGTGGGGGGCTGGGGTGGGGGGCAGGAGTGGTCACCCCAAACTCAGGAACTAAGAGAAATATTTAAATATATTTCTATTAGTGTTTGAGTCACAAACCATGGAATTAACCATTTACTGTGGCATCTAGAACATTCACAGTATTGTGCAACTATCACATCTCTCGCTAGTTCCAGAAGACTTCCATCGCGGGGTGGGGGTATAGCTCAGAGGTACACTGTGGGCAAAGCATGCCCCAGGTCCTGGGTTTAATTCCCAGGACCTCCATGTAAAACATAAGTAAGTAAACAAACACAATTACCTCCCCCAAATCAAACAAACACTTCCATCACCCCCCCCAAACCCATTGTACCCACTGAGCTGTCAGCTGCAGGCTGGTGGGCTCGGAGAGGCTGCCTGAGGCCCTCTGGTGCTTCCTCTGTGGCTCCTCTCCAGGCAATGGTGTGTTGAGTCTGTCTTCTGCTTCAAACCTCCCTGATCTGCAGGCCTGCTCCATCCCCTTCCTGCCTCCAGCCAGGGAAGGTCCTCTGCTTTTGGGGCTCCTGTGATTAGACTGGATCCACCCGGAAAAGACGTTTTTTATGTATCACCATTGGTAATGGATATGCATTAATGTATCACTCAGTAATCAGTAAAAGCTAAATATAGAAATGTATATATTTCAAGGAATGGGATTTTGCAGTGCTAAGGGCTGGCAAGCCTGAATTCCGTAGGGCACAGTGGAAACTCTCAGGCAGGACGTGATGCTGCAGTCTTCAGGCAGAATTTCTTCTTCCCCAGGGAAACCTTCATTTTTTGCAGTTAAAGCCTCTCAACTGATTGGATAAGGCCCACCCACATCCTCAAAGGTCATCTCCTTCACTTAGAGTCAGCTGGTGGTAGATGTTAGCCCCACCTGCGTGTCTCCCCAGCCATAGAGAGACTAGCGTTTGGTTGACGAACCAGCTACTACTGCCTGGCCAAGTGGACACTTAAAACTAACCATTGTGCCAGGATAATCTCCCTATTTTAAGGGTCCTAAATTCATTTTAATTATTTTTTTATTGAAGTATAGTTGATTTAACATGCCATGTTAGTTTCAGGTGTACAGCATAGCTAGATACATATATTCATTCTTTATTCAGATTCTTTTCCATTATAGTTTATTACAGGATACTGAATTAAGGTTCCTAACTTTTTTTTGTTTTGAAGTATAATCCGTTTACAATGTTGTGTAAATTTCTGGTGCAGGGCATCATGTCCCAGTCATACATACACATACATATATTTGTTCTCATATTCTTTTTCATGAAAGGTTATTACAAGATGTTGAATATAGTTCCCTGTTAAGTTTCCTAACTTGAAGCACATCTGCGGATCCCTTTGCTACTGATACAGTACACTCACAGGTTTCAGGGATTCATGCCTGGGCATCTTTAGAGATGCATTCTGTCAACCCCAGAAGGCAAGCTGTGGGGGATGCTGGGAGCACCACCAAGCTGGAGAGCCTGAGAAGAGGAGCAGGCAGACAAGAGACATGGGAAACCACGCCAGGAAGAGAGGGAAGCAGGGGCAGCCTAGAGTGTAAGTGGCCTGTGCAGTCACTTGGGGGCCCCATGCTCAGAAGGGCGCTGCACTTGGTTCAATGATTTCCTGTGATTATCTTGAAATTAGTAATACTTTTGAATTAGGGACCCCCACATTTTCATTTGCAATGTACCCCCCAAACTACTAGCTGGTTCTGGATTGAAGTGCAGGAGCAGAGGCGTGGGATAAAGCAGCTGAGAAGGGTGGTACTGAGAGCTAAGAAGACGGGGAGGAACTTGGACCAGGTCTCCAGCAGCAGCCACCGGTGGCCAGAGTGAGAGCTGCCCGAGAAGGCTGGGCAGGCAGAAGCCAGATCGTGGTTGAGGAGGCGAGGGAAAGTGTGAGGAGGTGAGGAAGTGCAGAGAAGTCCGGAGCTGGTTGTGAAGGGGAGGAGAAAGACATAGGCTATCCTGAGGGAGAGGTGCGAGTCAGAGAAGGAGCTTTGTTTCTCTGCTTGGTTTGGATACATGTGCTGCTATTTTGTTTCTTTTTTGAAAAAGTAATTCTTGGTTACAGAAGTGATACCTGAACACAACCTCCTGGGAAAGAGAGAGTTAAAAATAACGCTAACTTGTAAGGTTTTGGTGACCTCGTCCAATCCAATCCCCATGAAGTTTGCTGGCAGTATACGCCTTCCAGCTGGGCTGGGCTCTTACAAGCACAGGGACCAGGGTTTCTGCACCTCGGAGCTGTTGCCATTTGGGGCTGCGTCACTCTTTGTGGCGGGGACCGTCCTGTGCGCTGTAGGAGGCTAAGCAGTGCCAGGGCTCCACTCGCTAGAAGCCAGGGGCACCCCTCTCCCTGCAGTTTAGAAACCCACAGTTTCCAAATGGCCCCTGTAGGGGGTGCTATTGCCCCTGGTTGAGAACTGCTGCTCTAGAGAGTGCTCTAAGAAAACACGTTTTATGGTAAATACATATTTTAAACACACAAATGAATTTTTAGTGCGTGATCTGGGGCTACCAGTTTTTTTCCCACGTAGCAGTTCCTTTGGGGAATCATCCGTTATTTCCACATACAGATTTAAAAAGGAGGCTTGAGCTTCTTTCTGCATTTTGCAGAAAGTGCGTAACAAGAGCAGCAGCTAACATTTACCCAGTGCTGAGCGTTTCCTAGGAGCTGTCCTAAACTCCTTCCGTGTGTAAACTTCTTTAATCTTCGCACTGACTGTATGGCGGGGGGGGAGGTTGGTATTATTATTCCCATTTTGCTGACAGAGAAACTGAGGCACAGGGAGGGTTTTGTGGTTTGTTTGTTTGTTTTAGTTTTTAGGAAACTTAGCTAATGCAGCTATAAAGTCATGCAGGTGGGCTTGGAACTCAGGCAGGCTGACTCCTTCAGAGGAGAGATGGAAGACACAGGAGAGATATGTCCCATGATGGACAGGACCCCCAAGAGCAGGAAAGAAAAATATCAGCCCAAGAGAACTTTCTGGAATGATGCAAATGTCCAGTACAGTAGTTAGGCTGTTGGGCACTTGAGATGTGAATGTAGTGGGACTGAGAAACTGCGATTTTTTAAACTGAAGTAGAGTTGGTTTGCAATGTTGTGTTAGTTTCAGGTGTACAGCAAAGTGATTCAGTTATATATATATATATATACACACACACATATTCTTTTTATTATAGGTTTATTACAAGCAATTGAATATAATTCCCTGTGCTATCAGTAGGACCTTGTTGTTTATCTATTTTGTATATAATTGTGTGTATTTGTTAATCCCAAACTCCTAATTTATCCCTTCCTCCACCCTTCCCCTTTGGTAACCGTAAGTTTCTTTTCTATGTCTGTGAGTCTGTTTCTATTTTGTAAGTTTATTTATCCGCATATAAATGACATCATGTGGTATTGGTCTTTCCCTGCCTGACTTACTTTACTGAGTCTGATAATCTCCAGATCCATCCATGTTGCTGCAAGTGGCATTATTTTATTGTTTATAATGGCTAAGTAGTATTCCATTGTATAAATATACCACAACTCCTTTATCGAGTCATCTATCGATGGACATCTGTGTTGCTTCCATGTCTCGGCTGTTGTAAACAGTGCTGCTGTGAACACTGGGGTGCTTGTATTTAATTTTTTTTTAATGGAAATAGCCACTGGGGGCCAGTGGTCCAGGTATTTGGTAGTCCAGGTCCAGAGCACTTGAGGTGGGTTTAGCCCAGGGCAGCGGGAGCTGCCTCCTGAAGGAGCAGGAGGAAGGGTGGCAGGGAGACTGCAGCCTGGGCAGGTGTACAGGTGGGGCGATGCTTGTGAGGATCTACCCCGCTGACCTGGGTCTGGGTGAGGAGGAGTGGGGGGCGGGGGTGGAGGAGGTGAGGTGCTGGCTCTGCTGTGCTGGCGAGGAAGGGGAAGATGGTTCAGGCCTGAGCCCCAGAAGAACTGCAGGACCACTTCTACTGAGCACTCGTGTGTGCAGGCCCGGTTCCAAGCACTTCTCACATATTATCTCCCTTAGGCCTCGTATCAACCTACATCCGAGGCAGGTGCTGCTATTATGTCCATTGAGCAGATGGAGAAACTGAGTCAGCATGGCAGGGCCTATACCGGAGGCCATGGAGAGTCGCCGGCTGGAAGCATGGTGACCTATGCATGGGCTTGTGGGAATTTCCCCAGCAGTTCAGGGGCGGGGCTGGAGCAGAGGATGCTGACGGGGGAGCTACCCAGAGTTTGAGTTTTACCATCAGGAAGAATTTCCAGTAACCAAAAGGATTTTGCAGGAGCCACATCTAGATTCAGAGGAAGCGAGGAGAGAGCCAGAGAGGGTAGGGACAGGGTTAGAGTGAAAGCAGAGGGAGGGGGAGGGAGACAGAGACAGAGAGACAGAGACAACAGAGAGATGCAGAGGAAGAAGAGGGAGAAAGGATCTGTGCCATCAGAAGGCACCCTGGCACTGCAGCTAGTCCCTGCCTGAGCTCTGCCTCTGGAGCTCCGGGTTGTGTGAGTCTCAGCTCCCTCCTTGCGGCTGAGCCATCTCCCAGTGCCCCCTCCCCCTGCCCCGCAGCTCAGAAGGAACTTTGTTTCCTTGCTTGGGCTGGATACACTTGCTGCTATTTTGTTTCTTTTTGGAAAAGTAATTCTTAGTTACAGAAGTGATACCTGAACACATCCTCCTGGGAAAGAGAGAGAAAAAAATAACACTAATTGGTAAGGTTTTGGTGACCTCGTCCAATCCAATCCCCATGAAGTTAGTTGGCAGTGTACACCTTCCAGCTGGGCTGGGCTCTTACAAACACATGGACCAGGGTTTCTGCACCTCGGAGCTGTTGCCATTTGGGGCTGGGTCACTCTTTGTGGCGGGGACCGTCCTGTGCACTGTAGGAGGCTCAGCAGTGCCAGGGCTCCACCTGCTGGATGCTGGTTGCTCCCTTTGCCCATGGTTTGAACAATCAAGGTTTCCAAATGACCAGGTGCAGTTCCCTCCTCCTCTGCCCTCAACCCCACCAGGTAAAATTCTTGGGATTTACTGCAGGTTCTCAGAAGGAAAGGATTATTTTGGTACAATTCGCCAAGCTGAGGAAATAGGGAAGGACCAAGAGATAACTGCTGCAAACTCCTGGCCGAAGTATTCTGAGCCTGGATCTTCCATCTGGTAGTGGGAGTGGGGGATTCCTAAGGTTACTTCTGCCTTGCCCCTAAATGTGGGCAGGTGGGATCGCGGCAAAAGCCCATGCCTAGGTGTCAGGCAGCCCCGGCTTGGAGTCCCAGTTCCAACAACTCTTGCCTGTGCGGTCCCAGGCAAGTCACTTTTCAACTCTTAGCTTAATTTTCTTCATCTGTGTCACACGCCTAAGGAACCTAACAGAAATCCTAGCCAAAATTCATAAAAGCAGCTATCATTACCAAATACAAGCAGTTTCTCAGGCTGTGTCTAGGCATGTGATGAGGATGATAATATGACAGTAGTAACAGCAGGAACACCTCACGTTCCTGAACAAGGGCTCAAAAACATCAGGCACTCTTCTCCACACATCCGTCTACACACTTTTTAGTTTCTCACCAAAGCCCTATGAAGCAGGTGCTAGCATTATCCTGATTTAACAGACGACAAAGTAGAGGCTTGTGAGTGACTCTCCCCAACTCACGTAGTTAATTAAAAGGTAGAAATACAATCACACCCCACGATGCCTGGCTCCACATCCTGCCCTCCTAGCTACACTGCTTGCCTCCTATAAGAAACAGAACATAGTAATCTCTTACCAGCAAGCCTCCAAACATTCTTGTGAAGCAGACACCATTAGTATTGCCATTTTACAGAAAAGCAAAGTGAGCCTCCGAGAGGCGAAATGACATTGCCAAGCACACAGAGCTCAGAAGAATCAGATCTAGGGTTTGAAACCAGCTTGGTGTGACCCCAGTCTGTTACCTTTTGGTTATGCCCGATAGCTGGTATCCAGAACCTGGTCTGGTTCTGAAGCAGGTAAGGGAGAACTAACATTGTATAACACCCTGGGCTGTTCCCGTGCTCGTGATGCTGCATGTGGGACCAACGTCCCGAACTTCTGAAGTTTATCGCTATTCGGGATGCACAGATTGTGAAGGGAGTTTGAATCATTGTCACTTTCTGCCATCCCCTGTATTTTTCCAATTTACCATCAGGCTCTGACTGAGTGTCTTTTATTTGACTCCTGCATGATGATTATATAGGTGGACCAAAGATGGGGACTTAGCTGATACTAACTTGCCAACTGGGTTATCAGAAAATGGTGGAGGCTGTGTTGCCCTCATAGACTCTGACCATGGTGCTGAAACTAGACTCAACCGTCACATCCCAATCAGCACCGTGGACAGCAACGGCAGACCCCACCTTCCTGGGGTTGGGTCCTGATGGGTGAAAGGGGAAGAGCGTCTAGACGCAGCTGCGGGGGTGTTGGGGCCACCCAGAGAAGGATCCGGCATCGTTCAGGAGGCCGGGAACTCAATATGAAGACTGACCACAGAATGCTGTCATCTGGAGAAGATAATGTATTTTCTCCTCGACACTGGGGGAGGCAGAGAGGCAGCAAACATGGAAGCACCCTAGGACTTGGCTTGGCCATAATGTTGTCTTTTGTGAATGTATATGGTGAGTGCAGTGAGAACGCATGCATGAAACGTCAGCTGTGTTATCTGCTTTACAAGCATTACATCATTATTTTTTTTCCTATTGCAGAAAATTTTTGTTAGTGGGGCACTAAGAGTAATAGTGAGTGGTGCCACTCCCATTTCCAGCCCTTGATTCTTGGACCCATGAATCCCGGCCATGTGAGAAACAGCAACATATACTGGCTGCTGATTCAGAGTCTATGTAGCCTTCCGAAGGACCTTGCCCCAGCCCTGTGAGGTATTGCTACTTAGCTAATACTGTAACTGAGCTGTCAAAAGGCCACTCCTTCATTCTATCACTCCGGTTGCCCCAAGATGGTGAGGAACATGGAAAGGCCAGTGAATTCCATGAGCATGGGCCTGTTGCCACACTTCTTTCACTGTGAAGTGAGTTCCTTGGTCAGAATACTGTGTGGGATACCATGATAGTGGATATAGCATTCTGTAAGTCCACAGATGGTAGTCTTAGCAGAAGACAAGGCAAGTTTGGAGGCACAGTAAGTGTCAACTGCAGTAGAAACAAGACGCCCCTTCCAGGATGGGAGTGGTCCAGCCTATCAAACCTGCCACCAGGTAGCCAGCTGCTCGCCCTGGGAAACGGTGCCACATCAGGGACAGTGTTGGGTTCTGCTGTTGACAGTTCAGACTCTCAGCAGTGGCTGTAGCCAGGTCAGCCTGCACCTGCTCCAGATCCATTGGGGTTGCTAAAGCTGTCACCCTACTCAGTCCTCAAGGAGTGAAAACGGGGTTTGTTCCCAGCCAGGAGGGCTATGGAGTGGGGAGCATCCTGCCACTGTCCTGGGAAGTAAGAAGCACCTCGTTTAGTCTTGAATTTTGCCTTCACAGAAATCACTTAGATAAGAGAAAGGAGAAAACTTAATTGTTCCATGAAGGACTGCAATTTTTCTTCTTCTTTTCTTTTCTTTTTTTTTTTCCTGTCCAGCTCTTTTATTTTTATTTTTCAATTTTTAGATTTTTTCTAGGGAGAGGTAATTAGGTTTCAAGTGGTAGAGTTTGTGCTTAGCATGCATGAAGTCCTGGGTTCAATCCCCAGTACTTTCATTAAAAAATAAATAAATAAACCCAATTACCTTCCATCCCAAAAAACCAAAAACAAACAAAAATAAAAATAAACAAAGCATTAAAAAAAAGTTGGCCAGAATCCTACAGTGCACAAGACAGCCCCCACCACAGAGAATAATGCAGCTCAAAACATCAATAGTGCCCAGGTTGAGAGACCCTCGCTTATATCCCAGCCTCTAACCAGGTAATGATTCTGGCCTCTTTTCTTGTCATACTCTCACACTAAAGTTTTGCTCTAGACACACAGAATTTAAAGCAAATGCACGGAGGAACTCTAATTTGAAAAGATACAAGCTCCCCAGTGTTCATAGCGGCACTACTTACAACAGCCAAGACATGGAATCAGCCTTAATGTCCATGGACAGATGACTGGATAATGAAGTCATGGTATATTTATACAACAGAATACTACTCAGCCATAAAAAAGAATAAAATAATGCCATTTGCAGCAACATGAATGGATCTGGAGATTGTCATTCTAAGTGAAGTAAGCCAGAAAGAGAAGGAAAAATACCATATGATGTCAGTCATATGTGGAATCTTATAAAAAAAAAAAAAAAAAGAAAAGAAAAGAAAAGAAAAAAGAGGGCACTAACGAACTCACCTACAAAACAGAAACATACTCACAGACATAGTAAATAATCTTACGGTTACTGGGGGACATGGCGTGGGAGGGATAAATTTGGGAGGTTGAGATTTATAAATGTTACCCACTATATATAAAAATAGATAAAAAGCAAGTTTCTTTGTATAGCACAGGGAACTCTATTCAATAGTGTATAATAACTTCTAATGAAAAAGAAAATGAGAATGAATATATGTACATATATGCATAACTGGGACATTTTGCTGTACACCAGAAATGGACACGCTGTAACTGACTGTACTTCAATAAATAAATAAAGCAAATGCAATGTAATTCCTCATAGTTTACTGAAGTCAAAACTAGTTCTGTTTGCTCAGAATCCATGTTCAAAAAAAAAAAAACAAAATCCCCCCTTCATATTACCATCAGGCTGAATCCTTGGTTTACTACCAGAATTGCCATTTGAGGAATATTGGTTGCTATCTCTCACCCATCTGGCCCCAAGCCCAGGGCCAGCTTCCAGGCCACTCAATCCCTTTAGGATTTTGCATATGCTGCTGCACCAGCCTGCCCTTCCCTGGTTCCAATGTCACTGGGGGGAGATGGGAAGACAACCCATGTAGTAGGATATTTTAAATGCACTCAACAACTTGCTGCAAATGTAACATATATCATAGTATTAAATACTTGCAGGAGGATCAGGGACTTCCCATTATAAATATGAGGAAATATTGGCATTAAATGGTGCAATGCTTTGCCAAAGAACGGACGGTTGTTGTGTGGAGCTGAGACTGACAGTCAAGTCAGCTTGCCGCACAAACCCATGTTCTGATTGTCCCGTTGAGAATGAGGCTCCCCGTCAGGCGGTGCGTCAGGAGATGAGTTCAAGCTCCTGATTTGGAAGCCAGGTCTCCCCTCTGTCTCATCAGCGGGAAGTGTGGAAAGGAGGGGAGAGGGAGCTCTTCCCCTTTGTGTGAGGCAGCTGATCTGGAAACCCCACGAAGGGCCCCCGGCCAGCACACCCTCTTCTCTTGTGTCATCTGCAGGCTCTGTCCTTCCTCCACAAACGCCAGGACGGCGCCGGCTGCAGGGGCTGAGCCATGTGCCTCCATCCCACCGGCCTCCTGGGCCTCGGTGAGTCCTGGAGCGGAGGGGCAGGATTCCGGGGAGAAAGGGGTCTGCCTCCCAGCTCAGTGCTGACTCCAGCCCAGGAGACGCTGGGACCCTCGGGGAGCAGGTGGAACCCCCAGGTCTGTCCCCTCAGCTCTGGCCAAGACGGAAGTCTGACCATGGAAGGTTCAGTCCTAGAAACGGGTACCTGGGTGTGGGGTTGAGTTTTCAGACTGCGAGGGGCTGGAGGGGAAGATGCCTGCTTGAAAGCGGGGCTTGGGGGTTATGTAATGTGAGGAAGGGGGGCTGGAAGTTATGGGAAGACGGCCCCTGTTTCCTCCCCAAGCCCTCTGTGACTGCAGCCCCGGGAGGAACCCAGGCGGAGGGTGTTTTTCTCATTGGACCTTCCCTTCCAGTGCTCCTTCTGGGCCAGACGATCTGCGCACAGGAGGGTGAGTCTTCTCCCCGACCCCCCCCCCCCCACACACACACCCAGGACAGATCCAGATGGTAGACGGGAGTGTGTGCTGATCCTGGGGAGGGGGCTGGGGACCCTGACCTAGAGCCTGAATTGCACATAACCCTCCCCCAGGCCCCTCCCCCATTCTCCACCTCTGCCCCCGATGGTCCCACGGAGACAGTTCCGGTCCCTCAGGACCAGGCTGAGCCCACGAGCTCTCCCCACACAAGCCCGGAACCCCCTCGGCAGCCCCTGGGCAAAGGACACGACCTCGCCAGGGCAGAACCTGAGACTCGTCCTTGACCCCGTCTTCTCCATCCTCCCGGACACAACACAGCCCCGGGGATGCGGTGTTAAATGACCGTTTTAAAGTTTTGCTTACATTTTACCATATGTATACTTTTTACTTTCATTTTCCTGAGAGGCCCCTCACAGCTGATCTGCAGGCAGACTGAGACCCAGGCCTCCCTCTGCTCTGCGTCTGTCTGTCCCCACGAGCTCAGGCCCACTCCTCTCTCACATCTTGGTTTTCTTTCACTTTGTAAATGCCGTCTTCCCACTCAGCTCCGGGCCTCCTCACAGGCCGACTTCTCCACCCTGAGTGCCCGCTTGCCCCCCAGCCCTCAGCTCGGCTGATCCGCACCTGACCTCTGACGTCCCAGAGGCGGGCAGCCCTGCCTCCCGCCGGCCCCGCGATGCCCACGCTCGCCCGAGGGCACGTCGCACGCTTGTACCCGTGGACTCGCACACTTTCAGCCCCAGGACGGCAGGGACCCGGGGGTGTTTCTCGTATCTGAAGCCAGCGGCGCAGGGAGGCACCTGCACGTGGATGGACGGGAACTGAGACGTGGCTGAAGGAGACAACGAGTGAATGAAGGAGAGAGTGGGCGAATGGGCGGCTCTCCAGCCCCCTGCCCCTACCGGGGGTTTTGCTGACTGCGAGGCCAAGTTCCTGTTTCAGGGCTTCAGACCCTCCCCCCCCCCCCCCCCCCGCCTCTGGCCTGGTTGAGACAGATGGCGTTTCCAGAGCCTCAGTCACAGGAAACGGAAACAAGCTGAGACGAGGGTAGAAAATACAGAGAGAACCCAGGGATGGCTGCTGGCTGCCCTGAGGACTCGCTCTGGAGACGGGGCTCCTCAGCTGCTGGGGTCTGTGCTCCGCTCCTCCTCACCCCCTGCCCGCACTTCAGCTGCGGCTTTGCAGCCTGAGCCCCACACCCCTCACGGTGCCCCCCACCCCAGGACTGGCAGCTGCCCTCCAGACCCAGCCCGGGTCATTCCTGCCACCCGGCCTCCTGCTTCCTTGTCCCAGGAGCAACCCTGTCATTCCTGTCCTGTGCGGCCCTCCCGGCCCTCGCTGTCCCCCTAGAGTGGCCGTGGGCTGGGAGGGAGCCACCCCCCTGGGCAGACATGCCTGGGACCCAGCCTGCTCTCACCCCTCCCATGTCACCCTGAGCAAGATGTGACCAAGTCTTGGTCCTTAAGTCAAGTGAGGGAAGTAACTCTGCAGTGATGGGAATTCATGTGCTCATAGAATGGGCATGGGGGGGGGTCTTTTGTGGAGGATGATGGAAATGTTATAGAATTGGGTTGTGGTGATGGTGGTTGCACAGCTTTGCAAGGTTCCTTAAAAAAAAATAAGGTGACCTGAGCCAGTAAAACAGGTGAATTGTGTGATGTGATCATTTCCACATCTCGGCCCTCCTAGGGACGCTGCCCAGACCCTCCATCTCAGCTGAGCCAGACTCTGTGATCCCCAGGGGCCGGCCTGTGACCATCGTGTGCCGGGGCCCTGCTGGGTTTAAGACATTTCGCTTGGAGAATGAGGAGGATACAAATGACTTCAAGGATACGCGTGCCAGCTCTCCACTTGGTCCCCACCAGACAGAGGCCAGATTCCTCATCCCGGCTGTGAGTGAAGGCACTGCCACGCACTATCGCTGCCGCTACATAAAAGAGCATGTCTGGTCTGAGCCCAGTGAGTCCCTGGAGCTGGTGGTGACAGGTGAGGTCCTCTCTGCTGCCCTCAGACTTGCCCAGGTCCCTGGTCCCTGTCCCCAGCTGTGTCCTCTGTCTGTAGACTCCCTCGCCCTTCTGTTGGCCCATCAAACCCTCTGCTTCCCTCTCCCCTCTGCACCCACGTCCTTCTGCCTTCACACCTGGCTCAGATCCCTGGACCCTGGTCTCATCTGGACACAGCCCCAGCACCAGGGTGGGCACAGAGCTGGCCCTGCTGGGCTGGTGGGGAGTGGGCCTCCAGAGATGGGGTGGGACAGAGGTGGGACTCAAGGGAACCTGTGTCTTGATCCCCAGGGTGGTGTTCCACTGGGCAGGATCTGTGTGGTCCCAGGAGTTGTGTCTCTGTGATGTGGTCCATCGTTTGCTGGGCAAGCCACATGGATGAGGGCAGCTGCTGACCAGGGCTGCATGGTTCTTTGGGGGACTTTGGGGATGAGGTCATCCCTGTCCCTGTGTGTGATCAGCCTCCAAGATGTCCCACAGTCAGGATCCACGGGGATCCCCTTAGGGCGGGATAGAGGGAGAGAAGGAGGGAGGCCTTCTCCCCTTAAAGCCTGTGTCTCCTCTCCCATTTTTCTTTATTCTGCTGTGACACACAAATGCCATAAATAAGATGCCCAGTGGCCCCCTGCTCCAGGCTTGGGCATATCCACCTAGGTAATGTGGCTCTGTGAGACCCCCCACTGACCTGGGGGAAGCTACAGGTGCACAGTGGCCCCTGTAGGTGAAGTCAGCCCTTGGAACGCTTGAGCCCGTGGCCACGTGAGTGGCTCTGCCCATACTGTTTGTTTTCCATGCCCCTGAGATCAGCTGCTTGGTGCTAAGGTAGCGAGTGGGGCAGGAGATTCTGAGGGAGTGTGCAGCTGCCCATAGGAGAGGAAGCAGAGACAGTGCCAGCCCTGAGCCCCCCAGTGTCTCCCTGTCCCCCTTCCCAGGAGTATACATGGTGCCATCTACACTTTAGAGGTGGAGAGACAGAAGCAGCTGGGCTGACACTGTGGAGGGGGAGGGACCAGGCTCGTGGGACAGAGCGAGGTGCTTGGGCTCAGTGCTCCTACCGCCTGTTCACAGGAGTCCCTGGACCTCAGCGCCCCCACAGGGGGCCCCCTTGTTGGCTGGAGAACAGCCAACCTCAGCCTGGGACGTCCCCTCCTAGGGGCTCGGCCGGGGAGTGGGCAGTGGGGTGGCCCCTCAGCCTGATCTGTTTGCAGGCAGGCCTGGCTTTGGGGGTCAGGGACTGACAGTCTCTGAGTATTAGGCCCAGACTCATTGTTCCAGCTCAGCACACCAGACAGGATGTGTGGACCCTCAAGGAAGGGGTTTCCTGTGGGGAGACCCAGAGACAGTGACAGCATCAGAGAGAGAAGCTGCATCAAGGCGGAGTGTGTGTGTGTGTGTGTGTGTGTGTGTTTCCGTGTGTCTGTATCTGTAGATAGATAGACAGACAGACAGATAGATGGATAGATACATATGTATAATATGTGGGTATGGTTTCAAAATATGTTGAACTCCATGAGGACCACCATGATGTGATTATATGTTGACAGCATCCTCTAAGGAGACACAGGTCGTGGCTGCGCACCCTTGATGGGCTGTGGGTCATGCATCCTGCATCCCCTGAGCAGATGCTGCCTCATGCGGGCACAGGTGCTGTGGATGAGAACCAGCAGAGCTGAGTCCCCAGCCTGTCGGACTGACCTGCCGCCTGTCTGCCTCCCTGTCAGTGTGACAGTGACAGCAGTCCAGTGGCCCCCACTGTCTGCACCTCAGTTTGTCCAGCTGTCTGCCTAGATTCCTATGTCATCTTCTGTGTCTGGTACTTGAATGGGACCTTCCAGGAGAAGAAGAGCCCAGCGTGAGGCCTCCTGGACCTCCCATCCTCCCTGCCCTGTCCCCAAGTTCCTGGGGGCCGTGGTCCTGCCTCAGTTTGTCAATGTCTGTGAGGATCAAGGCTCTGACCTGAGAGGGAGGCAACTTCCCCATGTGCCTGTCCCCTGAGGTCTTAGCAGGACTTCCAGATCCTGGAGTTCTGACCATCACCACCCTCACAGGAGGCAGGCTCTCAGGGTCCCGCTGGAACTGGGGACTCTTGCACAGGACCCCGTCCCAGCCCTTTGAGCTCCTGGGGTCTTCACTGAATTCTCCCAGCCGTGGCCCAGGGGACCCTGGATGTTGAGAAGGAGGAGACTTTCCAGGGCAAGGTGAGCTGAATTGTACTTCCCCTCTTAGGAGTGCAGACCCAGGGGTGGGCCTCCCTCTGTTCCACTCCCTGGTCCTTCCCCCAGAGGCCCGGGTGCTCCTGAAGCTACAAGTGGAGGCAAGAGGGAAGCACAAAAGTGGACCAGGCGGTGAAGGCGGTGAAGGCGCTGGGCTGAGGTGGGCACAGCAGAGGTGGCTCCGCCCCCCTGCAAGCTCAGGATCCCGGGAAGTCGCAGCCCCTCGCCTCAGAGCCAGGTCTGCAAGCTCAGGGCTGGGGGCCCGGGAGGGACAGTGGGCAACACAGAGGTCCCAGCGTTCAGCCCCTGCTGCTTCTCCCAGCTGGCGGGGCGGACACTCACCAGCAGTGAAATCTCCTTGCATCCTCCTCCAGCAGAAGACCTTTCACTCCTGGGGGCTTGAGATCCAGGAAGGGGGAGACTCTCACTAGATCCCTGATCCAAGTTCGATCAAAGGCAGGTCTGAATTTGCCAGCTTTGCCCCGCCCTCGGGGCCTCTGGCTGTGAGACCTGGGGGGTCAGGTAGAAGGGATCCAGGGGAGACAGGGCCTGCAATTCCCCAGTGCAGGGAGGGTCTCGGGAGGGCTCAAGATGCTGAGGTCAGCCTGAGAAGGGGGGAGGCTGTCCCGGACTGTCATCAGCTCTCTCCGACTCCTAGGCGCCCCCAGTGAAAGCATCCCCACCCCCGCCCCACAGCCTCTGGCTCCCAGACAGGTATGTCCCTTGGGGCCGTGCCTAGGGAAATGCTGGCCAGGGACAGGCCCTCCAGCCACGAGGGGGCATGCTCCTCTCGGTGGCCCTGGGCAGGGCTGGGTCTTGTCCACCTGTCAGTGACACCCCTGTCCTCTGCTTCCAGCCCCCACCTCTAGGATCACACAGTGGGGAACTGTGTCTGCACAGGCGTGGCCGGTGTGGTCTTGCTGATCCTGGAGGCGATTCCGGCAGAAGCTAGGCGCAGCCGGCGCAGGTCCCGGCACGGACCACGGGGATGGAGACAGGAGAGCACCCAGCAGAGGGCCCAGACCCCAGCGCCGGAGGGACACTCCCTCGGAGGCTGGAGGCTGCAGAGACCCAGTGCCCAGCACAGGCTGCGCCCTCCACGGGGAACCCCGTCAGGAGCTGCCCTGCGAGACCACAGCGCCGTCCTCAGAAGCACCTGGGCTGCGGGGGTGATGCATCCGGGGCCCTCCTGGGTTTGTTAGTTCCCAGTCTCCAGGATTCACCTCCACAACTGACGTTTATAATCACGGCCCCTCGCCCCACTCCTTCCTGGTCCCCCTTTCCTCCAGGTTACGAGACAGGACCCCCTGCCCCTCCAGCCTCTGCCTCCGCCTCCTCCTGCAGCATTTCAGAAGCTCCACTTGGCCTCAGAAGCTCCAGCCACTTCCCCACAGTCCCCTTCTCTCCCACTGGTGACGTCAGCATCTAGGGTTTCCTTCTGCATCCGAGCACACGACTCCCACGCTGGGGCTTCCCACCCCCCTCCCTCCTTCTGGAGCCCCCACATGCCCCACTGCCTCTGGGAGCCTGGAACGTGTGGCTCCAGACCCTGGCTGCCAGCGACCCCTGTCACCTGCCTTACCCAGGGAGGCGCGAACCGCACCTGCCCTGGGCCTCCCCGCGTCCTGGAACGGCCTCTGCCTTCCCTGGTCTGTAGCCTCCTGATGTCTGCACTGTTTTGGGTCAAAAGTCCAGGAAAGAAATGCACATCAAAACCGCAGTAACTCACCCCCAAACAGTCATTAGGACAAAGGGGAAATAACAAGAGTTGGAAAGGACGTGGAGCAGTCACCCCTCGTGCGGTGCTGGTGGGAATGCAAAGAGGTGCGGCCTCTGCGGAAAGGGATGCGGCGGCTTCTCAAAACTTAGCCGCAGCATCACTATACGATCCAGCAACCCCACTCGTACATGTGCCAGAAAAAAGAGGAAAGAGGGCGGGGTGCCAGCACAGCCTCGTATCCTCGGGTCGCAGGCGCGTCGCTCACGGTAGCGAACGTGACCACAAGCCTCCTCACGGTGGGACTGGCAGTAGCAGCATCAGCATCGGGGAGAGGCACTCAGCGGTGCTGGCTTCAAAGGTGGAGGAAGAGGCCCAGGGCAAGGGATGCTGGAAAAGGCGCCTACGTGGATGCCTTCACCCTCCTGAGCCTCCAGGAGTGAATGCAGCCCTGCAGGTGCCTTGGTGTCAGCCCACGAGACCCATTTCCAACTTCCGACCTCCAGAAGCGGGAGGGGAGAGATCTGAGCTGTAAGGCACCATGTTTGTGCTAATTTGTTGCAGCAAAGTCTCGCCGCCTGCTGTCCCACGCTCTGCGGTGTCAGGAGGGCCTCAAGCTTCTGGAATCTGACGTCAGTGCAGAGCTTTCCTATGAGCTGACTCACCAGCGATTTTTCTTTGGAAACCTCTGACCGGCAGGGTCAGCCTGGACGACGACGGGCTTCCTCTGGGAGGCCCTGCGGTGGTGGCGGGGGGGGGGGGGCGGTTCCGCACGACATCCCAGTGTGGCCGGGATGCAGGAGTCCCACTGCATCCTCCGTGTCAGGCAGGGCTGAGCCGGACGGTTCTCCCCGCCCTCCCCTTCCTCGGCAGACAAGTGGATGGTGAGGCGAAGGCTCGCTTTGCTTGGATGCGAAGCTGCTCCTCTTCAGGCACTGAGCCCCGAGCCCGCCTTTCCGCTCCTCTGACTCTGAGTCAGTCTCAGGGAGCAAAGGGGGCTCCCAGGATGCGTGCTGCCTGCAATGGCCCCCTGCCTCCTCGGCGAAGTGGGGAGTGTCCTCCTGTAATTCTTGGCGCCCAGCTTCCCAGACTTGGCCGTCAGAGGCCCTCTCAAGCTGCCTGCTGTGCTTTCGGAGGGGCACTTTTTCCCTACTTGGCCACTGTCTTGCTTGCTAGGTTCAAATGCTGTCCCAGGCATATGGTGTATTCCTCCCGCCCTAACCAGGAATTCCCCCTTTTCTGAAAGCGTTCTTGGGAAATGTTCAGAAAACAAGATCTGAGGGTTAAGTGACTTCAAGGGGTTGATCTGAAACAGAGTCTGCCAGAACTCTCTCCAGCAGAGATGGGTTTATTCAGGAGAGACAGAGAATTACAGTTTGGTGTCTGTATCCGTGGCGAGCCACGTGAAGTTCCAAGTGGGCAAGGGAGGGAGGGAGATGCTTTGACAGAGGGGCAAAGGGACTGGGGGGGGGGTTGCAGTAAACAAAGAGTCCATGCTTTTCACTGGCTGAGTCCTTGCCAGGGAAGCAGGGGAACCCTTCACCCTCCTGTTGGGCAATGTTATCGATTCCAGGACGTGAGAGCTCCTCTTGCTGGTCCTCTGACTCTAATTGAGGTTCCTGTTGATTAATTTTTTACAAAGCCTAGAAGATTTTGTTCCTAATGGACCACTTAGTATTCAGGGAGGATGCAAAGTGCAAATTCATACAGATATGTCCAACCCTCATGTAACATTACTACCTTTTAATGTCATTCTTGTGTCTCATATTTAAAACCCCAACTCCTAGTAAGTTAACATGTTTTTTTCTCTTTTTTTGCTTTTCTGTGGGTCACTATTGTTCACTGGGTATCAGTGGATTTTTGTTCTGTGTTTATATTCATGTCGGGGGTGCTTTCCCCACCTTGTTGGATTTAGCTGTGTGTTTTGGAATGTGTATCATATTTATATATCTTAGAATTGAAAACTCTGCTGGAAAACGAGCTGCTGGACAACAAGCAGCTAGAAAAGAAGCCACTGCGAACTTTCCACGAGCTTAATAAAGTATTACATTCACGCTTGCTTGCTTAAAGTGCACGTGCTGGCTTTGTTTTCATGTTTTGCGCAGGAGATGGTCTGTAGCACGTATTATGCTAAAGAACCTGTGTGGTGAGCAATCCTGACATTGAGCATAAGGGCACGAAGGAGGCAGATGTGTCCTTAGGGTGAAACAGCGGACGGGCCTGGAAAGCACGATCGTCCATGAACAGAACTTTCTTTGGCAGGAAAGCATGCTGCTGAACCCAGGGCAAGAATCTGCTTTCTCAAGACGTCCCAGAGGCAGTGACAGGATAGACTCAGAAATGATGCAGACCCCGAGGAGGGTGACTTCCTAGAAGGGACAGGCCTGAAATTAATCAGTTAAGCAGCCAGCAGAACCTCGTGCTTCTCGCCTGGATTATCTGAAGCCCCAGCTCCTTGATCGCATTTTTTCCTGAGCTGTGTACTCCTAATAAATATGCTGTCAACCAGGCTTCAGGCGCTCTAGGTCCACGAGATCTTGCGTCCCCTGGTCCCATCTTTGCTCGTTTTACTTTGTCTCTTTGTTCCTTAAGTCTTGTGTTGTCCGTCCTCAGACACGGTCCCGAGCTGCGCTGGACGCAGCAAAACTGTATGAAACTAGAAATTCAGACACGGCCCACTTCATCCTGTCCCCCCACGTATGGGAGGTAACTAATTTTGTTAGTTTATGGTTTTCAGAATGAAAATTGATATGTGGCGAGGGGAAGGCGCAGCTCAGTGCTAGAGTGTGTGCTTAGCGTGCACGAGGCCCTGGGCTCAACCTCCAGCACCTCCATTCGAACAGGTAAGTAAAACAATAAATAACCTAATTACCTCCCCCTTCAAAAAATAAATAAAATACAAATAAATCAATCTATAAAATACTGTTTAAAAAGTACGCATGCAAACAAACAAAAAATAAAGTCGAAAAGAAAAAAATTTAAAAAGAAAATTGGTACGTGAAAAATACGTAAGCCCACATAATCGTATTTTACCTACTTTCTTAAAAACAGCATATTGTACCCACTGCTCTGTACCTTGCTTTCTGCGTGTCTAGTTTCCTGTTCCTGCTGCAACAAAGTGTCACAAACTTCGTGCATTAAAACAGCTCATGTTTATGGTCCGGCTGTGCCGTAGCTTGGAACTGTGACGCGGGTCCCTTTGTGCTGAAGTGAAGTATCCACAGGGCTGTGCGCCTGCTGGGGGCCTCGCCTTTCCCAGCGTCCACAGGCTGCGGACATTCCTCCGACCACGGCTCCTCCTCCGTCTCCAAAGGTGACAACGGCAGGTCAATTTCTCCTCATGTCACGTCTCGTCGACCCCGTTTTCAACATCACATCTCTTTCTCTGACCCTCGGCCTCCTGTCTCCTCTCCCACGTTCAAGGGCCCTGGTGCTCACACTTGGGGTCCACTTGGAGAATCCAAGACACTCTCCTCGCAAGATGCTTGATTTAATCAGCAAGTCTCTTCTGCCAGGTGGGGAAAGCAGTCACAGCCCCTGGAGGTTCGGACACCCCGAGCCCGCCCCCCTCTGTGTTCTGGAAGTCAGGGCACAGCGGCGCACGTCAATCCTCGTCACTACGTTTGTGGATGCTTTGTCTCTCGGGGGCCCGCCCAAAATGATTTCCTTTGTTTGGTTTTGACAAACAGAGTTTTGATGACACAAATGACACCAACGTCCCTCGGTCTTGGCCAGCACATCTTCACACAGACTCCCCGAGAGAACGTGGGTGAGCATATAGTTCAGTGGTTTTACGAAACTCGTGCTGTTCCTTTTTTCCAGTCCTGCCGGCCACGTGGGAGAAGACTGTCCCCACCCCCTTCCCGGCAGGACTTGTGGTCAACTTTCAGAGAAGCCCCAACTCACAGAAGAGAAACACTATCTCTGTGCATCTTTCAACTGAACTTCTCATATCAACGGCCTGAGCATCTGTTCTTATGACTAAACGTCGTCTGTGTATCACTGATCTGAACTTCTCCTTGAGGTCTTTTTATTCGCTTCAGAGTTTCGCTTTATGGTAACAGCTGTATCGAGGCAGACATACAGCTCACCCCCTTCAAAGCGTACGAGTCAATGTTTTAAGCACTCACAGACTTGCACAGCCACCACCTCCACGATCCATCTTAGACCATTTCCATCAGCCCCGCAGGAAGTCCCCGTCCATCGGCACTCGCTCCTGTTTGCCCCCGCTCGCCTCTCTGTGTCTGCAGACTTGCCTGTGCTTCATAAGCCGTATCGGTGGACCCATAACCACACGTGGTCTCGTGTGGCTGGTCCCTGTCACTCAGCAAAGTGCTTTCACGGCTGTGTTGTAAGCACGTGTCAGTGCTGTTCATTTCTGTTGCTGGCGGACATTCCACGCTCTGCACAGACCGCATTTTATTCATCCATTCATGATTTTACCCATTATTTTCAGAAGTAATAAGTTTTGCCCATTTATTTTCTGTTCTACTACCATATTGGTGGTTGCCAAGGGCAGGGGGGGAAGGACCAATGGAGATGACTGCTTAACGGGTTTGGGATTTCCTTTTGGGATGGTTAGAAAGACTCAGAGGGCGGTGGGGAGGGTGTAGCTCAGGGGCAGAGCAGGTGCTTAGCATGCACGAGGTCCTGGGCTCAGTCCCCAGTACCTCTGTTAAATAAAAAGTAATAGTAATAAATAAATAAATCTAACTACTTCCCCCCCCCCCAAAAAAACCCCAAATAATAAATTTTTTAAAGTCTTGGAACAAGATAAAGGTGTGGGTGGCACAGGATTCTGAATATACTCAATGCTGTGAGTGTAATAAAAATTATCCATTTTATGTCAATTTTATCTGTAATGAGACAAAACATTCTTCTCTCACTGAACAAGATGAGAGTACATGCTTTAGTGCAATACTCACCATCACTTGACTCAATTATCTTTCCCAGCTACGTGAAAAGAGCTCAGCTGTGGACACGACTCCACATCTGGGGAAGATCTGGCCCAGTCTGAAGGGCCCTGCCAGCGACCGCCCTGTTCCTTCCTGTCTTTCCCGCCCCCGCCCTGCTTGGACTCCAGGCACCGCCTCCTCCCATGGGGCGCCTGTTCCCATAAGTGGAATTCATCATCACCGAAAATGCCCAAGTCTTTCCTCCTCCCTCCCCCCTTTTGAATGGCAATGCTCTCATGTGGCACGAACATAAACACTTCGCAGGCATGCACAGGAAGACTGCATCACGTTTCAGTCTGTCACCACTGGCTCCATCCCCCGGTCCCCACACCCAAAGCCAACCACTGACCACACTCTTCTATCTGTTCCCCGAATATTCAGGGTGGTCCTGTACACTTATCTCCTCTGGGTGGACAGTTATCAACATCTTGTAGATGCCGCTCTGAACCATTCTTTTTAGAAACGAATTAATACATTGTAGAGAGTGCTCTGGGAGTGGTGTGTGTAAATCCGTCTTAGACTTTTCAGCATAGTGCCCCCCTGCTTCAGAGTGTCCTCACGGACCTCTTCAGGGCTCTGTAACCTGGCGTTGTGTTAATTTCCAGACTTGCAACATTTCAAACCTCTCTGTGACAAATACCCTTACACACACACACCTAACGCACAGGGCTACGGGGGAACAATTACTCCTTTTCTTCTGGTAAGAGTTTGAGAATAGAACAGCTCAGGCAGAGCTCGCGGGCGTGGAGTTTGCAGTAAATGTTGGCGATCCCTCGTCACGTGGGTCGCTCCTCTTCACCCTTTGGAGTTTGATTTTAAGTCCTTCTCCAAATAAAGCCTTGACCGGTGACCCGACTCAAACAGGTCCTGCCCCTTTAACATCTATTATAATTGTTCAAAGTGTTTAACCAATCCTAAGTGCGCTAAAGATTTTTCTATTCCTACCTCTAACTTATCTGTCATACTTTTTACTCCTTAATCATTGGTCTCCCCACCAGACAACACATTCTTTGAAAGCAGAGGTTGAACATTTATCTTTTATCATCCTTATTGACACGCACAGGCAAGCACGTGCACACACACATACTCCCCCACATTCCTGCACACATGTGTGTCTCTACACAGGTCAGAATATATTTATACACAAATACAACCTGTAAAATAAACTATGTATATAATATGCACATTATAGATGCGTCACACAATGTATTCTCTGCATATTATATAAACATGTAACATGGCATGTGCATACGTGATGCGTGCGACACGTGTACACTGATGTGCGTAAGGAGACAGACAGCCTGCACCTACTGGGGAGGTGAATGAATGAATGAAATAGCAAAGGAAAGTCAGCTGAAGGTCCTTGAAGCAGACTACAGTGAGGGAAGGAACTGGCCAAGGGCGGGCAACGACAGGAGCCCCAGGTTTCCACTCTTTTGTGTTTCTGACCCTCAGGAACCCCTGGGCACCAACCTCTCATCTGTGGCCCAGGATGCCCAGCTGAGGTGGGACTCAGTCAGGACTCTCCTTTCCAGGAGGTTAGGCTCAGCTTGGGCCATTGCTCCAGGCTGGTAAGAGAGCAAGAAAGAGCTAAACTTCAAGGGTTTCCAAATACGTTCCCTCTCAGCTTGTGACACGGGGTGTGGCCAAACCCTTTCCTGTTATTAAGACCCAAAAGCTAAGTCTAAATACAAGGAAATCAGAGCCACGAGGGCTGCTGCCTCACCTGCATTTGCAGAAGCGGTTGTTATGAATGCAGATAAAAGCGCTGGCGTGGGGGGAGAGACTGAACAGTGCAGATCCTCGGGGAAATGCTGGGCTGAGAGGCTTTCGGCTGCTCACCTTCTCTGCTTCCTGATTCCCAGGGGCCCTGGTACTATCACCCATCAGCGCAGACTCCAGACTCCACGAGGGATCAGTAAGCTGTCCTGCTCCTCTTGGGGAGCACACGGGGCCTATGACCTGTCCGGGGGGAGGGGGTCTGGCTCCCTGGTCTGGCCGCTGTGTTGACTACGACCTGCCCCCCACTCGCTGCATGACCTCTCCGTCCCATCGTCCCCAGGGCCCCAACTCCAGGTTACACAGTGGAGACTGTCATCCACGTGGGTCTGTCTGGGTTGATCCCAGCGGTGCTGGGGGCTCAGGCGTGGCGCAGTCAGGGCAGGTCCCAAGGCTGAACCAAGAGGTAAACAGAATGGAGACGCACACTTCTCGGGGTCTGCAGAACCTTAGGACAGAGGCACAGAGACAAGGTTGTGAAGACAAAGGAGGTTCTGAAGAGCTGCAGGCAAGCTGTGCGAGCCCTGCTGAGGACGCAACGGCGGGGAAACTACCGTTGGTGCAGGAGGCAACGAGGGGGCGGGAGCGCTCCCTGGAAGAGGCTCCTCCACCCAAACCTTGTCCCGCAGCTTGGTGCCTCCTCCGAGTCTGGATCCTCTTATCCCCCACCCCACTCTGTCCCCATGAAGAGTCTGTCCCTCAGCCCACTCTGTCTCCTGCTCTGTCCCAACGCTGCGTGTCACAAAGGTCTTCTCTGTAACATCCACATCCCGCTGTGAGCCGCCAGGTCTCCATGCCCCCAGCCCTGAGCGCGCACACTCGGGTACTGCGGTTCAGCAACTGAGTCAATGGGCCAAACGTAGGTCCAGCCTGGAAGGCGCAGCCCAGGATGGTGTCTCAACACCTCGCCTGCGTTCCGCAGGCTCCTCTCTTCACCAGCTGCTTCCTGCGTGTCTCCTCCCACAGCACCTGGAATCAGCACTCTCCTGCGTGACCTCGGGCAAGTGACAGCTGGTCTGTGAGGCTCTGTTGCTTTCCCGTGTGAGGTGGTGATAACGCCTCGTTCAGGGCTGTGGTGTGGATTAAATGGGATTAACTCCAAGGTGATGAACACGTATCTGTTGTCACTGGTTCTTTGTTTTAATTTAAATATCCACTGTTGGGCAGAGGATGGAACAAGCGGCCTCTCACACACTAGTAGGTGTACAACGGCCTCGGCCAATTTAAGGAGCAGCCTGGACTTTTCTGGTTAAGGGGAAGGGACGTGCAGCTGTGGTCGGGCCGTCTTCCTCCGGGAGATTTGGCCCAGGGGACCCGGTGCGCTTATGCCTGAGGACACAGGCTTGGGAAGTGGGAGAGGGGCACTGTTTCCATGGGCTGAAACTACAAACAACAAAATCCTACCCACTGAAGAAGGACTAAGTGTGTTGGTGTTACCTTTCTACAATGGAATATCACGCAGCAGTTAAAAATTCATGAACTAGGACTACAAACCAAAACGCAAAAAAACAATGCAGATCAATCTTACCAACATAATGGTGAGTGAAAGAAGCCAAAAAGGACGCACATGTTATTGCCTTGCCAGAAAAAAAAATGCAAGTTTTGAAGCATGCAAAGGCATGAAAGCGATGAAAAAGGGATGAAAGGATTAACCCGATGTCTCGCGACGGTCCCAGCACAGATCGCAGGAGACCCGCGAGGCCGCTGCAGCGCTGGCTGCCTCGTGAACTTGCCTTTGGTCACACCTGCGTTTGAGTGTGGTTGCTATTTACAGTTGATGTTGTTTAATACTCTTTCTGCATGTTTTAGCCTTCTCAATACATAATTCAAAAACCACAGAGATGCACGCATGCAACTTCAGCATACGGCAGCGGGGGGTCATCATCATGGACGTGACAGCAGGAAACTGCCCGGGACGGCAGAGGGTCTGAGACCTCGACCCAGGCTCAGGTCTGGAGACAATCCAGTGACCTGGCTGGACCTTTAGTACCAACGGCCTGGGCTTGCTGGGGTGCACTTCTGACCTTTACGCTCTCACAGGAAGGGTCAGAGGTCAAGCACTTCACCTCGGTGGTCTGCTACTGCGTGCTGGTACCGAGACCCACGGGTTACTCTCTGGGAACTCTGAGAAAAATCCTTCAACTGAGTATTTCACATTCGAGACTCATTAAACTGGGATGGCAGGGTCGCTACCCTTAGAAACCTGCTGCTCCGTGTACACGGGTGATGTATCCACAATGCCGACCCTGACACCGGTTGTCACGCCCCTGTTCAGTGGTGGAGGGATCTGCACTCGCTGGACACATGCGTCTGGTATCTGGCCGGCCAAGTCCTACTGCAGACATCTGGTGGTTTGGTCTCCATACTGCCTTGGGTGACCGAGTGCAGAGCGGGTGTGGTGGTCAGAAAGCTCATGAAATACGCACAGAATAAAATGGAAATCAAGGAAGCCAGTCTGTCCCCCAGCAACCTGGAGATCCTCAGTGCTTTGGAAACGTGGTGTGTGTGGGAAAGAACAGACCAGTTGATGATCAAACAGCATTTTGATGGAAAACTGAATCCATTGCTTTCCTAACCCCCAGAAGACAACCTTAAAACGTGGAGTACTTTTTTAAAAATATGTGGAAGTTCTAGAGCAAATTCACACATTGTCTTTCAGGCAATCCTAGCTTAACATCTTCTTGATCATCTTGTCAACCTAACCTGTCACTGCGCACACAATGAGCACCTTGTAAATGAAGGAAAACAATGTTAAAACACAGAATTTCCCTGTTCAAGGGCCAACAGCCTTTCAACTAAAGGAATTTAAAATAGTCTGTGCTCCATCATCAAACATTCTACAAATAAAAAAGGCTGGGGAGGGTGTGGCGAGAAGGGACCCCTCCTGCACTGTTGATGGGAATATAATTTGGTGCAGCCACTATGAAGAACAGCATGGAGAGTCCTTAGAAAACTAAAAATAGTTACCATACGACCCAGCAGTCCCACTGCCGGGCAACTGTCCAGAGGGAACCTTACTTCAAAAAGTTACCTGCACCCCAGTGTCCACAGCAGCACTATTTACAGTAGTCAGGACATGGGAGCAGCCTAAAGCCCACAGACACACGGATGGATAAAAACGATGTGGCATATACACACACACACAGACACACACATGCACACACATGCACACACATGTACACACACACATATACAAACACACACGTACACACACATACACATAGACACACACATACAATCACACGTACACACATACACACACATATATACAAACACACATGTACACACACATACACACACATACACAGACACATGTACACACATACACACATGTACACACATATATACATACACACATATGGACACATACATATACACAGAGACACACACACACACACACACACACTGAAATACTTCTCAGCCATAAAAGGAATGAACAATGCCATGTGCAGCTACAGGGATGTTTGTAGAGATGATCATACTAAGCACGTCGGACAGAGAAAGATAAATCTCATATGATGTCACTTATATGTGGAACCTTTAAAAAATACTACAAAGGAACTTACTTACAAAACAGAAAACAAACTTACGGTTCCCAAAGGGGAAACGTAAGGGAGGGATAAATGGGAGTTTGTTTATTTATCACCAGGGACACACTGTTACATACAAAACAGATAAACAACAAGGCCCTACTCTGGAGCACAGGGAGCTGTATTCAGTATCTTATGATAATCTCTAATGGAAAAGAACCTGAAAAAGAATATATACACATGTGTGTGTATATATATATCTGAATTACTTTGTTGTACACTTGAAACTAAGACAACATTGTGCATCAAATATATTTCAATAAAAATAAATAAATAAAATGGCGTGTGCAGCAGCGAGCCTCAGTGCGCTCTGACGCTCGCACGCTGGGCGTGGGATGGTCAGCCGAGACTAGAAGGTCCCGTCTTCCGTGGGGCCCAGTGCAGTTAAAGAATGGTTTTGAATCAAGCCCAGAATGCATTCTACTCTGAGACAAATTTCCTTTCAGTGCCACTTGACTGACAGTCTGAAGACAGGAGTGAGGACGCCACGCAGACGGGGGAGAAAGCCAGAGACTGGGACGGGCTCGGAGCGCCCCGGCTGCAGGGAGAGTTGTCCACACAGAGAGGCCTCCACAGGCTGGCATTCTGGGGTTCCCCGTGGCACAGTAAACTGGGGCTGACGCTGTTCCACTCAAGGTCCTGGGCCCCGCGTATGGGAGCCACAGGGGCATCCTTGAGGGGGGCACTGTCCAGGTGATTTTCAGACCCACAGAGCTGCCAGCCAGAGCTGGCAGGAAATCAGCAGGTCACCCAGAGACATACAAACAGCGGCTAACTTCATGGGCCGGAAAGCCTAGATTCAGGGGGTTCAATGCGGCTTCTGCTACCTTGCCTCCAGCCCACCTGAAGGCCTCCAGGGTCTGAAGACAACTAACTTCACATCCGCGTCAGTCCCCGCTTCCTCACTCCCCGCCCATCCTGAGCTTCAGCTCTGAGGTTAGAAGGTCCTCTCACCCTTTTAAGGAGGTCAGCGCTGAACAGTGGTTAGTCACCTCCTACATCAGGCCACCAGTCCCGATCACGTCAGGCCACACCTATTAGAAGTGCTGGGACTCTGGCTGCACGTGGAGCCTGGACGTACTTCTCACGTCAGCTGTCTAACAAAGGAACCCACGGCCGGCGTGTGACATCCGCTGCCCGAGGGAGGAGGCGAAAGAAACGGCCCTCGCTGCTCCCTGCACCTTTCTGCACCTGCTCGGGGACCGCAGAGCTCAGAGGAGAGGGGCCTGGAGTGGAGGTGGCTGTGGTACAGGAGGAGACACGCAAGAATGCTCTGGAAGGCCAAAGAAAGACGGGCAACAACCAAAGGGCCTCCGGCCCTAGATGTCAACTGGTTCCATCAGCTCTTAAGGAAACTTCCAGAAATCCTGGCCTCGGAGAAAGAATTTATTCCTACTGTGTTTTCCGCCTGTTGTGTGCTTTTAGATTCTCATTTTGTAGTGTCATGGGCTCTCCAAATTACACATATCTTTACAATTCTTGCATTTACACAAAATTAACATTGTTCTCTATGGGTTAGGAGATCAAGGGAGTTGCCCCCCCCCCCCCGCCCCCAGAAGGAGGGGTGGGATGTTATGATTTAGAATGGACCAGAGCCAGTCTGTCTGGTTTTGCTTTTACTGAGCTTTGGCAGTGCAGGACCCTGCCCTCACACGCATGGCGGTTGTCCTGCTCCGACAGGGCGCTGAGAGGAAAGCAGCGCGGGAAGGCGGGCCGAGCCAGCTCTCTGGAGGCCGGGACCCCGGGAGAACGGGCGTGCGCGGACCTCGGGGAGCCGGGCCGACACGGGCGCGGTGGGAGTGGGCGTCGCGGGGGGAGGCGGACCGGGAAGCCCGAGAGACTCCAGGACGAGGGTCACTCAGCAGGAAAGAAATCGGTTAAGTAGTTGCTATGAAAGCCATTTACGTGAACCAACCGCTTTCAGAGGCGCAAGCGAGTCCCCACCTGCGCTCGAATATCGACAGTGACAAGAGAGCAACCTGGCGGAATGAATGTAGCGAGAAACGTGCAAAACCCAACCCCTGCGAGCGCACCCCTCAGACGTTTCCGGACGCTGCGAAACGTAGATCTGAGCGCGTCGAGGCCTGCCGTGTCCGTGGGCGGCGCTTGGGCTCAGCCTCGTGAGCGCGGCAGCCCTCCCGAGGCGGCGCTGTGGGCGCACGTCCGTCCTCGGAGTCCACCCACAGCTCTTCTCCTTGGACTAGACGAGTTGACACGAGCTCCCCACGGAGAAATAAGACGTGAGCCTAGTAGGGAGACCCCGCAGGAGCAGAGCTGTGCGGGCGGCGGGGACCAGCGCGCCCTGAGCCCTCGGGGGCCCGGGGAGACGGAGCCCGCGCGCGGCTGCTGAGCGCGGCGGGAGAAGCGCGAGGACCGGCCGCGCTTCGCAGGCGGCTCCGGGCGGTGCGCGTCGCGGACCCTGTGACTCACCTGCGAACGGACGCTCCTGGGAGCGGGGAGGCGGCGGCCACCGCGCAGGCTCAGCAGCTGCTGAAATTGTTCAGTGGAAGTTTCACGAGGAACATGCTACGCGCACGCGCTCCGAGTTCTCCCCACAAACCGATGCCGAGTCACAAAGGGCAAATAACAGCTTTACCGTGCAGAACCCCGGGCCCGCCGAGTCAGCCCAGATCCGGAAAGCCCAGGTCCCCAGCGAGGAGGAACAGGGACGGTGTGGCCGGAGAGGCATCCGCCCCAAATAACTGGGAAGCGGTTTGGGCAAACCTTCTCACAGGAAGCAGAGCAGCACCTTCCCCACATGTCAGTCTCCGCTGCCGTCCCACAGAAGATGTGTGACTTCTGCTTTTTCAGAAAACAGTTCCTGCCTGTCATGAACCCCGGTTCTGTGCTCCACACTTTGTCCAAATGTGCCAACAAGTGAAGAGAGCCCGATGCTGGGTTTAGAGCTGGACGGTCAGAAGATTCACGATTTACGTTGTGGTCCAGCTTCTGGCACTTGGTGAGAAGTCCATGGGGATGGACGGGAAGGCACGGTGTTCTGACACCTGCCAACAAGTCTGCCTACTGTTTGTCAGCATTAGCATTTATACTCAGTTATTTTAGAAGAGCTGCAGGTAAAGTAAACTAACAACACGAAAAAGAGGTTACCTACTGCAAGCTCAGCCCCTCTCCCAGACGTCAGCGGTTTGTGTCCGTCTCCAGACCCTCCCGGGTCACAGAAGCCTGCTTGGATTAATGACAGTTACGAGCGCAGGAACGGAGCCCCTGGGCGCCTTCCTTACAGCCTTGGTCACGCTGGTGATGAGAGCGGGGCCCGGGGGGGATGAGGGGGGGACTCCGGGGAGACAGAGAGCAGGACGCACCAGGAGGGAAGGTTTGCCCAAACCGCTTCCCAGTTATTTGGGGCGGATGCCCCTCCGGCCACACCGTCCCTGTTCCTCCTCGCTGGGGACCTGGGCTCCGGACTGGGCTGACTCGGCGGGCCCGGGGTTCTGCACGGTAAAGCTGTTATTTGCCCTTTGTGACTCGGCATCGGTTTGTGGGGAGAACTCGGAGCGCGTGCGCGTAGCATGTTCCTCATGAAACTTCCGCTGAACAATTTCAGCAGCTGCTGAGCCTGCGCGGTGGCCGCCGCCTCCCCGCTCCCAGGAGCGTCCGTTCGCAGGTGAGTCACAGGGTCTGTGACATGCACTGCCTGATGACAAGCTAACCAATAATGGATATTAGTCTTCTCAGTGGCATGTTATCAATTTATTAATATATAGTTAAAATAAGCAATAATCAACTAAGCAGTTACACCTTATTAAAATGTAATTTTCATTATGCAAGTGTGCATTTATTGTGTTCTACGAACTGGAATGCAGTCTAAGAAGTGCTGATGACTTGACAGTGAGAAGATGTGGCTTATAATTTCATGGGCCCTTTTATTTGCTTCACTACTTTGTTTATTCTACCGAATCATGATGACAAATTGTGAAATATACTCCCTTCCCTATCAGGGACAATTTGTTTAGACATTGAATACGCAGGTAGCATAAACCTGGTCTGAAATGCAGAACGAGCCACTTCCTTGAAGGTCCTGCATACAAGGTGGGAAGACTCTGCTGGGGTCTGCAGGTGAGGCCTTGGGGAGGTGGGAGCTTAGGAGTGAATCAAGGCTGAGACGGGAGTGGCGACTCACCACCACACCTGAAACAGAGGAGGAATTCCTTATGAGAGAATTGGGGATGAGGTGTTCCTCTCAACATGGCCATTTATCCAGGGAGGAGAGAGAGCCATAAACTGTGTACATTTCTGCAGAGAACGATCCTGCTTTTGTGAAACAGCTCCTGAGTTGTTACTGGCGATGAGGAAAAATAATGAATTTCTCTATAGCAGGACAGTCGAACTAAGTCAAAATCAAAACACGTATAACATGCCCCCAATGCGTCCCCGTACAGACCTCCTCAGGGCAGCGAGAGGTAATCAACCTCTGGGGAAAATGGTCCCTTTCTTCTGACACCAGCATTGTAAGTCTTAAGATTAGTATTTCTTTCTCCTCCTGCACAGAGCATCACAGGGACCTAAAGGCTCACTCTGTAAATGCATCAACATCTCTCATACATTTTAGGTATAACGTTAACCTGTCAATAAGATACATGATTCTTTGTATCAAAAATGTGTCAAACTGCATCCCATGGCACAGTTCTCAGAATTTCTGACAGTCTGTCTCCCAGGTTACAATCCCAAGTTTGTCTCAAATAAAATTCTATTTCTTTCTTCTTAGCTTGATAACTGAATTTTCGTTGACACAGGCTTCAGTGCAGACTGAATGCTTGGCCACAGCAAAGTCTCTACATGGCATGAGATGCCCATCATGGCCCAGGAGCCGGCTGCCCACCCAGCCTGACACAGGTCTCCCCAGCAGCACCCCGTCTTCAGATGGAAGTGGTTTATATGTGATGTGGTCAACAAGTTCCTGAAGGCAAGCAGTAAGCACAATAATGACCCCGTAAATACGTGCACATCCAATCCTCGGAATCTGAGAACGTGTCACCTCGCATGGCAAAGGGACTTCGCAGATATGAGTAAGTTGAGGCTCTGGAGACGGGGAGACACCCTAGTTTATCCAGGGGGTGTCTTGTGTCACCACCTTATGAGGCAAAGAGGGAGGCAGAGGAGTCAGAGCCAAAGAGCACGTACGTTGAAAGCAGCGGTTAGAGAGATGTGTTCTGAAGACGGGGGTTGGGGGGAGAAGCCACGGGACACGGCAGCCTGTGGAAGTTTGAAAGGCAAGGGAACAGATTCCTCCCCGAAGCCCTCAGGAGGAACACAGCCTGAAAGCAAGTCGATTTTAATCCAGGGGTTTCCAGCTTGGACTTCTGCCATCCAGAACTGCAAGGTAGTAACTCTGGGTGGCTTTACCCCACCGGCCGGCGGTACTGGCACAACAGAAACAGGAAACAAGACAGATTTTTTTCCCCTAATCTGAGCTCTGCAAGCGCAGGGTTTGAATCTGTCGTGTCCGGGGATGTCCCTCCAGGCAGACGGCAAACTCCCAGTAAGTATGTGTTGATGCTTGGATGTAAAAGGGCTTCAGGCCAGGAAGGCAGCAGCTGATGGGTCAAGCGAGGCTTCAGATGTGGTCAGAACATGTGCAGAGGCCTGCTGCCCACCCCAGCCCTGAGGAGAGGAGGGCTTGGCTCCCGGGGAGGGGCAGTTCCCCTTCCCGTGGGGCTGCTGACGTGACAGCCCATGACGGGAAAACCAGCCTCCCTGCGGACACACCCTGTGGGTCTCCGTGCTGAGGGCACCGTGTCTCCTCCATCTGCACAGCCTGGACCACAGGGAGGAGGCGCCATGACCCCCACCCTCACGGCCCTGCTCTGTCTCGGTGAGATTGAGGAGGGGAGTGCGGTCCTGGTCTGGGAGGGACCCTCCCACAGCCAGGCCTGCTCTGTCAGGAGACCCCAGGGCTCAGGGCGCTAGGGGGAGGGGAGGTTCTGCTCAGGGTTCAGGGTGAATCTCTCACAGGGACCTCTCTTCCAGGGCTGAGTGTGGGCGTGAGGACCCAGGTGCAGGCAGGTGAGTCTGTGCCCAGGTGTCCCCGCTCCCCCCTCCTCATTGTGGGGACGGGGCAGCCCCTCCCCGGGCAATGGGGATGGGGAACAGCAGCTCTGGGCTGAAGGAAGGGGAGGCTGTGGGGTGTGGGGCTGAGAGCTGGGGGATGGGGGTGGGAATGTCTTGTGACCCCAGCCTCTGATTTCCTTCCAGGGACCCTCCCCAAACCCACCATCTGGGCTGAGCCAGGCTCTGTGATCCCCTGGGGGAGGCCCGTGACCATCTGGTGTCAGGGGACCCTGGGGGCCCAGGAGTTCCGTCTACATAAAGAGGGAAGCCTAGCCCGCTGGGACACACAGCGCCCACTGGAGCCCGGGGACAAGGCCACGTTCTCCATCTCATACATGACAGAGCACAACACAGGGAGATACCGCTGTTACTATCACAGCCTCACCGGCAGGTCACAGGACAGTGATGCCCTGGTGCTGCGGATGTCAGGTGAGGAGCTAGCGGGTCAGTGAGGGACCCAGACTCTGCACAGGCCCTGCTGGGGGAGCCCCAGGGGTGATGCTGGATCAGGGGGGTGGGGTCCCCAGGGAGGGACAGACAGGGAGAGACAGGGGGTGGGCAGGAGATGCGGGTCCTCAGAGAGGCCCTGCTAAGTCTTAGCTCAGAACCAGGTGGGCCAGCAGCCCCTCACCCCTTCCTCTCTCTAGGATGGCTGCGTGGCATCCCCTCCCTCTCGGTGCAGCCGGGCTCCATGGTGGCGTCAGGACAGAGTGTGACCCTGCTGTGTCAGTCAAGGATCTCCATGGACACCTTCCTTCTGTTCAAGGAGGGGGCAGCCCATCCCCCGCTGCGTCTTAGATCAAAGTTCCAAGGTGGGCAGTACCGGGCCGAGTTCTCCCTGAGTCCTGTGACCGCAGCCCACGGGGGGACCTACAGGTGCTACAGCTCACTCAACACCTCCCCCTACCTGCTGTCACAGCCCAGTGACCCCCTGAAGCTCCCGGTCTCAGGTGAGGGGCTCCAGCCTTGTCCTCTCTGTGTGCTGATGGTCAGCTCTGAAGGAGACCCCCTTTCGAGGATGGGAGTGAGGGGGGCTCCAAAGGAGGGTCAACCCAAGAGGGATTCGCCCTTCAGAGGGACGGAGGGGAACAGGGCCTTCCCACCCTGCCCTTCCCACGTCCCTGTCACCAGGCCTCAGGTGGGAGGAGGGAGGAAGCCGGGGCGGCCCCAGGGCAGGTACAGCAGAAGAGTGTGAGCAGAGATGGGGTCCCTGGGGAAGCTCCAGCCCCTCACTCAAGGACAGTCCTTTTACCCAGGATCCTCTGGGAACCCCCAGCCCCACCCAAGGGCACAACTGCACACTGGAGAGTCCCTGGGCTCTGCCCAGTGAGTGGACACCTCACTCCAGGCCTGTCTCTTGAGGTCCTCACTGATCTGACTCCTGCTCTCAGTCTCAGCACAGCTTGTGTCCCCGGGGTGGGGGGCTGGGAGCCGGGCAGAGATGCGGGGGGACCACAAGGCTCCAGGGGCTCTCAGGCCGGGTGGATGAAGGGTGGGGGTCATGGAGAGGGAGATGTTGGGTCCACCCTGGGGGAGGAGCAGCAGGGCTGACGTGGGGAGGAGCACCCCCCTGCCCCTCACCCCTGTCCTGACCCCCACGAGGCCCTGAGAACCGGCTCCTCCCTCCCATGGAGTCAGGCCCGCAGACACGTAAGTGAGGGTCTCCGTGGGAGGTGGTGGTGGGTACTTGGGGGGCAGGGCTGAGTGATGCCCTCAGTTCAGGCACCTCTGGAGATGCAGAGTTGGAGACCCCCTTCCCCAGCCTGGGCCTCAGTTTCCCCATGTGTAAAAGGTGAGATCTGGCCCAGGGCTTATATTTCCTTCAGTTCTCACTTCTGGCTGTGATCCCCCGGGAGAGGCGGCCTCACAGGGAGGCCCCAGGACGTGACCTGATGGGTCTGTCCCCTCTGCAGCGGTGATGCTGACACTGTCCTGGGGGGAGAGGAACGGGCAGGACAGTGGTCTGGGGCGTCCAGCCCTTTCCCTTCAGCTCAGGGAGCTCAGCCCGAGGGGAAGGAGCACGGGCTGGAGTCAGACCCCGGGTCCAGTCCCAGCTCTGCTGCTCCTGCCATGGCAACCGGGCAGGTGGCTTCTGAGTCTCAGGTTCATGGTCTGTGGGCTCCCTGGTCCCACCGTGCTCACAGGCTGCTGTGACATGAGGTGAAATGATGGCCTGGGTTTCCCAGAGCTCAGGAGGGCAGACCCCAGCTCAGCACAGACCTTCCCAGGGGCGTCAGGGCCCCATAGGGTGGGTCAGACCCTGGGTGGGGAAGCAGAGTCCACCCCCCAGCCTGCCCTCCCCCAGTCCCTGCTGCAGCGAGGGAGGGGAGGGTAACAAGGAAGGACCCTCAGCTCCTGATGAGACTCTCCAGGCCCCCCCACTGATGAGGAGTCCTCAGAAATGAAGCTGGTGTCCGCCTGGGGGGCAGCACAAGGGGGGTTCACGGGGCCCCAGTCTTGGGATCCAGCCAGCGCTGCCACACCCAGGCTGGGTGGCCCATGTCTTGTGACTCTCCTCTCTGTGCCTCAGTTTCCTCGTCTGCACAGGAGTGGGGTGGGGGTGATGATGATGGGGGATGGGGAGGGGTTGCATGATTGTCCTGAGGGTTAGAGATGATTGCATGGACTACAGACATCCCACACGTCTGGGACACAGTACATGCTGAATTAAATGGCACTGTTGGCTCATTCATGATGTCCCCCAGGAGGTGCCCCAGGTCTCAGGTGGTACGTGAACGTTCCGATCACAGGCTCAGTGGCCTTCGTCGTCATCGTCCTCCTCCTCCTCCTCCTCATCCGCTATCTGTGTCAGGAAAGACGCAGGAAGTCAGGTGAGTAGGGAACGGGGGGACCCTGGCCACTGGAGGAGGTGGGCTTATGGCACCAGCCAAAGGAGAACCAGAGGTGGGCAAGGTCAGCTTAGAAAATTGGTTTTTCCACAGTATGGAGTTTTCTCAAAAACTAAAAATAGAACTACCGTATGATACAGCAATTCCACTGCTGGTATGTATCTGAAGAAAAGGAAAACACTAATTTAAAAAGAAGCTTACACTCCAATATTCATATAACCCATAGCCAACGTATGTGAGCAACCCAAGTGGCCACCAGCAGATCAATGGATAAAGAAGATGTGGTGTCCATGTATTCAATGGAATATTACTCAGCCGTAAAAAGAATGAACTTCTGCCACTTGCAACAACGTGCATGGACCTAGACAATGTTATGCTTAGTGAAATAAGTCAGAGAAAAACAAGTGCTCTATGTTATCACTTATTGTGGAATCTATAAAATAATACAAATTAATGTTTATGCAGAACAGTAATTGACTCACACATATAGAAAACTAGTGGTTGCCAGTGGGGAGAGGGAAGGGGGCCAGATTAGGGGTGTGGGATTAGCAGATGCAAGCTGCTATGTATGAAACAGATAAGCAACAAAGATACACTGTGTCAAATAGGGAATTACAGCCATTATTTGGTTTAGATGGAGTATAATCTATAAAAATACCGGATCACTATGCTTATACACCTGAAACTAATATAATCCTGTAAATGAGCTATATACTCCATTAAAAAAAATTAGAGTCTCAGATCTGAAAATCTAGGAAGAAAACACCTAATGTCAGCTCACATGCACAAATGTACGGTGTTTCCATCTTTTTCAATCTCATGAAACACTGAAACATATATGCCCCTTCTGGGTGCAGGCGGGGGCTCCACCCCTGAGAGATCTCAGGGAATGAGGGCAAGTGTCACACCCTCTGTTCTGCCCCAGCAGATGCCGCCGAGAACGACACACAGCCTGCGGAGGGGGTGCAGCTGGACCATCAGGTGAGACCCCTGCTCCCGTCCAGGCCACCAGAGGCCTTCTTGTTGCCAAACTTAGTCCCACGGACACTCCTCTGTCTTCACATCCCAGCTCCCAGCGGCTCCCACACTGACCTCTCCTGGGCTGCCTGGTCATGTTCTGCTCTGACTCCACCCCTCCACTTTCCTCGTGACCTCATGGCCCCTCCTTCGGGGTCCCCTCTCCTGGCTCCTCGTCCTCTGTCTGACCTTCTGCTGTTGGAGCGTAGCCCCACGTCTCAAGAGGATGCATGAATAAGTGCACCTCCCCAGGTCCCCTAGGCTCTCCTTCATTCATTCACCCAGCAAAGGTGCACAGGGCGAGCAGCAGCCCCCCAGCTCCCTGGCGGTGCTGCCGGTGCAGCCGTGAGCACACTGTGTCCACACTCCTCGAGCTCACCTGGTGGGTGAGAGAGACTATATGCAAATTAGCAGGTAGTGTCCTAGAATGCAAGGTCCTGATAGGGAAAGTAAAGCAAGAGAAAGGGACAGAGAGCATGGGGGGCAGGGCAGTAAGTGCAAAGGTCCTGAGGCAGGGACATGCTTTTGCAGGAACATGGGCTGTGTGGCTGGAGCCAAATCAGCAAGAGATAACATGTTAATACAGAAATCAGAACCGTAGAGAGCAGCCAGAGACACCAAGGTGTCAGGAAGCCCCTGGAGATTCTGTCAGGAAAGTGACCTGATCTCATTTAAGGTTTTAAAGCATCACTCTGGCAACAGAGTGGAGAACTCACTGGAGGAGATCACAGTGGGTCCAGGAGGTGCTGCTCCTGTCTCACTGTCTCCCTCCAGCAGAACAGGCAGGATGGAGGCCCCCGGGATGGGACGTACCCTCAGGGAGGGACATACACCCAGGTGAACCACTCAAGATCAAGACTAAGGTGAGGAGTCACCAACTGTCTTTCTCCCCTGTCCGGGGGACTGCTGGACACAAAGGACAGACAAGCAGAAGAGTACAGTCAGAGGGACAGTCAAGTGGGTCCCATCCTCTCCAGCCCTCTGGCTCCCCCCCCCAACCCAACCACACACCTTCCCTCTCTCCCCCTACTGCAGGCTGCCCCATCTACATGCCCCCAGGATGTGACCCACTCGACTCTCAGATGGGAGACGATTGCAGCCCCTCCATCCCGGTCGGGGGAGCCCCCGGCAGAGCCCACCTTGTACGCCACACTTGCCATCCACTAGTCCAGGGGACCCAGAGCCCGCGCTCCAGGTGGGGGACTGCAGGGACGCCGGAAGGCGCAGGACCTGCCCGCAGTGGACACCACCTGATGGCCACCAGCCGACCTGGACTCCTAACACAGACCGCAGGAGCCCCTGGGGCCCTTTGGGAGTCACCTGATTCTACCATCAAACATAGTTAATACCTTTACATGGTGGAAATAATTCAAAAGACTTCTCCGTTATCAATGTGCGAATTAAAAATCAAAACTAAAGTGAGATGATGTGTCCAATGAATGATGACATAAATATCACACGTCCCACCTGTCGGTCAAGGAAGCTAAGAACCAGGAATGAATACATCAGGAAAGCCTTTTTAAGATCAATGACCTAATGTATCATGACACAAATTTAGGGAAAGAACAGCAAGTTATTCTAAATGAAGGTAGAAGGAGCGGATTCATAATGACAAGAGTAGCTAATAACGAAGACAGACAGAAAGTAGAGAGAAATCAGTTAAAGCAAAACAATTCATTCTTGGAAACTTTAATGATGTTTATAAACGCTAAGCACAATGGCCAAGGGAAAGGCCAGACGGCGCACGTTCACTGTGTCAGGAAAGACGCTGCAGGCAGCGCCACCACCCGGAGACTTGTGAAGACAGTAACAGAACATAGAAACCATGTGATGCCCAGTGTGCAGAGCATGTAGATGAAATGGGCATCTTTAAATGTACAATGTACTAAACGGACGTAAGAATAAATGGAAAATCTGTCATCATTTTATACGTCCAGTAAATACATTGACTCTAGCCCATAATTGCCCCACAACTGAGCTACGTAGAATCTTAAGAAGTCAAACTGTGAGAAAGAGAGATTAGAAAGGTGGTTACCAGGGTTGCAGCAAGCGGGGAGGGGAGGTGTTGGTCAGAGGGTACAAAGTTCCAGTTACGAAACAAGTAAGGTCGGGGACCTAATGTACAGCCTGGTGATTAGAGCTGACAGCACTGTATCCTATTCTTGAGCGTCGTGAAGAGAGTGGACGCTAAATGTTCTCACCACAAAAAAGAAATGGCAACTATGTGACGGGATGGAGGTGTTAAGTGATGCTACGCTGCTGATCATTTTGCAACGTGTTCAGGACGCTTCATCTGTGATTGCTTCCAAACACTTGTGCACCTACGAAACACCCCACTGCCTGCGCGTGCACGCGCGCGCGCACACACACACACACTCCAAAACTGCACAAACTTCTCCTGAGAATAGAAAAAGAAGAAATACACGGCAACACACTTTATCAGGCCAGGAAAATATTCACACCAAAACCTGGCAAGGGATTGAGAAAACGGGAAAGTCACGGGGAGATTTCTCATGTGAGCTCTGCTGCAAATCTCTAAACTAAGTATTCACAGAGAAGATTTAGTCATCTATAAAAAGGACATAGTGCATGACTATACTGTGGGGTTTTTTTTTTTTTTGAAGGATACAGTAGCTTAAGATTTTTTTTTAAATCCATCAATGTAATTTAACACATTATTCAAACAAGCAAAAAATAATCATCTCACAGATGCAGACGAGTCTTTTGATAAAACATACCAGCAATTCCTAATGAAAATAAAAACTTATCAGCAACAGAAGGGCATTTCCTGTACTGGATGAGGGCATGTTTGACCATCAACACTGGACATCATTAGTAAAGGTGAGAACCTGAAACCCTTCCTCTATAATTGTCAATGGTGCAAGTATGTTCCCTGCGACCCCTTCTGTGACCACGGCCCTGGAGGTCCCAACCAATTCAGTAAAGCAAAGTGGTAAGCTCTGAAGTGGGTAAGAATAATGCTGTATCAGTCAGTGATTACACGGTTGTGTGCAGAGAAAATCCAAAATAATATCAAGATGTATTAGTCCAATTAGAAAGGTGTTTTCCAGCATCACTGGATACATGCTCGATATATAAAATTCAACCACTTCTCAGACTTCCAGTTCTGGACTGAGATGAAGCAAATAAATGTCTCCTTCTTTCTGGACTTCATGGCTGTGAGCTTGAATGCATGTACTGACCTCCTAGAACCAACTATAAGATACTAAATTTTTGTGGTTTTAATCCGCTGAGCTTGTGGTAATTTGTGGAAAATGAAAACTGATGCAACCCCTTAAATTTCCCTTTGGTTACGTTTGTATAGTATGTTTTTCATCCTTCCACTTTTATAATGTGGGAACATACACATCCCATAACATTTACCACCATGTAAACATTATTAAAGTGCAGAATTCAGTGGCCGTAAGTACATTTGTCAAGTTAGGCCATCATGACCACTGTCCATTTTCCGGAACACTTTCATTATCACAAACAGAATCTCTGCCCCCATTAAACAGCAGCCCCCGTGCCCCTGCCCCCGCCCCTGCCGCCCCCACTCTGGCCCCCGCTGGCGGGGGTCTGGCCGCTCTACGCGGTGCGTGGACGTGAAGCCATGCGCCACGTCGCGTCTGGTTTATCTCACGTTAATGTTGCTGGGGCTCGAACACATTGCTCGCCCTTTTACTGTTACCCGTTCTCAGCACTGTGTTAGAAGGGCGCTTCTTCTGGACTGCATGGTGTAGGGTTCTGTTTGTGGCTGTTTTCTTGAAACAATCCTTGAACCTTGGTCTTACGTGCTGTGTTGAGTCCATTTACACATAATGTAACTCCTGCTGTGTTATTTAGACTTGCCACTTTGTTTTCTTTTTTATGTCTGTCCCCTTTGCTTGTTCTCCTGCTTACCCTTTCCTGACTTTTCTTGGATTTAAAAACTATTTTTAATATTCCATTTTAATTATTCAGTTGCTGCTAGACTGAACCTCTTTGAATGCTACTTAAGTGGCTCTCCTACATATTATCATGAACATTTCTGACCTGTCAAGTGAGAGTGTTTTAGCTCTTCAAGGGAGATGCAGAAGTCCTACCGGCACGCACGTCCCTTTACCCTCACCGCTGTACCACATGGTTATTATGTGGGTTATACCTACATACACCTGCAGGGTGTGGAGGGGCCCATGGGAACGGGTCCAGCTGGCGGAGTTCTCCCCACACTTCCTGCTTCAATCTAACACTGCCCCCTCATCTGGGGGGAGCACAGCGGGTCTGGGCTGATGGTGGCCAGTCTGGGAGGGGCTGCGGGGTGACAGCGGGGGACACTGAGGGGAAAGGGGCACCCCTGACACTTCAGGTCTGATTCCTTTCCAGGTGACCTCCCCAAACCTTCCATCTGGGCTGACTCAGGCCCCACGGTCACCAAGGGGAGCCCTGTGACCATCTGGTGTCAGGGGTCTCAGTGGGCTGATCTCTCCAGGAGTGTGCAGGAGCCCTCCCTCAGCCCAGCTGGTCCAGTGGTACTCTCTGGGAACAGCCTGCCCCGCCAGTGTCACTCAGAGGCCTGATTTGACAGATTCCCTCTCACCAAGGATGAAGGGCTCACCCCACTCAAAGCTGTCAGGCAGCGCAGCCCCGACTTCCCCCGGGCTCTATGAATCACACCCATGGGGGTCCGTACAGATGCTACAGTGGACATTACCATTCCTACGCATGGTCAGCCCCCAGCGACCCCTGGACTTCCTCATCACAGGTGAGGAGCCCCTGTCCTGCCCCATGTCTTCATTGTCAGCTCAGACTGCTGGGCCCAGGGTGACCCCTGGTGGTGAAGGGGTCCAGGGAGAGCAGCCTGGAGGAGAGGCTGAGATGGGTCCATGGTCGACCAAGAAAAATGGAGTGGGAGCATGGAGATTAAAGAGACCACACAGAGGAGCTGGGAGGAGCTGAGAGGGAGTTACAGACACGGTCCCTAGAGAGAGGATGGAGGTCCCTCAGCTCAGGGTCCAGGTTGTGTGTAGGGGAGGAGGGTGGCTCTCTACAGATCATGATGTTCCTCTCCCCAGGAATGTACAAGAAACCCTCCCTCTCAGCCCGTCCAGGGGCCTTCGTGCCCTGGGGAGGGAACGTGACCCTGCAGTGCAGCTCTGAGACCTGGTCAGATGCCTTCCTTGTCCCAGGAGGGGTCACTGTCTCCTACCCAGCACCTTCGTCTGCAGGACGCAGCTGCACCCTTTCAGGCCAACTTCAACTTGAGTCCTGTGACCTCAGCCCACAATGGGACTACAGGTGCTACAGCTCACACAGCACCTCCCCCTACCTGCTGTCACTCCCACTGACTCCCTGGAGCTTCTTCTCTCAGGTGAGGAGCCCCCTCCCCCTATCCATTGAAAATCCAGACTCTCAGCTCACAGCCCTGTCCCAGGAGAGCTCTGGGCTGGATGGGAAGGAGGGAGCAACAGGGACGTCAGCCACAGATGACCCCTCCCCCACTGAGGGATGGATATTACAGGGGGGGTCCCCTCCCTTTCCACCACTTACCCCCCTCCCCAGGGTCCAGGCAGTGCTAGCTGGGTGCAGAAAAGAGAGTGAAAGTGTACAGCTCTGAACTTTGAGGAAATACATGGAGCTAAAAATAGCATGAAGAGCCAGCCACACCCCTACATCCTCCATCTGTTCTTGTTTAAGGCAGCACTGAGGTGGTCAGACCCTCACCCACAGGCACAAACTGCCCATCTGCTGAGTAACAGTCCTCTTAGCCTAGAGGAGACAGTCTCCCTGGTCCTGGCCTGAACTTCTGTTTACCCGTCCCCACTAAGCATTTACAGAAGGGCCTGTTCCCACAGGCCCTGAGGGTGGGGGGAGGAATGAGGGGAGGGGCTTCCTGTCTCAGTATAACTGCCGTCACTGGGACTACCGGCTGGTCCGTGCGGGGAGAAGTGCCTGCAGGGGAGGATGCCCCGCTGAGGAGCGGGAGCCCCGCCTCGCCTCTGTCCGTGGTGCTGAACTCCAGGCGCCGCTCCGAGTCGCCCCGGCACCTGTGGAATCAGACGCGCAGTGCGAAGGGCAGTGAGGTGGGCTCTCATTCTCAGGTTAGCGGATTCAGGGTTCACTGGACAGCTGCATGTAAATCGATGAAATAAGAACACTCCTACACCCCACATATAAAAATAAACCCCAAATGGTTTAAAGGCCTAAATGTAAGGCATGGCAGCATAAACCTCCTAGAAGAGAACACAGGCCAGACACTCTCTGATACACATCACAGCAATGTTTTCTTAGGTCCGTTTCCAAAGGCAAAGGAAGTGAAAGCAAAAACAAGCAAATGGGACCCAATCAAACTGAAAAGCTTTTGTACAGCAAACGAAACCATCAACAAAATGCAAAGACAACCTATCGAATGGGAGAAAATATTTGCCAAAGATGCGACCAAAAAGGGGTTAATATCCAAAATATGCAAACAGTTTATTCAATTCTATATAAAAATACCCCAACAACCCAAACAAAAAAAATGGGCAGAAGACCTAAATAGACATTTCCCCAAAGAAAACATACACATGACTAAAAGGCACATGAAAAGATGCTCAACATGGTTAATTATTTGAGAAATGCAAGTCAAAATGACAATCATGTATCACCTCACACCAGCGAGAATGACCATCATCAAAAGGTCTACAAACAATAGTGGGAGGGTATAGCTCAAGTCATAGAGTGCTTTCTTAGGATCCACAACGTCCTGGGTTCAATTCCCAGTACCTGATCTAAAAAAATAAATAAATAAGTAAATCTAATTACCTTCCCACACACACACACAAAAGTCTACAAACAATAAATGCTGGAGAGGGTGTGGAGAAAAAAGAACGCTCCTACAGTGTTTGTGGAAATGTAGTTTGGTGCAGCCATTATGGAAAATAAGTATGAAGGATCCTTAAAATAAAAACACACTAACCATATAATCCAGCAATCCCACTCCTTGGCATATATCCAGAGGGAAACTTAATTCAAAAAAATACATGCACCCCAGTGTTCATAGCAGCACTATTTACAATAGCTCAGACACGGAAGCAACTTAAATGTCCCTCAGCCATAAAGAAGAATAAAATAATGCCATTTGCAGCAACATGGATGGACCTGGAGATTATCATTTTAAGTGAAGCCAGAAAGAGAAAGACAGATAAACCATATGATATCACTTATATGTGGAATCTTAAAAAAAAATACAAACAACCTTACTTACAAAACAGAAACAGACTCGAAGATGTAGAAAAGAAACTTATGGTTACCAGTGGGGGAAGAGGGTGGGAAGGGAAAAATTGGGAGTTTGAGATTTGCAGATACTAACTATACATAAAATAGGTAAACAACAAGTTTCTACTGTATAGCACAGGGAACTATATTCAATAACTTGTAGTAACTTATGGTGAAAAAGAATATGAAAATGAATATATGTATGTTCATGTATGACTGAACCATTGTGCTGTACACCAGAAATTGACACAACATTGTAAACTGACTATGCATTAAAAATATATATATATACACACACACACACACACACACACATATATATATATATATACACACACACACACACACAAAGAAAAAAATATGAAATGGAAAAGCTCATTGGTAAAGGCCGATATACAGTAAAGGTAGGAAATCATCCACACACAAACTAACAGGGAAGTTAAAAGTAGTAAAATCATGTGTATCCACAGTAAGCAGCTAAAGGTTACACAGAACAATTAATTGTAAAATATGATATCAAAAGCAATAATCATGAGGGAAGGAGAGTATGAATGCAGGGTATTCAAAATGCACTGGAGTTTAAGAGATCAGCAACTTAAAACAATCATGTATATATTGAGAGACTTTTATACCAAAGCCTCATGGTAACGGCAAATCAAAAATCTATAATAGATATATACACACAAAAGAAAGAGAAATGCAAACATAACACTAAAGATAGTCATCACAAGAGACGAGAACAAAGTAAGGGGGGAAAAAACCTACAAAAATGAATGCAAAACAATTAACAAAATGGCAATAATAATACACATATTGATAACTACCTTAAATGTAAACAGATTAAAGACTTCAACCAAAAGACACAGACTGGCTGAGTGGATACAAAAACAAAGCCTGCATATATGCTGTCTACGAGAGACCCACTTCAGAGCCACAGACACATGCAGGCTGAAAGTAAGGGGATGGAAAAAGGAATTCCATGCAAACAGAAACCAAAAGAAAGACGGAGTAGCAATACTTATATCATACAAAATAGACTTTAAAGACAATTACAAGAGACAAAGAAGGACACTACATAATGATCAAGGGATTGATCCAAGAAGAAGAATTTACAATAACAACTATAATTGTTATTTACAATAACAATTGTAAATATATATGCACCCAATATAGGAGCACCACAATATATAAGGTAACTGTTAACAGACGTAAAGAGAGAAATTGACAGCAACACAATAATAGTGGGGGACCTTAACAGCCCACTTACATCAATGGACAGACCATCCAGACGGAAAATCAATAAGGAAACACAGCCCTAAATGACACATTAGATCCCATGGACTTTATTGATATTTATAGAGCATTTCACCCAAAAGCAGCAGAATACCATTTTTCTCAAGTGCACGTGGAACTTTCTCTAGGAAAGATCACATGCTGGGCCTCAAGAAAGCCTCAGTAAACTAAGAAAATTGAAATCGTATCAAGCATCTTTTCTGACCACAATGCTATGAGATTAGGTATCAACTACAAGAAAAAAACTTCAAAAAACATAAACACGTGGAAGCTAACAATATGCTGCTGATAACCACTGATCACTGAAGAAACCAAAGAGGAAATCAAAAAATACCTAGAAACAAAGGAAAACAAAAACAAAATGATCCAGAATCTATGGGATGCAGTAAAACAGTTCTAAGAGGGAAGTTTACAGTGATACAAGCTTACCTCAGGAAACAAAAAAAATCTCAAAAAGCAACCTAACCTTATACCAAAAGTAACTAGAGAAAGAAGAACAAACAAAACAGAAAGTTAGTAGAAGGAAAGAAATCATAAAGATCAGAGCAGAAACAAATGAAATAGAAACCAAAAAGAAAAAAGAAAAGACCAATGAAACTAAAAGCTGGTTCTTTGAAAAGATAAACAACATTAATAAAGCTTTAGCCACACTCATCAACAACAACAAAAAGGTGGGGGTGGGGGAGAGGACACAAATCAGTAAAATTGGAAACAAAAAAGGAGAAGTTACAACTGACACCACAGAAATACAAAGGATCATAAGAGACTATTATGAGCAACTATACACCAACAAAATGTACAAACTAGAAGAAATGGACAATTTCTGAGAAAGGTACAATCTCCCAAGACTGACCCAAGAAGAAATAGAAAATATGGATGGACCAATTACCAGTACTGAAGTCAAATCAGTAATTTAAAAACTCTCAACAAACTGAAGTCCACGACCAGATGGCTTACAGGCAAATTCTACCAAACATTGGGAGAAGAGTTAACAGCTACGCTTCTGAAACTCTCCCAAACAATTGCAGGGGAAGGAGTACTTACAAACTCATTCTATGAGGCCACCATCACCCTGATACTAAAATCAGACAAAGATGTCACACAAAAAAGAAAAGTACAGACCGATATCACTGATGAACATTAATGCACAAATTCTCAACAAAATACTAGCAAACCAATTCCAACAATACATTTAGAGGATCATAAACCACGGTCAAGTGGGATTTATTCCAGCGATGCAAGGATTTACAATACTCGCAAAGTAGTCGGTGTGACACACCACATTAACACACGGAAGAATAAAAACCGTATGATAATCTGAACAGATGCAGAGAAAGCTTTTGATAAAATTCAACATCTATTTATGATAAAAAAAAAAAAACCTCTCCAGAAAGCGGGCATAGAAGGCGCATACCTCAACATAATAAAGGCCATACGTGACAAACGCACAGCCAACAACATATTCAGTGGTAAAAAACTGAAAGCATTTCCTCTGAGATCAGGAATAAGACTATAATGCCCTCTCTTGCCACTTCACTTCAACATAGTTTTGGAAATCCTAGCCACAGTAATCAGAGAAGAAAAAGAAATAAAGGGAATCCAAATTGAAAAAGAAGTAGTAAAACTGTCACTGTTCACAGATGACCTGATACTGTACATAGAAAATCCTAAAGATGCTACTAGAAAACTAGTAGAGCTCATCAATGAATTCAGTAAAGTTGCAGGATACAAAATTAATATACAGAAATCTGATGCATTTCTATACACTAACAACGAAACAGCAGAAAAAGAAATTAAGGGCGCAATCCTATTTACCATCACATCAAAAAGAATAAAATGCCTAGGAATACACCTACCTAAGGAGGCAAAAGACCTGTACTCTGAAAACTATAAGATACACTTAGGAAACAAAATGAAGATGACACAGATGGAAAGATATACCATGTTCTTGGTCTGTAACAATCAATATTGTTCAAATGGCCATACAACCCAAGGCAATCTACAGATTCAATGCAGTCCCTATCAAATTACCAATGGCATTTTTCACAGAGCTGGAACAAACACTTTCTTTAATCTGTATGGAAACACCAAAGACTCAAATGGCTGAAACAATCTTTAGAAAGAAGAAAGGAGCTGGAGGAATCAGGCTCCCTGACTTCAGACTATACTACAAAGCTCTAGTACTCAGAAAAGTATAGCACTGGCACAAAAACACACATAAATCAGTGGAACAGAGTAGAAAGTCCAGAACTAAACCCACACACTTATGGTCAATTAATCTACGACAAAGGAGGCAAGAATATATAATGGAGAAAAGACAGTCTCTTCAACAAGTGGTGCTGGGAAAACTGGACAGCTGTATGTAAAAGAATGAAATTAGAGCATTTTCCAACACCATATACAAAAATAAACTCAAACTGGATTAAAGACCTAAATGTAAGACCAGATACTATAAAACTTCTACAGGAAAACATAGGCAGAACACACTTTGACATACATTGCAGCAATAATTTTTCAGCCTTCCCCTAGAATAATGGAATAAAAGCAAAATTAAACAGATCGAATCTAATTAAACTTAAAAGCTTTCACACAGCAAAGAAAACCATACAGAAAATGAAAAGACAACCTACAGATTGGGAGAAAATATTTACAAATGATGTGACCAACAAGGGACTAATTTCCAAAATATACAAACAGCTCATACAGCTTAATATCAAAAAAACACAGAACCCAATCAAAAAATAGGCAGCAGACCTAAACAGGCATGTCTCCAAAGAAGACATCCAGATGGCCAACAGGCACATGAAAAGACACTCAATATCACTTATTACTGGAGAAATGCAAACCAAAACTACGAAACTATAATCAGAATGGCTGTCATTAAAAAGTCTATAAATAATAAATGCTACAGAGGGTGTGGAGAAAAGGGATCCCTCCTACACTGTTGGTGGGAATGTAAATTTGTGCAGTCACGATGGAGGATACTATAGAGGTTCCTTAAAAAACTAAAAATACACTTACCATATGATCCAGCAATCCCACTCCCGGGCATGCATCCGGAGAAAAGTAACTCAAAAAGACACATGCACCCCAATGCCATGGCAGCGTTAACTATAATAGCCAAGACATGGAAACAACCTAAATGTCCACTGACAGATGACTGGATAACAAAGATGTGGTATGATACCCAGCAATAAATCTAACCAAGGAGGTGAAAGACTTATACACGGAGACCTATAAAACACGGATTAAGGAAATTAAAGAAGACTTGAAAAAATGGAAAGGTATCCCATGCTCCAGGATTGGAAGAATCAATATTGTTAAAATGGTCACGCTGCCCAAGGCAATCTACAGATTTAATGCAATCTCTATCAAATTACCCAGGACATATTGCACAGAACTAGAACAAATCATAATAAAATTTATACGGAACCACAAAAGACCTACAATTGCCAACACATTAGTGAAGAAAAAGAAAGAGGCTGGAGGAATAACTCTCCCAGACTTCAGACAATACTATACAGCTACAGTCATCAAGACAGCATGGTATTGGTACAAAAACAGACATATGGACCGATGGAACAGAAGAGAGACCCCAGAAATGAACCCACAAACTTTTGGTCAACTAATCTTCGACAAAGGAGGCAAGAATATACAATGGAATATAGACAGTCTCTTCAGCAATGGTGTTGTGGAAGCTGGACAGCAGCATGTCAATCAGTGAAGCTAGAACACTCCCTTACACCATACACAAAAATCAGCTCAAAATGGATCAAAGACTTAAACATAAGACAAGATACAATAAACCTCCTAGAAGAAAATACAAGCAAAACATTATCTCACATACATCTCAAAAATGTTCTCCCAGGGCAGTCTACCCAAGCAATAGAAATAAAAGCAAGAATAAACAAATGGGACCTAATGAAACTTACAAGCCTCTGCACAGCAAAGGAAACCATAAGTAAAACAAAACGACAACCTATGGAATGGGAAAAAATTTTTGCAAATTATGAAACTGACAAAGGCTTGATCTCCAGAATATATAAGCAACTCATATGACTTAATAAGAAACAACTGAACAACCCAATCCAAAAATGGGCCAAAGACCTAAGCAAGCAATTGTCCAAGGAAGAAATACAAATGATCAATAGGCACATGAAAAAATGCTGAATATCACTAATTATCAGAGAAATGCAAATCAAAACTACAATGAGGTATCACCTCACACCAGTCAGAATGGCCATTATTCAAAAGTCCACAAATGACAAATGCTGGAGAGGCTGTGGAGAAAAGGGAACCCTCCTACACTGCTGGTGGGAATGCAGTTTGGTGCAGCCACTGTGGAAAACAGTATGGAGATTCCTCAAAAGACTAGGAATAGACTTACCATATGATCCAGGAATCCTGCTCCAGGGCATATATCCAGAAGGAACCCTACTTCAAAAAGACACCTGCACCTCAATGTTCACAGCAGCACTGTTTACAATAGCCAAGACATGGAAACAGCGTAAATGTCCATCAACAGATGACTGGATGAAGAAGACGGGCTATATTTATATAATGGAATACTATTCAACTATAAAAAACGACAACATGATGCCATTTGCAGCAACATGGATGCTCCTGGAGAATGTCATTCTAAGTGAAGTAAGCCAGAAAGAGAGAGAAAAATACCATATGAGATCACTCATATGTGGAATCTAAAAAAAGAAAAAAAAGAAAAAGAACATAAACACAAAACAGAAACAGACTCATAGACATAGAAAACAAACTTGTGGTTGCCAAGGGGGCAGGGGGTGGGAAGGGACAGACTGGGATTTCAAAATGTAGAACAGATACACAAGATTATACTGTATAGCACAGGGAAATATATACAAGATCTTGTGTTAGCTCACAGTGAAAAAAATGTGGCAATGAATATATATATATATGTACATGTATAACTGAAAACTTGTGCTGTACACTGGAATTTGATACAACATTGTAAACTGAATATAACTCAATAAAAAATAGTTTTAAAAAAAGATGTGCTATGTATGTGTGTGTGTGTATACACACACACACAATAAAATATTACTCAGCCACAAAAAAGAACAAAATAATACCATTTGCAGCAACATGCATAGACTTAGAGATTATCACAATAAGTGAAATAAGTCAGAGAGAGAAGACAAATATTTGATATCACTTACATGTGGAATCTAGAAAAATACACAAATTCTATTTACAAACCAGAAATAGACTCACAGACACAGAAAACAAACTATGGTTACCAAAGGGAAAGGTGAGGGGAGGGATAAATTAAAAGTTTGGAACCAACAGATACTACATATAAAATAGATACACAACAAAGACCTATTGTACAGCACAGGGAACTATATTCAATTTCTTGTAATAAGCTATAATGGGAAAGAATCTGAAAACATATATATATAAATGTATGTATATGTATAAATGAAACACTTTGCTGCACACCTGAAACTAATATTGTAAATCAACTACACTTCAATAAAAATTAAATTTTAAAAAGTCTTACCCAAAGAAATCTCCACGCCTAAATGGTTTTCCTTGCAGATTATAGAAAACATGTAAAAACAATAATTCTACACAATTTCTTCTAGAAGTAGATGAAGAGGAAATGTTCTTTTCTAGGAGGCCAGACAAACTCTAATACTAAAGCAAAATAAAATGAAAAACTGCGGGCAAATCTCCCTCTTCGACAAAATACTAGCAGATCAAATCTAACAATGCATTCTTAAAGTACTATTCCACAGCCAAGCGGGGCTTATCCCAGGACTGCAAGGTTAGTATGATATTCAAAAATCGAAGAATCACATTGATAGTTTAAAAAAGAAAAACCACACGATCATATCAATAGATAGAGAAAAAAGATTTGGCAAAATCCAACATCCATTCGTGATTAAAGACACAACAAAAGGAAACTCTTGGCACTCTAGTATTGAAGGGAACTTCCTCCACCAGACAAAAGACATCCACAGAAGCCTACAGCCGGCATCATGTTCAATGGCGAGAGGCTGAATGTAGGTGGAGACTGCGGAGGAAGTCTGGGAAATGCCTCAGGCCTCCAAAGGCACTTTTCTTCCAGCCGAAAGCCATCCTCCCTGTGGCCATCAGAGGGCACGTAAGAGACGTGGCAGGGTCTGTCCTTAGACTAAGGTCACTTTCAGAATGAGACTCACCCTACAACTTCTTCTTGAACAGGGACATAATTTCACCCAAATGGGGGTCTACCCTCAAGAAAAGCCACATGAGTCCAGGAGAGACCGTGCACCCAGCTGACTCAGCAGAGGATCTTAAAGACCCTCCAGTTAGCGAGTCCTCACACCCTGTTCTCCCCTGAGACTCTGTGGGTTCAGTGAACTCCGCACAGAAACCACCAGCTCACACAGCTCCGCCACCTCATAGCACGAGAGACATCATGGCGATAAGTTTCAGTAACAAGCACAGGACTGGGAGTTTGAACCATCTGGCTCTGTTAAAAGAATTACCTGTTGGCGTGTTGAATGTGGATAAATCACATTTCCATTCCCAGGCTGTTTCTGCCTCTATTTAAAAAAAAAAAAAAAGCAAATATTACTCCACAAAGTAGTTGCGAGGCTTACATGACCTGATGCATTGGTTACAAAATACCAAATACAATTATTATTATTTGCGTTCCTTGGAGCAGTATTGCACCAAAGCGCACCAAGAGCCAGGAGCTTCAGCGCAAATTTATCCCTAACTGTGGACCCTCAAAGGGCTACAGAGTCCCTGGAAGGTGAGTTAGAAATAAACGTGCGCGCCCTGAGGGGAGGGGACCCCGATGGCCTGCAGTGGGGGAGGCGCAGTGTTCCAGGTCTGCGGTCTCCTCAAGTACCGCGTAACATCACTCTCCTTGCTCGTTCTAAAACTGCAACAGCTGTTCGTTGACCCTTCTCATTTTATTTCCTGCGTCTATTAACTGCCTTTTTCATTTCCCCATTTCTGGTCTCGCTAGGACGCATTCTAGAAATTTTAATCAACGTTTTATTCCAGCGATGTCAGCAAGATGGCTGAATAGGAACGCCCAGCCCTCGTCCCCCCACAGGAACTCGGACGAAAAGACAGTTGGGCCAGATAACTTTTACGAGAGCCCCAGCATCCAGCTAACAAGCTGCAACACCTCGGATGGGCGTAAACCCCAGAAAAAGCAGCGTGAAGCCGACAGAGAGCAGTTTCACTCTGCCCCGTGAGCCCCCCTCCGGGCCGGCCCGGCGCGGAGCCGAGAGGTGCACTCGGCTCGCCCAGGACACCGCCCCCCCACCACGTCCCTCGGAGCGGAGTGAGCGAGGGACGCGCGACACCCCGGGCCCCCGGGACGCTGCCCGCGAGGCTCACCTGCAGCGGGCACACGTGGGGGCGGCGCAGAGCGAGGACCAGGGGCGGCGGCTCTCGGCAGCCGGCAGGGTTTGCGGGACTGAGAGGCGGTGCCCAGCCCTGGCACCTGTCCTTCTGAGGGCGGGAGCAGGGGCCAGCGCCCGGCGCCAGCACTGCCGCGCCCCTCCGGGGGACAGGGGCGCCAAGCGCCAGGCACTCCGGAAGCTACTCCCGGTCTAACTGCAGGCAGCTGCCCCCGTTTAGTGTCTGTATTCTGAGCAACGACGCATTACCCTCCTCCTTCAGAGAAGACCGTGTTCTAACCACACTTCACCTGAGCCGAGTGCTCACATACATACGCGTGTGCACGTGCGTTTGTATGTGCAAGTGTGTGTTTGCATGATTTTCCACAGCTTTTCTGCCATTTTTTTCTCACTGGTGCGTCTCCCTTTCTCCATTGCATCCCTGAGTGCTCCTCGCACCGAGCGCGAAAACCATAAAACATCCAAGAACGTGCACCTCGGGGAAGGCCTCCCTCCACTCCCGTTCTCTCTACCAAGTCACTTGGAATCATTTTCTTATTTCAGATAAAATGTGCGACTCAACTACGAGGACAGGAAGATACAGCCGGTGGTTAAGAGGTCCGGCCCCCCAGGCCCTCCGCATCTCTCATGAGGACGCAGCCTGGCGTGCCGGGGTGACCGCTGAGACACGGCTCCGACAGGTCAGGTGCGGTGCCCTGAGGGTCCCCATACGTAGGGATTTGCCCCCACGACCCTTCAGTTTTGTCCCATAACAAGTAATTCAGCTCAGTATTCAGTTCTCCGCCAGTAATCCCTTGAAGGTGTTTCTCCAGTATCGTCTGGTACGCGGTTGTCTGGTCCCAGGAGCTCATTATTTTCTTGATGGTAATTTGCATTTTCCTTAGGAAGTAATTTCAGGACATTTTTGGGCCCCAGGCAAGTTCCCCTTGAATTTTCTTAGTTGAAACTTACAAAAAATAGAACTACCGTTTTAAAGCGCACAATTCGGTGCAGGATTTGTCCGTTTTCTAACTTACCCTTCATTTCCTTGCTTCACCATGAAGGGTCAAGACAGAGCAGAGACGTCACTTGTAAATGCATGCGTCCTAGCACTTAGCGGGTCTGTCCTCAACTCTGAAAAGCGTTCAGTTATTTATCTCTTGAGCTGTTGCTGGACGTCCCCAGCTTCCTGCCTCTGACACTTGCAGGAGGCCCCCCGCGGCCTATTCCCCAGGCACCCCGGATGTCCATTTCTGGACTCTCTGCAGCATTCTGGAACCTTCCTCCATGCTGTATTCCGGTTTCAGCTCCTTTGTCCTTGATGGGGTGAATTTTGTAATGTGTTGGTTCTACTGAAAGTTTCATCTCTAAAATTTCTAACTCTTTTCAGAAACTGCCCGTTCTTCTGTAAAACAATCGATGTTTGCCTCCCTTTATTTTTCAGCTATTTAAACACACTTAATTTAAAATACCTCTCTTATTTTCTGGTTGATCCCATTCCTTGCAGAGGACAACCCCCATTGTTCAGCAGATGGTTGTCTGTAGCAAGGTCCGCCATTAACAGGGTCACTCTGCGCCGCCCACTCCTGCTGGAGGTTTCCCTCTCACACACCTGAACTCTCATAGAGGTCTCTCCCAGGGCTGTCCTGGGAGTCAGGCAGGTGCGGCCCCCTCCTGCCCAGCTGGGTGCGCTTCTCAGACTTAGCATCTGCTCAGCGTTGCGCCATCACGGATGGTCCAGTGGGAGCCTCACTCCCACACGTGGGGCAGATGCCCATGTCTGACGACACTGGATTGAGTCTGTTTCTTGCCACACGGGGGACGTTGCTCAATTCTGACCAGGAGCTTGGGCCAGTGCACAGAGATACCCCAGTGTCCACCCAGAAACAGGGGGAAGGGGAGGCCACAGTTTCACCCTTCACCTGGAGCCCTGACCCCTCCCCACCTGGGAGGACCTGGGGGCCCTCTCGTCCCTAGACCTGGAAACCTCTTCCCTCTGACCCCTTCATGACCCCGGGCCCTGAGAGGCCACTCAGCCTGGTTGTCTGTTGTATACTCTGGTTCCCTCTCCATTTGGGGAACTTCCTCTTTTTCTGCATTTATCTGTGGCAACGTATTGCACAAATATTATAAGTAGTATTTGTCAGTGTTAGGCACACACCAGAGCTCTTGGATGGGCGCAACCATCATTCAGTTTACGTGGAGTCTGGGCCCACGACCTCTCATGTCGCAGCCCGCTCCGGTCAGCAGCTAGTCTGGAAATTCACGGTGACTGACTCTCCGGTGAGCCTGGCACCACTGAGCCCACACTCACTCTGAGGAGTGGGCTTTTTGACAATATGCAAACAAAGAAACTCAGGCTCACAGAAAGGGCATTACTGCTCAAGGTTACACGAGCAGTGGGTATAGATTTAAATAAAGATCTGTTTTCCTTCAAGGTAAGACCTCTAACCCAAATGAATGCCCTCTAAAGGTTATAGGCAGGACCAGGGGATGAGGAGGGCATTGTGCCCAAGGAACAAGGGGCACCGAGGAGGCTGGGAGGACTCCGTGAATTGTTCCCAGGTGGTGGGGTAGACACTGTTGCAAGAAAAAGAGAAGTAGTGATGGGGGCAGTGCCGGAAATGAACCCACACTCTGGGGACAGGAGAGGAGTCGTGTTTCCTGCCCTTATTTCCCGGTGCTTCTCCTCTGTGCTCATTGCCCCCTTGGCCTCCACTGAGCTGTAGTTAGATGTTCGACGTACGTCTCTGCTGATCTGAGCTCTGCATACCAGCAGGAAACTGCATCTGCCCTGAAGATGTGAAGGTGAGCCGGGTCCATGGTGAGGACCCCGCAGGACTGTGCTGATGGACGGCTGAGGAAGAAGGAGGCCCCACACGGAGGCTCTGAGAGGGAAGGGCGTGGCCTGGGCACCCTCACCTGCAAGGGGCGCCTCAGGAAGACACCGGGTCTCTTTGCTGATCTGTCACGGAAACGAGAGCCAGGCTCTCAGGAAGGGGCAGTTCCCCATCCTGTGGGGCTGCTGACGTGACAGCCCCATGACGGGGAGGATCAGCCTCTGAGTGGACACACCCTGTGGGTCTCCGTGCTGATGGCACCATGTCTCCTCCATCTGCACAGCCTGGACCACAGGGAGGAGGCGCCATGACCCCCACGCTCACGGCCCTGCTGTGTCTCGGTGAGATTGAGGAGGGGAGGGCGGTCTTGGTCTGGGAGCCACGCCTGCTCTGTCAGGAGACCCCAGGGCTCAGGACGCTCAGGGGAGCGGAGGTTCTGCTCAGGGTTCAGGGGTGAATCTCTCACAGGGACCTCTCTTCCAGGGCTGAGTGTGGGTGTGAGGACCCAGGTGCAGGCAGATGAGTCTGTGCCCAGGTGTCCCCGCTCCCCCCTCCTCATTGTGGGGACGGGGCAGCCCCTCCCCTGGCAATGGGGAGGGACAACAGCAGCTCTGGGCTGAAGGATGGGGAAGCTGGGGGCTGTGGGGCTGAGAGCTGGGGGATGGGGGTGGGATGTCTTGTGACCCAGGCCCCTGGTATCCTTCCAGGTACCCTCCTCAAACCCACAATCTGGGCTGAGCCACGCTCTGTGATCCCCTAGAATGGCCCTGTGACCATCTGGTGTCAGGGGACCCTGGGGGCCCGGGAGTTCCGTCTGGATAAAGAGGGAAGCCTAGCCCTCTGGGACACACAGCCCCCACTGGGGCCCGGGGACAAGGCCACGTTCTCCATCCCACACATGACAGAGCACAACACAGGTAGCTACCGCTGTTACTATCACAGCTGCACTGGCTGGTCACAGCGCAGTGACCCCCTGGAGCTGGTGGTGGTGACAAGTGAGAGGACACTCAGGGGTACCCGCCTCGGGCTCTGCCCTCAGGAAGGGGGGCTGCTCCCAGGGCCGTGTCCCTCTCACAGCCCAGCCCTGGGGGAGGTGAGGGAGCCGTGAGCCCCACTGAACAAGTGGCCCCCTTCTCTCCTAGGAGTCTACAGCAAACCCAGCCTCTCAGCCCTGCGGAGTCCCGTGGTGACCTCAGGAGGGAATGTGACCCTCCGGTGTGGCTCATGGCAGGGATTTGACAGGTTCATCCTGACTAAGGAAGGGGAAGACAAGCCCTCCGGGGCCCTGGACGCACAGCCACAGCCCAGCGGGCAGACCCAGGCCCTATTCCCTGTGGGCCCCGTGCCCCCCAGCCCCAGGTGGACGTTCAGATGCTATGGCTGCTACAGGAGCAAACGCCAGGTGTGGTCGGCCCCCAGTGACCCCCTGGAGCTCCTGGTCTCAGGTGAGGAAGTCCCATCCTGGCCCCATATTCCTTTGGAGGCACCCGACTGGTTACTGGGGTCCCTGCTCAGAGGAGAGACCATGTGAGAGGGTGCGGAATGGGGGCTCCTGGACCAGAGACACAGTGTGTGAGAGACAGTGAGACCTGGGGGCCAGGGTGGGAGAAGAGGGTTCATGGGAGGAACCAGCCCCTACAACCCAGGGCTGGTCTTTCCCCCAGGTGTGTCTGGGAAGCCCTCCCTCCTCACCCCGCAGGGCCCTGTTGTGGCCTTGGGACAGAACCTGACCCTCCAATGTCGCTCTGATGTCGGCTACGAAAGATACGCTTTGTTCAAGGAGGGGGAACAAGACCTCCTCCAGCGCCCTGGCCGGCAGCCCCAGGCTGGGCTCTCTCAGGCCGACTTCCCCCGGGGCCTGGTGATTCGCTCTGATGGGGGCCGGTACAGATGCTATGGGGGACACAACCTCTCCTCCGAGTGGTCGGCCCCCAGCGACCCCCTGGACATCCTGGTGGCAGGTGAGGAGCCAGCGGGTCAGTCAGGGACCCAGACTCTGCACAGGCCCTGCTGGGGGAGCCCCAGGGGTGATGCTGGGTCAGGCGGTGGGGCCCCCGAGGAGGGACAGACAGGGAGAGACAGGGGGTGGGCAGGAGATGCGGGTCCTCAGAGAGGCCCTGCTGAGTCTCAGCTGAGAACCAGGTGGGACGGCAGCCCCTCACCCCTTCCTCTCTCTAGGATGGCTGCGTGACACCCCCTCCCTCTCGGTGCAGCCGGGCCCCACGGTGGCCTCAGGAGAGAATGTGACCCTGCTGTGTCAGTCGAGTACCTGGAGGGACACCTTCCTTCTGTCCAAGGAGGGGGCAGCCCATCCCCCGCTGCGTCTTAGATCAAAGTTCCAAGGTGGGCAGTACCGGGCCGAGTTCTCCCTGAGTCCTGTGACCGCAGCCCACCGGGGGACCTACAGGTGCTACAGCTCACTCAACAGTGACCCCTACCTGCTGTCACTCCCCAGTGACCCCCTGGAGCTCCTGGTCTCAGGTGAGGGGCCCCAACCCTGTCCTGTCTGAGTTAGGTCAGCTCAGGGCTCTGTCCCGTGAGAGCTCCAGTCTGGGGTGGGAGTGAAGGGGCTCTGAGGGAGGGTCACCCAGAGGGGATCTGTCGCTCAGATACCCTCCCACCACAGCCCACCCCCTCCCCTCACCTGGGGTCAGAAGGTGACAGGTGGCAGTGAGAAGGTCTTGTGGAGACTACAGGGCAGATGGAGGGGAAGGATTTAGTGAGGGGGGAGGCCGGCTCAGCCCTACCCCCCACCCTCTTCCTGTGCTCATTCTCAGGACCCTCTGGGGCCCCAGCCCCCCACCCAGGGGCTCCAATTCAACAACAGGGCATTCACAGGGCCTCTTTGCTCAGAGATGGCACAGGTCATCCCAGGGCAGTTTGAGAGTCTCTCAGAGGATCTAAAGTCCCCTCAGATACTCAGGGACAGCCTTGTGTCCCAGGGGTCTGCGAGTCAGACAGAGATGCGGGGGACCACAGGGCTCCGGGGCTCTGAAGCCGGGTGGATGAAGGGTGGGGGTCACGGAGAGGGAGATGTTGGGTCCACCCTGGGGGAGGAGCAGCAGGGCTGACGTGGGGAGGAGCATCCCCCTGCCCCTCACCCCTGTCTTGACCCCCAGGAGGCCCTGAGAACCAGCTCCTCCCTCCCATGGAGTCAGGCCCGCAGACGGGTAAGTGAGGGTCTCTGTGGGAGGTGGTGGTGGGTACTTGGGGGGCAGGGCTGAGTGATGCCCTCTGGAGACGCGGACTCGGAGACCCCCTTCCCCTGCCTGGGCCTCAGTTTCCCCAAGTGTCAAAGGCGAGAACGGGCCCAGAGCTTAGATTTCCTTCAGTTCTCACTTCTGGCTGTGATCCCCCGGGAGAGGCGGCCTCACAGGGAGGCCCCAGGACGTGACCTGATCGGTCTGTCCCCTCTGCAGCAGTGACGCTGACACTGTACTGGGGGGAGGGGAGGGGCAGGACAGTGGTCTGGGGCGTCCAGTTCTTTCCCTTCAGCTCAGGGAGCTCAGCTCGAGGGGAAGGAGCACGGGCTGGAGTCAGACCCCGGGTCCAGTCCCAGCTCTGCCATGTCTGGACTGGATGACCTGGGTTCGTGACTTTACTCTCTGAGCCTTAGTTTCCTTGACTGTAAAATGGGTGGGGTGGGGGCAACAATCACTGTTACATGATTGTTCTGAGGGTTAGAGGAGATGAATGCATGGACGCCAGGACGCATCTGGCACATAGTAGGCGCTCAATTAAATGGCACCACTGGCTCATTCATGACGTCCCTGGTGCCCCAGGACTCAAATCGTACCTGAACGTTCTGATCGGGGTCTCGGCGGCCTTCATCCTGCTGCTCCTCCTCCTCCTCCTCATCCTTTGGCGTCACAGCAGATGCAGGAAGTCGGGTGAGTAGTGAACAGAGGGCCCAGGCCACAGGAGGAGACGGGCTTAGGGCAGCAGCCAGAGCGGAACCAGAGGTGGGCGAGGGTAGCTTAGAAAAGAGTGTCCAGAATCTGAAATGTGAACACGTAAAATGAAAGCACCTAACGGCAGCTCACCTGCACAAATGTAAAGGTTTCCATCCTGTTCAATCCCATGAAACACTGAAACACACATGCAAGTGTGAGTTAAGGTTTCCTTCTTCCCTCTTGACCCCCACGCGGAGGGCGGGGACCGTGGCATTCTCGGGGCTGAGACCGCCCCACCTGACCCAGCCCAGGCAGAGGCTGATTTCTAACTCCCTGCAGGGGCTGCAGACCCCGAGCCCAAGAACAGAGGCCTGCAGAGCAGGTAACTCCTGCCCCGACGACCCCCAGACTCCCGCCCCACCGGCAGCCCCCATGGCCCCCTAACACTCCCGTCTCCTCCCCAGCTCCAGCCCAGCTGCCGACGCCCAGGACCAGAACCTCTGTGAGGAGAAGAGGAGGGTGGCCCTGGGGGGTGGGCACACAGATTTCTGTAGGCAATGGGGGAGGGTAGGTTGGGAAGGTTCAGGGATGGGGGTTGAGGACTGAAATCCCACATCACCTCAGCCCTGGGTCCCAGTGGGCCTTCTGGGGGCAGGGCGGGGGTCCAGCCCCCAGAGATCTCAGGGAATCCGGGCAAGCGTCACACCCCCTGTTCTGCCCCAGCAGATGCCGCCGAGAACGACACACAGCCTGCGGAGGGGGTGCAGCTGGACCATCAGGTGAGACCCCTGCTCCCGTCCAGGCCACCAGAGGCCTTCTTGTTGCCAGACTTAGTCCCACGGACACTCCTCTGTCTTCACATCCCAGCTCCCAGCGGCTCCCACACTGACCTCTCCTGGGCTGCCTGGTCATGTTCTGCTCTGACTCCACCCCTCCACTTTCCTCGTGACCTCATGGCCCCTCCTTCGGGGTCCCCTCTCCTGGCTCCTCGTCCTCTGTCTGACCTTCTGCTGTTGGAGCGTAGCCCCACGTCTCAAGAGGATGCATGAATAAGTGCACCTCCCCAGGTCCCCTAGGCTCTCCTTCATTCATTCACCCAGCAAAGGTGCACAGGGCGAGCAGCAGCCCCCCGGCTCCCTGGCGGTGCTGCCGGTGCAGCCGTGAGCACACTGTCCCCACACTCCTCGAGCTCACCTGGTGGGTGAGAGAGACTATATGCAAATAAGCAGGCAGTGTCCTAGAATGCAAGGTCCTGATAGGGAAAGTAAAGCAAGAGAAGGAGACAGAGAGCATGGGGGGGGCGGCGAGGCAGCAAGTGCAAAGGTCCTGAGGCAGGGACATGCTTTTGCAGGAACATGGGCTGTGTGGCTGGAGCCAAATCAGCAAGAGATAACATGTTAATACAGAAATCAGAACCGTAGAGAGCAGCCAGAGACACCAAGGTGTCAGGAAGCCCCTGGAGATTCCATCAGGAAAGTGACCTCATCTCATCTAAGGCTTTAAAGCATCACTCTGGCAACAGAGTGGAAAACTCACTGGAGGAGATCACAGTGGGTCCAGGAGGTGCTGCTCCTGTCTCACTGTCTCACTCCAGCAGAACAGGCTGGATGGAGGCACCCGGGGTTGGGACGTACCCTCAGGGAGGGACGTACGCCCAGGTGAACCACTCAAGATCAAGACCAAGGCAGGGCATGGCCACCTCTCCTTCTCCACTACTGGGGGGACTGCTGGACACAAAGGACAGACAAGCAGAAGAGGACACGCAGAGGGACAGTCAAGCGGGTCCCATCCTCTCCAGCCCCCGGGCTTCCCCCAACCTCATGCTTCTGACCCCCCACCAACTACAGGCTGCCGCATCTGAAGCCCCCCAGGATGTGACCTACGCCCAACTGAACCACTCGACCCTCAGACGGGAGACGACTGCAGCCCCTCCCTCCCAGTCGGGGGAGCCCCCCGCAGAGCCCAGCGTGTACGCCACACTCGCCATCCACTAGCCCAGGGGACCCAGAGCCCGTGCTCTCGAAGGGAGACTGCTGGGACGCCAGAAGGCGCAGGAGCTGCCCGCGGTGGACACCACCTGATGACCACCAGCTGACCTGGACTCCCAACACAGACCACCAGGACCCCCTGGGGCCCTTTTGGAGTCACCTGATTTTTACCTTCAAAAATAACTAGCACTCATACATTTTGGAAATTAAGCAACAGGCTTCTCAATTATCAATTATTTAGAGAAAGACTAGTAAATTATTCCAAATGGAGGTAGAAGGGGAGAAATAATAATGACAAGAGTACCTACTGATGAGGACAAAACAAAAAGTAAGGAGACATTAACAAAGCCAAAAAAATTCATTCTTGAAAACACTGACCACACTTATAAATCCTAGGCACAATGACCAAGGCAGAAAGAGAGAAGGCACACTTCACCATAATCGGGACACTACGGCGGGCCCTAGAGACTTTAAGTAGATAAAGAACTTTAGGAGCAATCTTACACCATTGTAGTAGAAAACGTCGATGAAATGGACTAACGTCCTCAAATATACAGTTTACTAAAATGATGGACATAAAGATAAATAGAAAATGAACTGTTGTACATATTAAATGTGTTGAATCTGTGATTGATCGTTTTCCCCGCAAAGTGAACACTGAATCTGGAAAGCTCCACTGGTCACTCTTCTGAACACGTATGTGCTTATGAAACACACACGCACATGGACATTCCACACACACAGCAAACTTAAACACGCTTCTCCAGAGAACAGGGAAGGAAAGGACCACTCGCCCCCACACATTTCATCGGGCCAGAGAAAAACAGACGCCGAAACCTGGCAGGAAACACCAAGACAGGGAAAACCACAAGAAGCTGTTTGTCTGTTTCCTGTTTTCCTAAACAAGGTATTCGCAAACAAGCTTCATCGATATATAAAATGGATAATATATCACGACCATGCAGGTATTTTTTTTTCAGGAATGCATGGTTGGTTCCGTCCTCAAAAGGCAACGAACATAATTCCAATGTTAAAAGAAGAGTCTAGAAATAAATAATCATATCAAAAAATGGAAAGTTTTTGATTAAATACTTCACCAGTTTTTAATTAAAAAACTCAGAAATGAAACAGAATTTCCTATCATTTATGAAAGCATCTTTGTTTAAATTTTTTAATTTACCATGTATTAGTTTCTGGCGTACAGCACAGCGCTATATGTATATGTTCTTTTTCATATTCTTTTTCATTACAGGTTACTACAAGCCACTGAATATAGTTCCTTCTGCTATAAGTAGGAACTCGTTGTTTATCTATTTTGTATATAGTAGTTTGTATCAGCCAATCCCAAATTCCCAATCAAAGCATCTTTAGAGATCTACAACAGAAATCAATTTTAAAAGTGAAAATGTGCACTCTTTCTGTCTGTGATTGAAACAGAAGAGACTGTTCACCATTACTCTTCCATTCAGCAGGGCCCTGGAAGAAACGACCAACACCGAGGGATGTAAACCGTATTGCTCACAGATTACAAAAGTGTGTGCATGTAAAACAATGTAAGGATCTATTATTCTAATTAGAAGGTGATTTTATCTAATGTCACTGGGTACCTCATCAATATATAAAAATCAGTTGCATTTCAGACTTCCAGATTTAGACCAGGAGGAAACAGAAGTATGTATCCCTGACCCTCCACTGCACAGGAAGTCTCCTGGGTGGCACGTGCACAACAAACAAGAATGCAGGCAGATTATTTCCGGCCAAGATGGCGGAGTGGTAGGACCACGAGCTCGCCTTGCCTCATGACTACAATGAAACCACAGCTGAATGCTAAACAGCCGTCGAAAAAAGACTGGAACCTAGCAAAAAAGATCTTCTGCAACTGGAAACATAAAGAGGGAACCACAGCAAGACGGTAGGAGGGGCGTGCTCACGATATAATTGGTCACCCAGGTGGGTGACCCACAAGCTGAAGAACAGTTAAGTCGCAGAGGCCCCCCCACAGGAGTGGGAGCTCTGAGCCCCACATCAGGCTCCCCAGCCCAGGTCCCGGCACTGGGAGGAGGAGACCGCAGGACATCTGCTTTTGAAGGCCGGGGGGCTTGGCTCCGGGGGCCCCACAGGCCTAGGGGAAATGGAGACTCCATTAGCTTCAGAAGCTTACACGGAAACTCATGTGCACCAGGTCCAAGGGCAGAGGCAGTCATTTCACAGGAACCTGGGCCAGATCTGCCTGCTGGATTTGGAGGGTCTCCTGGGGACGTGGGGTACGGCTGCGGCTCACCCAGGGGACACAAAAGCTGGTGGCGGGCATTCTGGGAGTGTTCATCTACAGGAGCTTTCCTGGAGGCTGACATCTTGATTGGATCATTAGCACCAAGACCTAGCCCTAGGGAAGCCTCAGGTCAAATAACATACAGGGTGGGAACACAGCCCCACCCATCAGCAGGCTTCCTGAGCCACAAAGGCCTCTAGACACAGCCCTACACACCAGGGGTCCAGCTTCACGCAGCAGTGGGCAGGCCCTGGCTCCTCCTGCCAGGAACCCTGCATGAGCCTCTAGTCTGGCCTCATCCACCAGGGGCAGATTCCAGAAGTAAGAAAACAATTATTCCAAAGTCTGTGGAAGGAATCCACAAACACATAGAAAGACAGACAATATTAGGAGGCAAAGGGATATCTCCCAGGCCAAGGCACAAGATAAAACCCAGAAGAGGTTAGAGGAGATAGGTAATTTATCCAAGAAAGAGTTTAAAGTAATGATGGCCAAGATGTTCAGAGAACTCAAGAGGAGTATAGATGCACAGAGTGAAGTCTTTAGCAAAGAGTTTGAAAAAATAAAGAATATGTAAACAGAGTTGAAGAATAAAATCACTGAAATGAGTAACACACCAGAAGGAACCAAGAATGGAATAAATGAGGCAAGAGAACAGATCGGTGAGCTAGCAGACAGATTACTGGAAATCACTACTTCAGAACAGAAAAAAGGATAAAAAGGAATGAGGACGGTTTAAGAGCACTCTGGGACAACATGAAGCGCTCTAACATTCACATTATAGGGGTCCCAGAAAGAGAAGAGAGGGAGAAAGGACCTGAGAAATTTTTTGGAGCGATAATCAGTGAAAAAGTCCCCAACTTGGGAAAGAGAACAGTCACCCAAGTCCAGGAAGCGCAGAGAGCTCCACACAGGATCCACCCAAAGAGGAGCACACCAAGGCACACAGGCATCAAATTGACAAAAATCTAGGAGAAGATATTAAAATTAGCAAGAGAAAAGCAACAAATAACATACAAGGAAACTCCCATAAGGTTACCAGCTGATTTTTGAGCAGAAACTCCACAGGCCAGGAGGGAGCGGCACGATATACTTAAAGTGATGCACGGGGGAACTTACAACCAAGAACACTCTGTCCAGCAAGGCTCTCGTTCAGACTGGATGGAGAAATCAAAAGCTTCACAGATAAACAAAAGCTAAAAGAACTCAGCACCACCAAACCAGCTTTACAACAGATGTGAAAGGACCTTCTCTAGTCATGAAACCATAAGAGAACAAAAAGAAGAAAGACCTACAAAAGATTGCTCTGGCTGCTTGGGGTCTTCTGTGGTTCCTTATAAATTTGGAATTGTTTGTTCTAGTTCTGTGAGGAACGTGGCAACTATTTTGATGGGGGTTGCGTTGCATCTGTGGATTGCTGTGGGAAGTGTGGCTAATTTGATAGCGTTGATTCTTCCAGTCCAAGAGCACAAGAAATCTTTCCGTTTCTTTGTGTCATTTCGCTTTTTGGAGTATAGGTAACCTCCTTGGTTTTTCATTTCTATGTGTCTTGTTATTTTTGATGTGATGGAAATGTTTATGCCGCTTGTAAAATTCTGATTTTTGAAGTGAGTAAAAGAAAGTGAATGAAGGGCCGCAAATGGCAAAATAGCCTTCTTTCCTGTGGGTGAGTTGTGCTCCATTACATACACGTGTGCTGCGTCCCCGTTATCTGTTCAACTGTTGGTGTGCACTTAGGCTGCTTCCATATCTTGGCAGCTATAAATAACGTTGCCGCTAATAGCAGGCTGTTTGTATCTTTTTGAATTAATTCTTATTTTGTGGCTGGCTTTATTCCTTTGATAACTATGTAAGTTTAAAAAGCTAAAGCTCTGGATGCTCCTGGGGAATGTCATTCTAAGTGAAGTAAGCCAGAAAGAGAAAGAAAAATACCATATGAGATCGCTCATATGTGGGATCTAAAAGAAAAAAAAAAGGAAACAAAACATAAATACAAAACAGAAACAGACTCATAGACACAGAATACAAACTTGTGGTTGCCAAAGGGGAGGAGGGTGGGAAGGGACAGACGGGGAGTTCAAAATGCAGACCCGATAAACAAGATTATACTGTATAGCACAGGGAAATATATACGAGACCTTGTGGTAGCTCACAGAGAAAAAAAAATGACAATGAATGTATGTATGTTCATGTATGACTGAAAAATTGTGCTCTGGAATTTGACACAACATGGTAAAATGATTATAAATCAATAAAAAACGTTTTAAAAAAGCTGAAGCTCTAAACGTTCTTAGAAACAATGAACAGTACGTATATGTAAATTAAAAAATGAATGTGCAGTGAAAAAACATGAGCTATCAAGCCATGAAAGACATGGAAGAAACTTAAAAGACACATTACTAAACGCAAGAAGCCAGTCTGAAAAGGCTACAAACTGTCCGATCCCAGCCAAATGACAACTAGGAAAGGCACAGCTACAGGAACAATAAAAAGATCCAGGGGTTTCCAGGGGCTTAGGGGCGAGGGAGGCAGGGAGGGATGAACAGATGGAGCACAAGGGATTTTTAGGGCAATGAAATCCTTCTGACACTATAGTGGTGGCTACGCGTCATTACGCATCTGTCAAAGCCCACAGAGTGCATGTCAAGAGTGAGCCCTAATGTGAACTGTGGACTCTGAGTCATGATAAGGTGCCCATGTCGGCTCACCCATGCACCAACTACGTCACGCTGATGAGGGGTGTTGAGGGGAGGGGAGGATATATGTGTGGGTGGGGAGGGCTACGTGGGAACTCTGCTCAGTTCTGCTGTCAACCTGAAATGCTCTAAAAAAACAAAGTCTATTTTAAAAAAAGAATTGGCTGTTCTCTCAGGTCAGAGCACTAAGCCACACCCTGTCCCATCAACCTGAAGACAGAACCACAGGATGAGAAGGAGACTCTGTCCAGGAAAAAGGGGCACCGAGGAGGCAAGAACAACTCTGGGGCTATATCCCAGGAGGTGGGGTGGACGCTGTGCAAGAAAAAAGAGAAGTGATGTGGACTGTGACGGAAATACACCCACACTCCGGGGCCAGGAGAGGAGTCCTGGTTCCTGCCCTTGTTTCCCGGTGCTTCTCCTCTGTGCTCATTGCCCCCTTGGCCTCCACCGAGCTCTAGGTAGACGTTCGACGTGTGTCTCTGCTGATCTGAGCTCTGCAGACCAGCAGGAACCTGCATCTGCCCTGAAGATGTGAAGGTGAGCCGGGTCCATGGTGAGGACCCCGCAGGACTGTGCTGATGGACGGCTGAGGACGAAGGAGGCCCCACACGGAGGCTCTGAGAGGGAAGGGCGTGGCCTGGGCACCCTCACCTGCAAGGGGCGCCTCAGGAAGACACCGGGTCTCTTTGCTGATCTGTCACGAAAAGGAGAGCCAGGCTCTCAAGAAGGGGCAGTTCCCCTTCCCGTGGGGCTGCTGACGTGACAGCCCCGTGACGGGGAGGACCAGCCTCTGAGCGGACACACCCTGTGGGTCTCCGTGCTGAGGGCACCGTGTCTCCTCCATCTGCACAGCCTGGACCACAGGGAGGAGGCGCCATGACCCCCACCCTCACGGCCCTGCTCTGTCTCGGTGAGATTGAGGAGGGGAGGGCGGTCCTGGTCTGGGAGCCACGCCTGCTCTGTCAGGAGACCCCAGGGCTCAGGACGCTTGGGGGAGCGGAGGTTCTGCTCAGGGTTCAGGGCGACTCTCTCACAGGGACCTCTCTTCCAGGGCTGAGTGTGGGCGTGAGGACCCAGGTGCAGGCAGGTGAGTCTGTGCCCAGGTGTCCCCGCTCCCCCCTCCTCATTGTGGGGACGGGGCAGCCCCTCCCCAGGCAATGGGGGTGGGGAACAGCAGCTCTGGGCTGAAGGAAGGGGAGGCTGGGGGCTGTGGGGCTGAGAGTGGGGGATGGGGGTGGGAATGTCTTGTGACCCAGGCCTCTGATTTCCTTCCAGGGACCCTCCCCAAACCCACCATCTGGGCTGAGCCAGGCTCTGTGATCCCCTGGAATGTCCCTGTGACCATCTGGTGTCAGGGGACCCTGGGGGCCCGGGAGTTCCGTCTGGATAAAGAGGGAAGCAAAAGCCCCTGGGACACACAGCCCCCACTGGGGTCCGGGGACAAGGCCACGTTCTCCATCTCATACATGACAGAGCACAACACAGGGAGATACCGCTGTTACTATCTCAGCCTCACTGGCTGGTCAGAGCGCAGTGACCCCCTGGAGCTGGTGGTGGTGACAAGTGAGAGGACACTCAGGGGTACCCGCCTCGGGCTCTGCCCTCAGGAAGGGGGGCTGCTCCCAGGGCCGTGTCCCTCTCACAGCCCAGCCCTGGGGGAGGTGAGGGAGCCGTGAGCCCCACTGAACAAGCGGCCCCCTTCTCTCCTAGGAGTCTACAGCAAACCCAGCCTCTCAGCCCTGACGAGCCCCGTGGTGACCTCAGGAGGGAACGTGACCCTCCGGTGTGGCTCATGGCAGGGATTTGACAGGTTCATCCTGACTAAGGAAGGGGAAGACAAGCCCACCGGGGCCCTGGATGCACAGCCACAGCCCAGCGGGCAGACCCAGGCCCTGTTCCCTGTGGGCCCCGTGCCCCCCAGCCCCAGGTGGACGTTCAGATGTTATGGCTGCTACAGGAGCAAACGCCAGGTGTGGTCGGCCCCCAGTGACCCCCTGGAGCTCCTGGTCTCAGGTGAGGAAGTCCCATCGTGGCCCCATATTCCTTTGGAGGCACCCGACTGGTTATTGGGGTCCCTGCTCAGAGGAGAGACCATGTGAGAGGGTAGGGGGTGGGGGATGGGGGCTCCTGGACCAGAGACACAGAGTGTGAGAGACAGTGAGACCTGGGGGCTGGGATCGGAGGAGAGGGTTTATGGGAGGAACCAGCCCCTACAACCCAGGGCTGGTCTTTCCCCCAGGTGTGTCTGGGAAGCCCTCCCTCCTCACCCCGCAGGGCCCTGTTGTGGCCTTGGGACAGAACCTGACCCTCCAATGTCGCTCTGATGTCGGCTACGAAAGATACGCTTTGTTCAAGGAGGGGGAACAAGACCTCCTCCAGCGCCCTGGCCGGCAGCCCCAGGCTGGGCTCTCTCAGGCCGACTTCCCCCGGGGCCTGGTGATTCGCTCTGATGGGGGCCGGTACAGATGCTATGGGGGACACAACCTCTCCTCCGAGTGGTCGGCCCCCAGCGACCCCCTGGACATCCTGGTGGCAGGTGAGGAGCCAGCGGGTCAGTCAGGGACCCAGACTCTGCACAGGCCCTGCTGGGGGAGCCCCAGGGGTGATGCTGGGTCAGGCGGTGGGGCCCCCGAGGAGGGACAGACAGGGAGAGACAGGGGGTGGGCAGGAGATGCGGGTCCTCAGAGAGGCCCTGCTGAGTCTCAGCTGAGAACCAGGTGGGACGGCAGCCCCTCACCCCTTCCTCTCTCTAGGATGGCTGCGTGACACCCCCTCCCTCTCGGTGCAGCCGGGCCCCACGGTGGCCTCAGGAGAGAATGTGACCCTGCTGTGTCAGTCGAGTACCTGGAGGGACACCTTCCTTCTGTCCAAGGAGGGGGCAGCCCATCCCCCGCTGCGTCTTAGATCAAAGTTCCAAGGTGGGCAGTACCGGGCCGAGTTCTCCCTGAGTCCTGTGACCGCAGCCCACCGGGGGACCTACAGGTGCTACAGCTCACTCAACAGTGACCCCTACCTGCTGTCACTCCCCAGTGACCCCCTGGAGCTCCTGGTCTCAGGTGAGGGGCCCCAACCCTGTCCTGTCTGAGTTAGGTCAGCTCAGGGCTCTGTCCCGTGAGAGCTCCAGTCTGGGGTGGGAGTGAAGGGGCTCTGAGGGAGGGTCACCCAGAGGGGATCTGTCGCTCAGATACCCTCCCACCACAGCCCACCCCCTCCCCTCACCTGGGGTCAGAAGGTGACAGGTGGCAGTGAGAAGGTCTTGTGGAGACTACAGGGCAGATGGAGGGGAAGGATTTAGTGAGGGGGGAGGCCGGCTCAGCCCTACCCCCCACCCTCTTCCTGTGCTCATTCTCAGGACCCTCTGGGGCCCCAGCCCCCCACCCAGGGGCTCCAATTCAACAACAGGGCATTCACAGGGCCTCTTTGCTCAGAGATGGCACAGGTCATCCCAGGGCAGTTTGAGAGTCTCTCAGAGGATCTAAAGTCCCCTCAGATACTCAGGGACAGCCTTGTGTCCCAGGGGTCTGCGAGTCAGACAGAGATGCGGGGGACCACAGGGCTCCGGGGCTCTGAAGCCGGGTGGATGAAGGGTGGGGGTCACGGAGAGGGAGATGTTGGGTCCACCCTGGGGGAGGAGCAGCAGGGCTGACGTGGGGAGGAGCATCCCCCTGCCCCTCACCCCTGTCTTGACCCCCAGGAGGCCCTGAGAACCAGCTCCTCCCTCCCATGGAGTCAGGCCCGCAGACGGGTAAGTGAGGGTCTCTGTGGGAGGTGGTGGTGGGTACTTGGGGGGCAGGGCTGAGTGATGCCCTCTGGAGACGCGGACTCGGAGACCCCCTTCCCCTGCCTGGGCCTCAGTTTCCCCAAGTGTCAAAGGCGAGAACGGGCCCAGAGCTTAGATTTCCTTCAGTTCTCACTTCTGGCTGTGATCCCCCGGGAGAGGCGGCCTCACAGGGAGGCCCCAGGACGTGACCTGATCGGTCTGTCCCCTCTGCAGCAGTGACGCTGACACTGTACTGGGGGGAGGGGAGGGGCAGGACAGTGGTCTGGGGCGTCCAGTTCTTTCCCTTCAGCTCAGGGAGCTCAGCTCGAGGGGAAGGAGCACGGGCTGGAGTCAGACCCCGGGTCCAGTCCCAGCTCTGCCATGTCTGGACTGGATGACCTGGGTTCGTGACTTTACTCTCTGAGCCTTAGTTTCCTTGACTGTAAAATGGGTGGGGTGGGGGCAACAATCACTGTTACATGATTGTTCTGAGGGTTAGAGGAGATGAATGCATGGACGCCAGGACGCATCTGGCACATAGTAGGCGCTCAATTAAATGGCACCACTGGCTCATTCATGACGTCCCTGGTGCCCCAGGACTCAAATCGTACCTGAACGTTCTGATCGGGGTCTCGGCGGCCTTCATCCTGCTGCTCCTCCTCCTCCTCCTCATCCTTTGGCGTCACAGCAGATGCAGGAAGTCGGGTGAGTAGTGAACAGAGGGCCCAGGCCACAGGAGGAGACGGGCTTAGGGCAGCAGCCAGAGCGGAACCAGAGGTGGGCGAGGGTAGCTTAGAAAAGAGTGTCCAGAATCTGAAATGTGAACACGTAAAATGAAAGCACCTAACGGCAGCTCACCTGCACAAATGTAAAGGTTTCCATCCTGTTCAATCCCATGAAACACTGAAACACACATGCAAGTGTGAGTTAAGGTTTCCTTCTTCCCTCTTGACCCCCACGCGGAGGGCGGGGACCGTGGCATTCTCGGGGCTGAGACCGCCCCACCTGACCCAGCCCAGGCAGAGGCTGATTTCTAACTCCCTGCAGGGGCTGCAGACCCCGAGCCCAAGAACAGAGGCCTGCAGAGCAGGTAACTCCTGCCCCGACGACCCCCAGACTCCCGCCCCACCGGCAGCCCCCATGGCCCCCTAACACTCCCGTCTCCTCCCCAGCTCCAGCCCAGCTGCCGACGCCCAGGACCAGAACCTCTGTGAGGAGAAGAGGAGGGTGGCCCTGGGGGGTGGGCACACAGATTTCTGTAGGCAATGGGGGAGGGTAGGTTGGGAAGGTTCAGGGATGGGGGTTGAGGACTGAAATCCCACATCACCTCAGCCCTGGGTCCCAGTGGGCCTTCTGGGGGCAGGGCGGGGGTCCAGCCCCCAGAGATCTCAGGGAATCCGGGCAAGCGTCACACCCCCTGTTCTGCCCCAGCAGATGCCGCCGAGAACGACACACAGCCTGCGGAGGGGGTGCAGCTGGACCATCAGGTGAGACCCCTGCTCCCGTCCAGGCCACCAGAGGCCTTCTTGTTGCCAGACTTAGTCCCACGGACACTCCTCTGTCTTCACATCCCAGCTCCCAGCGGCTCCCACACTGACCTCTCCTGGGCTGCCTGGTCATGTTCTGCTCTGACTCCACCCCTCCACTTTCCTCGTGACCTCATGGCCCCTCCTTCGGGGTCCCCTCTCCTGGCTCCTCGTCCTCTGTCTGACCTTCTGCTGTTGGAGCGTAGCCCCACGTCTCAAGAGGATGCATGAATAAGTGCACCTCCCCAGGTCCCCTAGGCTCTCCTTCATTCATTCACCCAGCAAAGGTGCACAGGGCGAGCAGCAGCCCCCCGGCTCCCTGGCGGTGCTGCCGGTGCAGCCGTGAGCACACTGTCCCCACACTCCTCGAGCTCACCTGGTGGGTGAGAGAGACTATATGCAAATAAGCAGGCAGTGTCCTAGAATGCAAGGTCCTGATAGGGAAAGTAAAGCAAGAGAAGGAGACAGAGAGCATGGGGGGGGCGGCGAGGCAGCAAGTGCAAAGGTCCTGAGGCAGGGACATGCTTTTGCAGGAACATGGGCTGTGTGGCTGGAGCCAAATCAGCAAGAGATAACATGTTAATACAGAAATCAGAACCGTAGAGAGCAGCCAGAGACACCAAGGTGTCAGGAAGCCCCTGGAGATTCCATCAGGAAAGTGACCTCATCTCATCTAAGGCTTTAAAGCATCACTCTGGCAACAGAGTGGAAAACTCACTGGAGGAGATCACAGTGGGTCCAGGAGGTGCTGCTCCTGTCTCACTGTCTCACTCCAGCAGAACAGGCTGGATGGAGGCACCCGGGGTTGGGACGTACCCTCAGGGAGGGACGTACGCCCAGGTGAACCACTCAAGATCAAGACCAAGGCAGGGCATGGCCACCTCTCCTTCTCCACTACTGGGGGGACTGCTGGACACAAAGGACAGACAAGCAGAAGAGGACACGCAGAGGGACAGTCAAGCGGGTCCCATCCTCTCCAGCCCCCGGGCTTCCCCCAACCTCATGCTTCTGACCCCCCACCAACTACAGGCTGCCGCATCTGAAGCCCCCCAGGATGTGACCTACGCCCAACTGAACCACTCGACCCTCAGACGGGAGACGACTGCAGCCCCTCCCTCCCAGTCGGGGGAGCCCCCCGCAGAGCCCAGCGTGTACGCCACACTCGCCATCCACTAGCCCAGGGGACCCAGAGCCCGTGCTCTCGAAGGGAGACTGCTGGGACGCCAGAAGGCGCAGGAGCTGCCCGCGGTGGACACCACCTGATGACCACCAGCTGACCTGGACTCCCAACACAGACCACCAGGACCCCCTGGGGCCCTTTTGGAGTCACCTGATTTTTACCTTCAAAAATAACTAGCACTCATACATTTTGGAAATTAAGCAACAGGCTTCTCAATTATCAATTATTTAGAGAAAGACTAGTAAATTATTCCAAATGGAGGTAGAAGGGGAGAAATAATAATGACAAGAGTACCTACTGATGAGGACAAAACAAAAAGTAAGGAGACATTAACAAAGCCAAAAAAATTCATTCTTGAAAACACTGACCACACTTATAAATCCTAGGCACAATGACCAAGGCAGAAAGAGAGAAGGCACACTTCACCATAATCGGGACACTACGGCGGGCCCTAGAGACTTTAAGTAGATAAAGAACTTTAGGAGCAATCTTACACCATTGTAGTAGAAAACGTCGATGAAATGGACTAACGTCCTCAAATATACAGTTTACTAAAATGATGGACATAAAGATAAATAGAAAATGAACTGTTGTACATATTAAATGTGTTGAATCTGTGATTGATCGTTTTCCCCGCAAAGTGAACACTGAATCTGGAAAGCTCCACTGGTCACTCTTCTGAACACGTATGTGCTTATGAAACACACACGCACATGGACATTCCACACACACAGCAAACTTAAACACGCTTCTCCAGAGAACAGGGAAGGAAAGGACCACTCGCCCCCACACATTTCATCGGGCCAGAGAAAAACAGACGCCGAAACCTGGCAGGAAACACCAAGACAGGGAAAACCACAAGAAGCTGTTTGTCTGTTTCCTGTTTTCCTAAACAAGGTATTCGCAAACAAGCTTCATCGATATATAAAATGGATAATATATCACGACCATGCAGGTATTTTTTTTTCAGGAATGCATGGTTGGTTCCGTCCTCAAAAGGCAACGAACATAATTCCAATGTTAAAAGAAGAGTCTAGAAATAAATAATCATATCAAAAAATGGAAAGTTTTTGATTAAATACTTCACCAGTTTTTAATTAAAAAACTCAGAAATGAAACAGAATTTCCTATCATTTATGAAAGCATCTTTGTTTAAATTTTTTAATTTACCATGTATTAGTTTCTGGCGTACAGCACAGCGCTATATGTATATGTTCTTTTTCATATTCTTTTTCATTACAGGTTACTACAAGCCACTGAATATAGTTCCTTCTGCTATAAGTAGGAACTCGTTGTTTATCTATTTTGTATATAGTAGTTTGTATCAGCCAATCCCAAATTCCCAATCAAAGCATCTTTAGAGATCTACAACAGAAATCAATTTTAAAAGTGAAAATGTGCACTCTTTCTGTCTGTGATTGAAACAGAAGAGACTGTTCACCATTACTCTTCCATTCAGCAGGGCCCTGGAAGAAACGACCAACACCGAGGGATGTAAACCGTATTGCTCACAGATTACAAAAGTGTGTGCATGTAAAACAATGTAAGGATCTATTATTCTAATTAGAAGGTGATTTTATCTAATGTCACTGGGTACCTCATCAATATATAAAAATCAGTTGCATTTCAGACTTCCAGATTTAGACCAGGAGGAAACAGAAGTATGTATCCCTGACCCTCCACTGCACAGGAAGTCTCCTGGGTGGCACGTGCACAACAAACAAGAATGCAGGCAGATTATTTCCGGCCAAGATGGCGGAGTGGTAGGACCACGAGCTCGCCTTGCCTCATGACTACAATGAAACCACAGCTGAATGCTAAACAGCCGTCGAAAAAAGACTGGAACCTAGCAAAAAAGATCTTCTGCAACTGGAAACATAAAGAGGGAACCACAGCAAGACGGTAGGAGGGGCGTGCTCACGATATAATTGGTCACCCAGGTGGGTGACCCACAAGCTGAAGAACAGTTAAGTCGCAGAGGCCCCCCCACAGGAGTGGGAGCTCTGAGCCCCACATCAGGCTCCCCAGCCCAGGTCCCGGCACTGGGAGGAGGAGACCGCAGGACATCTGCTTTTGAAGGCCGGGGGGCTTGGCTCCGGGGGCCCCACAGGCCTAGGGGAAATGGAGACTCCATTAGCTTCAGAAGCTTACACGGAAACTCATGTGCACCAGGTCCAAGGGCAGAGGCAGTCATTTCACAGGAACCTGGGCCAGATCTGCCTGCTGGATTTGGAGGGTCTCCTGGGGACGTGGGGTACGGCTGCGGCTCACCCAGGGGACACAAAAGCTGGTGGCGGGCATTCTGGGAGTGTTCATCTACAGGAGCTTTCCTGGAGGCTGACATCTTGATTGGATCATTAGCACCAAGACCTAGCCCTAGGGAAGCCTCAGGTCAAATAACATACAGGGTGGGAACACAGCCCCACCCATCAGCAGGCTTCCTGAGCCACAAAGGCCTCTAGACACAGCCCTACACACCAGGGGTCCAGGACCAAGCTTTACCCAGCAGTGGGCAGGCCCTGGCTCCTCCTGCCAGGAACCCTGCATGAGCCTCTAGTCGGGCCTCATCCACCAGGGGCAGATTCCAGAAGTAAGAAAACAATTATTACAAAGCCTGTGGAAGGAATCCACAAACACATAGAAAGACAGACAATATTAGGAGGCAAAGGGATATCTCCCAGGCCAAGGCACAAGATAAAACCCAGAAGAAGTAAGTAATGAGGAGATAGGTAATTTATCCAAGAAAGAGTTTAAAGTAATGATGGCCAAGATGTTCAGAGAACTCAAGAGGAGTATAGATGCACAGAGTGAAGTCTTTAGCAAAGAGTTTGAAAAAATAAAGAATATGTAAACAGAGTTGAAGAATAAAATCACTGAAATGAGTAACACACCAGAAGGAACCAAGAATGGAATAAATGAGGCAAGAGAACAGATCGGTGAGCTTAGCAGACAGATTACTGGAAATCACTACTTCAGAACAGAAAAAAGGATAAAAAGGAATGAGGACGGTTTAAGAGCACTCTGGGACAACATGAAGCGCTCTAACATTCACATTATAGGGGTCCCAGAAAGAGAAGAGAGGGAGAAAGGACCTGAGAAATTTTTTGGAGCGATAATCAGTGAAAAAGTCCCCAACTTGGGAAAGAGAACAGTCACCCAAGTCCAGGAAGCGCAGAGAGCTCCACACAGGATCCACCCAAAGAGGAGCACACCAAGGCACACAGGCATCAAATTGACAAAAATCTAGGAGAAGATATTAAAATTAGCAAGAGAAAAGCAACGAATAACATACAAGGAAACTCCCATAAGGTTACCAGCTGATTTTTGAGCAGAAACTCTACAGGCCAGGAGGGAGCGGCACGATATACTTAAAGTGATGCACGGGGGAACTTACAACCAAGAACACTCTGTCCAGCAAGGCTCTCGTTCAGACTGGATGGAGAAATCAAAAGCTTCACAGATAAACAAATGCTAAAAGATTTCAGCACCACCAAACCAGCTTTACAGCAAATGTTAAAGGACCTCTAGTCATCAAACTGTAAGAAAAAGGAATAAAAAGAAGAAAGAGAAAAAAAAAAGAGACCTACAAAGGATTCCTCTGGCTGTTCAGGGTCTTTTGTGGTTCTTTATAAATTTTGGAATTGTTCTAGTTCTGTGAGGAATGTCGCGAGTATTTTGACAGGGATTTTTAGGGCAATGAAATTATTAGTGTATGACACTATAGTGGTGGCTACATGTCATTAAGCATTTGGCAAAACCCATAGAATGTACATCAAGAGTGAACCCTAAAGTAAACTGTGGACTTTGGTTGATAATAATGTACCCATGTTTGTACATCAATTGTACCAAATATGCCACGCTGATGAGGGGTGTTGAGGGGAGGGGAGTACATATGTGTGGGTGGGGAGGGCTATGTGGGAACTCTGTATTTTTCTGCTCAATTCTGCTGTGAACCTCAAATTGCTCTAAAACTTAAGTCTATTAAAAAAAAAAAAAAGAAATTACTCAGTCTGAACCACAGGGAGCACATATTCTGGAAAAGAATATGAACGGAGTCTCAAAGATCTCACATACCTGGGACCCGAGTCTTAGAAGGACAGGGGAAAGAGGACAAGACTGGGGAACTACTCAAGAAATAATGGCTGAAATTTCCCAAAACTTGGCAAAACTCATAAATCTATGCATTCTGTGCATCCATGAAACCCAGGGAAGCCCAACCAAACAGGATGAGCCCAATGAAATGCACACCAAGACTCATCACAATCTAAGAAAAGAGGAAGAGGTTCCTTGAATGCAGCGAGACAGAAATGCCACCTCGCTGTGGAGAGAACCCCCACTCCAGTGACAACGGACTCATCCGGAACAGGAACGTGGAGGCAGGAAGCAAGCTTTCAAGCGCTGAGAGAGGTGCAGTCGTCCCCGGTTCTACAGGTGGTGAGAGCGTCCCTCAGGAACGAAGGGGAAGTAGACCCGCTCTCGGGGGAAGGAAAACTGAGAGGACTGACCTCAAGCAGACCTCCCCCAGATGAACGGCCAGAGAGGAAATGATGAAGGGACGGCTCTTGCAACATCAGGAAGCAAGAAAGGAGAACGGGAAAACCAAAGTGGGACCCGAGGACAGCGCAGAGGACAGAACGTCCACACGGCCCACTTACGTTTCCTCCAGGAGCACTTGCCTCACAACCACTTTCAAATGTTGAGGCAACCAAAACCAACTCAGCCGCGTTGTCACCCAGTGATGTTTGCATCTTTTGTTAACTTACTAACATTTTAAGAAACAGGGATAAATCAAAGTTTCGCTTTAACTCCCGGAGCTGCCTTGCTCAGTGATGGGAGATGTTCGAATTCCATGCAGTATAAAGAAGCTGTGGGACTCTCGGGGCGGTCGAGACACACCCGGAAGAGCCACGCCTTCGTAGTAAGGCCAGACTAACTCCAGAATGTGCCCAAACACGGAATTTTTTTTTTAAGACTTGAAAAGATATGCTGAACCATAAAGTCACATAGTCAACTTCCAAAACATAGTCACATGGTCTTTAAAGAAAGGAAGCACAATCTGTAAACTCAACAGTACAACTTTCACACGGCCTGCACAGGAAATCAGAAACAACTCTGCATTCGGGGGCAAGAGCAGAGCTGGCTGTACCCGCCTAACACAGCAACCTGGCTCCGGCCACAACCGAAGGCATCGGGGTGGCTGACGGATGGCTGCCATGGCTTCACCAAGTGCCAGCCCTGTCATGGCTGCTGCGCTGCGTGGGCAGTTCTGCTGGAACAGAATCACGCAGCTTCTGATCATTCTTACATGGCCGTGGATCTGGTGACTGAGAAGCAGTTTTTCTTCACCTGGGACGGACTGTGAGACCTGTTCACACTCCGCCCAGAGACAAGTTAACTCTCCCTCCTTCACAGCATCGGCCAAATGCGACCCTCCGCATCTTGGCCACGGGCAGGACACCACGTTCGTCCACAACACTGATGGCATCTCATTCACTGGACCTGAGGAGTGGAGGGTGCCCAGCGCTCTGTTGCTCTGGTGTATAGTCCATAAGGTGAGATTTTAAAAAATTGTTTGTTGTCGATGGTGGTGGTGTTTTGTGTGTGTGTGTGTGTTTTGGGGGTGGTAATTAAGTTTATTTATTTATTATTTATTTATCTATTTATTAAATGGCAGTCGTGGGGATTGAACCCAGGACCTTGTGCATGCTAAGCACACACTCTACCACTGAGCTATGCCCTCCCCTCCAGACTTTTTTTTTTTAAAGAAAAGAGAAATTCAGAGATGCAGAGCCTGCCAGAACAGTGAACTTTACAGAGGTCCTGTTCCCTGAGGCCCGCCCAGGCGCACCCTGTGTAGTAAGGCAGCTGCCACCACCCCTGCAACACCCACCACGAAGAAAGAGGCCCACGTCCAGGTACGCATCCTTGGGTCATGGAAGTGGCACGTACCCTACCCGAGAAGGCAGGTGGCCGCTCCGGGGACCGAGAAGCTTGCGGGTCTGAGGGCAGCCCGCGGGAGGACGGGGCTCTGCAGCGGCTTGGGGCTGCAGCCCGAGGACCCCGTGGCCCCAGTGGCGCAATCCACCAGATCCCGTGGTGCCACGAGTGTCTGTGTGTGCCTGGAGGCTGTGCCAATCCTCTGCCGAGCCCCAGGGGCAGAGCCTGTGGGTTCATGTCCTCACACCCACCACCTGCAACAGAGAGCTGGACGCCACTTAAAAACTGCTCCTGACAGGCCCCTGGTCCCCAACAAGACACTGAATGACTCACAGAGACATCATGTCCGAGCAACTGGAACTTTCTGGGATGAGCTAGCTGGGTGTTGTCATTCTCACTGCTGGATGAGTGTGGCAAGCCGGGGGCCAGGGACAGGTGCAGAGGACAAGGTGAGTCGCACAAAGATGGCCCCTCCGGACCTGGCCCTGTCACAGCGACACCTCTCCCTCTACAGCTTGGTGGCCTGGATCGTGCCTGGGCAGTGCCAGGTCTGGGAACAGTGCTGCTCCACAGCCCTACTCGGGGACCTCTGAAGGATACTGACGAGAGAAAACACGTTCGAGGGGCAGACGTCTGGGTGATGACAAGCTAATGCTGTTTTGGGTGTGGAAAGAAAACAGGTTAGATGTGAGGATGTACACGGCCCCGGGGATGGCGCAGATGCCCTGCCGAGATAGTCAGGGGACTAGAAGGAGCAGAACTGACTGGGAGGAGACAGGCCGTCGGGGAGGAGAAGTGTGTATGCCTGGGGGCAATGCACCTGGGTCTGTGAATGAGACGGTAACGTCCCCCGCAGAGCCCCACTGTGGACAAGGTCCTCAATAACCAAGGGGACAGGACGGCTCGTCCAGCGCACGTCAGCCAGCCTCTGCCCTCCGTGTTCACATGGGCCTCTGAAGGATGGCCATGGTGGCCGAGACGCAGGCCGGTCACGAGCCTGGAATCACGGCCTGACCGCCTTTCACTAAGTGACCCCACCAGACTCCACAGGAGGTCCACCGTGTCAGCCGTGGAAACGCACACTGAGTCCTTAATGTTGTGTCATTCCTCCTGGAAGCAGATCAGACATGTGGTTGTGGGTGGATTTCGTCCCTGGTGGGTGCCGCGGGCACTGATTGGGCCTGACCAGCACGTGCCTGTGTGCATACCGAGGCACAGGAGGCACCCCCGTTAAGTGTGCAGTTTGATCAGCGTTGGCCAGTGTAGAGATGCGTGTAGCAACTGTCACACAGTCAGCATGTAAAAAACTGTCGTCACTACTGAAGCTCCATGGTGACCTTGTAGTCAGCCTCTCATGTGCTTACTGCTCATTTATGTATCTCCTCTTGATAAATGTCTGTTCAAATTGTTTTGTTCGTGTGGGAAGGTTTTATTATTATTTATTTGTAGGAGTCCTTACTTATTCCACACACAAACCCTTTATCCCGCACACATGCCGTATGCGTACAAAACCCGTCTTTCCTCTTGGTCGAGGCTGGTTTCTTCCATTACATGACGCTGCCTTTTGAAGTGCAAGTGTTTAATTTTGGAAATCCAACGAATCTTTTTTGGTTATTGTTTGGCCTTTTTGTAACTTTCTTGAGAAACGTGTGTCTAATGCAAGGTTTGAAGATTTTCTTTCATGTTTTCTTTGAGGTGCTTCATGATTTTGACTTCTGCGGTCAGATCTATGATCCGTTTCACGTGACTCATTCTGTGTGGTGTGAGGTAGTGAAGGCGAATTTTTTTCCAAACACATATCCAGTTCTTCCAGAAACACTTGTTGAGAAGATTATCTTTTCCTCAAGGAAGTACTGTCCCTTTGTTACAAGTCGGTCGATCACATATGTGTGTGTTTACCTCTGAGATCCCTATTATTTATTTTCTGCCTACTTATCCTTATGCAAATGCCACAGCGTCCATTACCTTTGTTCCTTCCATAGAAAAGTGAGGAGTAAGACGTCCAAGTTTAGTCCTCCTCTAAATTGTTGCGCTATTTTTGCTCTTTTGTATTTCCATATACATTTTAGCATCAGCTTGTCAATTGCTACAAAAGCTAGTTCAGATTTTGATTGGAGTTTCCTTGAATGCGGGTCGATTTAGAGAGAGCTGATAACAATATTGAGTCTTTCAATCAATGAATGTGGTGTATCTCTTTTGTTTTGTTCTTTAATTTCTCTTAGCTAAGTATTACAGTTTTCAGCCTTCAGATCTTACACGTACATACTTACATTTATCCCTACATGTTTATGGGTTTCGGTACTATCGTAAATAGTATTGTTTTAATTTTTAATTTCCAGTTGTTCCTTGTTAATTTGTAGAATCAAATCAATTGGTTTTTGAATACTGATCTTTTATCTTGAGACCCTGCTCCTTCACCTACCGGTTATAGAAGCTCCTTTGTAGATTTCCTCCACACAGGAGCACGTGGACTGGGAATAGAGACAGCTCCTCTCCTTCCATTTCAGTCTGTGTGCCTCGGCTTCCTTCCACTCGTCTCACCACGGTGGCCACTTCTGAACAGAAGTTGCGAGAGCACCACTGTCTTGTTCCCAGTCACAGAGGGAAAGTGTTCAGTATGACGCTAGTGAAACGCAGACCCTAGGGGCTCTCTAATTAAGGACGCTCCTTTCTGCTCCGACACAGCTGGGCATTTTATCTCATCAGATCTTTGTGTCCATATACTTACAGAATGATGTGGGTTTTCTTTGTTAAGTCTGTTAAGATGGTGGATTAATCTTACTGGTTTTCACATGTTGAGCCAGGCTGGCATCCGAGGATAAACCGTACTTGCTTGTGCCGTGTTATCCTCTTCAGATATGGTTGGCTTTGTTGACCAATATCGTGGTGAGGATTTTTGCATCTATGTTCCTGAGGGATATTGGTCCGTAGCCCTGTTACCTTGTACTGCCTTCGTCTGATTTGAGTTTGGAGTAATACTCACCTCATACAACTGCTGCAAAGTGTTTCCTCCTCTTCTATTTTCTGGGAGCAATTGTGTGAAACTGTATTATTTCTTCCCATAAATGTTTAGTAGCATACGCCAGTGAAGCCACTGTGGCCAGGCGTTTTCTCTGTTGGAAAGCTGTTTTAACTACAAATTCAACGCCTTTAATATTTTTAAAGAATATTCAGATTACTTCCTAAGTGAGTTTTGGTGGTCTCTCAAGAGTTGCTCCATTCGAGTCGTAAAAATTATGGTGCAGAATTGTTTGTAATATTCCCTTATTATCCTATTAATGTCTGCGGGGTTTGTAGTGATGTCCTTTCCATTCATTCCAAAAATTGGCAAATTGTGTCTTCTCTTTTTTCCAGGATTACTATGCCTAGAGGTTTGTCAATTTTACTGGCCTTTTTAAAACAGTCAGCTCTGGGTTTCAATTGTGTTACTGTCTTCTGCTTTCAGGGTCACAGGTGTCTGCACTTTATTATGCTTACTTTGAGATGAGTTTGTGCTTCTTTTTCTTGGGTATTAAAATGGAAACTTTGGTTAGTGGTTAGAAACCACTTTTTTTTTTTTAATACGAGCACTTGCTGGCCTTACTTTCCTTCTAAACACTGTTTTAGCTGCATCCCACAAGGTTAGTGTGCTGCATTTTCATTTTCATTCAGTTCTAAATATTTTCCCATTTTTTTTGAGTTCCTCTTTGCCCCATGGATTATTTAGAAGTGTGGTTTTAGTTCTCAAATAGTTGAAGATTTTCTAGATATCTTTCTAGTAATAGATTTTAACTTAAATTCCATTAGGGTCAGAAAAGAAATGATATGTGATATTGATTAAACTTGTTAAGCTTTGTTTTATACCCAAGGATAAAGACTGTCTTGGCCAATATTCCACGTACGCTTAGAAAAAGCGTATTTTACCATTGGTAAGTGTTCTCTGTGTGCCAGCAGGTCAGGCTGGTTGATGGCACCGTCACGGCTCTCGACACCCTTGCTGATTGGCCATCTCTTTGCTCTATGAACCACCAAGAGAGGGGTCTGAAAGCCCCTGACTGCAACTGTCAGTTTATCTGTCTGTCCTTTCATTCCTGTCAGTTTTTGCTTTATGTGTTTGAAGCCCGGTGGTCTTGCGTGCATACATTTAGGATGACGTCCTCTTGATGAATCGGCCTTGGTATCTTCATGTAGTGTGTTTCTTTATCCCTGGTAACCTCCTCGTTCAGAAGTCTCTGGGATAGTTTACTGCACTGTCTGGCACCGTATAGCCACCGCGGAAGACAGTGCTGCTTCCCCCCTGTTCCCAAAGACGTCCAAGCTCCAGTCCCTGGTACCTGTGGATATGACCCCTTACATGGCGAAAGGTGCTTGCCAGAGGTGACTAAATGAAGTATCTTGAGATGGAACATTATGCCAGCTAATCTGGGTGAGCCCAGTGTATTCACAAGGCTTCTTGTAAGGAAGGCAAAAGGGTCCGAGTCAGAGGTAGGTAATGTGCTGACGGAGGCTGGAGAGATGGAAGGAAGGGGCTGCGAGACAAGTCCTGCAGGGACTCTGGAAGCTGGAAAAGGCAGGGAGACAGATGATCCTGACAGAGAAACTAAGAGCAGCCAGCCCTGCTGACACCTTGACATTAGCCCCGGGAGGCTGACTTTGTACTTGTGACCTCCAGAACAGGAAGACAGCAAATCTGTGTTGTTTAAAGGCCCTAAGTTCATGGCAATTAGTTACAGCAGCAACAGGAAACTGATGCAACCACAAAAGCCTTCTTTGGATTAATGTTTGCATAATACATTCTTTCATCCTTTTACTTTTATCCTTTTTTTTAAACATTTTTATTGAGTTATAGTCTTTTTACAATGCTGTGTCAAATTTACATCACTGTATTACAGCGACCCTCGTGTGGACTGCGGAGTTGGGTCCTGTCAATCCAGTCTTACAATCTCTGCCATTTAATTGAGCTTTCACCATTCATGCTTAACGTAATGACTGACAAGGCTGTATTTAGGTTTGCCCTTTTACTATTTCTCTTTCGTCCCCCTGTTGCTTGCTCTTCCAGTTTTGCTTCCATGCCTTACTTTGGCTTTTTGGGGTATTTTTTAGTGTTCCATTTCATCTGCTGGTGTTGTAACTGTAACTTTTTGTATGTTATTTTTTAAGTCGCTGCTGCAGGCATTACAATACACACACCTAATTTCACAGAGTTAATATTTTGCCTCTTCCAGACAAACGTGGAAACCTCATCACCGTGCAGTTCCTTTCCCCCTCCTCTCCCCGCGCTTCACGTTGTGGTTGTTGTATGCATTCCGCTTACACACTTAAAAACCCCACCAGACATTGTTAGCTTTGCTTTCAACAGCCATGCATCCTTTAAAGAGGTTAAGAGGACAAAAATATGCTACTTTGTTGACCTAGGTATCTGCCACTTTTTGCTGCCTTTATTGTTGAATTTCCAAGTTTCCCTCTAGAATTATTTCCTTTCTGCCTGAAGAACGTACCTCACCATTTCTTTTAGAGCAGGTCTGCAGGCAACAAATTCTCTGTATTCCTTCCTCTAAGAATGATTATTTTGCTTTCATTTCTGAATAATATGTCCAGAAGAGTTCCAGGCTGGCTCTTCTTGCCTCTCAGAACTACAAACCTCCCAAGCACAGTGGTCTCTGACGTGAAATCTGTGCTTATTCAAATTGGTTTTCCTCTGTATGTAATGTGGCACTTTTCTCTGGATGTTTTCAATTTTTTCCCTGTGGTTTGATTATGATGGTGATGTGTGTGAGCATGTTTTAAAGCTTATCCTATTTTTCATTTGCTGAGCATGTTGGACGTGTAATTTTATGACTTTCAACAAATCTGTAAAATGGTCAGCTACTTATTTCCTCAAAAATTTTTTTTCTTCATTGATATTCTCCTTTTGCTGGGAGATAAATAACATAAGTTGTCTCACAGAGCCTGTGTTCATTTTTTAAAATCTTTTTCCCCTCCAGCCTGTGCTCTCACACGATACCTGGACAAAGAACTCAGTATGAGACGAGAGTCCTGCCCAGGGGTAGGAAGGGGCACTGAGAAAGCAGAAATAGCTCAGAGGTTTTGAAGAAGGGCGACGGAAAAAGATGAATTATAGAAGCAAGGAAGTCAGTGAAAGGAAGTGCTCGGGGGAAGAACCGCCGCAGCCCGGGGCGAGGGCCAGGGCTGCCCGCCCCTCCCCGAAGGGCGTCAGTCGGCAAGGCCCCGCCCCCTCGCCCGGGGCCGCCCTCCCGTGACGGCCGGTTGGCTGCCCCGGGCAGGCTCGGCAGAGCGTGGCGGCGCCTCCAGTTCCTCCCCGTCCGGCACTTCACGCCCAAACACCAAACCCACACACTGTGCCCGGTGAAGCCCCTGGTTTTTTTTTTTTTTTTTTTTTTGAGTAAAGGTAGATGTTTATTTGGAGAGATACACACTGCAGAGAGTGTAAGGAAAGAGAAAGGCGAGGGAAGCGGTGTGGGGGTTGGGTACTCAGGTTAAAGTAAAAGTAGGTACACGCTCCACAGACAGCGCGCGGGCCGTCTCCGAAGGGGCGGGGGTGAAAAGGGAGGCTGTGAGCCCTTCTTAACAGTGTCCCTGATCCACCACACGACTCCAGGCGTCCTGTCCATGCCACCCCACCAGCCTCTGTCCTGGCGCTACAGTCCAGGCCCCACTCCTGACTCCAGCTCATTCCTCTCACCGCCGCCAAGGACAGCCTATAACCCCATCTGGTCTGAACCTGCCCTGCTCGAAACCCTTCCAACAGTTTCCGCCTTCCAAACCAAGTCCAGGTGCCCCAGCTGATGCTCAAGGCTGTGAAGGACCAGGCCTGAGCTACACTCGCCAGCCCCAGCAAACACAGCTCTCCCTCCACAACCAAACTCGCCACAGTCAACCACATCTGCCCCAGACACACGCGTACACAGAGCTGCTTAACAAGTCTGTGCCTTCTCTCCGCCAGACTGAGTGGCGCCAACTCTCCCCCACCTGCCAGCCCAAGAAGCCTTCCTTCTCCATTCTACTACAAATACATTTTGCGTTCCAGGTTTGTGTAAGGGTTACATGAGGCAACCACGTGAACGCCCTAAAATATTGACCCACACACCAGCCGGGATGGAGATTAACGCTGGAGCTTCACCATTGATAGAGTTAGTTACCAGGAGAGCCCTCCCACATTACATTTGCTACGTGGGGTAGTCTTCTCAAAATAGAAAAATGTTCGTATTCTCTGCTGCTTAAAATCTTCCCAGTGCTTTAAAGATCAAAGCCAACATTCTTACACGTACTCGAGGTCCTGTTCGATGAGGCTCCAGCCTTCTCCTGATGGCTCTCACTCCTGAGACCAGCTCAGGATCTTCCTGGGCAAGGATGCCTCCGCCAGCACAAGCCCCCAGGCCAACTGCTGTTCACCCTACCGCCAGAAGGGGCCCTCACAACCAGGACCCAGGTTTCACGGCATCTACCTGTTAATGAATCTCATTGTCCTTTGTTTTCTTTTTTTCTTCCAACTTGTAACAGTCTTGAACTGTTTGCCATGCAAATGTTTGTAACTTCTGTTCATGAATCTGGGCCCCATGAGTTCAGGGAAGGAATGTCAGCCCCAACAATGTGCCTCCAGCGGCTGGCCCCATGACCGAACACGGTCATTGCTCAACAAACATTGACTGACTGGACTACTGATGAAAGAAAGGAATCAGGTCTGCACTTACAGAAGCGCAGGAAAGGGAAGTGACTTGCCCAGATCACACCGCCTACATAGGTGGCAGAGGAAGAACTGGACAGGTACTGGGCCGGCTCCTGGGCCCCGCGTCTCTTCCTGCCCTGCCCTGGGCCGTTAAGGCACTCTCTGCGTTTGCGTTTGACACGAGGTGGAGGCAGGGCAGGCAGGCAGGCAGAGTGTGCAGGGATCTAGTGAGCCTCAGATCTGACCCGAAAGGTTCCCAGAGAATGCTGTTCTCAGCACGCCTTTCAGGGAGAGCGCAGTGGGGCTGAGGAGGAACCTGTGACGTGTGACCTGGCCACGCCCCGCGCATCTGTCTGCCCTGCTGGCTCTGTGGACTGTGTATGTCATCTGCACGGCTGGGGACCATGGGCGGTGGCGCCACTTTACCAACAGTCACTGCCCTTCTCAGCCTCGGTGAGCTTTGGGGAAGAGAAGAGGGAAGGGGCCTCAGGACTCAGGGGGCTCAGTGGGGACCGCATATGCAGGGGCGGGGGGAGGTGGGCTCAGCCCCAGATCTGACCCCAGCACTCAGGGTCCAGACCAGGCCTGGAGCGTCTGCATGTGGTGGGGCATGGACGCTCACAGGGATCTCTCTTCCAGGGCTGTGTTGGGACCTGTGGGGTCACATACAGGCAGGTGAGTCCCCCCTAGTCCTTCTGCTTCGACCCAACAGCCCCCCTGGTCATCTGCGGGAGCACAGCGGGTCTGGGCTGATGGTGGCCAGTCTGGGAGGGGTGTTGGAGGAACATCTGGGGACACCGAGGGCAGAAGGCCACTCCTGACACTTCAGGTCTGATTCCTTTCCAGGTGTCCTCCCCAAATCCTCCATCTGGGCTGACCCAGGCCCCACGGTCACCAAGGGGAGCCCTGTGACCATCTGGTGTCAGGGGTCTCAGTGGGCTGATGTCTACCGTCTGTATAAAAGGGATGCCTCTAGACTCTGGGAGACTAAGACCCCACAGGACTCCAGTAACATGGTCGGTTTCTTCTTTAAACACTCGAGCTCAGACACTGCAGGGCTGTATCAGTGTGCATATCGCAGGGGGACCCGCTGGTCAGAGTGGAGCCACCCCCTGCCCCTGGCGGTGACAGGTAACAGGGAGGGGCCGGGCCCCTCCCACTGTGGGCTCCTCCTCACAGGCAGAGGGGGCAGAGTGTGGGCTCAGGGGGACCTCTCCCCGCACAGTCCCCCTTTAGCACAGCCCCCTCCCCCCCCAGGGGTACGGAGCACCTCCCTCTCAGCCCACCCAAGCCCTGTGGTGGCGTCAGGAGGGAGCGTGTCCCTCTGCTGCGGCTCACGGTTTGCCCGGGCACCTGCTGAAGGAGGGAGGCCCCGCCCCGCCCCGACACAGGACACCCAGGAACTGTGGGAGCTATGGAAGGGACAGGCCTCTCTCCTGGGGGGACCCACAATGCTATGATTCTCCCAACTCCCTTCCCTATGTGAGCCGTGGGGGTGATGGAGGGCCCATGACACTGGCCTCCTGGGGCAGAACCACTGGCAGGAGGCTTGGGGGCGACCAGATAGGACTCTCATGCAGCCCCAGTGAGCAATGTGGGGTGTGTGTCCCTTCAGTGCCGCCGTCCCCATCTCTCCAGGCATGTACAGGGAGCCCTCCCTCTCAGCCCGGCCGGGCTCACTGGTGCTCTGGGGAGAGAACCTAACCCTCCAGTGTCACTCAGAGGCCAGCTTTGACAGATTTGCTCTGACCAAGGACAAGGGGCTCATAACTCCCCTCCGTCTTGAGGGGCAGCGCAGCCCTGACTTCCCCCTGGGTCGTGTGAATCACAGCCATGGAGGTTCGTACAGATGCTATGGTGGACATTACCATTCCTACACATGGTCGGCCCCCAGCGCCCCCCTGGACATCCTGATCACAGGTGAGGAGCCCCTGTCCTGCCTCATGTCTTCATTATCTGCTCAGGGTGCTGGGCCCGGGGTCACCCTGGTGGTGAAGGGGTCCAGGGATAAGGGCCTGGAGGAAAGGCTGAGGTAGGGCAGTGGTTTAGGGGGCAGAGAGAGAAAGGGGGAGTGGGGGCCTGGAGGTAAAAGAGACCACACAGAGGGGCTGAGAGGAGCTGAGAGAGGGTCACAGACAGGGTCCCTGGGGAGAGGACAGTGGTCCCTCAGCTCCGGGTCAAGCATGCATGGGGAGTGGGTGGCTCTCCACACATCACACCTTCCTCTCCCCAGGAATGTACAAGAAACCCTCCCTCTCAGCCCATCCAGGGGCCTCGGTGCCCTGGGGAGGGAACGTGACCCTGCAGTGCAGCTCTGAGACCTGGTCGGATACCTTCCTTCTGTCCCGGGAGGGGTCACTGTCTCCTCCCCAGCACCTTCGTCTGCAGGACACAGCTGCACCCTTTCAGGCCAACTTCACCTTGAGTCCTGTGACCTCAGCCAACAATGGGACCTACAGGTGCTACAGCTCACTCAGCACCTCCCCCTATCTGCTGTCACAGCCCAGCGACCCCCTGGAACTCTTGATCTCAGGTGAGGAGCCCCAGTCTTGGCCCTATGTGTCCTCCTGGTCAGTCTAGGGTCCTGTCCCCACAGGAGCTCTGGGCTGGGATGGGAGTGAGGGGGCCACTAAAGGAGAGAATCCATTCTCAGAAAGAAGGAAAAAGCCAGAGCAGCTCCCTTCCCTGCACCATCCTCATCCTTCATCCCGATATGTTCCGGGTGGTGGAAGAAGGCTAGAGAGGGCTCAGGGCTGCCCAGAAGGAGAAAGCAGGGGCGGGGGTGGGGGAAAACCACGGGGCTCTGAGGCCAGATGGATGGAGGGTGGGGAGTCATGGAAAGGGAGTGTTGGGTCCAGCCTGGGAGAGGAGCAGTGGGCTGACATGGGGAGAGGCAGCCCCCACCCCTCATCCCTGTCCTGACCCCCAGGAAGCTCTGAGGACCGGCTCCCCCCAACTGCAGAGTCAGGCCCACAGACGGGTAAGTGAGGGTCTCTGTGTAGGGAGAAGCTCAGTTCTGGTCTTTGCTCAGCCACTGCCTGAGATAATGGCCTGAGAAAGGTTCCTTCTCACTGGGACCAACTTCTCCGATTGCAAAGGGCACCAAAGCTGCTTTGACATTGTGTGTGTGGGGACACCAGCGGTGTCTGACTCTCCTCCATAAACTCAGGGGCACTCAGCCCTCCAAGGAGCAGCTGTGGGGCTGGGGAGAGGTCAGGGCAAGCAAGTCACCCTGCCCACTGCTCCCAACTGCGGGACCTGGGACAAGTGCTCCTTGCAGAGTCCACGTTCGCCCTTCGTAGAAGAGGACTCCCGCCACCTGCCTCGACACGAAAGCCTTCAGCACAGGGCTCGGCCCTGTTTAGAGCTCAAGAAGGCCGGAGCCCTCCCTCCTGCCCTTCTCAGATACACACATGTCCACACAGGCCCCAGGGAGCTGGGGTGGTGCCAGGTCTCTGCAGGGTGGGAGACGGATCTGGGTGGGGCTGGAGAGGAGGAGGGACTGGGTTTGACGGACAAGTCTCTGCACTGGTGTTCTGCCTGTGGGGGACAGAATAAAAAATAATCTAAATAAAAGCAAGGGAGCCCATAGTCTTGGGTTCCAATGCCCACTCCGCCATGTCCAGGCTGGGTGACCAGGCGCACATGATTTTCCTCTGTGCCTGTCTCCTTGTCTATAAAATGGGTGGGGGCGATGATGACTGGGGGCGGGGGGCTGCACGACTGTCCTGAGGATTAGAGATTAATGCACAGATCCCAGCACGCATCGGTACACAGAAGGCGCTCAATTAAATGGCACTGTTGGCTCATTCGTGACGTCCCCGGTGCCGCAGGTCTCAAATCGTACCTGAATGTTCTGATCGGGGTCTCGGTGGCCTTCATCCTGCTGCTCCTCCTCCTCCTCTTCCTCCTCATCCGACATCAGCGTCAGGACAGATGCATGAAGCTGGGTGAGTAGGGAACCGAGGGACCCAGGCCACTGGAGGAGGTGTCGCTTAGGGCACCAGCCAAAGGGGAACCAGAGGTGGGTGAGGTCAGCTTAGAAAAACTCCAACATCTCCCAATGAGAAAATCTAAAATGAAGAGATGAAATGTGAGTGTACACGGAAGTATTTTAGAGTATTCTTTCAGCTTTTCCAAACTTACAAAATGTTTGAAAACACACGCAAGTTTTGTATTTTATGGTTTAGATCTTTCTCCTGAATTCAACATGGCGGTGGGAGGGGATTGTAATCTCTTCAGTTCTTGGACTTCACAGATCTTAATGTAACCCTGGGGAAGGGTTCTGGGGTGGGTTGGAGGCTGATTTCCAACTTCCTGCAGTGGCTGCAACATCAGTGCCCAAGGACAGAGGCCAGCAGAAGAGGTGAGACCCCTCCCAAAGAGCCCCCAGCCCAGCCAAGGCCCCTCACTGCCCCTAATACTCCTCCCCCTCCCCCAGCTCCAGCCCAGCTCTCGATGTCCAGGAGAACTTGTGTGAGTGAAGGGGGTCTATCCCAGGGGGAGGAGGCAGGGCCAGACTATGGGTTGAGCAGTGGAGACCGGAGATTGGTTGGAAATGGTTCTGGGCTTGGAGGTGAGAGTTCAAATCTGGTACTGTGTGGCTTTGGCCTCATCACTGACCCTCTCGGGGCCTCTGCTGTGTGAGATCTCAGGGAATCTTGGCAAGAGATGGGACACCCTTGTTCTGTCCCCACCAGATGCTGTCGTGAAAGACACAGAGCCGGAGGACAGCAGACAGCTGGACAGTCAGGTCAGCTCCCTCTGGTCCCGACCAGGGCACCCATGCCTCCTTGTTCCTGTTAGATCCAGTGGGTGATGCACCCTCATGCCACTCAACTCCTGGCAGGCTCTCCCTTCGGGAAGCACGCTGCCCTCCCAGTTGCTGCAACCCCACACTTGGCCTCCTAGGCTGGCCTCTGACCACTGAGTTGTTGAATGCTCAAGTCGAGCTGGCAGGGCTAAAGGTTAGGGCTCAACAGTCTGTGTCCCGCACGAAGGGACTAAGTCCTAGGCCTGCAGAGAGGCCCAGAGAGGGCCAGAGAGGCTCCTTCTGAAATCCACAGAGGGTCCTAGTCTTGCTCAGCCCTTGGCTGTCCCCAGGTTGTGTGAGCCCCAACGATACACCTCGGCTGTTACTTCACTTGGGTGAAGATCAGCTCCTGTGCACACCCCAGGGATTGGATCCAACTTTCCTGCAGAGTGCAGTGGAGTCTGACTGTCCCTCCATGCTGGCGGCACCATGCCCTACTCCTCTGTCCAGTCCTGACCCCTCTCCAGCACCAAACTCACATGTTAAGTCAGCTGTCACAGGCTGAAAGCTACAGACTGATGCAGAGCCAAGATTCAGAGACCATCCCTGTGTTTCTAGCAGAGAGGGCTCTGATGGCTAAGACCTCAAGGAGTGCATCCGTTCTTCCTAGGCCCGACTCCCCCGTCTCATGCCTCTCCCCCCATCACTGCAGGCTGCCGCACCTGAAGCCCCCCAGGATGTGACCTATGCCCAGCTGAACCACTCGACCCTCAGACAGGAGACGACTGCACCCCCTCCCTCCCTGTCGGGGGAGCCGTCCGCAGAGCCCAGCGTGTACGCCACACTCGCCATCCACTAGCCCAGCGGACCCAGACCCCCCACCGCCACCCTGCACTCCAGGGACTGAATTTGCAGATGCTGGCCTGTCGTGAACCACTAGGAGCTTCTGCAGGTCAACTGCTTCCAGGAACATCCTGGATTATCACGCAGCACTGGTCTTACCTGCGGTCCCTGGTCCCTACCAAAAACACCCAGCTGACTGCGGACCCCGTGGAGCTGCTATCAAGACCCTGGGGCGAAGGGAGGGCCTACTATCCAGCACCAGGCTGTGAGGACGTGGATTCTGCAGGCTTCACAGCCACTTAGCAAAGGACCCCAAGCCCTCACTGTGCAGCTCGCCACTCAGCTAACATCAGAGCCCCAGGAAGGGGCCTAGTGCCCAGTCACTGAGGTTGCTTAATGCTCAAGTGTGTCTCACTTCCTGAGACAAGCCCCTTCCTTCCTGAAGCAGCTTAAGGCTGAGAAGAGGGAAGCCTGCCTCCCTTGTGACCATGAATGTCTCCGGAAACTCCCATCGCAGGGGGAGGGGAGCAGGGCCCCCCTCCTTGCTCTACCTGGAAATGACTCCTCCTCGCCCCCACACGCAATTTCCTGTGGTTCTGTCTGAAAGAACCTTCCCAGCACTGTTCAGTCCCCCACGGTGATAATGAAGTGGTGTGCAGAGATGCTTGTTATGACATGGGGTGCGGGGAGGCACACCAACCGTCCTGCAGGTGGTCCCAAGTAACTGAACAAAGGTACCGGGCCCTCTCTGCACACCGGCAGCAGCACCACAGAAACCAGCTCAAGGACCCAGCCCGCATGTCCCCCCCGCAGGAGGGTGTACGTTTGGAGGAGGGAGAGGCACACCAATAAACACCAGTTCTCAAGTGTTCATCTCTTTTTATTATCTGACTGGGAACCTAGCCAGGGGATGGGTGGGCTCAATCCTCCTCCTCGTCGTCGCCGGCTCCAGCCCCACCCTGGCCCTTCTTGGCATTCTTCCTCTTCACGCGGCCTGGCCGGCCGCCCCCATACGGAGAACGCAGGGAGAAGTCGATGTGCTTCTGAGAGTCCAGGCGGACAATGAAGGATGGGATGTTCACCACCTGCTTGCGGACCCTGGAGGGAGGGGCGGCAGGGGAAGGGGATGGGGAAACAGGGCCAGACAGGCCCCTCTCCACCAGTGCTCTGCAGGGCTGGTGCTACAGCCGCACTGACCCCGAAGCAACCATGAGAAGGGCATTCCTGACTCCAAGGAGAGCTTTCGGGCACCATCTAACTCACACAGACACGGCCAAGATGAGCTCTACACCCCCACCATACACAAGTGGGCAGATTTACAAGCAACCGCCAAGCCCAGAGCGCAGGAGGTGAGGCGGCAGCGCCTATGTAAACCCAAGATCTGCTTCTCAAATGTTCTAAACCGTGCCAGACCCTGGGCTTCATTATCAGGTGTACTTTCAACGTCTTTGAAGTAGCAACGTACAGAAAGGTTCTATGAAAACATTTCTGACAAGAAATGTGAGGATATTACCCAGAGGTCCCAGGGTTAATGAAAGGCTGAGGCAGAAGCTGGGTGCATGCAGCATCCCGTGAATGGTGCCCATCTTACAGAAACAGCAAACTGAGCACCCAGATAAAGACCCAGCTGCCACCTTGAGTACTGGACCTTGGACCGCACTGAGCTCACCGAGTAAGAGTGACAGTGCAAAAGCACCCTGTGATTGCCAGGGTCACCAACGACCTCACGAGGGACCCACTAGACAGCTGGACCCTCCCAAGCCAGCTGAGGCCCAAGACTCTTCTCTCAACTGGCCACACCAAGCGCTGTTACCTGTCCAGCTACTCGCATGCCTGGCGGAAACCTTCGCAAGGTGTACGGCTCCAGCCGCAGTGACCCTTGCGCTGGGCTATGGGGGGATGAGGCTGCCCCCAGTGCCCCCATGAGCTGTTTGTAGGGGTCAGTCTGTACCCTTGAGGTGAGCTCACACCTTCATCACCTCCGAGGGCTGCACAGAGATAGGGACAGCAGGCTCAGAGAGGGCAAGCATCCAAGGGGAGGGGGCAGGAAGGCTCAGGGAGCCCAGAGGTGGTACCTGATATGGCGCTGGCGGATCAGCACGCGGGCGTGGTGGATGGACTTGGCCAAGCCTAGCTTAAAGACCTGGGTCTGCAGGCGTCTCTCCAAGAAATCCTCAATCTTCAGGCCCAAGATGTAATCCAGCTTCATCTTGCCTTCGTCCAGCACCCCGATGCGGACGAGTCGCCGCAGCAGGGCGTTACCTGGCGGGAGGGGAAAGCAGCACGGACTCAGCGTTCTGGCTGACCTCAGGCTCCTGGGGGTCAAGCCCTCTACCTCCACACCACGCTGGTGCACAGTGGGAAGTAACAGCTGATTCTGATACAGGACACAGCGCGTTAGGACGTGCGCTGTTGTAACTCGCGCCACCCAAGGCAGGTCACTAGGATGGGAGAGCTGATTCAGTGTGTGGGCTGAGCGCGGGCTTCCAGTTCAAACCCAGCCACTATGCATTCATGTCGCCCTAACACTCCCCTGAGGCAGCTCACTCTGACTACCCATCTCACCACGCAGGGCAGTGACCACATACACCTCTACTCACCTAAAAAACAACCTTCCAGAGTTGTTGAGACAATCCCCTTCAAAGGACTTAGCATTCATCTGCCAAAGTCCCAGCGCTGCCGTTCCTAAACATCACTCTCACAACACAGCACAGCGGCTGAGGGGGAATATTTTGGAGTCAAGAAAGTCCTATGAATCAAACATGAGGCTAAACCACTTCTTTACTTATAATTAGAACAGAATCAGTACCTAACTTCTAGGCATGAGAGAAGATTGGGCACAAGCCAAGTACACATCACTCATTTATCACCCAGATTTTTCTACTAAAAAGACGACAATCTGGAAATAACTGGCCATGTACAGCAGAAAGGAATCCAGCAGATGCCAGCACCTGCCTTCACCAAACAACTCCAGGCACAGAGGGCCTTGCCACTTGCCCGTCAGTGTCCAAAGCCCATGGCTCCTGACCAATACTCTGGCCTGCTTGGGGATGCTGGAGACAAATCTGCCCCCTAGAGGCCCCTAGGCTCCCACTCACTGTCATCACTGGGCTCATCAGCACAAGATTATCACTAACAACACCTTGACAGGGGGATAAAAGCACCACTACCTCCCCCTCACCCCCAGGCAAAGCTTAAAGGAAAGCTGGCTGACTTTGTGATGACAAAGTCTTCCAAGCAGACTTGACAGGAGATAGTCTAAATGGAGAAACCTACATGTCTTCCCAACACCCCACTTCAAAATATGACACTGAATAAATGCTGAATGTAAGATATAAGGAAATTCTGCCATTTACAACTTCACATACACACAAAAAAACCTAAGAATAAATTTAACCTAAGAGGTGAACAGCCTGTACACCAGTAAGACATTGATGAAAGAAGTTAAAGACACGAGTAAATGGAAAACTATTCTGTGCTCACGGATTGGAACAATTAAGATGTCCAAACTACCTAAAGCAATATACAGATTCAATGAATCCCTATCAAAATTCCAATGGCATTTTTCACGGAAAAATAACCCTTAAATTTGTACGGAACCACAAGACTCCAAAGAGCCAAAGCAATCTTGAGAAAGAACAAAGCTGGAGGCTTCATGTGTCCTAATTTCAAACTAAATATTACAAAGCTATAGTAATCACAACAGTTTGTTGGCAACATAAAAACTGATCAAAGATCAAGGGAACAAAATAAAGAGCCCAGAAACAAACCCACATACATTAATAGTCAATATATTTACTTACATAAAGGAACCAGGAATATACAAAGATGAAAAAGAACAGCTCAACCAATAAATGGTGCCGGGAAAACTGGGGTCACACGCAAAAGAACGAAACTGGACCCGAACACCTTTCACGGTACACACAAAAAATAACTCAAAATGGATTAAAGACTTGAATGAAGACCTGAAACCATAAAACCCCTAGAAGAAAGACAGTAAACTTGACTTAAGTCTTGAAAATGATTTTATGAATGACACTAAAGCAAAGGCAACAGAAATAAAAATCAACAAGTGGGACCACACCAAACTAAAGCTTCTGCACAGCCAAGGAAAAATTACCAACAAAATGAAAAGGCAACCTACGGAATGGGAGAAAATACTCGCAAATCATGTATCTAATAAGGGGTATATCCACAATATACAGTAACTCATACAACGCAATAGCAGGAAAAAAAAACCTTCAATTGAAAAATGGGAAGATGATCTGAATAGACATTTTCCCAAAGACATACAGATGGCCAACAGGCACACTAAAAAAGTGCTCAAGGTAACTAATGCAACAGTAATGTAAATCAAAACCACAAAGCAGGGAGGGTATGGCTCAAAGGTAGAGTGTTTAGCATGCAGGAGGAAGACGTGGATTCAATCCCTAGTACCTCCATTAAAATAGATAAACCTAATTACCTCTCCCCACAAAAATAAATAAAAATTTAATAAGCTCTTATAAGATACAGAACCATTTACAGCCAGACTCACATCTGTTAGAAACACAAACTATACATGTATCTCTTCCACACCAAAGACACAATGTACAACGTACTAACCAAGTTTACAAATTTTTTTTTTGGTAAAGTGAAAGTAAGTTTTTTAGAGATACACACACTCCATAGACAGAGTGCAGTCTGTATCTCATAAGGAAAAAAGACTTAGGAGACACACACTCCACAGGCAGAATGTGGGCCACTTCAGAAAGGTGAAAGGGAGAGAAGCCAAGAGGTGCAGGGCTGTTCAGCTTAAAGAAAAAGTGGATACAGACTCCACAGACAAATGGCCATCTCAGAAGATGAGCATAACAGAGAGCAAGAGTGAGAAAGAGAGCGAGCGACCACTAATTACTTCTGATACACTGGTTCAACTTTTGGTTATGTTCCCTAAGTTTCCTCTAAAGTTCTCATTCCAACCCGGTTCACCTGGACTCTGGAACCTGCCTTCCAGTGCCCCTATGATGGGAGGTCTAACCATCTGCTCATCTGAAACAAGAGTCGTATCAGTAGTCCCTACAAGCCTGCCTGTGCAGACTAACAGACACCAAGAACTTAGAAAAAAGCATTTATAAAATTGCGGCTATTTTAATAGTATAGCTATCTGACAATCTGAGAGGTCCTACTACAATCTAAGTGATGTCAACTGTTGCTTTCAAAAGTCCTCCATTAATTCTCCACCTCAAAGTAGGAATTTAAGACCTAAGAGTCTAAAAGATGAAAATTTTATGTGTATCTTACCACAATCTTTCTTTCATCTTAAGTTACCATATTATCTGCATACCCTCCAAAATCATCACCTGAAATGTTCTTCCCTGTGAAATGCACAGCTCCTCTCCTGTTCAGGCCTTGACTAAATATCCTTGACTACCTTGCTAAAGCAGGCAAATGTACATATTCAAGCTCCCTCCCTGCTAGAACCATCCCACATTTCAGAAACTTCACCGACTATTCCCACCACTAGAGAACAAGATATGTACACAAGGAGCAGTACCGTTTTGCTATACTATGTACAGATACAGCCAGGTACCCAAGCTTGCTTGGCAATGTTAGTTCTAATGAAGAGAAAGTGAAGTCCGAGGTTTGGGTAAACCAAAGCCACAGGTAAGGAAATGGACAGGGATCTGGATCCAGGCCCATTTTCCTACCCCACAAGCTAGCTCCACCTGCCCCATGTAACACCTCTGATCGCTGGACCACTCCAGAAGTAACAGTAGCAGCAGCAGCTCTGACCCTCAGTCCTTTCCTATGGGCTCAGATACGCACCTTCAAACAGACGCCGCGGGTCTTTCTCATCCAGGGTCAGCAACTCCCGGGCAGCCTTGCGGATTTTGGCCAGGGTAAATTTGACCCTCCAGACCTCACGTTTGTTCCGGAGCCCATACTCGCCTGCAAAGGGTGGGCAAACATGCTCAGTCTCACGGATTGGTGCAAAAGTAGGATTGGTGACTTCAGGATACAGAAAATCTAAACAATGAAAGGTCTCGAATTTGGGGACGACGAAGGGAGGCACACCAGGGGACTGGAATAGAGTGAGCACGTGAGCGGCCTCACCCACGTGCTAGCTCTCCCCGACCCGGGAAGCAGAAACCTTGCCTTAGCCACTCACCGATCAGTTTCAGTTCTTGGTCGAGGCGGGACTTCTCGAAAGGTCTCCGAGGGGTCACATAGGTTTTGCGACAAACCCAGCTCCGGGCCACCGGCATGATGGCTCCGTTTAACCGTCTGTGCCTGTGCGTGAAGGAGTGGCCTATTAGGACTCTGAGCTACGCCTGCGCAGTCCCATAACCCCGTTAGAACCTCGTGGCTCCCAGAGAAGGTCTCGCGAAAACCGCGAGAAGCTTTTGTAACCTGTACCATCCTCACCACTCTCCAACCACCCTCATCTCACTTCCAACCTCTTTACCATACTCATTAAAGCCCGGATGGCCCACAAGACCCAACAACCTACGCAAGGACTAAAGAATACTGCACCACACCTCACCTACAACCAGGCTCCGGTAACTGAGAAAGAGGCGTACGGCGTCTCCAGCCTCGCTCTTATAGACTCGCCGCCGTCTCGTGACGTCGGCACGCACAACGCACACTGCACCAATCAGAAGAGGCGTTGGCGGGCGGAAAAAGCAGTCGAGACGAGAGGTTGGGCTAGAGCGCCGTACTAAGCCGGTAAGACCCGGTCTCTACCTGACCCGGTCTGTACCAGACAGCGGGTCCGAGCATCATCTGGTGAGAAGTGAGGGCGCCTTTCTGCCTTCGGGTGGTGACTTGTCCCGTCACCTAGCCTCTGAGTCTCAGTATAAAATTGGAGTAGTCACTGCCAGCATCACTAGACTTCTCAGCCGTCTACGACTCTGAAAAAAAGATCCCCAGAGGGTTGGAGCTGGGTGAAATCAAAGCTCCCTCCAGGAGAGGCTCCGTTACATTCAGGAATAATGGGGAAAAAAATCATATTTCATATCAGAACGTCAACCCGAAGCATAGTCAGAAACCTTGTCTACAAACTGAAGATTGAATGCAGAAACTGAGGTTGAAATCGCAGTCATGTGACTTGCCTAAGGATACACAGCTCACCTTTGCATCCTGATACGATTCCGCTTTTGCCCTCCTTGCTTTCCGTAGACAAGGGGAAAAACAGATCTTGGTAGAAATTCGGCCATACCTGAAATATTTATCACTTAGTGTCTCCGGCTACATCTGGGGTAAGGTACCCTCCCTAAACGTGGGCCTCATTAATTCATTTATGCAACAGATATTTATTGGGCAGTATAAGGAACTTTTCTTCGATGACGTATAGCCATGAATAAAACAACCCCTCTATTCGTGAAGCTTTGAGTCAGCCGAACGGGGTGGGGGTGGGGATGGGTAATTAAGTAGATCATTTCAGAGTGGTGCTGTGAAGAAAATAAATTTACTGATAATGACTGAGGGAAAATGGTACTTCAGATAGGATGGTTAGGGAAGCCTCTTTAAGAAAGTGACTTAAAAAAAAGTGGTTTTTTTTTTAGCTTGAGACCCTGTGATGAAAAGGCTTTGTGCCTCTTAATCAAAAACAGCAGTTTATATATCCCTTTGGGCTTCCATGGCAGCGGAAAAATGTTCTGAAATCTCTTCCTAAATACTCTACTTCCTAAATATTTGGCGCCATTTATCACTTGGAGGAATTTACTCATTTTTTTTCCTGATCTCCTTTGTCAGCATCTTCCTCTCAGACAGCCTTTAGGATTATTTCCTCTAGTCCTTATCTCTCTGGAATAATCCCATTACCACGAATGGCTTTATTTATCATTGTTAGATAATGTTTAATGAGCACTTTAAATGTGCTAGGCTTTGGGCTAAACACTTTATGAGTGTGTGTGTGTTTAATTCATTCATGTGACCCAAGGTTTCTAGCACTAAAATAGTAACTGGTGGCATTCTGGAATACTTACTATGTATCAGGCACTGCCCTACCTGTGTTAGGGGTGGGGTTAGAGGTCAGTAGTAGAGTGTGTGCTTAGCACATGAGAGGTCCTGGGTTCAATCCCCAATACCTCCATTTAAAAAAAATTTTTTTGCATATGTTAATTTACTTAATCTTCAATGCAAACTTAAGGAGGACTCTCACAGAAATTGCCCTCCCTCATGATAGTACTATTACTGATACTCGTTTAAGGAGTACTGATAATAGTATCAATCCTATTTTATAGAGGAAGATACTCAGACAACAAAAAGTGGTTACAGAACTTTCCCAAGATTGCACAAAGTGGAAATAAATTAACATCAACCGAATGAGAACAAGCAAAGGCTATTTATTCAGAGTTAGGGAGTCAGTCACCATCACTTGCACTTTGGCAGAGAGTCCAAGGCAGGCAGCGGTGTGGGAAAGCTTTATAGCAGAAAAATGGGAGGCTGTTGGCATGGAGAAGCTACACGTGGGCAGACTAGAAGTTGGGCATCCTATGTGATTGGTTTGGGTATATATTTTATTTTCTCTTCTTGGTCCTAAAATTGAAGTGGGAGTGAAAATTAGTAAAGTTGTGAATTACTAATCCAGTCCCAGCCATTTTGGACCAGTTATTTATAGGGGTTATTGCTTGGCTTCTTGAGATTGTTACCAGAGATAGCAGTCCGACTTCCTACAAGCCTGCCGTATAGCAGGCTGGCTTCCTGTGCTGTTTTTGTTTGTTTTTTTATTGAAGTATAGTTGATTTACAATATTGTTAGTTTTAGGTGTATAGCAAAGTGATTCAGTTATATATAATGCTTTTTCAGATTATTTTCCATTATAGGTTGTTACAAGATATTGAATACAGTTTCCTGTGCTATACAGTAAATCCTTGTTTATCTATTTTATATGTAGTAGTATGTATCTGTTAATCCCTAATTTATTCCTCCCCAATCTTTATCCCTTGGTGACCATAAGTTTGTTTTGTATGTCTGTGAGTCTGTTTCTGTTATATATAAAGATTCGTTTGTACCATTTTTTAGATTCCACATATAAGTGATGCCATATAGTATTTGTCTTTCTCTGGGTTACTTCACTTGGTATGATAATCTCTAGGTCCATCCATGTTGTTGCAAATGGCATTGTTTCATCCTCTTTCATGGCTGAGTAATATTCCATTGTGTATATATACCACCTCTTCTTTACCCAGTCATCTGTAGATGGACATTTAAGTTGCTTCCATGTCTTGGCTATTGTAAATAGTGCTGCTTTGGACATTGGGGTGCATGTGTCTTTTCCAATTAGAGTTTTCTCTAGATATATGCCCAGGAATGGGATTGCTGGATCATATGGTAAGTCTATTTTTATTTTTTTTGAGGAACCTCCATACTGTTTTCCATAGTGGCTGCACCAATTTACATTCCCACCAACAACATAGGAGGATTCCCTTCTCTCTACACCCTCTCCAGCATTTACTTGTGGACTTTCCGATGATGGCCGTTCTGTTTATTGCAGACAAGGGGGCTGGCTTTCTGGGCAGGCTGCTGCAGGCTGTGGATCAGAGCCCTCCCCACTGCAAACTCCTATCCTAAAACTTGTAACACTCACTTCCTTCTTAACATATTATTTTTTTTTCTGCCTTTCTATGCATCTGAATGTCCTGTAAAAATCCTTTAAAAAGGAAGTTTCCTGCATTCGAAGAGTTCCTTGGACTTGGGAGTCAGATACACCAGGTTTTAAATCCCAGCCCTGCTAACTACTAGATGTGTGACCTCAGCAAGTCACTTCCCTCCTCCAGGCCTCATCCTCATCTGGAGAAGCAGACACAAATGCCCTCACTTCCCAGGACTGTCCTGAGGATTCAGATCACACACTCCACATCTACTCAACAAGTTTATTGAGACTTCTTGGGACCTAAGCCCTGTAGAAAACAGAGATGAACCAGCTTTCACACTCAAGCTCAGGTAACTAGAAAAACAACACAGCCATGAAGTGCTTTGAAATGGGGAGGGACATAAGAAGGATGTAGTGTTTATAACTCTGGAATCAAAAACTAACCACGGAGAGAGGTAGGAGGGCATTCCAGCCTCCCACTCGGAGATGAGCCTGGGACCAGCTAGAAAGGCTCTTCAGAGACTCAGCCCCGGGCCCGTAGGTCTCTGGAGTTCACTGCAGGCTGGCCCACTGCAGGGACGTGTAGACCACCTTACCATCAGGCTGCGGAGAGCACAGGAGCAGCGTCTTCCTGACACTGGTTCCCAGGCGGCCAGCAGAAACCAGGTCCTGGAGTGGGATGGGGTCCCCAGGAGCCCAGCACTGAGCGATGTAGTGAGCATGGAAACGGAGTGGGTCGCCTGGGTGAAGGAGAGAGGCAGGTAGCAGTTTCCAGTGGCAGAGACCTGGCAGACCCCAGAATGTCCACACATAGATGGGAATGGTTCCAGTGATCACTACCAATATTTTAAAAGATATCCTTGGACCTTGGAGGGGTGGGAGAGGCAAGATGTCACAATTGTATGTCATAATCTTAGTTCAAAAAAAGAACAAAAATAACTGAATATATTGTTGCCATGACCTAAGAACCAAGACCACAAGGTCAGTCAAAGCCATGAGTAACTCAAAAGGGTACCATGTAAATATCCAATGAGAAGTGACTTTAACAGACTAGAAATAAAAAGACAATTTACAGTAGGATGGCATAATAAATAGATGGAATAAGGGAGTCAACAAAATTTTTCTGGAAAGGGCCAGATAATAAATATTTTGTTTTGTGGGCCATGTTGCAAATACTCAACTCTGCCACTGTAGCACAACGGCTGCCACAGACCATGTGTAAACAAATGGACAAGGCTTTGTTCCAATAAAACTTTATTTAAAGAAGACAGTTGGTGGGCTGGATTTGACCTGGAGCTGTAGTTTGCCTCCAAAGTAGATGAACCTGATCAAGTAGACTAGGACCATGAGTAGGGCACCACACAGAAGATTAAGTAACATGTAATGTAAATCTGAAAGAACAAGGCTTCCAGCAATTCTACTCTTGGGTATTTATCTGACAAAAATGAAAACACAAATTTGAAAAGACATATGCACCCCTATGTTCATTCCAGCAGTATTTACAATAGCCAAGATATGGAAATATGGAAGCAACCTAAGTGCCCATCAGTAGATGAATGAATAAAGATGTGGTGTACATACACACACACACACACACACACACACACACACACACACACACACACACACACACACACACACTGGAATGCTACTCAACCTTGAAAAAGAATGAAATCTTGCCATTTGTTATCATCAATGGACCTCTATTAGCATAATAGATTATTATGCTAAGTGAAATGAATTAGAGAAGACAAATACTGTAAGATTTCATTTATATGTGAACCTAAAAACAAAACAAATGAACAAACATAACAAAAACAGATACAGAGGACAAATAGGTGGTTGTCACAGGGGAGGAGGGCAGGGGTAGGAAAGAAATAGATGAAGGAGATTAGGAAGTTCAGACTTTCAGTTACAGAATGAATGAGGCACAGGTATGAAACGTACAGTGTGGGGAATATAGTCAATAATCATGTGATATCTTTGTATGGTGACAAATGGTAACTAGACTTAAGGTGATCATTTTGAAATGTATACAAATTTCAAGTCACTATGTTACATACCAGGAACTAACATAGTATTAAGGTCAGGTATACTTCAAAGATAAACAAAGTCATAGAAAAAGAGATCAGATGTGTGATCTCTTGTGACAAGAAGCAGAGGATGGGGGAAGGGGGAATTAGATGAAGGTGGTCAAAAGGTACAAACTTCCAGTTATGAGATGAGTAAGTACTAGGGATGTAATGTACAACATGGTAAATATAATTAACACTGCTGTACATTATATACAAACGTTGTTAAGAGAGTAAATCCTAAGAGTTCTCGTCACAAGGAAAAAAAAATTTCTATTTCCTTAATTTTGTCTCTCTATGAAATGATGGATGTTCACTAAACTTATTGTGATAATCACTTCATGATGTATGTAAGTCAAATCCTTATATTGTACACCTTAAACGTATACAGTGCTGTATGTAAATTTTAACTCAGTAAAACTAGGAGAAAAGGAGAGAAGGAAGGGGGGGAGAAAGGGAGGGAAGGTCGGAGGGAGGGCCAGGGGAGAAAGGAAGAAAGAAAGAAAGGAAGAAGGAAGAAATAAGCAAGGCTATGAGACATCCCATCTGAGGAGACTGTCATAGCAACTATAAGTCAGGCCCCTGCCTGGCAGCTAGGTTTCCAGCCAGAACCTCGCCAGGAGCCAGGCACCTCTCTGGTTATTAAGATACCTCGGCCAGCTGAGAAGGGAGCATCAAAATGCTTGAGAAGTTACCCCCAAACTGCTCTGCAAGAAACTTAACATCTTTTAACCTCAGGAAGATTTAGAATTAGACTTAGAAGTATGTATTTAACAAGATTCAGATGTTGAATACTAATCTTCAGGAGACAAAGATTCTGTGTATATCTGATACACTGAGTATCTGAGTATTTATTGTTTTAGAATATTGACCTATTAGAACTAACAGGTCCAAAAAAGAAAAAGAACAGATCAGCCTGATGGTTCAGTTTCAAATGTGTAATTGAGTAACTGATTGATTTAAACTTATTTTACTCTGAAGTTTTAGGAAGTCTATTAACAGTGTATGAAAATACAAACATATAAACTTAAAAATCACCCTATTTATAGTTTATCAGATTTAAATTATTGGCAAGATCCATAATCAGAAAACTCCAGAACTTACAAAGTTCTGGACATATTGAATTTTAAAATGCATCTTATAAGGTTTGAAACTATTTAACTGCTTTTGTATATGGGATCAGATGTGAATTAATTGTACCTTTAAAAGCTGCTAGATTGGAAAAAATTAAGTTTTGTAAATTGAACTGAAAACTTAAAAAAGAAGTAGATATTAGCATTTGTATGTTTATTAAGTTGAATATTCATCTCCAAAGCCAAAATAATCTTCTGTGCATACAAAAGTCACGCACACACAAAACAGAAGCAAAGTAACTGAACCATGATTATATAGAGAGAATGGGGCAGATAAACTGTTCTCAGCTCCTAAATCAGTTAAATTTTAGTCTGAGAGGAGACTAAGGCTCTCAGCTCATCTGCATAAAACTTAGTGGACATTCTCCAATGAACAGCTAAGATCTGACTATCAGGTGGTTCCATCTCTTTGTTCTTAGCGGGAACAAAAAGGGTGATTTTCTGCACTTTTTTTAAAACCTTTTAGTTGTACAGTAAAGGCACTCTTACCACAAATTCAAAAATTAGCTAATTCACCAAAAGTCTCCTTTACCTTTTCCTGATGCAAAACCCTTCCCAGAACTATTAACTATTGTAGTTGGGCGGGAGTAAGTCCTTCCATGCTTTTTTCTATTTGCTTGGTAGGATTCTCAGTCTACTTAGTACTCCACTTTATTTTCAGTTCTTTTCAAAGTCTTTCACTAGAGCCACAATTTTTAAGGTTAAATAATGTGTATAAAACTGCCTAACAGTATAACATTTGATTTACTTTTTACTATACGTGTTTTCTACAAGTTGTCCTTTCCCCCCACTTTGTTCATTTACTAAACTGCCCTCCAAATGAGTGTCGGTTCCCAGGGGTATTTCCTGTCCTTCCATGGTTTCAGAGGCTGAGAAAATGAGGCCAGAAAAAGGAAAAATGCAGAACGTAGTGGGATTGTGAAGAAAGGAGTAGCAACCAGGGGACCCAACACAAACTCACCAGGATAGACCAGGAAGTCGCCCCCGAACTTGCCAGCAGCGCTGAGGAAGAAGCCTCGCTCCCACAGATCCCTGTAGATGCTGTAGCGAAGCTCGTGGGCAGGGCGGCCAGCATGGGGCCAGTCTTTGGACTGGACACGCCAGTCCAGGGGCCTAGCCTTGATGGGCCGAGGCCTGGCAGTGGCCAGCTGGACAAGCAGAGCAGACCTGGGCAAAGGGGCCACTCCGTTTGAAGGCCCCGGTTGGGGAGAGGAGGAACCTGGCAGGGGTGAATCCAAGAGTTTGGTGAATCCAAGGGTCAAGGTCTTCCCAGCCCCCAGGGAGACCCAACCCTAGAGTCCCAGCCAGAATTTCCCAAAGAGCTCTTCCCTCCTTCCCCTGGTCCCCGACTCCAACTCCCACCTTCACCTGCTTCTTCATGCTCCCCAGCAGCCTGGCTAGCACTGGCCTCATTCTCTTCTGCAGCTTGGTTTCCACCGGGCTCCTGGCTCCCACTGGTCCCTGATTCCTGTTCCAGCTTCTGCTTCTTCGCAGCCTGGCCCTCGGCAATCTTCTCTAGGAGCTCCTGACGACGGGTCTCACGGGCTTCAGCTGCCAGAGCACTTTGCTCCTGGAATCCCTGCTCCTGCTGGCGCTTGAAGGATGCTAATGCCTAAGAAATAAACTTAGCCTTAATCTCAGGATCCAGGCATGCCCTCCTTCAGGAAGCTAGGAATCCTGACTCTGGGGCCTCTCCCAACCTCAGGGCATGAACCTGGGTATCCCAGTATCTTACAGTATTCCAGAATCCAGGACTCTCAGACCCCACCCACCGCAGGGACTCGTTGTCCAAATGTCCAGCCTCTTCTCCCGCAGGTCCCCGGGAGTTCGTGCCCCCAGCCTGCCCCCTTACCAGGCTGTGTTGGCGGGGATCCGGGCGCGGGGCGCTGACCAGGGTCACTGCGCCTATCTCGGCCAGGAGCCGCGCCTCTTCAGGCATCAGCAGCAGCGGGAGGCCCAGGCGCGAGTTCTGGCGGGGCCCGCGGGGCAGGGCGCCCACAGTGCGGCCCCCTACTCCCAGGCGCTCACGCAGCGCCTGCACCGCCTCGGCCCCCCATACCAGCGAGCGGCCGTTCGCCACCTCCACCACCAGCATCCTCCTGCGGGAAGCCGGGGCGCAGCAGTCACCCAAAGAGCTGCGAGCCTAGCGCCGCTGGATTCGCGCCGCGTGGAGCGTTCCCTCAAGCCTCCAGGGTCTCAGCGAAGCCCCGCCCCTGAATCTCAGGGGGCGGAGCCTTGCTCCCGGCCTAATTCGCCACCTGCCGAGCGGGAGGGCCAGGCCCCGCCCCTTGGGCGCCGGGCTCCGCCCCCGGGCGATCCCGCCAGGCCCTGGGGCTGCCCAAGACGAGGCCCGCCGGGAGCCGAACCCCCGGGCCTTGCTCTGCGCCCCGGACCCCGCGGTCAGCATTCTGGTCTGAGCCAATAGTACCGTACTGGCCCCTGCGCCTCCGAGAAAAGCACCCCTAATGCGGGCCACGCCCCCCTCGAAAGGTTCATCTTGGTGTCGCCCTTCGGGTGTTCCCGTCAGGTGTCGGGACCTCCCGAGGCCAAAGCACCGCCAAGGCCACGCCCTCTTCGGGTAACTCGGGGCTTGGCCCCTCCCCTTTCCAAACTCCCCAGGTTCGGTCTCAGTTCTGAGTCAGGCTCAGGGTACGAAGCCCCGCCCCCGCCCGAGTGCGGCAGGTTCGGACGTTCGGGAGTCGTCGGCTCAGCCGAACCCGCAGCCCCGCCCCCTCCCGAATAGAAGGGGTTCGGCGTTCGGGCGTCCTCGGCTCCCGTCAGTCCCACAGCTTGAGGCCCCGCCCCCTCAGGCCGCCAGCGCTCCCCTAGCTGGGGCGTTCTCGCCCCACGGTCGAGCCCCAGAGACGGAGTCCCGGTCCCTTGAGCACCCGCCGTCCGTTCTCCGCTCAGGCAGGCTCACCCCACTCGTGAGCGCTCCCTTCAGAATGTTGCACCGTCCTCTGATAACAACCAGCTAGTCACCTCGTAAACACCAACTCACAGTCCCGGCGGAGCCACCCCCTACGTTGCGCGCCACGCGCCGCTTCCTCCACACCCCGCACCCCATGCTGACCCCCTGCGTCGATTTCGTCACGCCGCCACCTCAGCGGAGCGGGAAGTCTGGGATCCGCCCCGCAGAGCCGTAGCCCCGCCTTCCCCTAAAGTGGAACCCCACCTTGGGCCCGCCCCTCGAAGCGCACCTCCCTCCGACGATTTGGATCCTCGGCTTGAAAACTGGAGGCTTGTTATTGTGGCCCCGCCCCTTGGCCCCTCCGTGCCCCGCCCCCTGGGGGAGCTCTTGAGCCCCGCCTCTTACGTGTCGCCTAAGCCCGTGGCTCCGCCTCCTTCCTAAAGACGAAACTCCGCCTATCAGAAACCCGGGATCACTTGTACCCAACTACCTCAGAAGGATACCAACGTTGTGGCCCCACCCACATCCGGCCGATGCTCTTGGCCTTGCCTACGTCCGAATAGAGACGCTCCGTCCTCGACTACCTCCGAAGAGAACCGAAGCTTATGGGCCCGCCTCCAAACCTTCTCGCGACTCTGCCCGAAGGAACCTGAAGCGGAGGCCCCGCCTCATTCTGAACTCTGCGCTCTAGGCCCCGCCTCCGCCCCAGGTCCAGTCGCGTCCCTCAGAGCGCGAAGCTTCTGGCCCCTCCCCTTCCCGAGCCGGAGCCCCGCCCCTTTGCGTGCTCGCGGCTGGGTGATCCGGTGTCCGAGTCCAGCCGCGGGCTCGTACTCGCTGCTCCCGGACCCGGCTCCTTTCCTGCCCAGCCCGGAGCCTGCCGAGGGCTGCGCACCCGGCTCCGAACTGCGCAGCCCGGCCGGCCCCCTAAAAGACGCGGGGGCGTGCTGGGCGGGGTAGGCGTGGCCGGACTCGCGGTGGCCCGCGGGCCGGGACTGCTCGGCCACCTCCAGCCCTGCGGGCGGCGCGGAACCGCGGGCCCAGGTGGGCCGGGGTGTCGGGGCGCCCTGGAGACCAGGAGGAGTCTGGACAGTGTGTGGTTCGCTGCAGATCGGCGGGCTAATGGGGTGCGGGGGCGGCTACGGGAGCGCGACCGAGCTCTTGGGTGGCGTAACCGCCTGTGGCTTTGCCCAGGGTGGGTCTTACCCGTGCTTGGTGTCGGGGCTGAGGAGGGGGCCCTCTCTCCAGGTTTTAGACAGGAGATATAGCGGAGCTCTAAAGGAGGTGGCAGCTGGAGGCCTGACTCCTCTGAGTTCTCCTCGAAAGGGGGTTGGGGGTCTGGAGAGCTGGGTTCTCAAAGAGGGAGGGGCTGGGGGATAGGTAGAGGGAGCCTGGGTTCCTGGATCCTCGAAAGAGGAGGGGGCTGGAAGTTTAGGTTCCTGGTTTCTCAAAGGGGAAGAGGTCTGAGGGCGTAGGTTCTCCAAACAGGGGGTCTGGGGGTGGCTTCCTCTATCCTAGAAGGAGGAAGGGCCTGGCGGTCGGGATTCCTGTGTTCTCAGAGGAGAGGAGCTGAGGGTAGGACTCCTTGATCCTGGACAACTGGAGACTAGGGGGGCTGATTCCTGAATCCCCAAGGGGGAGGGGCCGGGGGCCCGGACTCCCGGGTTCTCACCGCGAACCTCTGCCCCTCCCCCAGAACATGTCGCCCGAAGAATGGACGTATCTAGTGGTTCTTCTTATCTCCATCCCCATCGGCTTCCTCTTTAAGAAAGCTGGTGAGTCAGGTTCCCTCCCCAGTGGAAAATAAAGGCGGGGGGGTGGGGAGGGGGACTCGTGTCAGGCGGACCCCTGGAAGGTTCCATGCTTATGTTATGCCTTCTCCCTGCAGGACCTGGGCTGAAGAAATGGGGGGCAGCAGCTGTGGGCCTGGGGCTCACCTTGTTCACCTGTGGCCCCCACACTTTGCATTCTCTCGTCACCATCCTTGGGACCTGGGCACTCATTCAGGCCCAGCCCTGGTGAGGATTTGGTGGTGGGCGGTGGGGGAGAATGGAGGGGGTGGAGGAAGCAACCTTTTTCCTCTTTGGGTCTTTCTCTGTTTCTGCCTCAGTCTCTGGATGACTCTTATTTATCTCTAGATTCTCTGTGTTGTTTGTCTGGTCTGTTTTTCTTCCTTTCCTGCCCTTGTCTGGGTCTTGTCCCTGTGTGTTTGTTCCAGTCCCTTTACATCCATGTCACGGATTTAGGAGAGAGGAGGACTGTCCTGGTCTGCTGGCCCTGCCACCGTTCATACTGGTGTTCTGTCTCCCTGTTTCTCCCCCCCCCCCAGAAAAAATGGAGGATTGAAGGGTCTTCACCCAGAAGCCTCTCTTAACCCCCTCCTCATTCTCTTCTCTCTGTGGCTGTTTCAGTCGTGCTCATTCCATTCCCCCTCCTCTCATGGTCTGTCTCTGAAGGTGGGGAGGTGGGGGAGGATTTGTAGCTGGAATCTAGGAGAGGCAGAGGCAAGATCTCCTGCACCCAGCACAGCATGAGCATGCCTCTTGCCTTTGCCCAGCTCCTGCCACGCCCTGGCCCTAGCCTGGACCTTCTCCTATCTGCTCTTCTTCCGAGCACTCAGCCTGCTGGGCCTGCCCACTCCCACGCCCTTCACCAATGCCGTCCAGCTGCTGCTGACACTGAAGGTCAGAGTCCCGCCAACCCTCCCTGTGTGCCAGTTAACCTCCCCAACTTTACCTCGTTCTCCCAGTCACTCCCATGGGAGGCAGAGGAGGCCTGAGGGTCTCTCCCACACACCCCAGGGGACGTGGGTGGGACTTCACCTGTCCCCTCTTTCCTGGGGTAAAGAAGTATCCAAAGTTCTGTAACCGTGGGCGCCACTTGGCGCTGTGGTGCGCCAGAGGCTGGGCTAAGTGCATCTTTGTAGCAAGCCATTTTGCAATGGAGAAAAACCAGCTTTGGGGAGGTAGGACTATCTGAGGGCGCAAAACCAGGACAGTACCACATCTGGCTCTGTGTGACCTGGGAAGATGAGTGAAAACTGATTCCCTGGCGTCACCCTCAGAACAGAGTCACTCACTCCGACTGTGTGCTACAGACATCAGTGAACAGAACGGTCCGGCAAGGTGATGATGCGGGTCTCTCCGGCACCCCGTGTCCCCGGCGGGAGCCGAGGGTAGGCCGGGATGGGTTAGCTAAGAGAAGAGGCGCAGGAAGAGCCTGTCAGGACAAAGGGACCGGCGTGTGCGGAGGGGAGCAGGCTGAGGCCCACCCGCCGTGGGTCGGCCATGTGGCCTGTTTATCAGGAGCGACACAGAGCGCAGGCAGCCCGGGCCAAACCAGGCAGGGCCCTGTAGGCCAAGGTGAGGCGTTCGGGCTTCTTTCACGGGGGGCTCCACAGCCACTACAGGAGGTTTCTTGGTCTGTTGCCCGAAGAGTTAATGTGACTAGACTTACATGTTCAAAAATACTTGCTTCACAGAGGGGGAGGGTCCAGCTCAGCGATAAGAGTGCAGAACTCAGTGGCAGAGAGTGTGCTTAGCATGCACGAGGTCCTGGGTCCAACCCTCAGGACTGCCATTAAAAATAAATAAATAAACCTAATTCCCCCCACCAAAAAAATACTTGCTTCGGATGCTGAGTGAATTGAAGCAGGAAGGACAAGTTGGGATGACATTGGGCTCCTTTATCAGAGTCCAGCTGGCCAGTCCAGTGGTGGCCCAGTTCCCATTTCCAACGGGAAATGCGGCGTTTGGGGAGAATCTGAGGAGTTTTCATGCACAACAGGGAGGGCGGGATGGGGAGGAGTCAGAAAGGACAGTGCAGCAGGAGTCCTGGGCCCACAGGGACAAGAGGAGGGGCAGGCAGTGGAACCAGGAAGGAAAAAGAGTTGTGTGGAGCCAGCCAGTTTGAGAAGATCCATCAAGGGTCACAGCCAGCTCCTAGCTCCTGCCTTCCTCCGTCTCTGCCTGGGGCTCTCTGTCGACTGGACCCAGGAAGAAGCTGGAGAACGCAGACCTGCTGATGTCAGGCCGATAAGGGGAGAGAGCAGAGCCACAGGGGCAGGCCGAACGTACTCAGCGCGGTGGTGGAGGCAAGGCCAAAGAGACAGACTCAGGAGACGTAAGGGACTCAATTTGGGGAGGAAGGAAGGTTTGCAGCCTAAGCAGTTAATTGGATGGTGGTGGCATTTGCTGTGAGGGGGGCCGGGGGTAGAGACTAGAAGGGGACCCACTTAGGGAAGTGGATAGTACTGTGTTCCACTCTGGATGTGTTCCATTCGAGGTGCCCGGCGGACATCCAGGTATTGACGACAAGCGGCAGCTTGATGATGGGCCTTGGGGCTTAGAAGGGAAGTCCAGACCAGGAGACAGTGTGGGTGGTATCTCAAGCCACCAACTGCTGGAGAACGCAGCAAGACGGAACATAGAGAAAGGAGACAGGCACCCAGGAGAGAGCCCTGCAGGACACTCGCCAGTTGAGAGTCACCCAGACGCGGCCCCTCACAACTCAGGGTGCTCAGAGCTGCCTGTGGATAGGGCTTCAGCCCCCAGCTGCACAATGCAGCAGCCCTTGACTGCCGAGAAGGGTAGTGAAAGGGAGGTGGGTGTGAGGAGGCCCGGGTCTGACCTGTCCCCCACCCGCACCCCTTCCTCCCAGCTGGTGAGTCTGGCCAGTGAAGTTCAGGACCTGCACGTGGCTCAAAGGAAGGAAATGGCCGCGGGCTTCAGCAAGGGGCCCAGCCTGGGGCTGCTGCCCGATGTGCCCTCTTTGATGGAGACGCTCAGCTACAGCTACTGCTACGTGGGCATCATGACAGGTGGGTGTGCCTGCCCCCCGGGCCTGCCTCTCCGCGTCTCCTCACCCTCTGTCTCCATTCTCTGCCCGGAGTTTGGCACCCGTTCCGTGGTCCCGCCCTCCGTGCCAGCATCCGCTGCTCTGAGGGTGAACCTCTATGCCCAAGTCCCCATCTGACTCTCACACAGGTCCCAGGGCTCCTCCAGACTACAGACAGACTGTTCTCAGCCAAAATGATTCCTTGTAGTCAACAGGAGATAAGGGAGAAAGGTCTGCAGAACCTTAACGTCTCTGCCATCCAGGCAACACATATTCACAGCTTGGGGTCCCATTTTAGTTTCAGAAAATATGTTTTGTTGCTGTTGGCCTCACAGAAGGGTCTCTTCTTTATAACAATTGGATTGAGCTATGATTGCCATCTTCATCTACTTATAACCACAACCAGTTTGCTGGGTTTTCATATAGTCACAGACTTGTGCAACCATCAGCACCAAGTAGTTCTCAAGTAATTTCATCACCCTGAAAAGAAATCCTGTGCCCTTTAGCCATCATCTTCCAAACCTCCATCTGTCCCCATTCCCTGGAAACCACTAATTAACTTTCCATCTCTGTATTTGCCTATCCTGAATACTTATAAATGGAGTCATACAGTGTGTGGCCTTTGTGACATGTAAGACTTCTAACACCTGTCTCTTCTCTTAATCCCCTTTGCTCCCTCCCCAGGCCAGGCCATCATTTTCTCTAAAACGCTGCAACAGTTTCCTGTTTGCCATCACTGTCCCTCTGCAGCTCCCCCTGCTCAGCCGCCAGAGGGGTCTTGTGAAAAGGCAGCTATTCCCGCACGTCCCTGGTGGAAGAGTCTAGAGTGGTTTCCTAGCGCTCAGAACAAAATTCAAAGCGCTCCTCCGATCCCGGGGGTCCAGCCCCTGCCACCTTGATTTCTTCTCACACCGCTCCCTTCCCCTCCAGAGGCACTGCTCCACTTCCGTTACTCCTTTATACCCAGGTCACCCCTGGTCCCTCGAGGTCTGGCCTGTCTCTGTCTCCATCTGTCTGTGTCTCAGTCCCCTCTCATTCCTGCGGCCAGTGCCCCTCTTTCTTTCCTGCTGAGTCCCTTGTCCTCCCCTTTCTCTGGTTCCTTGTCCCTCTCTGTCTGGGTTTCATAGCCCCCCGCCACCCCCCCCCCCCAGCTTCTCTCTCTCCCTCGGCCCACCTCAGCTCCCGAAGCTCTGGCTGGTCTCCCCCACCCCATCCCCCCCAGACTCAGCTCTGCCCCCCACCCCCACCAGCCCCCACCACGTGTACGCATCTCTGACCAGCCTCCCGCGCCTCCCGACAGGCCCGTTCTTCCGCTACCGCACCTACCTGGACTGGCTGGAGCAGCCCTTCCCGGGGGCCGTGCCCAGCCTGCGGCCCATGCTGCGCCGAGCCTGGCCGGCCCCGCTCTTCGGCCTGCTCTTCCTGCTGTCCTCCCACCTCTTCCCGCTGGAGGCCGTGCGCGAGGACGCCTTCTACGCCCGCCCGCTGCCCGCCCGCCTCTTCTACATGATCCCCGTCTTCTTCGCCTTCCGCATGCGCTTCTACGTGGCCTGGATTGCCGCCGAGTGCGGCTGTATTGCCGCCGGCTTCGGGGCCTACCCCGTGGCCGCCAAAGCCCGGGCCGGGGGCGGCCCCACCCTCCAATGCCCACCCCCCAGCAGGTCAGGCGGCGGGAGGGAGGTGTCCCAAGACCTGGCAGGCCCCATCACCACGGGCTGGCCCTGCCCCTAGCAGGGAGGATAACGGGGAGCAGGGGGGGCAGGCCTACTACCTGTGGTCAGCAGAGTGTCGCCCTTTGGCCACCACAGCCCGCCATCCCCTGTCCTAGGGAAACAGTAGTCCTGATACCTACGGTTTACCCCTTGTTGCCATCGCTTGTCACCCCCTGGAATGGTGAATTGCTCTCTGTTGCCAGGAAAAGGAAGGCGTTGCCAACGAAGTTTCACCCCCAATAACCCAGTTGTTCCTGGTTGCTCAGGATGCGGTCCTTGGGCAGTGATGAGGAGCCCTTTGTTGCTAGGGAAACCATTCCCTAGCAACAGGGTTGCGCTTTCCTGCCAAGAGACTGCTCTTTATTGCTATAGAAACAGCACCCCCTAAACTGCCCCTTTGTTGCTGGGGACCTGCAGGCCCTCCCCATGGGATGTCATCACATAACAGCTTGCTGTTGCCCTCTGTTTCTAAGGAAATGACATCTTTGACCATGCTGTCCTCTAGCAGAGGGGACACCGTTCCTAGCAACTGTAGGTTGCATTCCTCCTGTTGCCCAGGAAACCCCCTGGTAGCTATGGATTGACATTGCTGGTAAAGCCACCCCCCAGCTCTTTCATCACTAGGTAAATCACACTGCTAGTAACTATGGGCTCCTTGTCATTACGGAGATGTTGCTCCTTTGCTGCTAGGGAAATGTGCCCCTAGCAACCAGGGATGGACTGTCCCTCTGTTCCTAGTAACCATGGTCAGCCTTCAGGCAGGGGCTGGGAAAGCAGCCCTTTGTTGTAAATAATGAACTACTTTTTGCTGGGGTTGGGCCATTCCCTAGTAGTCATGAACTGCCATTCTATCATCGGGGAAGTGGCACTCCCATGCAGAGTTTTTGCCATTGCCATAGTAACCATAGGCGGACCTCCAGTTGCTAGAGGACGTTCCCCCAAAAGACATCAAGCAGGAATTGAAGGCTTGTCTAAACCTCCTGGGCTCCACTTCTAATGGATACCCCCTCTTCCATTATCAGAAGCTGCCAATGGTTCAGGTGGGCCAAGGATGTCCGCCTTTGCTGGGAGTGTTGGCACCAGTGGCCCAGGAACCACTGTATTGCTGGAGATGACAGTTCTAGAACAATCATAGGGACTAAAAGCCAGGAAAGGTCCGGGAAGCTTTTCTAAACATCCTAGGCCTTGTTGCTAAGGAATGCCCTTTCCCTAGCAGCAGAGACATCGTGGTGTCAGGAGGACCTAGAATACCTTCCTAGCAACCACCGACCACCTTGTTACGGATGCTACTTGCCTAACAACCGAGGCATCCCACAACTTAGAAAGGACTACTTGGAGGCTTTTCTGAATATACTGAGCTTGGTTGCTAAGGAACGGCCTTTCCCTAGCACCTGAGACCATGATCATGGTGGGTCAGGTTGCTCAGGACCCTTAGCTTAGCAACCGTAGCGCTTCCAGACTTCCTGGCTGTTGCAGGCCCCCTTGCCAGGAGAAGGAGAACCGTATTGTTGATGAATTGTGCACTTCCTCCCCAAAAATGCTCCCTCTGGGCTATCCTCCCCTGTTGCCCTAGCAAAGGTGATGGCCAGAAAGCTGTTTCCTGGACAGGATCCCCTCTTTAGCATCGGGGGCTGGGACAGTAGCCAGCGTCGGGAGGGGGCCTGGCTGAGCTGCGTGTCTGTCCCCACCTTCATCCTCCACCCCTCAGTCCGGAGAAGGCGGCTTCCCTGGAGTACGACTATGAGACCATCCGCAACATCGATTGCTACAACACAGACTTCTGCGTGCGTGTGCGCGATGGCATGCGGTACTGGAACATGACGGTGCAGTGGTGGCTGGCGCAGTACATCTACAAGAACGCGCCTGCCCGCTCCTACGTCTTCAGGTGAGCCCGCCTGTCTCAGAGGACAGCACGGATCTACACCCCCCAGCTGCCCCTGGAGCTGCCTGCGGCTTCCCCAGCTGGACCTCCACACCCGCCCCCTCTGAGGATCATGGGAGTTGTAGTTTCTAGGGCCTGTTGCGCTGGCTCTGATTTGCCTCTGGGGTAAATTGTTGCTCTTGGGCTTTGGTTTCAACTTCTGTAAAGTCAGCCTTGTTCCACAGGAGCAGTGTACTGAGCCCTGTGGACTCAGTAGTTAGATTTCCTTGACCCTGCCATTTACCAAGAAACTTTGAGGAGTCAGTTGACCTCTGTTCCCTCAGCTCTTAAGTGGGGGTGATACTGTTAACCTGTTTCATAGGTCGATATGAGGAGTAATTGAGATAAAGTAGGCCTGAGAGGTGAGTGCTCGCTGTATATTAGCTTTTATATTATCCTTCACTCCTCCAATATTTGGGGGGGGGGTTGGGAATTAGGCTTTATTATTATTTATTTTAATGAAGGTACTGAGATTGAACCCAGGACCTCATGCATGCTAAGCATGCACTCTACCACTGAGCTACACCCTCCTCCGCATCCAGTATTTCTTGAGTAGAGACTTTCTGCCATTCTTACCTTTACAACCTTAGTAAGCAGGAGCTCTTATCCCCATTTTAAAGATGAAGAGAACCAGGTTCAGAGAGGTTAGGCAGCCTGCCAAGTGTCACTCAGCCTTCCCTGAGCCACCAGATGAGGTCAGGATACACCATGAACAGTTCTCATAATGACGCAATTAATAATTTCACCTCTGGGGCTTGGCTTCCCTGGGCGTGTGATCTGACTTATGATTTAAAGGTCCGTTCCGGCCTTGCGTGGGGAATGGAATAGAGGCGGGGAGAGGGAGCAGAGAGAAAGCAGGGCCGGCCAGTGGGCCATGATGGAGTCCTGGAGTAGGGGCCAGTGGTCTCGAAGAGGATGCATTTGGGAGGTGGAGTCAGGGTTTGGCCCCACCTGGATGTGGAGCATGAGAAAGGAAGTGGAGCGTGATGCCCAGGTGAGGGCACACAGTAGGGCCATTTCCTGAGAAAGGGAGGATGGGGCAGGGGGAAGTTTCAGGAGTGGGTAGGGTGAGGAAACTAGACTTGGGTTGAGTCTCACTGACTCTGAGGTGATTCTTAGATTTCCAGCTGGGGTGATTGGATAGGCAGGTAGTTACGGTGCGTTCTGGAAGGGTTGGTGGAAGAGGTGGACACTTGAGCATCAGCAGGTGTTGATGATACTTAAAGCTGAGCCTCAGGTCAAAGCACAGAGTGCTCCAGTGTTTAGATCAGGGATTCTCAACTATGCTCTACCCCTGAGGGCATTTGGCAATGTCTGGTGACACTTTTGTCATAATGGGGAGGTGCTACTGGTGTCCAGAGGGCAGAGGAGGCTCCTAAACATCCTACGATGTGCAGGACAGTCCCCCTCAACCATTACCACCAAAGAATGATCCAGCCCTAGGTGTCAGTAGTATCCAGATTGAGAAACCCTGGTGTAGACGAGGAACAAGGAGAGGGAGCCAGCAAAGACGCAGCCAGTGAGACTGCAGGACAATCAGCAGTGTTCATCCCCAGAAGGAAGCTCAGAGAAACAAGCGTTTCAGGGAGGAGCGAGGGAAGGGTCATTTGTGTCAGCCGGTGCCTGGAGCTTCGATGCAATGAGGGCAGGTGTGACCACTGGGTTGGGTGTGATGGGAGGAAGTCCCCGGCAGCTTGACGGAAGCAGTTTGGAGGATTTGAACGGGGTTCAAGAGAATGGAACAGGGGAGCATAGCCGATTCTTTGGAGAGTGTTCACTTCATGGTGGGTAGGGAGGGCGAAATGGGAGAAGAGGAGGACAGAGAGAGGCAGGTCGGATAGGGGAGTGGCCAAGAGCTCAGCTGTGCACAGGCTGAGTTAAACGCCAGGGTTGCACAGATGCGTGTCCTACTGTCAGTTTCTTTATATTCGGGCAACCCAGAGAATTCTCTCTGCCGTAGGCAGAAAAGAAAGAAAACGGTTTTGTTCTTGAATAAGTATTAAACCAGATTTCGATGCACAGCGCAAGTCATCCATGGAGGAGATTACCAAGATGGAAAGAAATCTCCCCCTTTTTGTACCACCCACCATCACTTACATTCCTTTTATGTAGTGTGTCCTCAGAGACACCATGACGTGTCCTCACGTCGGAGGACTCCACGGCGCTCTGCGTCCTTTCGTGTTCATCCGAGCTTATGTGGTAATTGGGGTAGCCACCTGTGTTAGTTAAGTGTCTTTATCTGAAGGAAGAATGAAACGAGCTCTGTGGCGAGCAGGTGTTTACAGCTGGGAGCTGGCACCTGGCAGAACCCCCTCGGCCGGGAGATGGGCTCCATTTCCTTCCGCATCTGTGCTTCAAAGAGATGGCTCCCAGGCCCTGGAGAAAACATCCCTGGGTTGTATGGCTTTCTAGAGGCCTCTTCCACCTTTTCAAAGAGTTACATCTGTATCCAAAGGACACAGGAAAGGTGCTCAGACACTAGGCTTTTCAAGGAAATGGCCTAAGGAAAGAGGAGGAAAAGATCTCCCCTGCTGGCAGCAGGGAAAAGTCAGCCTCTTATTGCCAGCCTTTCACAGCCCTCCAGGATAGGGTGAGCAGCCTTATTCTGCCGTTAGGTTGTTTTTGCACTTTAAGCACCCCAAGGTGCCAGAGGGAGGACTTGATGCCGACGGGCGGGGACCCAGGCCCCGGGTCGCTGGGATTGCTGTGGATTCTGTGTCCTCCGCGGAAGTGCGGGTCAGAGCCTGAATCTGGATCTGCAGGGGACAGCATTTTGGAGTCCCTAAGGAGAAGGGGCCATGGCTGGAGATTCCTGAGTCTTCATGGATCAGGAATTATACTCCTGGATCCTCACAGGGAACTGGCTGGGGACTCAATTCCTGGGTCCTGAGGGAAAAGAGTGTTGGGAAGGGATTTCTGAGAAGCGAGTAGAGATGGCTGGGTCTGAGGAAGGAGGGGCTGGGGGCCTGGACTCCTGGGTCTGGGGGAAGAGGATCTGGGGGGCTGGACCCCTAGGTCTGAGGGAGGAGGGGCTGGGGGCCTGGACTCCTGGGTCTGGGGGAAGAGGATCTGGGGGTCCGGACCCCCAGGTTAGAGGGAGGAGGGGCTGGGGGCCTGGACTCTGGGTCCTGATTCCCCGCCCCTCCCCCAGGAGCGCCTGGACCATGCTACTGAGCGCCTACTGGCACGGCCTGCACCCTGGCTACTACCTGAGCTTCCTGACCATCCCATTGTGCCTGGCAGCGGAGGGCCGGTTGGAGTCGGCCCTCCGGGGGCGGCTCAGCCCCAGGGGCCGGGAGCTCTGGGACTGGGCACACTGGTTCCTGAAGATGCGGGCCTACGACTACATGTGCATGGGCTTCGTGCTGCTTTCCCTGGGCGACACCCTCCGGTACTGGGCCTCCGTCTACTTCTGCATCCACGTCCTGGCCCTGCTGGCCCTGGGGCTGGGGCTGGCTTTAGGTGGGGGGAGCCCCAGCCGGCGGAAGACCTCGTCCCCAGCTGCCAGCCTTCCCCCAGGAAAGCTTCGGGAGGAGTAAGCCGGCAGGCACCACACCTTCTCTGCCGGTTGGTCCACCCACCAGGCTTTTGCCTGGGGGTTCTGTGAACCAGGCTGCTGTCTCCCGTCCCAGAGAGAGCCCTTGATTTGGCAAGGGGCCTGGAGAGGACTCCCGCTTCCCCAGCTCAGTACCCTGCCTGTGACGGAGCAAGGCTGGGGCTCTCTTGCTTCCCCGCCCTCTGCCCTGAGGGTTACAGAAGGTCATTTCCCCTTCTGTAAAATCAAGATATCCAGACAGAATCTCCCTTTGTCCCTGCCCAGCTCCAGGTGTTCAGAGACCTGCACTTCACCGCCCAGAGCAGGAGCCTGTGGGTGACATGGTTTCTTGGGCAAAAATTACCTTTCTTGGGATCCACGGTGTGGGGATCTGAGCTTCAGAGCAGACGCTGGGGGTTGTGGGGAACGCCCTGTTTCTGGTAGCTTTCTCTTCTCTCCTTTGTCTCATGAGACCAGTGCGGAATGTAACCCTCCTGGAAAGGGGAAACCGAGGCACAAATGTGCAGGCCTTTGGACCGCGGCTCTTGTAGCTTCCATCTGAGCCATCTCAAGGTCCCAGAGCTCCTGTCACCCTCTTGTCATCCTTTGGCCTAAGACAGGCTTGGAATGTGTAAATCTCTCCCAATAAAGTGTTGCACAAAGACTCCGTCCGTGGGGGTGTCTGGGTGACCAGCCAGTGTCAGGGGACTTGGACCACCGAATCCCGGTGTGATGGGCTCCCGCCCAGCTCCCCGGAGCCACGCGGGCATCTGTGGACTTCAGTTCCCAGGAGACCTTTCGGAGCAGCAGCCTTATCTGTTTCTGGGAAGTGCTGGGTTTTTCCTCCGGGCCACCTGTCGGCCAGGTACAGACCTGCCTTCGGCCCCTCCCTTACCTGTGTCAGTCCCTGCTCAGCCTGAGACGGAAACATAAACGCACCCGGGGCCATGGAAGAGAGTCCAGCGTGGGAACCGGAGCCCTGGGGCTCCTCTGGGGGTTGGCCGGCGCCCCGGGAGGCCAGAACAGGTAGGGGAGCGAGAGGAAGGTCAGGTCCAACCCCTCTAGTTAGCAGAAGCCCTGGGGGATGCGGAGAATGGAGGTCTGACTCCTGGGTCTGGAGGGCAGAAAGGGGAGGGGCCTCAGCTCTGGGGGAGAGGGGAACAAGAGGCTGGGACCCCTGAGTCCTGGGAGGAGTCTGGAGACCCAGAGTCTTGGAGGAGGAGAGGGCTAGGGGCTGGGATATCTGAGGAAAGGGAGGGGCCAGGGTCACAAACTCCTGAATTCAAGGGAAAAGGAAGTTGAGTGGATTCCTCAGCCCTGGGATCGGAAGGGCTTGGAGGGTCCGCATTTGGGTGCTTGGCAGGGCTGGTGGGGTGGGGTGGGGTCTGGGACTGGGGGTTTTAAACTCCCAGATCTGGGGGAGGAGGACCTATGGGCTTGGACCCCTCGGTCTGAGGGAGAAGGATCTGGGGGCTGGACCCCTGGGTCTGAGGGAGGAGGGGCTGGGGAGGCCCGGGCCCTCCCAGCCCTCTGCCTACTTCAGGCCCATCGCTGTCCTCTGTGCTGAATGAGCTCCCCAGTGCTGCCACCCTCCGGTTCCGAGGCCCTGGGGTGCTGCCCTGGGGGGCCCTGGAGGAGAAGGACAGACAGAGGAGCATTCAGGCCTTCGCAGAATCCGCACCAAAGGAAATGCAGGAGCCTTGCCCTTCCCGGGAGCTGCCCTGGCCCATGCAGGCCAGACGGGCGCACCGGTGAGTCCCGCCTCCCACGTCCCAGCCAGGTGTGGGCCGTCGTCCCACTTGTGGGCGGCTCTGTCTACGTCTCAGACTCTGTCCTGTCTATTTCTGCCTCTCTCAGAGCTGCCTCTCCGGGTTTCTTTACCCCCTTATGTGTTTGTGTTTCTCTGACTCCAAGGAGTCCTGTTTCCAGGATTCATTCTTTTCTCTCTCCCAGGTTCTAGTCTCTTTTGTCTTCTTTCCCTCCTGTGTCGACCTCTCGCTGTTTCTCTCTGGGTGTCTGCAATCTGTTAGTTTTTTCTTCTCTGTTATGTCTGTCTCTGTCCCTGCCTCCTCTTCAAAGCCTATCACTCTTTCCTCTCTCCCTCTACATAATTTGCAGGACCCAGAGGAAGGTGAAAATGCTGGGTCCTTATTCAACAATTATTATGCATTTTTCTTTTTGGGAGGTAATTAGCTTTATTTATTTATAAATGGAGGTACTGGGGATTGAACCGAGGACCTTGAGCCATTAACAGTTAATTCAACCTCCAGCCCCTCGCCCCTCCCTGGAGATCATCAGCATGTGGCACTGAAAGCTCCAACCCTCTAATCACACAGTTGGCTCCTCTGGCTATCAGCCTCCACCCCCCCTACCCACCCCCATCCTTAGGTGCTTTCTCAAAATAACCTCGTTAACATAAAAAAGACACCTTTATCACACTCACCACTTAGGAAATTCAAGGGTTTAGGAGCTGTGTGCCAGATACTGGAAGACTATATATATATATATATATATATATATATATATATATATATATATATATATATATATATATATATATATATATATATATATTTATTTATTTATTTATTTATTTATTTATTTATTTATTTAATTTTTTTTTCTGGCTTTATTTAGATATGGTTGACACATAGCATCATGAAGCTTAAGGTGTACAGTGTGCTGATTTGCTACACTTACAAATTGCAAAATGATTACCACAGTAGTGCCAGCTAACACCACCATGTCACATAGTTGCCACTTCTTTTTGTGGTGAAAACATTTAAGATCTACTCTCTTAGCAACCTTCAACCTTCCGCCTTCAAGTATTATGAGCTCTCATCACCATGCTGTACATTAGATCTCCAGAATATATTCATCTAGTAATTGGAAGTTTCTATGCTTTCTTCTCCATGTCCCTAACCCACCGCAGCCCCTGGTAACCATTTTTTTAAATTGAAGTATAGTTAATTTACAATGTTATGTTAGTTTCAGATGTACAGCATAGTGATTCAGATATATGTATACTTTTCCAGACTCTTTTCCATTATAGGTTATTACAAGATACGGAATATAGTTCCCTGGGCTATCCAGTAGGACCTTGTTGTCTATCTGTTTTATATATAGTAGTGTGTATATGTTAATCCCAAACTCCTAATTTATCCATCCCCCCCTTTGGTAACAATAGATGGTTTTTATGTCTGTGAGTCTATTTCTGGTTTGTAAATAAGTTAATTTGTATTTTTTAATTCTAGTTATAAGTGATATCATATGACCTTTGTCTTTCTCTACTTAGATGATAGTCTCTAGGTCTGTCCATGTTGCTGCAAATGGCATTATTTCATTCTTTTTAAGTTTTTTTTTTAGATTCTGCAGATAAGTGATATCATACAGTACTAAATATATATTTCTTAGTATAAATCACAATATCGCACCTACCCTTTTTTTTTTTTTTTTGCAGGGGGGAGGAAATTAGGTTTCTTCCTTTATTTAGTTTTTCAGTGGAGGTACTGGGGATTGAACCCAGAACCTCGTGCATGCTAAGCATGTGTTCTACCACTTGAGCTATACCCTCTCCCTTGTTTTGTTTTGTTTTTTAACTTTATGATATTTGCTGTCAGAAAACTGCATGAAACATCATGTACAGACTTAAAAGAGTATTTCCAGAGTGAGGGTCCAGGTAAACTCCACCTAGGTCACCCCACCAGCCCCTCCCCTGGCACCGCCCTTTCTCCCCACAGTAACTCCTTCCCAGGCTTTTACAGAGGATCATGTTCTTGATTTTCTTCATAGCTTTGCCACCTGTGTGCGCACCCCTAAAGAGTGGAGTTGAACCCTGCTTGCTCTGAGCCTCTGTGTAGATAGAACCCTGCAGTCTGTATTTTCTGCCTGTCTTCCTATGCTGAACATTAGGGGGGTGTGTGTGTTTTATTGCTATGGAGTATTCCGTGTTAGGAATCTACTGCAATTTACTTCCTGGTCCAACGATTGGGTGGTTTCTACATCTGGGTGGTTTCCATTTAGGGGCCACTAGGCCCCTCCTTTTCTGTCTCTGACTCTTCCTCCCAGGCAGAGGCATGCCAGGGACCAGGTGGCTCAGGGCTCAGGGTCCAGAACGGCCCACTGGGCTCTGCTGCTTCGGAGGTCCAAGGAGAAGGTGAGGGAAGGCTTGCGCACCGTGCAGCCCTGGGCGTGGACGCTGAAGAGGATCGGGGGTACGGTGGGCTTCGGGCTGGACCCCTGGGTCTGAGGGAGGAGGGGCTGGGACCGGACTCGGAAAGGAGCCCGAGTCCTCTCTACTGCCCCCTGCAGGCCAGTTTGGCGCCGGCACCGAGTCCTACTTCTCCCTGCTGCGCTTCCTGCTGCTTCTCAACGCGCTGGCCTCCGTGCTTACGATCTGCATGATTCTGTTGCCCACCTGGTTGGAAGGGGCTCCCCCTGGTCCCCCTGCCCCTAACGCCTCCTCGCTCTGCGGCTTCTACAACCCCCGCCCCCAGGGCCTGGTCGCCTTCGCCACCCAGCTCTTCAACTTGCTCTCGGGAGAGGTGAGTGCCTGGGTCCTTGGGAGACCCCACTCCGAGCCTAGTGCCATCAGTGACCCTTCGACCCCGATGGCCCAGCTCCCTGAACCCCGCCTCCACCCAGCCCCACGGTGACCCCTGCCCTGCCCTTCCCTCTCCAGGGTTTTCTAGAATGGTCTCCTCTCTTCTATGGGTTCTACCCGCCCCGCCCACACCTGGCCATCACCTACCTGTGCTTCGTCTTTGCCATTGGCCTCCTCTACCTGCTGCTCATCCTGCACCGGTCAGTGACGCCCCCATACCCAGACCCCTTGGACCGTAGGGGGGAGGAGTGGCAAAAGCCCCCTCCCCAAGAATTCTGAGCCTCCTTCTGTGGTCCCTCTCTCTCTGAGTTGAGATCAAATTTTAAAATACTTCATGTTTAGGGTTAATGGGATAGGGTTAGGGACAAAGATGGGAAGTTTCTCCCTTCTGTGGCTTGGAGTCTAGTGGGGAAGGTAAGATATTAAGCAAGTAAGCAGATTAATTACATCTTTGCTGGAGGGGAGAGTGCTATATAGGACAGAAGCAGGGGTGACTCATTCATTCAAGCAACAAATATTTGATTGAGCAGATACCACGAGCCAAGCAGTTGGCAAAACAGTAACAAACAAAAACCCCAACAGAATCTGGTCCTCCTGGAGCTGACATTTTAACAGGGGGGATGCGTGATACGCAGTAAGACACAGGATTCCCTAATAATTGGCTGTGGGCTGTGGTGAAGGATGGACGTTGAGAATGACTGCAGGTGTTGGCCATCAGCTGAGATAGGGAGGGCTGTAGAAAGGGCAGGGCAAACAGGAAAAATACCCTGGGACCTTGGGCATTTGGAGAGCTGCTACCTGGAGGAGACACAGTCATTGGTGTGAAGGACCAAGAAAGAGATTGAGGCATAGACCCAGAAGAGGACAGACACCCAGAGAAAAGAGGACAGGGACTCAGAGAAGGAGGGGGTAGGTAAGGAGACGCTGATGTCGTAGAAAGAGCAGGCTTTGACAAGAAATACCTGGGCTTCAGTTTTGGACCGGTTGATTCTGAGATGCCTTTTGGATGTATGAGGGTATATTGAGTAGGCAGTTGCATACGTGAGTTCTGTGGAGTCTGGACTGAAATTTGGGATTCACTGGCATTCAGGCAAGACTAGGGGAGATCCCCAAGGGAAGGGACCGAGGTCAAGAAGGAAACCAAGGACTTTAAACAAAAAATAGAATAAATGGAGTGTTTTGTAAATGCCAGGCACTGTGCCAGGGCCCAGGGATACCAGATGGGGGTTCCCCCTACCTTTGTACAGCCTACTAATAGGGGAGATAAATTGCAAGATAGACTATGAAATAAACAATCAAATCAATTTCAGTTTGGGATCTGTACTATGTAGAAAACAAATGGGATGATACCACAAAGCAAATTTTTTTTTCTGATAACAAAGTAAAGGCCGGGAAGGAAATTATCTTTGTGGGCCATATGGTCCCAACTGGAGTCCACTGTTGTAGGGCCAAAGCAGCAGCTGCGGATGGTAGGAAAATGAGTGGTCGTGGTTGTGTTCCAATAAAACTTTATTTACAAAAACAGGATTTGGTCTCTGGACTGTAGTGTGCTGCCCACTGCGATAGAGATTAATGGGTGGGGACCTTCATTAGATGGAGTGGTGAGTAAGGGACTCTCTGAGGAGGTGACCTGTAGAGAAAGACGGGAAACATGGGAGGAAGCCAGCCAGGTGAACAGCCAAGACACGGGCACTGCAGACAGAGGGGACTGCCAGTGCAAAGGCCCCATAGTGGAAAGAGATTCAGAGTGTTCTGGGAAATGAAAGGCCAGTACGAGGAGAGGGGCCAGGATCTGAGCTTCAGGAAGCAGGTGGGAACCAGATCAGGGGCAATGAGGAGGAGGATGCTATGAAAATGCCTAGGATTCAAGAACAAGGAGAAGCTTGTTTTAAATGGGCGTGCCACCTGATCCACATAAAAGGAAGGTTCCACTGGCTCAGGAGTGGAGGATGGCCAAGAGGGCATAGGTGGAAGCAAGGAGAGCAGGTGGGGGTCCTCTTGAGTCCACTAGGGAGATGATGGGGGCTGGTGCCCGCAGAGGTTGGAAAGGTGCAGTCTCTCTTCCCAGTTTTCTGTCCCTTCTCTGGGTCTTTGTCCCCCTCTCTTGAGTCTCTTTACCTGCCTCCTCCTTCTCTGGGTGTCTGTCCTCCTTTGCTCTGAGTCTGAGCCCGTTTCCCCGGCTTTCTAGGTCACTTTTCCGCTTTCTCACTGAGTTTTCCTTTCTCACTGTGTGTGAAGTGCTGTCCCTGTCTCTCAGGTGTCTGTCCTCCTCTGAATTTCTTGGTCTTTTGCTCCAATGACTGTATGTGCCTTCACCAGGTAGCAGCTCTCCAAATGCCCAAGGTCCTAGGGTTCATTTTCCGCCTTTGCCCCATAAAGAGGGACGCCCCCCTGCTCGTGGCTGTCCTGCCACACTGTCTCCCGGGTCTCCCCTCTTTTAGCTCGGTGTCTGGGCTGAAGCAGACCTTGTTGGCTGAGTCGGGGGCCCTGACCAGCTACAGCCACCGAGTGTTCTCCGCCTGGGACTTTGGCCTTAGCGGGGAGGTGCACGTGCGGCTGCGCCAGCGCATCATCCACTATGAACTGCAGGTGCGCCCAGGGGTTGGGCCTACGACCAGTTGGGACCATAGGGCGCGGGGCTGAGAGAATGGGCCGGACCTAGACCGGGGAGGGGCGGAGCTTTCTTCTAAGGAGGCGGACCTAGAGGGGAAAAAGGACTGGGAGGCCACTATAGGGATGACTGAGGTCAAAGGGTACAGGGAGAAGCGAGCTGGAGGAAAGGGGCGGGGCCTAAGACCCCTGGGATCAAAAGTAAGAGAAGGGTGTGGCCAGAAAGGGCCTGATAAAGTAGAACTGAAACGCCGCACCCGGCGTGAGTGCCCGGCGGGCCCTAGAATGAGGACGACGTGTTGGGCGGGGCTTGGGAGGAAGGGCGTGGCATGGTTCTGGGCGGGGCCAGGTCTACGCTGTCGCCCGGAGGGCCCTGGGTGGGCTGGGATAAGGATTACAGAGGTTCTCAGAGGACCGGCGTTGCAACAGTTAACGTTGAGCCTGGGCTCTGGACCACCGGTCGGGCCTGGGGCAATGGAGGCCACGTGGACATCTCCTGTGGCCTCAGGTGGAGCTGGAGGAAGCAGTGGTGCGGCGCCGGGCTGCGGTGCGGACCCTGGGCCAGGAAGCCACGGTGTGGTTGGTGCGACTGCTGCTCAACCTGCTGGTGTTCGCACTCCTGGGAGCAGCCTTCTACGGCGTCTACTGGGCGACAGGGGCCACTGTGGAGCTGCAGGTGTGCAGGGTCAGGGGGAAGAGGAACGTTTAAATGTCCTGGAACCTACATTTGCAAGGGTGGAGGGGACTGAGGCCTGTGATGCCTGGAATCTCAGAGAGGAGGGATGAGTGGGGATTAGGTTTGGACCTTGGGCTTCAGGGTGCTGAAGAAAGAAGAGGCGGGGAGACTGTTAAGCATGGCTCCTCCAGAACCCCAGAGCTTCTCCTGGTCCACCCTGCCTCCCAGGAGAGGCCCCTTGTCCAGGAGATGCCACTGCTGAAGCTCGTGGTGGATTATCTTCCGTCCATCTTCATCTCCATGGTCAACTTCGTGCTGCCGCCGGTGTTCAGTCTCATTGCCCCGCTGGAGGGCTACACCAGGAGCCGCCAGATCGTTTTTATCCTGCTCAGGTTCCAGTCTCCTGGGGTGGGCTGGGGATGATGGTGGGACTGGTCGAGGCACATTGCTTCTAGCAGATAAGACACGGAAATCTCCAGGATATAGGATCCAGTGAGATCTGGGTTCAGATCCTGACTCTTCTTATCAGTAAGCCTCAGTCTCCTCATCTGTGAAATGGGGAAAACTGTGAGCACGCTCCACTCAGGAGGGACCAGGCACGTGATGGGCACTCGGCCAGTGCCGATTCCCTTTCTCTCCTTTCCCCTTTGCCAGGACTGTCTTTCTCCGCCTGGCCTCCCTGGTGGTCCTGCTCCTCTCTCTCTGGAATCAGATTACTTGTGCCGGTGATGCGGATGCTGTGGCGTGCAAAACCTGTGGCTACAATTACAAAGAACTTCCGGTGAGGACAAGGGGCAAGGACTACTGGGTCCTTGAAGGAGAGGAGCCTGGTGGGTCCAGACTCCTGGCTTATGAAGAAAGGGGAGCTTGGGGTGCTAGAATACCACCCCCTCACCGGGGGTGATAGATGTTTGAAAAACCTGAAGACCCCTGGAGTAAGTATTGATCTCATACGCTTGTGATTTGGAGACCGAGATGCTTGGTTCCACAGATGTCTGGGTCCTGAGGTCTTTCTGACCCGTTCTTCCTTCCTCAGTGCTGGGAGACTCGGCTGGGGCAGGAGATGTACAAACTCTTGCTCTTTGATCTGCTGACTGGCCTGGCAGTAATTCTGCTCATCCAGTTTCCACGAAAGTGAGAGTCCCGCCCCTTGCCGTGGCCCCGCCCACCACCCTGTTCTCTTCCCTCTCGCCCCGCCCCTTTCCTAGCCCCGCCTCGAACTGCCCAAAGTCTGCAGACCTGGCTCCTTTCGTGAGTTTGGTGGTAGTCACTTCACTCTGGCCCTGCCCCTACTGATGTGATTACCTCTACCCTTCCAGTCCTCAAGCCCCGCCCTCTAGACACACCCCCTCTAGAACTTGAAAGCCCCGCCCCTCCTTAGCTAATGCCCACTTCCGATTGATGAGGGGGACAGTGGAGGCGGGGAAGCTCGTGGCTGGTCTGCCTCTGACTCGGCCCGATCGCACCCCGCCCCTCAGGCTGCTCTGTGGCCTCTGTCCCGGGGCCCTGGGTCGTTTCGCTAGGACCCAGGAGTTCCAGGTGCCGGACGAAGTGCTGGGGCTCATCTACGCACAGACGGTGGTCTGGGTGGGCAGTTTTTTTTGCCCTTTACTGCCTTTGCTCAACACGGCCAAGTTCCTGCTGCTTTTCTATTTGAAGAAGGTGAGGGGTGGGGAGCACCCTGGTGTCTGAAGCAGAAGGTATTGGGGCTTGGGCTCTCGGTCCTGGGGGAGGAGGGGACTGAGGGGTGTGGCTACTGGGTCCCGGCAAGGGAGGATGCGAGGGTCCTGGACTACTAGATCCTGAGAGAGGAGGATTCTGGAGGACAGACTCCTGGATGTGGGAGATGGGGGTGTCTAGGGCATCCCAACTTTTAGGTCTGAGGAAAGAGGGGACTCGAACTCCTGTGTCTGATGGTGGAAAAGAACTGGGACTCCTGGATCCTGACTGAGGAGAGGGGGCTAGGGGCCAGGGGTCCTGCATGGCGGAAAAGGAGAGTCTGGGGCTCAGATTCCTGTGCCTCAGATTCCCTCCTTTTCCACCCTCAGCTCACCCTCTTCTCCACCTGCTCCCCGGCCTCCCGAACGTTCCGGGCCTCCACAGTAAATTTCTTTTTCCCCCTGGTCCTTCTCCTGGGTCTGGCCATCTCCGCCGTTCCTGTGCTATATAGCATCTTCCTGTAAGTGTGAGAGGCACCTGCGCCCCCCCCCTTCCTCTTCTCTCCCGGGTTCTGATTTTTGGCCATCCTTGAGCTCTGCCTGTCTCTCACTTCAGGATCCCACCTTCTAAGCTGTGTGGTCCGTTCCGGGGGCAGTCGTCCATCTGGGCCGAGATCCCCAATTCCATTTGCACCCTCCCTCAGACTGTCCAGAACTTTCTCTTCTTCCTGGGGACCCAGGCTTTTGCTGTGCCCCTTCTGCTTATCTCCAGGTGAGAGCCCCAGACTCCTGGGTCTAAGTTTGAAGGTATATGCTCTGGGGACACTGCTGCCTGCTTCCAAGGAAGGAGGGGTCTGAGGGCCCAAACTCCTGGGTCTGAGGGAAGTAGGAGGCTGGGATACTGGACTGATTGAGTCTGGAGGAGGAGGTCCAGACCCCTGGTTTCTAAAACGTCATACGTTGAAGATACTCTAAGAGCGTTTGGGGATTGGCTTCCATTCCTGTCTCCTCTAGCATCCTTATGGCATATACGGTGGCCCTGGCTAACTCATATGGACGCCTCATCTCTGAGCTGAAACATCAGATAGAGACGGTAAGCCAGGCCGTGTCCTTGGGAAGGGGTCCCGGGGAATATCGAAAGGGACACAGGGGAGAGATCTGTCTCACCTCCACCTCTCTACCCTTTACCCCAGGAGGCGCAGAATAAAGTCTTCTTGGCACAACGCGCTGTGGCGCTGAGCTCCGCCAACGGAACTCTTTGACCTCCCTAGTCTGGCTTAGGGTGAAGGCCCACTTTCAGATCCAGACCTGCCCACAGACCCTTTGTAAGCCTCGGCCACGTCATTTGGAAAATGAGGGAACTGGATAAGGCCCCATGCCTTTCTGGCCCTGGGATTCACTGCCAAGTCCCTGACTCTACAGTGAACCTCTTTCTCGTATCAATAAACACTGCGGAGACTGCTGAGCGATTTTTTGAAACTTGCATCCTGAAGCCGGGAGCAAGGCTTCCGCGGGACATAAGCCAATCAACTGTGTTGGCCTATGGATTGGTGTGAAGGGTTATTCCGCGAGAGAGCCAGGCGGGCGTGCTAGCCAATCAGCGGCCGCGTCTAGTAGCGTCAGGGCGGGGACACTTGTGATTGACTCAGACTCTTGATAAGAGGCGGTCGCTAGGCGACACCGCGCGTGATTAATGGCGAGGGGGTGGGCGTCTCAGCCAATCACCTTTCGCCACAGATTCAGGGGGTGTGTCAAATGGTCCTGGACCAATCCGTGGCTGAGGCAGAAACAACAGGGCGGGGCCGTCCTCTTGCCAATCGGAAGTGCTAGGAGGTGGGCCTGCCAGTCCGTGGACAGATACGGCGCCATGAATATCTTACCCAAGAAGAGCTGGCACGTCCGGAACAAGGACAATGTCGCCCGCGTGCGGCGTGACGAGGCCCAAGCTCGGGAGGAGGAGAAAGAGCGTGAGCGGAGGGCGCTACTCGCTCAGCAAGAGGTAAGCTCCGCGTCCAGCCGGGCGGGGCTCCGGGGCCGAGCGCGCAGGCGCCTCAGTAGGGTCCTAGAGTCTGGGCGGCGCGCAGGCGCAGTGCACACCGTGCGGCATTAGGGACCGCGCGCCTCGGAAGCGCATACTGGCAGAGCCCCCCACCTCCACCTCTCCCTGGTCTTGGTACTTCCCCACTCCTGTACTTCCTGAGTCCAGAGTAGGAGCTCATGAATAAATGAAGCCCTGGGCAGTTCAAGAAAACTCAAGACGACTTTTTGCCTGCACAAACCCCCTAATTATTGAGCGCCTGCTGTTATGTCCCCATGCAGAGCGCTTGACTTGCAGAATCTCTCAAGCACCGTTCGTTCTTGGAGGGGCGCTGTCATTTCCATTGTGCCGAGACGTGAGATGGTTTCAGAGAGGAAACAACAGCGAAATGACAGTGGAAAGCAAAATCCGCTCCATCGGGCTAGCCTTTTGCCTGCACCGCTGCCCACACACAAACACCAGAGGCCCTCTTTATAACTCGTAACCTGTTTGGTTTACACCTAGTTTCTAGTCCTTTAGCTAATCTGATCGTCAACACTGACTGGGAAATAGTTGGGTCTTTTTAAATTCACATTTATCAGTAGAAATTACAAATCAACTGGGGATAATGACTTGGAGCCCGACTTGGAATTCGGATCACCTGTTCTAATACATGCTGTGGCTGCCTTCATTACCTGCTTTTATTGCTTAGTCTCCCGAGGTTGGGAACCCCTCTGGTTTACTGTTTGAAAGGTAGCTTACAAACCCAGGTGTTACCTCATTCCTCCACCCCTCCCCGGGCTGGGACAGATGCCTCTTTTAGGCGCCCAGGGCTCCTGCTCCCTTCCTTACAGCGTCCAGCACCATGATCTGTGATTTCCTGTGGTCAGCACCAGAGTCCTGGTTCCTTGAATCACATCTAGGTTCTGAATGTTCTGCCTGTAACTTCCTTTCCCCCGAGGCCCGCACAGAATTCTTAAGGAAGAAAGCGAGGCAGCAGAGCTCACTACCTGAGCTCGAAGCAGCAGAAGCCGGAGTCCCAGCCTCTGGCCCTGTGGATCTGTTTCGGGAGCTGCTGGAGGAAGGGAAAGGGGTGACCAGAGGCAACAAAGAGTATGAGGAAGAAAAGCGACGAGAGAAGGTAAGTGGGTCTTGCCCTCTTCATTCGAGTTGTGGGTGCAGCTGGGGGTAGGGGAGCACCTTGCCCTCAGGTGTGACTCAGAGGAGTGTTCAGGGATAACGGCGAGGATTAAATGAGTTAACAGCACTCAGAACAGTACTGAAACATAGCACTCAAAAGTGTGGGTTATTGCTGGCTGCTAGGTACAGACCCGCCAGGTCTCTAACCTGACCCTACAATAGGGATCCTGGAAGTGCTGAGGAGCTTTTTAAATATAAATCAGATCCAGTCACTCATCTCTCAGGAATTTCCCTTCAGACTCTGACCTTGCTTCCCCGCCTCAGTCACTCCTCTGCCTTGCTGCTTCTTTCAGGTTTCTTTTCAATTATCTCCCCAAAGATGCCTACCTTTGAACCCTAACCTAAAGCAGCTCCACCGTGTCCCCTCTTCCTGTGCTTTCTGCTGCTGGAGCTGCCCATGCGCCCCCAGGGCAGAAGCCCGACTCTGGTCTATTACTGGTCTGTTGCGGCCCCAGCACCTGGCAGAGTTGGCTCATGACAGGCTTATTGGCTGAGTGACTGGTTCTGCCTCCTTGGGAGCCTTGGCTGTCCCTGTTTCCCCCCAGGAGGAGACACATTTGACGTTCTCATTTTCACACCTCCTGTTCCCCTCAGGAGAGGCAGGAGAAAGCCTTGGGCATCCTGACGTACCTGGGCCAGAGTGCAGCAGAAGCCCAGACTCAGCCCCCTTGGTACCAGCTCCCCCCAGGGCGAGGGGGCCCTCCCCCTGGTCCAGGACCAGATGAGAAGGTCAAGAACCGCCTGGACCCTCTGCAGGAGATGCAGAAGCATTTGGGGAAGAAGAGGAAGCGCAGTGGTGATGATGGCAGTGACGGCAGAAAGGAAAAGAAGGAAGAGCCTGAGAAACGACGACCCAAGGAGTAAGGAGGCTGGCCTGGGGCTTGGCTGCAGCCACGAGGCCACCAGGGAAGCTCACTGGGACAGCAGGGCACGGGGTCTAGGGTCTGCATCAGGGACTAGAGACGTGTTCTCAACATGTGGTCTAGGGACCCTAGGGGTCCTGACACCCCTTTGGGGTTGGGTCTGCAAAGTCAAGCTAATTTTCATAACACCATATACCTTTTTCACTCTTGTTCTCGGGGCTTCCAGAGGCTGATAGAAGGCACCGCGGCTCTCATGGTTAGTGGAACGTACACTCGTGTTAGGGTTTCTCATTTCCATCTCATATTAGATACTAACAGATAAAACCCACTAAAACAAAAGCTCTCTGAGGTTCAGTTTGAGACCAGGGTTAGGAACCATGGGGTTGGAGTAAAAGCAGGTTTGTGTCCCTAAGATGCCAGGCACCTGAGTGTAGACTGGTTGTACTGGCCAGTATCTTCTACAGAAGAGGAAACAGAGGGCCAGGGTGTGCTCAGTGTCAGATAGCTGATTAACGGTGGAGGGGCACCCACTTGTAGAGGTGGTGAGGCCAGCTTCCTGGCCCCAGCACCAGTCTCCTCCTCTCCCTTGGCCTCACGACAGACACAGGCAGGAGGTTCCAGGTGGCAGCTCCCTCACAGAGGAGGCTGGGGCCTCCTGGGGCGAACAGTTTCCTGAACCAGCTCTCCTCTCTCTCCAGACCCCCGTCCCTGGACCAGCTTCGAGCTGAACGTCTCCGGCGGGAAGCAGCCGAGAGGGCTCGGGCAGAGGCCCTGCTGGCCCAGGTCAGAGGCACGGTGGCCCCGGAGCACCAGGCGGAAGAAGAGGTGGATGACCGGCGGAGGCGGTACAACTCTCAGTTCAACCCCCAGCTGGCCCGGCGCCCCCGCCGGCAGGAACCCCACCTCGCTCACTGACTCTGAGGGGGTACAGGAGAGGCTGCTGCTGCCAGCCGTCATATAAAACTATTTATTCATAAATATTTTCCAAAATGAAAATAGGTTTACCAAAAAATGTCCCTCACTGGGGAGGGGAGGAGGGGGCAGCCCTCGCCCCCGGGCCCCCAGGGTGGGGCTGAGAGGAAGAGAACACCTCCCAGCCCCTCCCTGCTTCCTGGGGGAGGGGGCTGCCCCATGGCCTGGGGCCTCCCCCCAGTCTTCCAGGGCAGGGCCCTCACCTGGGCAGGGGATCAGCATGCGGGGGGAGGGGAGGGTGGAGGGAAGGGCCGGTGTCACTGGAGGTCCCGGTCCTCCAGGTAGCGGTACTCAAAGGTGAAGCCTTCCTTCTTCCGCTGGCCCCACTTCTCGTAGTCAAAGTAGATGTAGGTGCCCTGGCCGGGGGAGAAGGTGGTCAGTGAGGGGACGAGGAGGTGGTCGGGGATCTGGGTCGGACCGACAGGGGACAGTTCTTAGGGCCGTGGATGTGCCAGGCCCCAGGCCAACAGCCCTGCACGCACGCGCCGTCTCACTCCACCCTCACAGCGCTCGTCTCAGGTAGGAGACGTGATCATGTCTGCCTTAGAGGAAGTGGAGGGAGGCGCAGAGAGGCCATGTGCCAGAGCTGGGCCGAGGCCTGGGCCCAGGCGCCGAGCATCCTGCTGCTGCTTGTGATGGCTGTGGCTTCTGAGCACTGCTCAGGTGCCGCATATGTGATGTACGTCCTAGTGTCCAGTCCTCACAGAGCCCCGAGGCCACAGCCCTGTCCTAGAAAACGGAGCAGGCACGCAGCCAGGACAGACGTTTTATTAGCAACAGAGGTCAGTGGGAACTTCTGAAGGACTGAGGCCTGGAACTATATACTAACTTAAGAGGGTTGCTTTGGACCAAACCAGGAGGAGACAGGAAGCCTGCAGTGAGTGTCAGAGAAGACAGTAGGACTGGGGCTGGCCTCTGATGGAATGGCTGAAATGCCTCAAAGAACCTGAAAGGACGGAGGGGAGGGGACCAAGTTCTCTGAGGACAAGGACCTTGTTCAGTGCTTGGCATCAGGTAAAGACTTGGTGGGAAAACCGCTGTGGAACACACCGACTAAAAGCTGAAATAAAGTACAGTACGCCCATGACACTTACTGCATAGCAGGCACTGTTAAGTACTTACATGTTCTTAACGCATTTAATCCTCATGACAACTGTATAAGGTAGGTCCTGTTACCCCATTTTTACAGATAAGGAAATGGAGACAGATGTTCAAGTGAACTGTCCACAGTCACCAGCTAGAGCTGGGTCCAAACCAGGGAGTCTGGCTCCAGAGCGTTTTTTTGCAAGTGGGAGATTCCAACTGATCAATTGTCAGAGCGTGAGAAGGACGTTAAAAAAAAAAAAAGCTTCCCCATTTGTGTTTGCTGAGCCCCTGCTGTGCAGGGGGCTGGGGACCGTCAGGGTTCCTCGGCAGTGCCGCCCCTGGGCCTGGGTGGGAGACACCACAGCCCCACCATGCCAGGGGAGGGGCAGAGGCATGGGCTGTGTGTGTGGCTAGGGAAGACCCCTCTGAGGAAGGGACGTTGAGGCTAGGACCCCTGTGATGACCAGGAGTGGGCCAAGTGAGGAATGAAGAGGATGGCCCAGGCATGGCGAATGGCCTGAGGCGGTGGAAAAAGGAGGGGCAGCGGGGCCACCGGCCTGCATGTGCTGTGGGGCCTCTGTGGGGCCTCAGCCGGCGGGAGCCGAGGGCGGGGCACAGGGAGGGGCCTCACCTGCTCGAACTCGTCGGTGATGGTCTTGGGCTCCTCGTGCCTCTGAAACCACATCATGTACTTGGTGTGGAATCGCCACGACTGCTTCTTTAGGGCCTTGGCTGCCAGGTACTGTGCCTTAGTGCCCTGGGGAAGGAAGGGTGGAACGGGGGTCAGGGAACCTCTAAACTGGGTGGGGGCCAGGGGGACGGGTCAGGGCAACAGGGCTGACCCCAGGCCCCGCCACAGACCGAGGTTGGGCTGGACAGTCCAAGTAGAGATGAGCTGGGGCACAGAACATACCAATGCTGGTCAGGAGGAGGAAAGTGAGACAGGAGGTGGAAACTGCTTTCAGAGAAGCTTTGAGAAGAGAAACTAATCGCGGTGAGAGCTGAGGAGAGGCGGCTGAGAGCCTTTCCCAAGGCGGGACGAGGGCGGAGGTGACTTGTGACTCACTGGGGGCAGGCAGAGGCGGGGTGGTTCCCTAGTGGTCTCCAGGGAGGCCCAGGGTTGGGCCAGTGCGCAGCGGGCCAGTGCAGCTGAGACTAAGCAGGACGCGCACTGCGGGCCGGGCCGGGGGTGAGCAGAAGGGGGGCTGGGGGCTGGGCTCCCTGGCTGTGCAGTAGACCCACCCAGCCCTCCACCTAGACAGTCCTGACACCTGTGGACTCAAGTGGGGACAGGGAGGGGTCTGGTTTTGGGGGGGCCCAGGACTGGGGGATGGGAAGGGGGTGCGGTTCCGGTGGCCGCAGTGGGGCACCCACCTCACCCCTCCAGCCCGAGGGGGGACGGCGGCGGTGGCGGCGAAGCCGGGGGGCCTGAGGCTGCCCCGGGGGCCCTGCTGTACCTCCAGATAGTAGAAGATGAAGAAGAGCGTCTCGGTCGACAGGCGCTGGTAGAACTCCACGGTGTCCGAGTGTGGGGGTGGCATCTGGTGGTGGTAGGGGGGCGTCGGGCAGGGGTTCCGGGGGAGGTACTGCCTGTGGGGGAACAGGTGGGTCAGTGCCATGCCCACCAGCATCTGCTGTCTGATGGGCCGGTGGGATCAAAGGGAGCATCTTGGGCACCAAATCACCCTGCCTCCTGTGCAGAACCCCAGGTCAGGGCCCAGAAACTTCACCTCGTCTCTCAGGACGGAGACCAGACCCCCAGTTGCAGCCTCCTCCCTCAGACTCAGGGGTCCCAGCCCCCTCTGTGGCCCCTCACCGGATACGCTCAGAGTCAGAGGGGTGGGGCATGTGGTGCCAGGCGGCCTCCTCCATGGCCTGCTGGTAGAGCTGCTCCTTGGTGAGGGGCACAGGGCCCAGAGGGCACACACCCAGCGACAGCGGGATGTTCACCTCCGACAGCTGGAGGGGTGGCTGGGCCGAGGCGGGGGGCGCCGACGTGCTGCTCAGGATGATGTCTGTGGGGAGGCGGAGGTGGGGCCGGAGAGCCCGTGAGGCTGGTGCGTTCAGCCCCTCCTTGCTGGCCTGCCCCCACCACCTGGTCCCTCACCTCGCTCTGTCAGGTGCAACGTGGGCACAGGGTCCTCGATGCCAGAGCTGATGGCTGCCCGCTCTGCCATGGACTTCAAAGAGCTCAGAGGCTCAGGGGCCTGGGGAGGGAAGAGGTGCCTGGCCTGAGGTCCAGGGCCGAGGGCTGACACTCCCACCCGCTCTGGTGGGAGGCGAGGCTCAGCTAAGCAGAGGTGGTTAGTGTAAGAGAATGTCCACCGCAGCCCCTAACAGAGGGGAGAAAACCTGGACACGACCGAGTGGCCCCCGGCAGAGGGGCACCTGACACACACACCACGAGACTCTGAAGATACATGCTGAGTACAGCCACACACCCTGGAGGAGGCCTGCAGGGTGCATATGGAGCCCACCACTGTCACAGGACAACCCCCCCTCCCCGGAAGGACACCACTCACTGCCAGCTGCACCATGGGCATCAGAGACCCCCTGCCCTTCTGCCGTGGCTGGTGTGGGGCCACAGGGCGGGCTCCTGCCCCCTCTGGGATTCCACCTCTGGCCACCAGCAGTCACCTTTAACTCTGCTGGCCATCCCACTCCCCACGCCCCTCCGTCACCGAGGCCTCTCTGTCCTGCTTCTAAATCTCCCTCAGAGGGACTGAGCTGCACTGCGGGGCCTGTCCCCTCCCGCCCCGACCTTCACACCCCACACCACTCTGTTCGCACAGGCCCCAGAGGGACCTTTCCAACCACATCTTTTTCTGTCATTATTCAAAACTTTTCCACAGTTCCTCATCACTCACCCCAGTATTTTTTTTTTAAACATTATGAACCCATTTTGACAATCTCAAGGCGACTGATCCCTTTCTCCAGAAAACTATACACACTGAATTTCTGGTCCACTGTACCTCTAAAATTTTGGTGATTACTCTGGGCTGGAAACTATTCTGAGAACTTTATGAAGATTATTCCAAAGAATCGTATCATATTTGATGAGTTAACTGTGATTTCTTCCATTTCCAAACGAAGGAAGGTGCAGGAAGCAATGCAAGGCCTGGGCCCTGACAGTGGGGCGCTCCTGCCCTGCCTCCTGTGCAGCCGAGGGTCTACACACTTGTCCTGTTGCTGCCTTTCAGACGCTAGCTCCTGCCGAGCGGACGCCCCTCTCTTCTCCCTGATGAACCCCGCCTCGCCTTTAGCTGCAGCTCCGGGATCAGCTCCTGCTAGAACTCCTGCACAGGAGAGGTGCTCCTTCCTGTTAGCCTTTCCTGCCACTGTGACCCACCTGACCTGGTCCAGGTCCCAGCTTAGACGTCACCACCCTCAAGAGGCCCTACCGGGCTGTCTCCCCACGTGAGGCCAGAGGCACTTACGTGGGCCCACGGCACCCTCTGCCCCCCACGCGAATCGGACACGCCCCCAGATAGTCCATCTGCCCCCTGGGCAGAAGGAAGGAACCGGGCACAGTCACGGCATGAAGTGGCTGCAAGCAGACGCCAAGTGTCTTCTTGATTTAAATGCTTTCTTAGAAGGGAAGAGGGCGGTGAGCTGGATGGCAGGCAGTGTGAAGTAATGTCTCATGAGAAGAAATGGGGTTGGAGACGGTGGGGTGGAAGGAGGGATAGGGCGGTGGACGCCAGAGAGCGATCGAGCAAGTACAGCTGGGAGACCAGGAGCCAGGAAGTACCCGGAGGGAAGGAGGCCGAGGCCCAGGGTGGCGTAGGGGTGCAGAGCCCAGAGAGGAGGTGAGCGTGCAGGGGCGGCAAGGGGAGAGAAAGGCAGGGTGACAGAGCGAGGGCCGGAGGTGGAGATGGCAGGTAGAGACCTGGAGGAAGGGGACAGCGAACAACTGGATTGAAGATGCGGGGCCAGGACACATGGAGGCTCAGGGCCCGCCAGGGACATGTGGGGCCCACCTTGATCTCCGGGGCAGCACTGAACTGTGGAGGTCCATTGAGCAGGGCACCGGCTGCCTTGGCCTCGCTGAAGCTGGGCGTTGGGGAGCTGGGAGGGTTCACAGGTAGTGGCACCAGGAGGCTGGGTCCCCCGGAGTTGTTCCCTGAGCCTGGGGCTACGCCCCCAGCCCCTGTCGGGGCTGTCGCACTGGGTTCCTTCCTGGGGAGGGGTACAAAGGATTGAAGGCTCAGAGGAGGGCCCCCAAGGGCAGGATGGAAAGGAAGGCTAGAGTGATCAGGGGAAGGAGTCAAAAAGGGAGAATGCACAGAAGATGGGGCAGGCTGAGGGACACAGGTGGAGAGAAACTCTTTGGGTGAAGGTAGAACCTATCCCTTGGGATCGCTTCCCAGTAAAGAGCTGGAAGTGGGATGAATCACCCTCAGGATGCTCCCAGAGACCGTACGGCTAAATGTACACTAGGAAACAGGCAGGCCTTCTAGAATGGCCTGTGCAGGAGAGTGTGGGCAGTGACTGTTCCAGCCACAGAACAGGACACCCTGGGCAGATGGCCCCCATTCAGGGGAGCCCACTGAGAGCCGGTGGGGTGAGGCACCTGGGGGAGAGGCATCCAGGGAGGGGGTCTTCCCACCCCCCCTGCATAGAAGGCTAAGCCCTCTCTCAGGGCATTCTTCTGGGAAACAGGGACTCAGTGGGATGCCCTGACTTAAGACCTGAAGGGGTAGCTGGGGAGGGGAAGGGTGACCGGGATCCTTCACTGTGTCTCCGATGGAGTCCGAAGGCTGAGGCAGGACACAGAAAAGGGACAAGGTGGGAGAGGAAAACAAGAGCTCCTCTGGGAAAAGGGAAGTCAGAGCGCGTTTCAGCAGGTCACCACAGGGGTGTTCTGGGGCTCTGAGAACAACTGCACTTAGATGAGGAATGCTTTAGGGCAAAGCTGGGGCGCCGATGTGTACGAGGCCACAACTGGAAACAAGGGGGGGACACAGCACCCAGCCAGCTGGGAGACCGTTCGGGAGGAAGTCCCAGCTGGCAAGGACAGGGCCCACATCCGCAAGAAGTGGCGACGGTGGGGGAGGCCCCGGGCCACCTCCTGCCAAAAGGCTGCCTGGCCCCAACCCTGCCTGAGGCTGGACACTCACGAGGTGCTGGGAGGTGGGTTGTGGGGGCCAGATGGGGGGCCCAGAGCCTGGCTGCTGGCACTGCTGCCCCCACTGCTGCTGAGAGCCACCTCTGCAGGGCTGTCTGCCACGACTGAGCTGTAACCTGGGGATGGGAAGAGGGTATGCAAAGGGGCCTCCAGCATCCACCCCAGGACTCCCTCCCTCCTCCCGCCATCTCCCCACTTACTGGTGGCACCGTTCTGCTTGACGGCACCTCCACCTCCACCGCTGTTACCACCGCTGCCGCCTCCACCACCTCCACTGCTGCCTCCCCCTCCCCCACCAGGCTGTACACTGGGGGGCCGGGGCTGGGTGGTGCTGGGCCCACTGGGGGCTGGTGGGGCCACAGCCTGGGCGTAGGGGGCGGGGGTGCCCGAGTTGTGGCTGGGCGCTGGGCTGGCCTTGGCGCCCAGGGCACTTGGGGGTGCTGCTGGGGCAGGGGCCCCATTGTTGCCGGGGGTGGTGCTCATGGCAGAGGCGGTAGGCGGGGGACCAGAGGGATAGCTTGGCGGCACAGCTGGGGACTGAGGGTGCTGGTTGCTGTGGACAGGCTTGGAGCCATTTTTGGCTGGAGACTGCAAGTAGTAGAGAGCAGAGGGTCAGGACCCAGGTCTAGCAAGCCTCTCACACACCCTTCCTCCCCTGGAACAAGGCTCCATCATCCTCACTGGCCTTGCTGCCCACAGCTGCCCCTCCCTTCCCAGGGACCCAGGTGACCTCATTCGCCTTCCTGGCTTCAGTCCCCACCTTCACCCTTACAACGCTCATGCAGTCCTAGCCTGCACCCAGCGTCCACGACCTGCCTGAACATCTCCCCACGATGTCCCACAGGGATCTGAGACACAACTTGGGTATAAAAGAAACCCATCTCTCTGGTGACAGGGGAGTGGTGGGAAACACGTAAATGTCCTCAGTCTGAGATTAAATGGACTCAATAAAAAATCCAAGAGAAGAGGGGAAAACAGCTGAAAATAGGATGGTAATTCTGAATGTCACTGAAAAGGTCACTAAGTACTCAGGGGCCATTAATGACCAACACCCCACAAAGCAGAGTCCAGTAACGTGCCCACAAATCCCCAAGGCTGAGCTGACATAACTCGCTCTCAGACAACCCACACTGCCGTCCTCACTGCCCCGATGCCCACAGGCACCAGGCACTCACTAGGTGCCGACTCGTTCCTGGCACCACACACGGCCCCCGGGTCCCACGAGCACCTCATCGATGCCGGCCTCGGGGGCCCCCCGGGACCAGCCCTCCCCTCCATGACACCACTGAGGGTTTTCAGGCCCACTCCCCTCCTGCCTGAAGACAGCACTCTTGTGCAGCAGCATGTCCTGAAATGTGCTCCCGTTGGGGAGACAGCAGCAGAACTCCCAGGATTCACCAAGGGAAAAAAGAAACCGAGGCACCCCGCTCTGGTGTTGGGGGTGCAAACCATCACACAGCCAAGGCCCAGAGTGTCCCCAGAAGAAACCTGTCACACTTCTGACCTATCATTTCTCAGGCCCTTTCAGAGCTGGTCCACCAGGAGTGGGCCCCTAACCCGACAACTTCAGGCCAGCCGGGCGGACCCGGCCAGGCTCACCTCTCCACACTTCCAAGCTTCAGTCACGATTTGCCTGTGTTACCTGTCGCTGCCTCAGCCAGGAATGTATCTTCCCTCTAGCTCCCAGGGCAGCCACCCCTCCCCAGCAGCCTCTCCTGACCACAGCACCAGCCACTCACCTGTCTGCCTGCCCACCTGGACCCACCCTGTTGGCACTGCAGGCCTCCATCGGGGGGCACCACCTTCTGACCCCGAGGCCCAGCACCGTGGCCCTACTCAGGCCTCAGCAAGCCTTTGGGAATGAGCGCATGAGCGAGTGCTGTGCCCATCAGTGTCCAATGCCCACAGGACCTACCTGGCTGACTTCACTATCTGTCGAACGTCCCCTCTTCTTGTCATCTTCAGAATTTTCCTAAGGTTCGAGAGACACAGCCAGAAGCCCGTGTGTCTTTAGGGCCTGACAGACACACCAATCTCTGAACTTCCCAGACCCGAACCCAGACCAACATTCTGGCCCCAGAGCTGTTTGAGTGCCTATGCCCTTCATCTCACTGGGATGCCCACCCTGCTCCCCAGGGTGCTTGTCTTCTGTGGCCCAGCACCACATGCCAGCCTCTTAAGGATCCAGGAACCTGTTCTCCTCAAGCAATCCAACCCTCGATCCCTTCCCAGGTGTCCCGCTGCCCAGCCTCCTCAGCATCCCAGGTACCAGGACCCATGTGTGGCCCTAACCACCCTGTCAGCATTCCACAGCTCTTAGGGCCCAGACCCTGGGTACCTGGACACCCTCCCACAGGATGTTTCTGAGAGCCCCAGCCTCCTGCTCCCTCGGCCCCTGCCCCCATGCCTTCCCAGGGACTCAGACCCCCAGACCTCACCGTGGTGCAATTGGCCGGGCTGGGTGGGATGGGAGAGCTGGAGGTGGTAGAGGTGGGCGTGCTGCTTGACTGGTTGAAGATCTCATCCTCCATGTGACTGTGGCTGGGAGGGGAGGTGGCGACCAGCGCCTGTGCTGTGGGGTGGGGAGGGTGTGTGAGCGGGCTGGGCCGCCCTCCCCTAGCCCCACCGTCAGCGGCCCCAGGCCAACCCCGGGCCTCACGAATGTCCTCGAGGTCCAGATCGTCGTAGAGGAACTCGTTCTCCTCGAAGTCAGGGTCCTGGGAAGAGTCGACGTAGTACTCAACGTCGTCCTTGATCTTGCGGATGGCGTCCACGAGGATGGAGTCGTTGTCCAGCATGCGCAGGATGGTCTCCAGCATGCGCACGTGGTAGCGGTGCTTCTCGATGTGCCGCTTCAGGCCCTCGATCCGGTCCTGCTTCTGCTGGCGAGCCCAGGGCCAGGCTCAGGGGCTGCATGGCGCCTGCCTGGCCCCCCCTGCCCCACAGAACCCATCCTCAGTCCCTGACCCCTGTGGAGACCCAGAGGTTCCACTCCAGCCCCTCCCAGGGTCTGCCCACCCTTGATCTCTCAGGGATCCCACAGCTTCTCCCACCACCAAAGTCCCTGGAAACCTCTGAAGAGCCAGAGATCCCTGTGCAGACCCCACCCCTCTGCTGAGCCCACCCACCAGCTCCGACCACCTTCTGGAATACAGAAGCAGCCCCGCCCTCTCTCACTCTAACAGTAACAACAGCAAACCCTGTTTGCAGGGAACTTCTTAGAATCACAATCAACTTTGTTACCACCATGATCCCCCACCCCCTCCCTGTATCCCTAAGGGGAAGCCCAGATTCAGAGGCCGGGCTCCAAGGCTCCCTCCCAAGGCCCCAGTTCCCTTCAGACTTGACATTTTAGTCCCCCTTCCAAATCCCTTTCTGCAAGGCCCTCCCCTCCAACCCACGGGTCCCCAGCCCCTCAGGCTCAGACACCCAGCTCTGGCACCTCTCTCAGCCCCAGCTCTCTGTCCCCTGTACTTCCTGTGCCGACATGCAGATACAATTTGCATCCCTACAGTCCTGGGTTTCTGGAGTCTGGGCCCCTGGCTTGTCTCAGGCCACTCTACTCCCTAGGCCAAATCAACCATTTCTTCATGTCCTGCCTTGTCCACACCTACTGTCCTCTTCTTAGGCCCTGGGTCCTTCTAGGTGCCATAAGGCCACAGCTGCAACTCCTCAACCTTCCTGCCTTGGGTGTCCTTCAGGTCACTTGCTCTGTGACCCAAGCAGAACTTAGTACCTCCCCACAAACTGATCCTATTTTTGAAGGTTCCACTGTTCCCCAACCCAGGCTGGACCCCTGAGACAGCCTCACCTCCTCCCTGCACCACCCTGACCCCCTAATTCCAGCTGCCAGCCCTGCTTGCCTCAGAAGCCCCGACCCTGACTCCCACAGGCCAGAAGAGCCGGCCCACCTCTGTCTTCTGGGCACAGGGTCCCCCCCACTCACATCCTTGTCACCCTTCTTCTTGCGTGTCTGCACCGACAGTGACTCCACTTCACTCTCAAACTGGTCCACCTGCATGTTTAGGGTGTCGATGGTGTTCTGGGGAGGGAGGGAAAAGCAGGCGGTCAGCCGGAGTCCTCTTGTACAACCAGGGGCCAGGGCCCCCAGGTCAACTCCTCTCCTACCCCGACTCACCGTGAGCCACTGGCCGACCTCCTCCTTCTCCTTCTGGGCAGGGTCCACCTTCTGTGCCAGGCCCAGGCCCTCTTTGCTATAGGCTTTGGTCTTGGTCTCTCGCTCCACAACTTTGAACCGTTCCATTTGCTGTGGAGAGCACAGCTGGCAGGGGGCTATCACAGCTGACTCGGGGCCGGCAGACACTTGGCCCTGAGCCCCGGGAGCCTTCAGGCTCCCAGCCCTTCGCCTCTTCCCGTCCCAAGAGGCAGAGACCTACTCTTCTAGGGACCTCTGGGGACCCAGGAACCCGCCCCCCCGCCTCAGGTACCGAGTTCTGGGCTCCTACCGTTTCAATGAGCTTGCGGTTGTCTATGAGCTGCCTCTTGTCCTTGATCTCGTTGGATGCTACCCATGTCTTGATCTGGTCCCTCAGCCGCTGGAGGTGGGAAAAGCAAGACAGTCAGATTGCCTCAGGACGCAGCACCGAGTCCCCCAGTCCCCTCCTCTCCCTGGGACCCAGCAGTCCACTCTCCCGGATCCCTCCGCCCTCAGGACACAGGAGTCCAGGCCCCCAGCCCCCTCACTTGAAGCTTCTTAATCTCCTTCTTTAGGTCAGCCTCATACTTTTCTTTCTGGTTCGCGTTGGCTGCATTGTGGAGCTGAGGGAGGGAGAGAATCCTGGTGTCAGTGTGGTTCTGGCTGCCCTAGTGACCCCTCCAGTGGGAAACCTCCAGTCTCCCTCTACGGACCGGGGACACTGGGCACAGTCCCCCCCAGCCCCCCAGTCCATCTCAGAGCTGCTTCTCTGAGGGCCTCAGCACTGGACATGCAGGTCTTCTCCCCAGCTGACACTCAGGAGATCCTGAACCTTGTCCTAGTCTCTCCTCCCTTGAGACCCGCCCAGATTTTTAGGGCCCCGGCCCCTGTACCTTCTGCCAAATGTCTTCAAATTGCTCCACGCCCTCGGACACCTTCTTGAGGCAGCGATCAATCTCACCTAGCCAGGGAGGAAGGAAAGCTGTTAGAGCCCTGCGAAGGCAGCAGTATCCGAGGAGGAGGTCCAGAGAGCGAGCACGTGACCCCACGGGCAGCAGGCAGTCAACCTAGTACCTTGGAGTTTGCGCTTGTCCGCCATCTTCCCTGCCCTACGGACGCGCTCTCTTCATACTCTCTTGGAGACGGATGCTGCTGGAGAGATCGGAAAGGGACACACATTTATTCCCTGGCTGGTCCGAACCCAGAGACTCGGACGAGGTCGGGAATAGCAAGGCGCGTGGGATGGTAAAGGGGAAGATGCATTTCCTAACTGATGACAGAGACTTAGCCCAGTTCTCTTTATACTGCCTTGACTGCCCAGCACAGGGTCTGGCCCACAAGAGGACTCGGGAAGTTTGCTGAAAGAATGAAAGAGATACACATTTTGTGTGCCTCTGACCCAGGAAGTGGAAAATTCCTAGAGTACCTTCTCCCCAGATGACACCCAAAAGGATTTTCTAGAGCAGGGAAAGTCATGCAGCACACAGCTGACTGCCAGGGAGGAAGGCATTAGACCTGGAGGCCACACTTCCTGTAGAGGAGCCAAGCACACAGGTGACCAGAATCCTAACCCAGGGAGAGATTATTCTTCAGACAAGTCAGGAAACAGAATTTGCATCCCACAGAGAAGGGCCTGATGTTGTGTATACGGGTATGAGCCGTAAGGGACCAAGGGGAAGTGCAGTGGCTGAGGGGGACGAAAGGTGCCTACAGCTGTGAAGAGCTAAACCCACCCATACAGGCAGGGCTGGATCCCAAGTACCCTGACCTCTGAAAAGTTTATTTCAGAGGAGGACCCTTAAACCAAAGGAGATAATATTCCTAACCCAGAGGCCAATACCAAAAAGGTCTGCGGGAAGAAGGTAGCACCCAAGAGGGGGCCAGGAGAAGCGAGAACTCTTTCAAAGATGAGAGGGTGAAAGGGGAACTTAGCTGTGAGGGAGCTCTCCGCACACACCAAGGAATTACAGATCAAATGCACTGGTAACACAGACTCAGGGAAATGTAAACCCTCAGACAAGCACTCAATACTTAGAGATGGGTGTCTCCATCCTAAAGGAAGGACACGCAACCCAGAGAAGACTGAGGTCAAAGGGGAGTCACCAGTAGCTTTCACCCAGGCAAAGCTGCACCTTAGGGCCCGACACCAAGACCACCAGGAGCAGTCAGGAGCCTTGGGGAGGGAAGGTCATGTGCCTGCGCGGCAGGAGGTCGTCCCCTCAGAGAGGGGGCCTCTACTGAGGTCCAGGGAGCACTCTGCAGGCTTAGGGCAGGGTGCCCCAGGGCAGTCCCAACTGTCCAGGCAGAAAGAGTCCTGTATACATGGAGGACTAAGACTTTCAATCCAGAGGGAAGTCATACCAAGGGGGCCCTCACCCACCAAGAAGGGAACATCTCAAGAACAATCCTGTCCAACAGAACTTTCCAGGACAGAAATGTTTTACACCTGGGCTATCTGTGCCACTGAACGCTCAAAAGCTCAAAATGTGGCTAGTGCAACGAAGAATGGAATTTAAGATTTTTATGTTAACTAGCTAAAATTTAAATCACACGTAGCTCGTAGCTACCAGTGGGACAGGGTATCTGTGAGCACACCCCAGAACCAGAAGCCCATGTGACGGGGCCAGTCCCCTCTAAGGGACCGGCTTTGCATGGGGGCAGACCTTTTGACTTGGGGGAACGTGACTCTCTTCCACGAAAGGCCAAGCAAGAAGAACGGCAGTGCCCTTAGCCCAGGGTTGGTGGACATGCCAAGGTGGGGCCCAATCACAACACAGGGAAAATTCCAGCTCCAGGAAGGAGAAGCAGCCAAAAAAGGACCCAGGAGGCAATCACACAGAGGGGACTCAAACTGAGATGGGGCAAGCGCCTCTGATCCAGGTGCTCACACGAGGGCTTGGACCCCAACACTGAGGTGTGCAGGCATGAGTCTTAGCTCCCACGTCCCAACATAGAAAAGCCTCTTACTGCCCAGGGGTGTGGGGTGAGTGCAGGAATGTTCCCCAAGTGCTGGTCCTCCCTGCCTCTGCCTGGCTCCTGGGGCAGAGGCAAGGCACTGCACACATTAGGGAGGGAATGCTTTCTTCAAGTCCCCACACCAAGTGGGTGGGACACCCAGCCCCAGAGGGGACAAGATTGCAGCAGCAGGAGGTACTGAAGGAGCTGGAAGCAAGGTGCCAGGGGAACAAGAGCCCTAGCCTGGGAGGTGATGTATCAGACAGAACCTCAAAGTAAGCAACAGCTGAGACTGGAAGCAGACACCATCTGACCCGGGCAGGCAGCTCCCAGGGCCTGGGTGTTCGCACCCCTAGGTGGGCTGGCTACCACAGTGGGCAGGAGCCTTAGCCGCAGAGGGAACCCCCGTCCCCTCTGCCAGAGAAAACTTTCATATCAAGAGGGTGCCTATACCTTAGATCCCCAGGAAAGGACCAAGGAGAAAGGAAACTGGAGCCTGAGTCTTGAAGTAGAGATGCTCTCACACCCTCACAGGAGACTCTCAGACTTAAAGGGCTGGTAGCCCCCCGCTCTGAGGGGCCCACCGAGATGCTCCAGGGGAAATAATCATGTCAGGCCCATTCCGAGACAGGCAGGCACCTTAGGAAGAGAGGAGCTGCTGTTCTCAAACAGCACTAAGGAATCTGGGAACCCTGACCAGAGAGATTGAACCAAAAGACTTCGTCCAGGAGAAAGACACATCCCCACAAGTAAGGAGCCTATGCCGAGGGGGTGGGTAGGGCGAACAGCGTGCCAGATCCACAGGAGCCAGCAACCATAAAGTGAGGGGCTAAAACTAATGAAGAAGAGCCCCCCAAACCTCACGTCAGGGGAGATGACACTGCCACGCAAAGGCCTGAGGAGCAGCAGGGCAGCAGGAGCAGAAGGCTTAGTCCTGGGGAACTAATACCCAGTGGTCCCTAATCCTGGGGGTGGTCACGTGCCCGTAGAGAGGCCTAGTACCATGGGGTGATGAGCTCTGGCCTGCTGGGAAGTGATGCCAGAAAGCCATCCTTAACCTGGGAGGCTGCTGAGGCCATCACATGGAGGATCTGAGACTCCGCGAGGTGGATGTGTTAGGTCCTGGGGTGGAGGGAGTTATCTCCCCACTGCGAGGCCCAGCACCAAGGACGGGGGATTGGGAATCCCACCTTGGAAAGGTTACACAAAGGCATCTTTCGTCCTGGGGTAGGTGACAACAGCGGGGTCTCCACCTCAACTCAGGCATCTTACACCCCCCATAGCAAGGAACTTGTGCCTCAGGGGGAGAGGGCAGAAGCCCAGTGCCACACTGTGGGACATCACAAGCAGAGGGCCGAAGCGTAAGTCCTGAGCACTAACACCTGAGAGGGGCCTTGGTCCCACAGTGGGGGGCACACAGAGGGGTGTGGATACCTCAAATCCAAGAGTCACCAATACCAAGGAAGGCAGAAACCTTACCCCTGGAGAAGGCAACACTGAGAAAATTTCCTTATCCTGGGGAAAAAAAAAAAAAAGCACAACTCCAGTCCTCACAGCACACACCTCACAATAAAGGAAGCTCAGATGGAAGAAGCCGTATACTCTCAGGGGGTTACCAGCAGGGTGGGTATGGGTAGGTAAGAGCCTTGCTCCTACAACTGCTGCCACCAACGGGGTGGGATCTTTGCCTCCTGGAAAGATTACACCCCAGCGGAGGGACTGATGTGAATGGAGGCAGAAGCTTCAGACTGAGGGCAGTGATAGCCTATGTGGTGAGGGCAGTGGTGGAAGGTATCAAAAAACCAAACCAGTACCAAAAGGGTAGGAGCATAAATCTTGGGGGAGGTGACAGCCCCTGGGCTGAGAGGCTGGCCCTAATTAGAAAAAAAGAGTGCTTGTGGTGCCCACACCGGGAGATCACTAATGACGTGGAGAAAGCAGGAACCTGGGAAGTGCCACCAAGAGACGACCAGGTACCGGAGACCCAGCAGAGCTCAAAAGCCTCACCAAACAGACCCCAAGGAGGGAGTGACATCAAGAGGAAGCGCAGGCTCGGGCGGGCAGAGAGCCTGGATCCAGGTGAGCGCACATCCACAAAGCCAGAGGGGACGCCCGGCCCCGTGCAGTTAACCGCTGAGGCCCGAAGCGGTCTCTCTCAGGACAGCCCAGACTCCCCAGTGGGGAAGGCCTGGGCTGTGGGATGGGGAAGCCTTAAACCGGGGGCACTTTTCACTAGAGGTGGAAACTTTGGCTGAGGCTCCATCTCGTGGAGCTGGCACCTTCACTCCAGGGGAGTTTATCCCCCACCCCATCTCCAGAGGAGAGCGGCACCCATGGTGGGAAGGGAGCGGAGAGGGCGGCCCTGGTCCCGGGAAGGGTGACCCCCTTCCCCACAGAGGGGTGCTCGTCAGGGGGGCTCGCAGCCCGACTCCCACGTGAAGAAGGCAGCCTCGCCCAGAGACCGCCCCCCAGCACAGGGGGCTGTTGCCGAGGGGGGCAGGCACCTGAGCCCCGAGAGGGCGGGCACCTGCGGCCAGGGGCGCCTCCATCCTTGCAGCGAGGAGCCAATACCGACGCGGAGAGGGGCGGGCACCAAGCACACCCTCACACCCCACCGAGGCCCGACGCGGACGCCGCGCGGGGCTGGGGTTGCGGGAGCACCCCCGGGCGCCGCCGAGGGGCGTGGAGGAGGGCGCGGGGGAGGGGGCGCGCACCGCCGGGCGGACGGCGAGCGCCGGGGCCGCACGGGGGCGGGGGCGCCGCGCCGGCCATGTCGCGACAGGCAGCGGGGTCACAGGGGCAGGAGGCAGCAGGGAAGGCGGTCGACGGCGCCGGGGGAGGAGGGGAAGGGGTCTGGCCCAGTCGAGCCTGACGCTCTCACCACAGGAGCTGGCGCCGCCGCTGAGGAGCGTATCGCGACAGGCGGGGGAGGCGAGCGCCCGCCGCCTTTTTCTCGCGGCCCGGGCGCTATCGCGATAGCGGCGCGAAGCGGAAGTGGGATGGGGGAAAGAGGGCCCGGGGTTGTTCTGACGACGGGGTCGGGGCTCAAGGGAGGCCGTGGCGTCTGCCGATGGCTCCGCGGAAGCTGACCGGGCCCGGTCCAAGATGGCGGCGGCGGAGGAGACCTCCCCTTCGCTCTTCTCGTCTCTGGCGCCGACCCGCCTCCGAGCCCCGAATATAGGCCCATCATTGCTCCGGCCGCACGTCGCTCTTGCTCCTCGGGCGCGTCCTATTGGTTTTTGGCAGGGATGTGGCCGGCCCCTCTCGCCGATTGGGCAATCGTTCCAAGGCGCGGCATTCGATTGGCCTCCCACGCAGGCTGCGAGGATTGGCTCAGGTTTTCTACCCCGCTCCTCCTCCTCCTCCCGCCTCCGGGCACAACACGCCAGCGCGAGGACTCGTGCGTCAATCCAGAGGCCTGTGTCGTACTGATTGGATACACCCGCCCCCCTCTCACGAGCCAATTGGTCGGGGGGAGGAGCTAGGCTGATCAGGGGCGGGAAGTCGTCCGTCAAGTTTAGAGCCGTTTTCAATTGGTCGTGGGGGGAATATTCTGCCCAGAAGCCATTGGCTGGTCCAGGAAGTGGGTGGGGAAAGCGGAGGAAGCATGGAGAGTGGGCGTTAAAGGCAGCGTACCTAATGGGAGACAGACAGGTGCCTTCAAAGCGGGGGCCGAGCTGAAGTTACCTGCCAATCGAGACAGTCCCTGGGCTGAGAGGGAGGAGCGGGGCTAGAGGGTCCACCCCTTCCCCTTCGTTGGTCCTGTTATCATTCACTCCAGTGTGTCCAATACTGTGGCCAGTGGGCGGTACCCGCTCTTGAAGCGTGTGAAACGCAGCGTAGCAGGCAGGCTTGGGAGCTGGGCGCATCCTTCCGCCTCTGTGCCCTGGCAGGGCAGGCCGGTCCCTGACTCTCAGCTGCATGGTCTTTCTCCAAGTTCTTGTGTTTGGCACATCTCTGACACTCAGAGGAAGGAAGGCAAGGAAGGAGGCAGGAGACAATGCCCCAAGCACAGCTGAACTGGTTGGGAAAGCGCCATGGAGGCATGGAGTTTTTGTCCTGCCTCTGAGTGGTTACGTGACTGTGAGACAGTAACTCTCCACTGCCCCTCCGTTTCCTCGGTGTTGTGAGGACGCCGCAGAAGGTACAGATGAGATTTCCCGTCCCCCTCCCACGGTTGCCTCCTAACGTCTACTGGTCCTTCAGATCTCAGCTCAGTGGTCTACCCTTGGGGAGGGGTGGGGGAACTTCCCTGACCTCTCGTGCTGAATGCTCACGCTAGCCCTGTTCATTCGGATTTGCTTTTGCACGTATACCATCATTTTCGTAATTATCTGAATCTCCCGCTCCAGATTTTTGCATCCCCAGCACTACGCAGTAGAAAGCACCCAGTAACCATTTGTTGAATGAATAAATGGATGAAAGTGAGGAATGGTTTGTGGTTAAGACTTGCTAGGCGCTGGTGCTTTCCTGAACCACGAGGCACACAGGAAGGGAAATCAGATCTGCCCACCCCCTCAAGGCAGAGAAAAGCAGGATTAACTCTTTTAAGGGAGATGAAAGTGAGAGCTGCACCAGAATCGCCCGGGGCAAGGCAGGGGAGACTGCTTGCAACAATGCAATGTTCTTAGGCCCACAAAGACCTAGGGAATCTGTATTTTTACAAACTTCCTGCGTGATCATTAGAGTTTAATAAGAGTTATTGATGCAGAGCCTTGCTATTCAAAGTGTGGTCCTTGGATGGGGCAGAGCCTTTCAGATTTCTCAGGAATCATTTGAGGGATTTGTTAAATGCAGATTCTAATTTAGGAGGCCCTAGATTCTGTTTTTCTAACAGATTCCTAGCCAACGCTTAGTAGCAAGTATCCAGAACAGTGGATCTCAAACTTGGCTGCACATGAGAATCACCTGGGGGCTTAAAAAAAAAAAATTCCAGATACCCAGTCCTTGCCCTCAACCAATTAAATCACTTTCTTGGGATGGGAACCACCAGATATTAGCAATTAAAACTCCTGAGATGACTCCAACATCCAGGTAATCGGACAGAACTTTCCAGTGGTTTTCAAAGTGGGATCCCTGCATCAGCAGCATAAACATCACCTGGGAAACTGTTAGAATCACGCTTTTGAGCCCCATTGTAGACCAGCTGAATCAGAAGCTGAAAGCTGCTTTAACAGGCCTCCCAGGCAATTCTGAAAGCGCTTTACACTGAGAAACCGCTCTGGAAGAATGCAGGCCTGCAGGGCCAGGTGGCTCAGGTTCCTTCCTGAGGTTCACAGCCCTGGCCCCCCGCCCCCTTTTACTCACTCTGGCCAGGGGAGGTGGGGACTCTGAAGAGTTGTGGACAGATGGCTCCTCACTCACACACCCACAGCCGGAGATCAACAAAGGTCATCACTTTCAAGCAAGGCTGATCTAAAGTTCTGGGATGAATTTGGGGGAAACGCTTGTGTGACCTGGGGTAACCTGACCATTAAAAAGAATATCCCAGGCATGCAGGCTGTTTCACGTGAGGGAGGGGAGATTCAGAGAGGGCCACTGAGGTCCAGAGACAGAGCCCCAGGCTGGGGGAGGGACTGGGGTCGAGACACACACAGAGCCCCATATGGTATCGGGGGAAGCCTAGAGAGAGGAACAGAGAGAGATCTCAGATAGGACCCAGGGGACAGCGGGAGCTAGAGGCATCGCCTCCCCACAGGGCCGAGTCTTGCCTGTGCACCCACTTCCTGGGTAACTAAGAGAAGTGCTGCCCTCGCAGGTGAGCGACCAGGGCTTCCTCCTCTGTGCCACCGTGAAGCCCGGCTCCCAGCACAGACGGGCCCCTGGTGGCACTCTCCTCACCTGGTAGGAACTGTCATAGCACTGAGTCCCTGCCAGGGTGGGGAGCCAGCCTGCTCTTCCCAAGTCGGGGCGTGGCACACCAGGGCGGGAGGGGGTGTCCTCAAACACTGGACAGAAGTAACAACGGTGCCCTGATGGTCACAGTGCCTCCTGGGCGTCTTTTACATCCAGTGGTGGAAGGGGGAGGCCAGTGTCCTGAGATGCCCCCCACGAAGCTGGGGCTTTCAGCAGCCATGCCACCTGGGTGTCAAAGCACCCGAGGCTCTCTGAGGGCTCGGGAGATGGAGAGGGCTCTTCTCTTCCTGGGATCACACGAGGAAGTGACAGGCCCAAGGCTGGACCAGGATTCCAAGGAGCCCAAGTTCCATCCCCCAAAACCCACAGCTGACTCTTTAGTTGCCCTGGTGTTTGACAAACGATCACTTGCCAAGGACAGGTCCTGATAATGTGCTTTTAATTGCACTTTTTCCAAAGGTGTCTCCTTTCCCATTTATAATAAAAAAGACGCGTGACAAGGATTGGCTCTGCCCCCGAGGTGGGTGGCGATGTCGGCTCCAGGGGCCGGGCCTCCTCCTGTGCCTCTCTGGACAGTCCCAGCACCGGCGATGGCGGAGCGGCTCTCCCAGCCACATCCTGACCTGGATCCCTTCAGAAAGGCAGGGCCTCCGTGTCCCTCCAACCTGAGCCGTGGCCCCTCAGGTGGACATGATGCCGCTCTTCTCACCCTTGACCTTGAGGAACTCGGCCATGCTGGAGAAATACTTCTGGTTGGCCTCAGCCACCTTCTTCTCTGCTGCTTGTGGGTTCACAATCTCCAGACCCTGGACAGGCGAGGGAGACGGGGATGAGGCAGGTAGGCAGCCCGGCCCCTAACAACAACCCCCGACCCTCCCAGCTCCCAGTGAGAGAATCGTGCAATGTCACAGCCCCACGGCCCTTCTCAGTGGTCCCTTGGGCTCTGGGTGAACATGAGAACAGTTTGCCGGTCTCCAAATCTCCCCACCTTGTGGGATTCTGACTCCGTAGGCTAGAGGGTGGAGGGAGATGGGAGGACCCGGGCATCTGAATTTTTAACAAGATCCCCAGGTGATTTTAAAAACACCAACATTTGGGAGCAGCTGATCCTTCTCGGTTCCTGAATCAGGAAATTGAGTCCTAGAAGTAAGGAGCTGGCCCGCAGTCCCAGCACGAATCCCACCAACCCTACTGATGACATGACCACCAGCTCTGGGGGCCCAACACGTGGCAAGCACTGTTCTAAATGTTTCACACACAGTGATTCTCACCTTCTTGCTGAGGCCTTTCCTGGGGACTCGCCAACTCCCTTTCTGCTTTTCTCCCTGGCACCTCCCACCTTGCAACATGCTATGTATGTTTGCTATTATTCCTCTGTCTCCTTCCCCCTATAAGCTCCACTAGGGCAAGATTTCCTGTCCCATCTGTGGCTTTATCCCAGCGCCGGCACCAATGCTGGGAACGTAGCAGGTGCTCAGCAGATGTTGCTGACGGAGTGAATGAGCTGTTCCTCCTCACAATCCCATGGGAAGCACGAGCCCTCTTTGGCGGGTGAGTAAACCGAGGCTCAGACAGGCGAATGACCTGCCCTGGCTCCTTCCTGGGCACTGGTGGCTGGGGTGGGGTCTCGACCGAAGCCTCAAGGAAGGGCTGCACCTGCTCAAGGTCACAGAGACTGACTGGTCCCAGCCTGATTCTAAAGCCACCCCATGTTTGCAGCCATGACTGCTTCCGGCCCATCCCTGCTAACCTCACCACGTGCTGGGAACTGAGCTTCGCCCTTCAGGGGCTTCATTGGTGTCCCCCCAAGGACAGCCCTGAGAGGGGCCTGATCATGTGTCCCTCCTCAGGGAAGGGAAGGGACTTTCCCCAGGCCTCCTGACCCCAGCAAGGACGGTACCTGGAGTGGGGTGAAGGCCACGCTGGAGGCAGTCCCTGAGGAGCGGTCGCGGATGGTGGACTTTCCACCGTACACCACGCTCTGCTTCTGCAGGGTCCGCTGTGGGGGCGGGGTGAGGGAGGTCTGGGCTGTGGCCTGGGCCCATGCCCACACCCCTGGCCCCACGGGACCCGGCCTGTACCTGCAGTGTCTTGGAGATCCTAGCTTTGGTGGCCTCGTTCACCTGTGTCTGCCGCACACGCCCACTGCCTGACTTGCCAAGGTGGCCGAGGCTGAAGCCCAAGTCCTCCTGGTAGGCGTCCTCCTCGATCTGGTGGGAAAGAAGGCATCCTGGTGTTAGCCACCTCCTCAATCAGCTCGAAGCCCAGGCATTCACCACATCAACCAGTCCTCAGGGCACCCATTCAGGTGACTACAGGGCCCTGGTGAGGAAGCCAGGTCCTGTTACTGCTCCCTGAGTTGACAGCTGAGAGAAGCTGGGGGAGAGAGGGAGAGAGGGAGAGAGGGAGAGAGAGGGAGAGAGGGAGAGAGTGAGAGTGTGTGTGTGTCTGTCTGTCTGTCTTGCAGTATCTGTACAGTGATGCTCGGATGACAAGGGCCTGGCAGGGGTGAAGCCTGGGGCGGGGCATGTCCAGCAGGGCAGGGATGAGCCTGGAGGCCTGCAGGGGCCCAATCCTGACTGGCCTCCAGTGCCTGGACAGGGAGCCTCAGGGAGAGCGGGGCTGGCACTGTCTGGAGCTGGGTGGATGAGGTGGGGAGAGCCTGCAGGCAGGAGGACTGGGGAGGAGACTGGGGAGGAGGCTGGGGTGGTGCCCCAGATCTAAGCGGGCGTTGCGGGAAGGTAGGGGGACCAGAGCCACAGACAGAGAGGAAGGAATGCGGTGGGGGTGGGGGGGTCAGGGCTGGGGGAGGAAGAGGACCCCAAGGCGCCACAGCAGGGTGGGGTCTGACCTCCCCAAAGCTCATGCGGTTGGCCTGCTTCCGGATCTCCGTCAGCCCCAGCCGCTCCTTCATCTTGCGGTACCTGGGGAGGGGCACGGGTCAGCTGGGAGGGTGTGGGCCTCTTCCCACGCTGCACCACACTGCACCGCCCCGCCACGCCCACCCAGGGCCCCACCTGCGGCCACCTCGCTTCTTGCGCTGCCCATCGAGGGGCGCAGGCAGCGGCTTCACCTGCTTCACGGGTGGTGGCTCCTGCCACTTGTCGAATTTGCGCTCGATCTCGTCCTTCAGCTCATAGCCCACCTGGGGAGGATGGGGCGGGGATCCTGCAGCTGCTCCCAGGGGCCTGCCCTGTCCTGGGGCTGCCCCCCCAGCCCCAGGGGACCTCGTCCCTCAGGGCTCTGCAGGTGTAAGGTCCACCTACCATCTGATGTGCCCGGACTGTGTCTCGGGCTCAGACCTTGCCTCTGAACACTGCGCCCCACAAGCAACTGCCCTCCCACACAGCAGAGGGGCTGAGCAGAACTCCTGTGCCCTCTCCCCAGCCTCCTGCCCCAGCTCTCCAAAAGTCAGTATGTGGCAACACCCTGGAGTGAGTCTGCCTCTCTTCCAGGCTCTTCCTTTAAGAAGGACCTCAAACTGGCCCCGTTCCAGCACCCCTGCTAAAACCAGGTTCTCCCAGGGGCGCAGGAGGCTTGATGCGATCCGCCTAGCTCCGCCAGCCCCCTCTCCCGGGGGCTCACTGTGCTCCTGCCTCAGGACCCGTGCACTGATCATTCCTTCTGCGTGGGACACCCTTCCCCAGAGTACCCTTAGGACTCGCCTGCTAACTGCATGCAGGTCTTTGTTCAACCCCCACCCCCTCAGAGCAGGCCCCCCCGACTTCCTGGTTAATCAGTCTAACCTCCCTTGCCACCCGAAGCCGCTTCATCTCTCTCCCTCGACTCCACTCTGCACTGTGGACACACTGCAGAGTGACCTGCTGCCGTCTCCTCACCCGCCCCCAGCGAGGGTAGAAGTGCCACAGAGGCAGGGCTTCTGTCTGTATGGCTCACTGCCACCCCCTCCAGCACCCAGGCCAGTGGTCAGGGACAGCGAGAGAGACTGAACCCCTGAACACTGTGCCAGGCCGGGTGCTTGGAAAGCAATAGCGCGCAAGACAGAAAACAGACCTGTTCTCACAAAACAAGTCTGCCCAGGAAGACAGGCTGATTGAATGATGACCCGATTGATGACAGTGCAGTAGAGGAGCAGATCCTGGTATAGTTGACAAAAAAATACCTCCCCCACCCCCAGAGGTGTCCACAACTGATTCTCTGGTCCCTGCAAGTCTGTCCTGACAGAAGGACTCTGCAGGTGAGGTTAGGTTAAGGATCTTGAAAGGGGGAGAATACCTCCGATCATCAGTGTAGACCCAGTGCAATCACGGGGTCCTTCAGAGAGTCAGAGGGGATGTGAAGACAGAAGCAGGGTCAGAAAGGGACGGGAAGATGCTACCTGGGGGCTTTGAAGATGGAGGAAGGGGCCACAAGCCAAGGGATGCAGGTGGCCTCTGGAAGCCGGGACAAGCAGGGGAAAGGCCCTTCCCTCGAGCCTCCAGAAGAAATGAGCTCTGCCGACACTGTGAGTCTAGCCAGTAAAACGCACCATGGACTTCTGACCTACAGTGTCTTCGGCCACTGAACTTGCGGTGATTTGTTACAGCAGCGACGGGAAACTCGCACGGCAGGAAGGGGAGAAGCTGACCTCGCTGGGGGACACGGCGGGGGACGTGACAGATGCTCCGCCTCCGCCCTGTTAGGACAGCACTTACACGTGGTGGGTCCTGAGGACAGCTCTCCCCAAGACAGACCACCGGTCGCCCGGACAGACACCACCTGTCCCTCACCTTGCCCTCCGTGCTCTCGTGGAAGCTGTCCACGCGGGCAGCCAGTGTGCACTTGGCAGCCACCAGCCGGGCCGCTTTCCGCCGGAGGTCCTGGAGCAGTGGGAAGGGAGGCAGAGTCAGCGCAAGGATTCAACCAGATCAGGGAGCACTTCCAAAACTCCAGCCAGCACCAGCTCAAGTTCCGCCTGGCTTCACCCTCACCGCTGCACTTTACTATAATAACGTGTTACTGTAACAAGTGATCATTGTCAGTGTCTTCTTTTTGACCTACTTTCCCGTTTGCACAGACAACTTAACTGTATTACTATGGATGGAAGATCATCAAATACTGAGAAAATACATATGTTACGATTAAAATTTAAAATACCCATCTGTGTGTCACCAAAAATCCTGCCATGTGCCAGGAAAGGTAGGGGCCAGTGTTTTGGGAGAGCAAGATGGTACAGGTAGAACCTACAGCCACCAGTCTGTGATGACAGCAGTAGATGAAACACTGAAGCCGGCAGCAGCTGGCACAGTGGAGGACCTCACTCTGCCCTGCGGGGTCCAGCCTGGGCCCTGGCTCCCGGGCAGGGACCTGTGCTGGCCTTGGGTGAGCCTGAGAGAAGCCTCATGACACGGGCTGGTGTTTGAGTCAGCCAGCCCAGCACAGGCTGAGCCCCGAGGCCCCACTGGACGTCCTGGGTGACGACTCCGTGCGCTGTCTCAGGCGGCACTGGGGGAGGGTGACAGGACCCCAACCTCTCGCGCCTGCCCTCGGCTGACGTCTCTCTGGTCCCCTCACTGTGATAAACCGTCACCCGGGGTGGATCAGCTCTGCGGGTCCCCTAGTGGTCACTGAACCTGACGGTGGTCATGGGAACCCTGAACTTGCAGGCTAACGCTTCTGCCGCTTTTTATGTGGGAGGCCTGGTCTCAGAGCATGAGTGAGTCCCTGTCACGACCCAATGAAGTTGGTTCAGTGTCCCCATTTATTCGGGGAGACTGAGGCACAGAGCCCAGGCCTCTTGCCTGGTTGATAAGAGGTGCAGCCAGAACCCCAGCCTGGCCCATCAGCTCCACGCCCTTGTTCTCTCACCCTGTGTGGCCCATCCTCCGGGGTCCTGACCACTGTGGTCAGCAGTGACCACCGGGCACCGAGGAGCAAGGGGGCTGCCCTTCGGGGCCCTGCAGAAGGCTCTGTGGGGGGCTCACCGGGGGCAGAGACTGCACGATGTCGCTGTGGTAGATGTAGCCGGTGTGGGGCAGCACCGAGGTGGACGAGAAGCCCGACAGCGTCTTGCGCTGGGCCCCAAGCAGCATGATGTTGCAGGCGGGCATCTTGGAGAGGTTGGTCAGGCCGCCAGCCACCCCTGCCAAGGGAGGGAGGGAAGGAGTTCAGAAGGAACATGGGCGTTTACCTGGGGGCTTGCCATGTGCCGTCACACGAATTTCTGGTTGGACGCAGCTCTGCCGACACCCTCGTTTTAGCTCAGAGAGGCCCACAGTGGGTTCTGAGCTCCGCACTGTCAGACGATACGCTGCGTGGCTCAGGCCTCTCGGTTTGCTGTCATTTGTTATGGCAGCAACAGGACACTAGCACACCCCCCACCCCGGGTGCAACTGGGGAAACCGAGGCACGTGACGTTATCTGCCCAAATATGTGAGGTCAGTGGGGGAGGAGCAGGAGCCACACCCGAGTTTAACCTGCTCGCAGACCACCCTTCCACCCTGCAACCTGCCCCCAGAGCTCTGTCATGGGCTGAACTGTGTCCCCTCAAACTCACAGGTTGAGGTCCTAACCCCGCCACTGCCCCTTCCCCACACCTCAGAATGTGACTGTATTTGGAGACAGGGCATTTAAGGAGGTGATCGAGGTGAAATGACGTCATAGGATGGGCCCTAAAGCAAAGACCGCTGTCCCAGTGAGCCAAGGAGAGAGGCTCGCGGAAGGAACCAGCCCTGCCGACACCCTGATCTCAGACTCCCAGCTCCAGGGCAGTGAGGGACCAGATCTTGGTTGTTGAAGACCCCCGGTCTGTGGTACCCCATTATGGCAGCCTGAGCTGACTAACTTAACTGCTTTACCATGCTCCCCTGCTCCCAGAAGTGTTCTGGGTTGAGGGGGCCAGGGGCCTGAGGGGCATTATGAAGCTGCAGAGAGCCCCCTGAGGAGGAAGGGGCTGCTTCTAGTCCTGGCACACTGCCAGGACCAGCATCCCCAGCGGCAAACACTGAGGCTCAGACAGCTAGGAGCTGCCCAGACACACTGGCCTTTGCACCGGCCACACTGCCTCTTTCCTCTACAGGCTCTGCCAGAGACTCAGGGGCTGACCAGGCTCAGGGCCGCCATCCTTTCTCTGGGTCTGTATGAAAATCAGGCTGATGGGCCCCTGTGATCTCCAGGAGTGGGTAGGTGAGGGCGAGGGGGGACAGGGTGCTGGGGCCCTGGGGCCAAATCCCCATTTTACAGAAAAGGGACATGACTTCCCCAAGGTCACACGGCCCCTGGGACCACCACTGCTCAGGGATGCCCCTCTGCCCCACCCCAGCCCAGGCCTCACCCATGATCTTGGCGGCCGTGGATGCCCCGATGATGATGGACAGGTTGGGCGCGATGAAGGACATCCGCGACTCCACGTACTCGTAGATGCGGTGCTTGGAGGCGTTCAGCTCCAGTGCCATGTCGCAGGCCTCCTCCAGCCGCTCCAGCTCCTCCTCCGACAGCTGCTGCCTGCAGGGGTAGGGGTGTGGCTGGGACGGACCCCCACCTCCCGGGTATCCTGTCTGGCAGGTGCTGGAGCCCTGGATCCCCCCAGCTGTGTGTGTGCACTTGTATGTAGGACAATGACAAGTCCCGTAGGTCCCGAGGCTTAGAAACAAGGGCTGCTGGGAGCCAGTTCTTGGTCAGAACCACCCTCACCCACCCTGGTGGCGGAGGGTGCTTGTCCTGCCCATTCCAGTCCCTGCCTGAGGGAAGCAGCCCTGCCAAGGCCATGCCTGAGTTGGAATGTTTGCAGGTTTCCCTCCTCCTGAAACGCTCTCCCCTGAGCTGCCACACACCCTCTAGGTCACAGCCTTGTGACACCCGGCCCACCCTGCTGTCCCTCAAACACCATCACCAGCTGCCATCAACCACACCTATTCTCAGCCTCTCCACCTCCCGCCTGCTTCCTGCACTAGACGGCCAGCCCTCAGAGCGGGGCTCATGCTGGTCCGGGCGGCGGGCCCAGCACGTCCCCAGCACACAGAAGGTGCTGGGCGGGTGTGTGCTGAATAAAAGCACAGAGAGGGTCGGCTGTTGCCCCGTCTTACAGAGGAACAGAGGGCCCGAGGGAGAAGGGGACCGGCCTGAGGCTGCAGGGCCAGTGACAGAACCCAGCCCCCAGGACTCCTGGGCCATGCCATGCCCCTTCCTCACTCAGCTGCCCCAGCCAAACTATAAGGCGTGCAGGGGAGAGACCGTGGAGCCCACGGTCTCTCTGCAACCGAGCCTCAGAAGGGCTGACGCACCCAAGGTCACCCCTTGGCAGCAGCAAGTTACAGGCCGGCTTGTCCTCCCTCCCACTGGAGAGCTTGGTCCCTGCCTGAGACTGAGTCGTCACCACCTCCAGGAAGCCACCCTGATCCAGCCTGGGTAAGTGCCCCTCCTCAGTGCTGCCTCAGTATCCTGACCCTTGCCGTTTGGCCTCTGGCCTATGTGCACACCTGCCTCCTCCTGGACAGCAGCTCCGCTTTGCTAAGTTCTCTGAACTCCATCCTCAGAACAGTGCCCAGTGTTCTGTCAGCATCTGCTCAACCAACACGATGACAGCCTGGGGGGGTCTCCACCCACAGGGCTCTGCTATGGAGTCAAAGATGTTTCCTTTTCTGAACACCGCACAGATGCCAGAGGGGCAGGTGGAGACCCGGCTTTTATTCTAGTGCGTGGACAACAGACCAGAAACAGATACTTCTAATTACAGGTCTGCCCTCTGCCTCACCTCTCAAGACTACAGGTTCTGGGCGGGGGGGAGCCTGGGTCCCCACTCTCTGGGGACCCCCTGAGCCCAGCACAGCCCCTGGCTTACAGGAGGTGCTCATTAAACACGCACGGAACTGAAATGAACTGTCCTCCTCAGGCTGACACCTGTGCCACTGGGACCCCAAGATCATCGTCTGCTGAGGTGGAGCTGAGGCGGGCCCAGTGCCTTCTCCCCGCTGTGTACGCACCCCTGGGTGGTGGAGGCGGTGACGCTCACCACCATGATGGTGGCGTTGGTCAGGATCTGCTGCAGGTTCTCGTTGTTCTTGCACTTGTCCAGGCTGTTGCCCAGCTCCTGGGGGCGAGGAGGCAAGAAGCGGGGAGGCACGGACCCTCAGGAAGCCCTGGAACCTCTCCTGCTCCCACACCCACTCGGGTCTCTTCCAGTGACAATGGGGAAGCGGGGTCTGGACACAGGACGCTCCCCTGCCTCCCACCACTTCCGACAGCTTCACTGCTCAAAGCAGCAAGGTCAGTGTTGGCTGCTCTGGAAACGGACCCGAGCAGACGAGCCACCTAGGGAGGACCTGCTGCCCCGACAGGTCTGCTGCCCGCATCGACCTTGTGCAGGCCTGACCGCGTCACTTCCTTGCATGGATGTCCCCTGCCACTGGCTTGTCTTCTCCTGGACTCACACGGGAGCCTCTGCTGGTGTCCCCACCTTCATGAGCCCAACACTCCCATGGTGGCATTCCCCTAAGACCCAGAGCCTAAGAGGTGAGACGTGATCTGACCTCTTCCACCTCACCTCCTCACTTCCTCTCTTGTTCCCTGAGATCACCAGGCCAGCTACCTTTCCCTTAGACCTGGGAGCGGGGTGTCCAAGAGAGCGGCCCTATGTCCCTTCACACTCAGGGGGGCCGAGGAGTCCCCGTCCCCCGCTCACCTTGACGGTGCGGATGTAATCCAGTGCGCTGGGGACTAGCGACTCCAGCTCAGGAAACCGCTTTGAGTACTTGTCCCGGATGAACTTGTGGATGATGTCTGAGGGGGTGGGGAGGGTGGGAGTCCGATGAGGGGCAGGCTACTCTGCTGGCTCCCCCAGCATGCTTCCCCCTCTGCCTTCAGTAGGGGAACCCCTAATTGTAGCCGGGCTCATGGACACCCAGCACAGAGGCTGCACTTCCCAGCCACCCTTACTGCTGGATGGGCCACGGGAGTTAGTTCTGCTCCACAAGATGTGAGCTGAAGTCATATGTGCAACTTCCAGATCACTCCTTAAGGGAAAAAGACATACCCTCCTCTACTCTCCACTGTTTTCTGATGGGGATGTGCAGGTGATGGCTGAAGGTGGGCAGTCACCTTGTGCCATGAAATAGCTGGCAGATCAACAAGATACAAAGAGCCTGGACTCCTCATTCAGACTTTCACAGAAAAAAATATGTCTCCTTCTCACTTAACCACGCTGTTACAACAGCTGAACCCGGGCTGGAGCCAATACAGGGGATGGGGGGCAGACCCTGGGGTAAGGGCCAGCGGGAAGGGTGGCCTGGGATCCTGCCCAGCCCTCCGGAGGAGGGACATCAGGCAGGGCTGTCTCTGCCTGCCCTTCCCGCCACTCACTCAGCTCGTTCTCGATCTCCACTGTCAGGTTGTTGGCGTCCACAATGACCCGGTACTCGGGGGCCGCCTCCACAGGGCCCATCACTGTGAGGATGAGAAACAGCCTGGTGTGGGTGTGCGACTAGGCACCCACCCACTCCCAGACCCCACAGCTCGGAGAGACGAGGGATGAGGCAGGAGGGGAGCAGGAGGGCGGGCTGAAGAGATGAGGGGACAGGTTTCCGTGTCTGCAGACCCCCCATCTCCCTTTCCAGGCCATTCTAGACTTGACCTCGCCCAGGAACTCAACCCTCCTGGGGCTCCCCACGCCGAAGGCTGACAGCCAGGCACCCCAGAGTGATGCTTGAGGCCTCTTACATGACATATGAGGACAAGAACCGTGTCTGTTTCCCATGGCTGCAGCCCCAGTGCAATGCCCTGAACACTCGGGGCTGCTTCACTCTCCTCCTGGCCTTTGCCTGTGTTGTTCCCTCTTCCCTTCCTTACATTTATTTCCAGAAAACTCTTCAGACTTTAACTTATTTTACCCACAACCACCCAGGGAGGCTGGTGTTAAATCAGACCAATGCTGCAAAGAAACAGAAGGACATGGCCTGATGTCACAGAGCCAGCAGATGACAGAGCTGAAATCTGCCCCAAGTCTGTGTTCTTAACTGTGATGCTCAAGTGCCGCTACATCCTTAAGGCTCAGAAGGCGCCTAAGAATGCCTCCCTCACCTTCCAGGAGGGTCAGGCGCCTTCCGTGTGCTCCCACCACATGCCCGCCACATCCGTCGGAAATGATCACCACTCAGTTTTGAGATGTTTCGTGTCTACCTCCCCTACCAGGCACTGGGCGCGTGCTGGTCCTCGAGCCGGGCCTACACCAGGAAATGTCACTTCTCTGACCCACTACGGCTCTCTGGATCGAGAAGCTCTCTGGTCCGGCACTGGAAACCCTGCGGGACCTGGGGCCTCCTTTGGCCTCCCCCTGGCCAGGGATGCCGAGGCCATGCCTGTGCAGCTCTGTCCCTGGGCACACGTGCCCCTGTTCTCGGCCTGGCGCGTGGACTCATGCTTCAGGGTCCACTTCAGATATCAGTTCTTCCCTGACCCGAGGTGGGATCAGCCGGCCTCTCCTGCAGCCCCCTCCACCCCAGCAAGCACTGCCCACCAATGGCTGTCTGGAACCTGGTCTGCTGCTCCTCTAGACCCTGAGCAACGTGAGAGCAGAGGCCCACAGAGGCCTGGCCCCCACGGTGTCTCAGGAAAATGATAAAGGAAGGAAGCAAAGAGTGAGTCTCCCTGAAACCCTGCTCTGACTATACCACTCCTCGGCCGAAACACTTCCCTTGGCTTCCTGCTGCAGAGGAATTCCATTTGGGAGCCCCAGTTTCACCAGGAAAAGGGGTGGCAACAGGTTCATCCTCTACAGAGCTGTCTGAACTCTCAGAGAACCCAGCTTTCCTCACAGCTGAAGTGAGAAAAGATTTCAGCTGATGCTTTCCTAATTTTTGTGGCTGCTTTTTTGTATTTTCGTGGTTACTTCCAATTTACCAAGTGATACCACCTTTCCACTCACAGCAGCGGTATCTTTCCTTCCTAGGTAAATTTAAGGAAAAAGTACGTTGACTTAAAAACCCTAAGTAAATAATAAGAGAAGCATTTTGCATATGTGGCAGAACTCTATAACTGATCATGTGAGTCGATGAAGTCTGGGAAGCCTTGAGATGGGTCCTGGCATAATTATGAAGCATTCAGGGCAGGAACTTTAGACGTGTCTGCTCTGGAATGCAGGATATTCTCAGGATAGCAGAGAATTGGGTTGGTTGGAAGAGAAGGGGGCTCTGGCAAAGGGTGAGAGGAAGAACCAATTCGCAAGGCCACAAGCTGACGAAGGGCCGAGGGGCCCAGCGGGAGGAGGTGGGGCGGGAGGGTGGGGTACCTTCCGCGGCGCTGGCCTGCTTGCTGATATACTCCTCAATCTTCATCATGATCTCGGCGAACTGTTAGGGGCGGAAAGGAGAGTCAGACCTCAGGTCCCTCCAGGAAGACGAGCTCCTGCCCGCGCCGCCTTCCCAGGAGCCCCTCTCACCATCTTGCTGTCCCACAGCTTGGCGATGCTCTTGACCGAGTCCCCGGAAAGATCCAGCTGAGTCTCCTCCTGCACATCCTCAATCGCTGGCTCCTCCTCCTCCTCCCCATAGCTCCCTCCTTCCTCCTCTTCTGCTGCCTCCTCCAGGTCAGCCAGGAGCTCGTCGGCCAGAGACATACTGAGGCCTGTGGGGAGGAAGAGCAGGGTCCCCCCTCATTGCTGGGATGGGCCTCCCCTGCCAGAAGGCCCTGGTCCTTCTTGATCAACTCCCTAGCATGCAGGCTCCACAAGAACAGGGATATTCGTTTGCTTCGTTCTCCAGTTTCTAATCTGCCTGGCACAGAACAGGTGCTAAATAAATACCCGCTGACTTAACCCATGAACAAACCCCCCAGAACCAGATGGTCTCCAATCATAATTAAGGCTACCTACCCTTCTCACACTCACTCCACTGGAGGAGACACAGCACACCCCTCACACCACCACTTCGCTGAGAACTACAAGTGCACCCTCTCCTTGATGAGACCCAACCTCTCCTAGTGTCCCTTTTCTCCCTATAGCAGAGGCCCCTCATCACTAACTGTTGGGCCTCAAATGGGTGACAGATATCCTAAAATACTCATCTCAGGAAAACCGAGTGGGGCCTAAAATGTCTAGAACTGCCAAGCCAATCACCTCTGGCCATGAGCAGCCTCCTCACCTATCCCAGGTGTTGGACGGATGTCAGTACCTTCTGTGAGTCCCACGCAGTGGAAAAGGTTGGGAAGCACTACTCAGCAAGGCACAATCCCCACCATTGTGTCCCCACCACTGCTTTTTTTTTTTTTTTTTAATAAGAAAACTTCTCCCTCTTCCTTTTTTTTTCCTTCTCTTTCCATAAGACAAACCAAGGCTGCGAACTACATCCACAGAGGCTAAGTGGGTGACATAGAGAGTGAGTCGGGCTGGGGGCTGGGCAACAGGGAGATGGGGAGCCTGGAGAACTAGGGAATCACGCTTGATGTAAAAGCACAGCCAATGCTAAGCTTCAGACACGTCCTGCTGGTGGGAGCATGGGCTCCATGTTGCCAGGTATTCTAGTTTTTTTCAAAAAGTAAGAAATTCAGAATTTTTACGTGGAACCTCCCAGCTTGAAAAGTTTCTTTTTTTATTGTTTAAATGGATAATTTACATAAAAATAAACGAACTACCAAACCAAAACAATTACAGGAAAGATTTGGCCCTTGAGCTGCCAGTTGATGCTCAATTGTCTCAGGTCAGTCTCCTCTGATATTCTTCTTTCTCCCTAAGATGCACTGTCCCCCTTATACTCACTTCTCTTTATAAGACCCAGTTTTTCCTTGTAAACGCATCTACATTATCTCTCACACACCTTTCTCTAAAGCTCTCCTCTCACTTTCTCCCAATAATAGAAACTCTTTCTTTATAGAACACAACCCAATCCCCATAGATGACTCAAATATCTCTTCTTATTCTCTCTTTTCTGTTTCCCCACTAAACTGTAAGCAGGGACTGTATCTGTTTGTTTGCTGCTGTAGCTGCTGTAGCAGAATGTCTAGCACATAGAAGGTATCCAAGAAATAATCAGCAAATGAATGAACAATTTTATTTAATCCTTATACCCATCACATTATGGTCTCCTTTCTCCAGATATCTGAATATATTATTTTTTCACCCCTGAAGTAGGGACACAAACGTTATTTCTTGCGGTATGAATCTGCTCTGACCCTGAGACTAGATCCTATCCCGCTGTACCCATCTTATGACCCCGTTAGTTAATTTCAACACTGGAGATTCTCTAAATTTCTAATATTTTGTTGTATGCTCATCTCCTCCATTAAGCTAAAATTTCTATGAGAACAGGGACCACTTTGTTCACTCTGCACTATCCCCATCGTCCGGCGTAGCACCTGGCGCGGAGTAGATACGACATCGCTTGCTTCCAGCCAACCTCTCCAGCCCCCACCCCAAGCCAAGCCCACAAGTCCTTCTCACATTTCTTTCGCTTACCAACTTCTTCCTCTCACTTGAGGTCTTCTTCCCCTCACTTTTTATTGGCTCAACACCTCCTCTTCCTTCAATTCTTACCCTATATTCCAGCTCCCTGACTCACGCACCCCACTCCAGGTTAGACAGGTTGCCTGGTGAAACACACCCCGCACGCCCTGTGAGTACCCTAAGGCGCTTCACACACCTGTGATTATTTAAGTAATTACTTGACTGAGCCTGTCTCCCCAGGCACCAAGCAAACCGCTAAGAGGACCGGGAACAATTTTTCGCTCCTGCTATATGCCCAGGGCCGTAACACTGTAGGAGCATATGAGACCTTCAAGGAGTCGGTCTATGAAGGCCCGCTGTCCTCCTTACACACTTCCTCCCCTAGACCCAGGAATCCGTCCTCCCGCCCTCCCCTCGGCTCCCTCACACTCACCTCCTCTCTCCGCACGACCGTTTCTAGGAAATTCGCTTCCCAACAGCGGTCGACGCTCACTGATGACGTCTCACGCTCGCGCCGTCGTGGAGGCAATGTTGCGCTCTGATTGGCCCCCGTCCTGCGGCGTTTGGAACAACAACTTTATTAGTACCTCCCGCTAGGCAGAGAAGGGGTGAGCTGGAGAGAGGAGAGGAGGATTATCCGGCTTATCGCCTACTGTGGACTGAGCCCGATAAGCGGAGAATCGCCGTGGTCTGACGACGGGGTGTCAAGGCAAGAATAAAGGCGAGGGCAACTGAGATAACTGGTGGAGGCGTTCGACGAGAAAGCAAGGCCTTTAAGCCAGGAGTCGGGGTGGAGGTGGAGGGGTTGGTGAGCGAGGCCGGAAATAGGAAACTACAGCTCCCAGAAGGTGTAGCGGCCGCGTCCCGGATGCTGTGACCGTGAAGCCTGATGGGACAGGTAGTTTTGCAAACGACTTGACCTAGAGGCTGCCGAGGTTGGAAGTTCTGAGGCCTGGGGCTACCAGAGCGGGAGAGAGATGGAACTGGAGCAGAGAGAGGGGTGAGTGGCTTTGAGGAAAACTACGAATCCCAAGAGACACTGCGGCTGCATGGTGTCAGCCTTCCGCGCTTTTACCCTGAGGGCTGATGGGGATTGCCGTTGCTCCAACTGCTTTGACTTAGAACTCTTTTAGGGACTGGGCTCCGTATTCCGGCGTCCTGGTCCGGGAGAAGGCTACTGGTCCAGACTCCTGGATCTGAGAGACGGGGAGGTGGGATGCCGGGACTCCTGGGTCTGAGTGAGGAGTTGGGGACATGGTACTCCGGAAGGAAGAAACTGGAGGTCTGAACTCCGGGATCCTGGGAAGGGAGGGCTGAGGGCCCTGGACTCCTGCGTCCGAGGAAGGAGGGGGCTAGAAGCTTGGCTCCTGTTCTGAGGGAGGAGGGACTAGGTGCTGGGGGTTCAGGGTCCCTGAGCCCCCTGACCTTACAGGACCATGGCAGCCGTCGGCTTTGAAGAGTTCTCAGCCCCGCCAGGCTCCGAGTTGGCGCTGCCTCCGCTGTTCGGTGGTCACATCCTGGAGAGCGAGCTTGAGACAGAAGTGGAGTTTGTGTCCGGGGGTCTGGGTGGCTCGGGGCTCCGGGAGCGAGATGAAGAGGAAGAGGCAGCCCGGGGCCGGCGGCGGCGCCAGCGGGAACTAAATCGCAGGAAGTACCAGGCGCTAGGTCGGCGCTGCCGGGAGATCGAGCAGGTAGGTGAGTGTGGATTCCCCCGTTTTGGGGTCTCCTGGCCTAAATTGCCAACCCCTCCCAGTCTCTGCCTGTCTAGATGCCCAGGCTACCTTGCCTGGCTGAATGAATCTTCATTCATTTATTTATTCATTATTCTTTTATTTAGCACTTAATAATTGCCAGGCACTGTGCAAGACACCTTAGACATGTCTTCTCTAGGAGCTTCATCTGACAACCCAGATCAGCTCGCCGATGTTTCACAGGTGCCTCTCATGCTCCCCACTGATCACACTTCAGATCTCATACCCCTGACATCAGTCACTCCTCATGCCCTGTTCCTTCTTCTCTCAAATCTCTCAGATCCTTCTCCTCCCCTCCATCCCCATGGCCCCTGCCCAGATGCAAGTTCTTTTGACTGAATCACTGCATTAGCCTCCTTAATGGGGATGAGGATGGAGCGGTAGGCAGGGCCCAGATCCTGAAAGGCCATGAACACCAGGAAGAGAAGTTTGATTTATTTGTTTGTGAGTGACTGGGAGCTATTGGAAGATCTCAAAGGGGAGAGACAGGGTCAGGTCTGGATGTTTGAAAGACTGTCTGAATTTTGTTATTTGTTTGCTGGAGCTGCTGTAACCAAGAACCACAAATTGGATGGCTCAGTAACAGGAATGGGCTGTCTTAGGTTCTGGAGACCAGAAGTCTGGGACTGAGGCGTCAGCAGTGCTGGGCGATTCTGAGGGCTGTGAGGGAGAATCTGTGCTAGGCATCTTGCGTAGCTTTTGGTGGTTTGCTGGAGATCTTTTGTGTTCTTTGGCTTGTTAGATCTCTGCTTTCATCTTCACGTGGCATTCTTCGTGTGTGTGTGTGTGTGTGTGTGTGTGTGTGTGTGTGTGTGTGTGTGTGTGTCCCGATTTCTTTTAATAAGGATGCCACCAGTCATACTGGATTACAGCCCACTCTAATCACCTCGCTTAACTTGATTACCTCCATGAAGACCTATGTCCAAATAAGGTCACATTCTGTGGTACTGGGGGTCAGAACTCCAACACCCCTTTTTAGGGGGACACCATCTAACACATAACAGTGATATCGGGGAGCTTTGGAAAGGGGGCAGTCAGTGTAGTGGTCCAGGCAGGAGAGGAGGATGGAGGCGGGAGCTGGGGTAGGAATCAAGGGGATGCAGAGGCAGGAGTGACTAGGAGAACTAATAGGAAGGTGAGGTTTGAGCCGAGTCTTAGGCTAGGTAGAGCATGTCAGGCTGACTGGGTGGAAAAGTGCATTCAGGACTCTGGGTAGCACAGGGCTTGCTCAGGACTGGAGGGGTGTTCAGTTTGACGGGGATGCTGGGGAGGGGAAACGGCCTTAAATGCCAGGCTGTGGGCAGTGTGAGCAGTGGAAGTGCTTGGAGCAGGGTCAGCTCCAGGTGTTAAAATATATTCCCGTGAAGCTGCATGAAGGGTGAGCCTGTGCACAGCCTGTGGCCAGCAGCCCTGGTCCCTCCTTGTAGGTACGGACCCAGCAGACACACCCATGCACCAGGTGAGTTACCAGATAACTAGATACCACATTTTATCTTTTACCAGGTAGCTTTCCCTCTGCTCCATCCTTCCGCTCACCCCAATCTCTCATCTTCTCTCCACGGCCACTCCTCTCTCCTCTTTTCAAGACTCCGCACGTGAACCCCTCCCTTCCGCAGTAATATTCAATCCCTGCCACTTGGTGTTCACAGGGTCTTTTGGTGCAAGGGCAGTGCTGTCAGAGTGACCACTGTCACCTGGGAGCTCCCACTCTGTGCCAGGCCTGCTCTGGGGGCTTCGCACAAGGACATCTGGGAACTCTGTCAGCCCCGTAAGCAGCAGGTATCCTGAGCCCTGTTGAACTGGTGGATGCTGGAGTCCAAAGAGACTCAACCGTTTGCTCAAATGGAGCTGCGTTTGAGACCCTGCTCTTAGCCCACCCCCGGCCAGGAATAGGTTCTGTTATTATTCTCCTTTCACCAATGCAGAAACCCAAGGCTCAGAGAAGTTAAGTAACATCCCCAAGGTCACACAGCTGATAAGTGGCAGGCTGAGGTTTGAACCCAGGTCTTTCTGACCCAGGAACAGAACACACTTGTTCACGTCTTAGCCGCACACCTCCAACGGCCCTAACTAAAGTAGCCAGCTCTTGCCCCAGCCACCGGCATATCTGCCTGTTTGGTGCCTTTCGAGCCCTTTATCCCTGTGAGGTCGTTGGTGTAGCAGTATTTAAGAAGCACCCATTCAGCCGGGTTCTGCTCGAGGCCCTGGGGACAGGGCACAGACCCAGGCCTTTGGAGTTTCCATTCTGGTTGGGGAGAAGCCAGTGAGGACGCTGAGTAATGAGACAGGACACAAGGCGATGGTGACCGAGGCAAGGAAAAGTGGACCTGAGAAGTGTGGCGGGAGGGCGGAGTTCTGGCATGGGAAGTGGGGAGGGGCTGCTGCAGTTTAAAGGGAGGGTCTGAGTGGACTCAGACCTTTAAGCTCAGACTTGGAGAAGTTGAGTTACGCAGGCACCTGGGGCAGAGCATGTGCAAAGCCCCTGGGACAGGAGGGTTGAGTCGGGGGACTCAAGCATGAGCTTGGAGGCTGGTGGGAGTGGAGTGGAGGGAGGGGAGCAAGAGAGGTGGTGAGGAGGTGGGGGGCAGGTGCAGCGGGCCCTAGAGGCCCCAGGATGGTCCTTGGCCAGTCTCCCTGGTCCCCACCGGGGGCTCTGTTCACCATGTGCTGAATACCTGGAGTGCAGCCGACCTGTGCTTTCCCCGCAGGTCAATGAGCGGGTCCTGAACAGGCTCCACCAGGTACAGAGGATAACCCGGAGACTCCAACAGGAGCGGAGGTAACCCACTGCACACCGGCCCTGGGCACTGTTTCCATCACCTTCCTGTCAGGCCAGGAGGAGGCAGGGCTGGAGAGGAGGGCTCTGGGCTGAGGCAACCAGGGTCCAGGAGTGGAACTGGGCCTTGGAAGACGGCTGAGCCATGGGCTTGAGGGGAGTGGGTGTGCTCCCTTTGAATGGAGTATAGCAGAATGCAGGAGACCGGACTTAGGGTCCTAGAGTCAGTTAGTTTCAAGCACCATTTTGCTGTGTGACTTGGGCCAGCCACATCCCCTCTCTGAGCCGTTCCCTGTCACCTAAGGGTAACCCCCAAATCACGAGGCTGCTGAGACAATGTGGGAGCTCCCGGGGTGAGCTCAGCTCAGAGCCTCCTGCCTCAGGCCACCACGACCAGGAGAGGTGTGAGCTCTGGGGCCGGCCCACGGCCTGCTGTTCCCACCTCCAGGAAGTGTGGAGCACGGGCCTGAAGGTGACGGCTCCGAGATGCTGTGCCCCACGCCCCGCGCCAGTCCTCCCCTCTGCTCACCTGACCCAGCGGAGACACCCTTTTCTCTGAAGCAATTTCTTGGCGTCCAGGTCATTCACCCACCTGGGATCCCCCTCCTCCTGGCCACTGCTCGGCTGCTTTGCTGGGTCACTCTCATTTCCCCAAACCCTTAACCTGCAGGATGTGCGGCTTGGCTCCTGGGTTAGACCTGTACTGCCCAGTCCGCTAGCTGCAGGCGGCGACTCTATTTTACGTTGAAAGTGAAATTTAATAGTCATTGAAGGGAATTTGAATTCATTAAATGAAATGGAAAATTTAGTTCCTCTGTGATGTGCTTAGTTGGCACAAGCAATTAAATTAACTAAAATGAAGTGACATTAGAAATTCACTTTCTCAGTCACAGTAGCCTCATCACTTTCTCAGTGCTCAGTAGCCACTTGGTTCCAATTTTAATCTAAATTAAAATTAAACAAAACTTAAAATTTCAATATCTGAGTCACTTGCCAGGTGCTCAAGGACCAGATGAAGATTCTGGACCTGCATGGTGGTGGTTGCATAACAATGTGAATGCACTTAATGCCACTGCACTGCATGTTTTAAAGTGGGTACGCTGGTAAATTTTATGTTATGTATATCTTACCACAGCTTTTGAAAAGAATTTTTTTGAAAGTGTGAAAGAAAAAAAAAGATAAAATGTAAGACAGGCCAAGTCATTTCTCTGCTCACAACCCTGCAGGGGTCCGGCCTGTCACACCTGCCTCCTCGCTCTGCCTACAACATGTCCGACACGCTCCCACCTCAGGGCCTTTGCGCTTGCTGTTTCTCCCGCCACCCCCTCACCCCAGAGAGGCCTCGCCCACCATCCCTTTGAAGTTCCAATCCCTCATCCTGTTATCACCCATCCCCTTTCCTATTTTCTGACTTGTCGTGATTTGTCGTTTGCTAACTGTCTGCCTCCCTTGCAAGGCTCAGTTCAGTAAGCACAAGGATCTTTGTTTTGTTCTCTGATACACCCCAAGCCCCTCAGACACCGCCTGGGGCAGAGCAGGTGCTTGGTACACCCTTGTAGAATGAAAGAGTTTGTGCCTGTGACATGCTCTGCCCAGGCGCTGGCTCACTCACAGGCACGACTCAGTTGGAGCTGGAAAAAACAAAAACAAAACAAAAACCAAAGAGCTTTCAGAAACAGGGACGGGGAGGAGAAGGCAGCATCACCTGTGGGAGCGGTCTGCCCCCGCCCTCCACGCCCTCCAGTTATGAGTGATAATCACTTACGCTTGACTGTTTACTAAGCTGCCGTCCCACCGAGCACTTAGATCATTCAGGTGGCAGTGTTGCTCTCAGCAGACTGCCCCGTTGCATTGTCACCCCCCAGTTACAGAGCAGGAACGAGGCACAGGTCACCCTGTCTGGCCCAGAGTCTTGCTGGCTCTTCGTGTGCTCGGCACCCGGGTCTCAGAACCTTCCGGGTCCAGGACAGCCGTGGCTTCAGAGTCAGAGCTGGGACCCTCTCCCCAGCTGCCAAAAGACAAAGCTGTCTGCCTGGTGGCTTCTCTCTGGGCGCAGGTTCCTGATGAGAGTGCTGGACTCCTACGGGGATGACTACCGCGCCAGCCAGTTCACCATTGTGCTGGAGGTGAGCTTGGGGAAGGGGGCCAGGGGGCTGGGAGAGCCCGGGCCCAGGACATAGCCTTCACCTGCCCACCTACCCCCACTGCAGGATGAGGGCAGCCAGGGCACAGATGCCCCCACCCCAGGCAATGCCGAGAACGAGCCTCCAGAGAAAGAGGGGCTGTCCCCGCCTAGAAGGACGCCTGCACCCCCGGAACCCAGCAGCCCGGCCCCCGGCGAGGGACCCAGCGGGCGGAAGAGGCGGCGAGCGCCCCGGGATGGACGCAGAGTGGGAGCTGCGCTGACCCCAGAACTGGCCCCAGTGCAGGTGGGAGAGGTGGACCCGGGCTCTGTGGGGGTGATGCGGGCCCTGCAGGGCTGGGAAGAGCCAGAGGAAGGAGGTGGCGCGGGAAGGGTTGGAGAGGGTGGGGGCTGGGCAGGGAAGGAGAGTTGGAAGATGCAGGCAAGGGCGTGCGTGGAGAAGGAAGGTCTGGAGGAGGTTCCGGGGAGAAGAAAAGAGAACCGGGGAGGGCTGGCAGCAGAGGAGGGAGAGAAGGCAGGTGAGGGGAGGAGACACTGGAGAAGCATCCGGATCCAGGGACTTTCCCCGAGGGGCACAGAGGAAGGTGTCTGGCCTGGGAAAGCGAGAACTGTGAGGCCAGGGGTCTCCTCCAGATTCCAGGCCACTCAGCCTTGCCTTTATCTCCCCAGATTAAGGTGGAGGAAGACTTTGGCTTCGAAGCAGATGAGGCCCTAGACTCCAGTTGGGTTTCTCGGGGGCCAGACAAACTGCTGCCCTACCCCACCCTGGCCAGCCCCCCCTTTGACTGACCCTCCCCCCAATAAACTGACCCCCGCATCCGCCTTGGCCAGTGTCTGCTGCCTCCACCTCTCATCACACACTCTCAGACTGGGTTTGGTTTTTGCATTTTTATTGGGGGCCACCAGGGAGGGGGCCTCTCCCTGTCCAAGGAGGTGCTCACAGTTTCTTCAGCCAGTCCAAGCTTGGGCCTTGGGGGTCCTGGGGGTGGCTGGGCACATCGGGCATGTTCCCATCGTCTCGGACGGGCACTGTGGGACAGGAGGGTGGGCCACTGAGACTGGCAGATCGCTGGGGCCCAGAAAGAAGGACTGGCCTGTCAGCTTATATTCAGAGAGGGAAATGGGACCCCAGGGGAGAAAGAGAGTAAGGGTCAGAGCATCAGAGATGCAGGAAAGCAGGGGATAGGGACCTAGAGATAGGGGAAATAAGAGATGGATACAGAAGGGAGACTCAGAGAAAGAGCCAACAGAGATGAGGAAACAGGACAGAGGCCTGGAGAAGCGGAAACCCAGGAAGACAACACTCCAGAAAGCAAAAGAGATGGGACCCAGACAAGGGCAGAAATTGGAACCATGACAGAAACTCAAAGTGCAGAAACAGACAGGAAGTGAGTTTTATGGCACATGGATTACATCTAATAAAAAAAAAAAAAAAAAAAAAAGAAGAGCCCAGACTCCTCTGCAGAGTCTGGGGTCCCTGCAGAGGAAAGCCCTGCCCGTTACTCCCCACCACTGCCCAGGGAGGTCCCAGCCGCCGTACCCTGGCTCCCACTCACCTGGGTAGTTGTAGGGTGTGGACCGGTTGATCATGACAGCATACCTGGTGGAGGGGCTGAGTGTGGGCACTATTATAGCTGTGGAGAGACACAGGGGTGAGGCCCGAGGAGGAGGTGGGGACAGAAGCTGAACCTTAGCAAAATGGGGGTCCAGTGCATGGGGGGAGGGGAACAGGGAGGTCCAGCACCTCCAGGAGGCCCCTTGGCACCCTGGGATCTCCATACAACAGCAGAAGGGTTTACAACACTTTTTTTTCTCAGTGGGGGTGGGAGCCAAGCATTCACAGATACCTGGGACCTAGCAGGCACAGGAAGGAAGAGGGTAGTCATGGAATGAGTACATTTGAGTCATGGAGCAAATTGGGAGGGGGTGTCTTGGGAATGTTCCAGAGGAATCATGAACTGTTACAAAATGGGGGGGGGGGCTGTAAAAGAACAGTCACTGGGAAATTACAGTTCATCTAGGGTGGGAGCTGGGAGTTATGGGGGTGGGGCAGGCGAATAAAGGAATGTTCTAAGTCAGCGCTGTTGACAAATCTAAAAGCCATATGTAATTTTACATTTTCTAACAGCCACATTAACATTAAAACATACAAATTAATTTTTAAAATGTATTTAACCTAAATAAAAAAATAAAAACAAAAATACATATTTTACCTGGTATATCCAAAACATCATTTCAATGAATCATCAACATGAAAAAAATATTTTATACATTTTGTTATACTAAGTCTTTGAAATCCGGTGTGTACTTTACATGAGCATGGTAACAAACACCATCTCCATTCATACTAGCCCATCCCAAGTGCTCAGTGGCCAGTATGGCTCGTGGCTGCCTGGGACAGCTGTGCTCTAGAACCACACGCAGTGAGTGGCCAGCTAACTAGCAGTGTGGACAAGACCTGGGAACCCGTTAGAAATTCCGCATAGCAGGCCCCGCCCCAGACCTACTGAATCAGGTCTCGTTAAACCTAAGTTAACAAGAACCCCACCTCCCGCATCCCACTTAAGTATGAGTGGCCCTGCTCTAGAGCTGAGGTTCTGTCAGGGCGGCACCTTAGAATCACTGGGGGATTTCCACAAGGTATAAGCTTCCCTAGCCCCACCTCCATCCGGCCCAGCTCAATTTCAAATCTGGGGTGGGGGTGCTGACAGTGAGAGAAGAGGACATTACTTTTTTTTATTTTTTACTTTTTTGGGGGGGTGCGGGGGAGGTAATTAGGTTTATTTAATTATTTTTTAATTCTTATTTTTTATTGAAGTGTAGTCGATTTACAGTGTTAGTTTCAAGTGTACAGCAAAGCTATTCACTTATACATATACATATATATGTATATTTTTCCGTTTCTTTTCCACTATGGCTCATTACAAGAAATTATTTATTTTTAACGGAGGTACTGGGGATTGAACCCAGGACCTCGTGCACGCTAGACACGTACTCTACCACTGAGTTATACTCTTCTCCCCCACTTTTCATTTGTCATTATTACTTTTTAGCACTCAGGTGTTTATAATGCACAACGAGAGTTGAGAACCTCTCTTTTGGAGGGATTATGGACCTCTTGGGTGGATGTGTATATGTGTATGGGGTGGGGAGCGACGGGATGGCGAAGGGATGGAGGTAGGGAAGAGGACGTCATGGGGAGGCTGACACACAGGTGGGGACACGGAACGCTGAAGGCGGCGATGGGGCCTTGGGGGTACAGGATGGAACGCAGGTGCCGGGCAATGTGGCACTGGTGGGGAATATGGGACCTCTAGAGCGTGGAGGACACGGGGGTGACGCACGTTCCCGCCCAGGGCACTCACGCACCGAGGGCCCCGATGGTGAAGGATGCCACCAGCACCGGCTCCTTGGCCCAAGTACTCTTGAGGAAGGCGGCGATTCCTGGAAGGGTGGGCGAGGAGTGTCACCTCTGCAGGGGATGCCCCCGGTGACCTCTACCCCTCTCGCGAAACCCTTACCCTGGAGGAGCCCTCTAGAGACCTTTGCGCCCCCTCTGGCCCGGACCCCACGGCCTCCACGGGGGCTCTGCCGTGCCGTACCCCCGGCACCACCCGGGGGTCCCTGAATCAGCCAGCCCCACGCGCCAGAGACGCCCGTACTTACTAGCGGCCATCTTGGTCTCGGCGGCGGCGGCGGCGGGGAGGGCGCGGAGCACTCTGGGAGTTGTGGTCCCTGTACGCGAGCCTCTTCGGTCTGAGCCTGCGCGTGCGCACTGGCTCAGAACAGCCTTCCGAAGCAGCTGCTGCAGCAAAGGGGGCGGTGCTGCAGATTTAAGTGCAGACCCGCCTTGACACACCTGTCCCGCTCTCTTTTATCTCTCAGCCTAGAAAGTCGTTCCGGAAGAGTAACTTCCAGCCCTCTTGCGGCGGCCCAGCTAAGACGGAATGCATCAGTCCTTATTTTATAGTTGACTTACGAGAGTCCATTTTACAGGTGGAGGAACGGAGGCTGGGAAAGGACGAGTGATCGATCTACCACTTGAGGTCGCACCTAAAACTCAGTTCTTCCTGCAAGTTCTAACTCTCATTCCAGAGGAGTTAAGGCCTTCTGTGGACTCTCACAGTGCCCTCTGTGATTTCCATTATAGTGCACATAACATTTTTAACTGCCCTGGTCGGGATCTGTGTTTCCACTAGAGTGGGAGCTGCCTGAGGGCGGTAATTAAGTCTGACTCCACTCTGTGCCCCTCGATCGTGCAACAAAGGGCCTGGCACAAAATACGTACTACATACATATATATATATAAAATATTATATGTCGTATATTATATATAATATATTACATATATGTAAAGTTTAATGAACACAACCCGTTATGACTACACCCTCTCAAGTTTGTCCACAGCACCATGGGGCTGTGACACAGCCACCCAGAGGCTCCTCCTCACTCCACTTCGCTCCTCCCTTCCCTAAACAGGACTCTGGCTTTCTGTGGTTGCCTCATTTCCCAGCAGGGGAGAGGGCAGGCTGAGCCCTGGCTCCTGCTTCAGCCAAGAAGTGCCTACCATGGACCTGGTGCTGATCCTCCAGCTGCTGACTCTCTGTGAGACCCCCCACCCTCTTCTCCTGGGGTCCCTGGCTGGGCTGGGGTGCAGATAGACAAGCGCTGGGGACCTGGATGTGGAGGGCAGAGGGGGCAACGAACAGGACTACCGGGTCCTCCAGAGGGCAGGTGCAGGATGACCAGGGCAGCACAAGCTGAGGGTTCAGAATTCTAGGCCAGAATAACAGGACTGGGGTTCAGACTCTTGGGTCCTAAGGCAAGAGGACACAGGGACCCTGAATTTCTGGGTTCCTGGAAGAGGAGGAAGTTGAGGGCAGGATTCTGTAGATTTTGAAGCAGGAGAGGGCTCAGGACCCGAGCTCCTGGGGACAGGGAGTATAGAGTCCTAGATCTTGATCTGGGAGAGAAGCCAGAACACCTGGGTCCTGGGAAAGGAGGAAACTGGGGGCCCAGACTCCTGTGCTCCAGAGAGGAGAAACTGTGGTCTCAGATTACTGTCTCCTGGAAAAGGTGGAGTCCAGGGGTCTGAACTCTTGAGTGTAGAGGCCAGAGGAGCTTGGGTCCAAACTTCTTGGGAGCAGCCAAAGGCTTTAACCAGACCAACCCACCTCAACCTTCTACAGGGCCTGTGTGTCACGCAGACATCACTCCAACTGGTGAGTAACATCCCCACCCATTCTTCTATTTGTTGCTGACATCCCATTTCCAACTACTCATATTTTATTTTGGTGCCCATCCTCACCCTAGACTTCCTTAACTTCCCTCCCCGCTCCTTGATTTCTTTCCTTCCATCCTCATTCACTTTGGTAACCAGTACAGGTGAGTAGCAAAGACCACGAACTTTGGAGTTTAAGAGACCGAAGCTGGAACCCCACTTCCACCACAGTATTCATTTGTGACTTTGAGCAAACCACTGCACGCTAAGACTTAGTTTCCTTCTCTGCAAAATGGGGCTGTTGTGAGGGTTTAATAAAATCACATGGTAAAACCCTTGGCTCAGAGCTCGGCAAAGCGCAGGGCTCAAGAAATAGGATCTCTGGCAATGCCAATGATTCCCCCATTTGGAAAGTAGGGTCCTTCACCCTGAAATAGCTCTGGGTTTCTTTCCAGGCTCTCTGATGGGTGAGACTTCTTCTTCCCCTCAATTTTCCCCCACTACACTTCAACTTCAAATAAGAATCACCTAGAAAACCATTAAAACCTTAGCTACCAATTTATTTTAAATTATTATTTTTAAATGCTAAAGGTAACATTGATAGTTTGAAAAATTATTAAAGGGCATATAACAACCTTCCTCTTCCCTTTCCTCATCTTCCTTAAATAATCTGAAGCCTTACAAAAACATTTCCATGCATCCAAACACATATATGTATTTATGTACTTCTTTGTTGTTGTTTTTTTTCAAAGCAAAATTGATATTTTCTGACTCTCACTGTGTTGCATCTTACATTTTTCACTTTACAATCCCTCTTGGAGACCTTTCCATGTCATTATAGCTAGTTCTTTTCCCGTCTTTTCTAAAACTTCTGTCTAGCATTTGCATTGTATGGCTGGATTCTAGTTTGTCCAGCCCTCATTACGTATATTTAAGTTGTTTCCAACTTTTCTCCTCACAATCAGTACAGCAGTGAGCGCTCCTGTTTTTGTGTCCACATAAGTGCATTCATCTAGGGTGGAGTTATTGGGTGGCTGGCCCTACCCTTTGTGTATCTTGATAGAAGAAGCTAACAAATTGCCTTCTCAAACGGTGCAGCTAAGCGCACCTCAGTGCCTGTTTCACTACGTACTCACCCAAACGGATTAACCGTTATTTAAATTTTTGACAACCTGATAGCCAAAATAAGTCTTCCTGTTGTTTTAATTTTTAAAAATAATATTACTGAGGTTGAGCAACCTTCACGTAGTACATGCCAAGTGTGTTTTGGTCGATTGGATTTCCTCTTCTGTGAACTCGTATGCTCTGCCCAACTTTCATTTGGACTGGCTCTACGATTTCATTCTACACTCTATGTGATTTACAGATTAGCCATTTCTACCAATGCTGCCACTTCTTGCTTCGCTTATATGTCTTTTTTCATACACAGCTTTAAAATGTTGAAATGGTCAAATGTTTTAACCTTGTCCTTGCTGAATTTTTCTGTTTCTTCAGTTCCCCTGGCCTCATACCCTAAGCCGTGGCTGGGGGCCCAGCCAGCTGCAATTGTGACCCCTGGAGTCAATGTCACCTTGAGGTGCCGGGCACCCCAGCCCGCCTGGAGGTTTGCACTCTTCAAGTCTGGAGAGATGGCTCCTGTGCTTTACCGGGATGTATCTGCAGAGCTGGCGGAGTTCTTCCTGGAGGAAGTGACTCCAGCCCAGGGAGGCAGTTACTGCTGCTGCTACCGGAGGTTAAGCTGGGGGCCAGGTATCTGGTCCCACCCCAGTGATGCCCTGGAACTGCTGGTGACAGGTGAGATCCTGGAGGAGGGGGCTATGAGAAGGGACACAGGTGGGATAAGGAGGGACAGATATATAGAGAGAGGAGAGACAGAGAGAGGGAACATCAGAGAAGCAGGGGTGATTCTCAACCAGGGGCAATTGTACCCTTCTCCCCCACCCGTTTGGCAAGGTCTGGAGACATTTTTGGTTGTCACGACTGGGGAAGAGTGTGCTCCTGACATCCCATGGTTAGAGGCCAGAGACGCTACAAGACATCTTACAATGCACAGGACAGTACACTCCCCCACCCACACACACACAGCCACCAAATTATCCAGATTTATCCAAAATGTCACTAGTGCTGCAGTTAAGAAACCCTGGGAGAGATACAGCCTCCGAGACCCAGGGGGAGTGAAATACGCATGACTGGGAGGTTAAAAATAGAACATTTTAGCCAGGCACTGTTCAGTAAACAGTGGGCAAAAGCGACATACAGACATACAGGAGGCGGAGACAGAGATGCAGAGAAAGGCACGCTTGGGTACCCAGGCGCTGGGAAGGGCAGGGACATAGAGGCACAAGGGCACAGAGAGGAACACGGACTTAGAGAAGGTGAGGGAGACACACAGAGTAGGACAGAGGCGGAAATGTCGAACTTGACGGAGGCTGAGACACTGGGGAGGCGGGGAGAGGGAGGTTGGAAGGCAGAGAGGAAAAGAGAAAGGAGGGAGGGAGAGGGAGGGGAGAAGAGAGATGCGGGAAGGAAGAGTGAGGTGGGAGGGAGAGAAGAGGAGGGGGAAAGAGGGGGGAGGGAGATAGGGGGGAAAGAAGGTGAAGGGGAGGCCCGGGAGGCGCGGGGCAGCGCCCAGCCGCCGGGTCCCCGTCCTCTTCCCCCGCAGACGAGCTGCCGCGCCCGTCGCTGGTGGCGCTGCCCGGGCCGGTGGTGGCGCCCTGGGCCAACGTGAGCCTGCGCTGCGCCGGCCGCGTGCGGGGCATGAGCTTCGCGCTGTACCGCGTGGGCGTGGCGGCCCCGCTGCAGTACCGCGACTCGGCGCAGCCCTGGGCCGACTTCCCGCTGCTCGGCGCCCGCGCGCCGGGCACCTACAGCTGCTACTACCACACGCCCTCCGCCCCCTACGTGCTGTCCCAGCGCAGCGAGCCGCTGGTCATCAGCTGGGACGGTGAGGTCACCCTCCGCCTGAGCCCCAGCCCAGGCTCTCCGCCCCTAGACTCGGGGGTTAAGTCCGCCAGCCTCTCCTCCCTCAGACCCAGGGGTCCAGGTCCCCAGCCCCTCCTCCCTCAGACCCAGGGGTCCAGCCCCCAAGTCCTCCTCCCTCAGACCCAGGGGTCCCGGACCCCTGCTCCCGTGGAAGCCCTCCAGTTTGAGTTGGGTGTTGCCTCTCAACCCAACCCTGGAGGCTAGAGACCCAGAGGGTGGGCCGAGACTGCGGGTTCGGACGCTGACCGCCTCTCTCCCTTGCTGGCCCCGCAGACTCAGGCTCCTCGGACTACACCCAGGGCAACCTCGTCCGCCTGGGGCTGGCCGGCCTGGTCCTCATCTCGCTGGGCACACTCGTCGTTTTCGACTGGCGCAGCCAGATTCGCGCCCCTGGTAGAGTCTGGGCCTGAGTCCCAGAGGACAGAGAACACTTCCCAGAGAGGGTGGAGAAGAAGCTGGGACCTCTTGAATTGGACCGGCCCTTCCAGGAGCCCCACAGCCCTCTCCGCTGAGCCCAGCTTCCCGACTAATAATAGTAACCTTTACACCACGCCCTCGACGTTCCTTTCGGGTCATTTCTCCAGGACCTCCCAGGTCAGTGAAAGGCACTATCCGTGGTTAAGGCTTCCTAGCCAGAAGACCTGAGTTCGAATCCCAGTGCTGCTGCTCACTCCCTGTGGGATATCAGGAAAGGGACCCTTCCCAAGCCTCGGTTGCCCTGTCTGCAAAATGGGAGCACTGGTAATACCCATTTCAAAGGGTTGCTGTAGGCTTAAGTAGACAATGAACGTGAAGCGTTTAAAACCGTGACTGACTCATAGTAAATGCTCAATAAACGTTGCCTGCGATGTAACAGCGATTTCGACCAAACTCATAGAATCCGGATGAGTTCCAGTTGTTTTTGTTTCCATCGCGCATGCTCCAGCTCACCTTTTAAGCAACTCACCCTCACTCCCTTCCCCACATCGCTCTTGGCCCCAGGCAAACCTCTTCCAAACTCCTCCTCAGACCCTCCCAAAGGTGGACCAACATCAGACCAAGTAGAATTTCGTCTCTAATTACAGCTTGATTTGCGCCCAGCTGTTTCCCTTGAACCGTCACTGTCACTAGGCGGGCGTCCGTTGCTAAAGCAACAGCAAGTGGCGCGTGCGCAGTGGAGTTCTGATCCGGACTCAAAATCATCCTTCCAGAAGGCTGGGCTGCTTGCAGTTTCTCCTGAATGTATTCACTTAACTTCTATTTTAATCTGGCCCATCTTAATGTCTTTCTCATCCTCTTACATTTTCCGTCTCCAAGCCTTACCACTACTCACTCGTGTGTTCTTAATTTATGCCTAATTTTGGTGGAACATACTTCCTCTTCTGTTTTATTAAAATTCCCAACTTTCCCTTCCCCTCTTCCCACTTCATGGGGAAGAGAATGACTTCCATTTCTGGGGACAGCCCCAGCCCCACCGCTCTAGGTGGGTAGACTTTAACAACCTACAGAGACTTCTGAATTTTCATCTGTGAAAGGAGACACTAAAAATTTCTACCTCCTCGGCTCTAGAGAGAATTAAGGCGGTAACTTGTCCCCAACACATGAAGAAAGATCGCAAAACGTTAGATTGTGGGGGAGGGTATAGGGCGGTGGTAAAGCGCGTGCTTCACGCAGGAGGTCCTGGGTTCAATTCCCAGTACCGCCATTAAATACATAAATAAATAAACCTAATTACAGCCCCCGCCAAAAAACCACCTTAATCAGCTGCTTTAACTCCCTCACCCCCTCCTTTGGGGACAGGACATAGATTAAGAAGCAAAGTTTACATCTTGACCACTGTTGTATCTATAAACTAAAATTCAAGTTCTGTGAAACGATATTTAGTTCTATTATATGGATGCACTGACATATTCTATTTTATTAAAAATGCTGGCTACCAGTCCCTTCATTGACATAACGACCCCTACACCTCTCTCTCTCTCTCTCACACACACACACACATACACACACGCATGATTTGAGGAAAGATGAGCCATATTTGTTGATATGTTATTTTTGTTTCGGAAACTGACCTAAACCAGATCCTGTATCAAGATTGGTAAATTTAAGAGGTGAGTAAACAGCATAAAATCGTGTTATTTCAACACCCAATTCTAATTCTCTGAGCGGGTGCAATTAGGGAACTCACCTGTGAGATGAAACAGAACTGTATTTTGCAGTCAAATCCGCTGCCCACGTGCACTGACTTGCTGAAGAGCTGGAACTCTCCTGGTTTGTTCTTGGTGCCAACGTGGGACCCTGGTAGCGCACATCCAGAGCAATCCTCCTGGCACGTGTGGATTCGGGAGATGGAGGGAGGAGGTCTGTAGGAGGGAACCAGACTTGGGGCTGCCAAGTCATCACATCCCATCTGCCCACTTTACAAACGGGAAATTAGAGGCAATATGAAGCTTCCTCATGCATTCATTCCATCATCCACCCACTGCTTCCTTCTTATCCTTACTATTTTCTGTCTGTCTGTCCCCTGTTCACATGTCCTCATTTGCACATCTACCTATTCTTTTTATTTTAATTTTTTGGGGGTGCGGTAATTAGGTTTACTTATTTATTTTTAGAGGAGGTACGGGGGATTGAACCCAGGACCTTGTGTATGCTAAGCATGTGCTCTACCAGTTGAGCTATACCCTCCCCCCACCTATTCTTTCATTTGCCCTTGTCTATCATTCATTCTTACATCTGTTCACCCATTCCTGCCTTCATTAATCCATCAATTCATTCATCTGCTCACCTATTTACTTGTTCAGTATCCATCAGTTTACCCATGCATTTATCCATCCACTACATCCAAAAGCAGTTCACCCAGTGACTAGCACAAGGCTTCCTAGAGACCAAGTGGTCAATACATGCTTATTGAGTGAACAGTAGTCCTAACACTGATTTCACTTTCTACCATTGAACACCTCTCTCTACCAGGCGATCCACATATGCTATTCCTAGTTATCACCAACAGCCCTCTGAGACACAGACAGGTGTCTCACCTGGGACTTCAGGGAGTCTGTGTGGTTAGACTGTGGGTCCCGCCCCCCACCCTGTGGCTGTCTCTTACAAACAACAACAACGTCTTCCAGGCTGTTGAGTCAAGACTTCTCGATTTCATTGGTGTGAGTCTCCTCCCCCACTTTCACTTTCAAATGAGGAAGAGAAAGGGGACTGTTATCACATCAAAAAACTGCAAAGCAATGTATGGTTTTCGAGGCAGTGGTTCCTTTTACTTGAGACCTGTAAAAGCTCAGAGTGTCCAAGATGTCTGTAATGAGACTGTGATACATCTGGTCCAGTCTCTCTGTTCTCTCCTGTCTGGTTCATGCTACTCATCTTTCAGCTCTCAGATTTGATGCTGCTTCCTCTGCAAACTTTTGCCTGCACCCATCCGTGCTCGCATAGAGCCCTATCATCACCCTATCTATTTGCTATATATTAACTCTCTCTCCCAGACTAGACCACAAGCTCCTCCCAAGAGGGACCAGGTCGGTTTATCTCCACATCTCCAGGGCCTGGCACACAGGAGGTTTTAGGAAACACACACATTCTCACTGGATGAGCTCTTCCCTCTGAAAGCAGGCTCCATCCTTTCACCCGTTTATGGTGGACAGAGTCCTGGTCCCCCAGACCTGTAGTGTCCCTATTCCCAGAACCTGTGAATACATTGTATGTGGCAAAAGGGATTTCACAGATGTGACTTAATGAGGAATCATGCTATTGGGAGATTATCCTGGATAGTCTGGATGGGTTCAATATAATACTTATGAAGGAGGCAAAGGGCTCAGGGTTATAGAAGGCAATGTGAAGATGGAGACAGACAAGACATGGAAACAACCCAAATGTCCATCGACAGATGACTGGATAAAGAAGATGTGGTATATAGATACACACAATGGAATACTACTCAGCCATGAAAAAGAATAAAATCATGCCATTTGCAGCAACATGGGTGGACCAGGAGATTGTCATTCTAAGTGAAATAAGCCAGAAAGAGAAAGAAAAATACCATATGATATCTCTTATATGTGGAATCTTAAAAAAAAAAGGACATAAATGAACTTATCTATAAAACAGAAACAGACTCACAGACATAGAGAACAAACTTATGGTTACCAAGGGGGAAAGTGAGTGAGAAGGGATAAATTGGGAATCTGAAATTTGCGCCTCTCGGGAAGTGATGGAAATGTTAGCTACCTTGATTGTGGCGGTAGTTACATGGGTGTAGACATCTATTAAAATTCATCAAATCGTACATCTGAAATACATGTAGTTTACTGTACAGGAACCATACCACAATAAAGGTGTTACAATTTTTTTAGAAGATGGAGGCAGAGGTCAGTGATATGCGAGGCCACAAGCCAAGGGATGCAGGTGCCTCTAGAAGCTGGAAAGGGAAGGGAATTGGATTCTCCCCTACAGCCTTCTAGAAGGAATGCAGCCTGCCAACCTATTTTGGACTTCTCTCCTCCAGAACTGAAAGCCATTTTAGTTTGTGACAGTTTGTTATAACAGCAATAGTTATAACAAGAAAAATGACTACTATTAGCTTCAATGGCATCTTCTTTCGGATCCCACACCCCCAGGCGTCTTCACCCTTAGGACGTGCGCTTCTGTCCATGCACCTGCTTCCCCCAAGTTCTCATCCATCCACTTGCTGCACACATATTTAAGGGCTACCAGGGGTGACCTACTGTGTGAGGTGCTGGGGGTGATCTGGGGAGTAACAGCAGACATGAACTCTACTCTCTTGAAGCTCATGGAGTAAAGCATTAACCAAACTACTGCTCACTGTCTTGATGAGCAGCAATTAAAGCTGCTGTGGGAAACAGATCCCCTCCCCAAGGAAAAAAATATATATAAATTTATTTCTCTCTCACTCAACAGAACATAGTTGAACAGTTTAGGGCTGTTTATCAATAGCTTTGCTTTTTATCAGCATGTACCTTTCATATGTGGTTCAGAGCCAGCAGAAAAGGGAGACAGAGAGAGGGAGAGAGGGAAAGAGAGAGGGAGGGGGAGAGAGGGAGAGAGAGAGGGAGAGAGGGATGTCTCTCACCTCTTCATAGGGGCACTAAGCCCATCCCGGGGGCTCCGCCCTCACGACCTAGGCCTAATTACCTCCCAGGGGCCCCACTTCCTAATACCAGCACGTTGAGAGTTAGGGCTTCAATGTAAGAATTTTGGGGAGACACGGGAGGCATCACAACAGCATCCCTGGGGAGACCTCGTATCCACTGCTTATTTCTAAAGAAGTCCGGAAAGCTCATGCCACCGTAAGGGGGCGGCCCTACTGTGGGGTCCCGGAAACCTCTCCCATCCCATACCAGTCAGAGGCTTGAGCTGCAGCTAATCTGAGTCTTGGCAGGAAGCCTTAAGATCCTCCTGGAACATGAGAAGATGAAAGGCTTGTGAGGAACTGCTACCTCCCACTCGCCTTCTTCTCTGAAGAAGCTTTCGTGAGAAAGCTTCTCGCTGTTTCCTGGGTTCTGATGAAGGGTGAGTCTTTTTGCTCTGTGTCCCTCTGATGGGGGCTGCAGAATATAAAAACGCTTAGCGGTAGTCCAGGTTTGACTCTTGGGCTAGGCAAAAAGGTATTTATTTGGCTTTTGCCCCTGGTTCCTGGCACGGAGCTCCTAAAACCTTTGGCATTTCCTGATTGAGGAGGGTTGACAGGCGTGTCATCTGTTCTAATGAGGCCACTCTTGGTGGGTGTCTGGGGGGCTGGTTATCAGAAAGACCAAGACTTGATTAGATGCATGGAAATCCCACCAGCCCTCAACCTGCCACCAACCTCCAGAGAGGGGAGATGGGCTGGAGATTGAGTTAGTCATCAGTAGCCAGTAATCTAACCATTCATGTCTATGGAATGGAAAAGCCATTAAAAAAAAAAAAAACAAAACCCTAGGAGGAAGAACTTTCTGAGTCATAAAACTGGTTTAAAGAAGCTGGGTAGATAAGGCGCTCGTTTGAAAGCATTGCTGAGAATATCAACCTTGTTTTCTGGTGCAACATGGAGGACATGAATCTTCACGACTCTTAGTAAATTGTGCTGTTGAAATGAATGGACATGCAGAAGTGGTATCTGACCAAAAGGGCCTTATAATAACCTCAAAAAAATCACGGTCATGTCTTTCGAAAATAACTTTCCAAGAAACATCTGTGATTATAATTGGTTTCCCTCCTTGATACTTTGTGGCCTTACTGATTTTCTGGATTCCTGAAATGGTAAGGCGAGTAAGATCTACTAAGACGACAGAGCCTCAGGAGTATTCTGGTCTTCTTCCAAAGGAACCAGGGGTTAAAAAAAAAAAAACCAATAAAAACCAAAGACTTGCTGGGTTTCTTACTTTAACAAAAGACTGAGAATTCTGTGTTATTATTATTATTTAATTGAAGTATAGTCAGTTTACGATGTGTCAATTTCTGGTGCACAGCATCATGTTTCAGTCATACATATACATACATATATTCCTTTTCACATTCTTTGTCATCATAGGTTACTATGAGACACTGAACACAGTTCCCTGTGCTGTAGACAGTTGAGTAAAGCAAAGGGGAGGAAACTCTTCCATAGAGAAGGGGAAGTTGGACGGGACTGCTGTAAACAAAATGCCCGCTGGAGAAACCGAGAGGTTGGAGTACAGTGGTCTTTTCATTGGCTGAGTTATGACAGTGTCTCACTGGCTGAGCTGTTGCCAGGGAAGGAGAAAATTTTTCCTTTGGGACAGTAAAGTGGTCTTGCCTTCTGTCTGGGGGTGCAGGTACCCTTCTTCCTGTGGGGAATGCAACTGACTCTAGCAGCAGGACCTGACAGCTCCCCCTTCTCCATTTTTATTCTCCCATTTTAGTGAGGTTTCCCTTTATTAATTTTATTAAAATTGTGTTGTTATTGTCATATTATTTCCTCTCTCATTGCCTTTTTCCTCCTAAGTTTATGTGCTTTTCTTACATCTCCTTAATGTCTTTTCATGAGGTTTCAGGAAGAAATGTGTGTGTTCCACCTGCATGTTTACATGACAGTCCTTGTATCGGTCCTTAAACTCAGTGGCCCCAAACTCTAAGCTCTAGAAGCATTCACTCTTTTTTGTAAACTCAGTTTTTCTCATCCCAAAGCACCTCACTTAAAATTTAAAAACATTTAAAGTGAGAGCCAGCAATTCCACTCCTGGGTATATGTCTGAAGTAAATGAAAATATTAATTCAAAAAGATACACGCACTCCTAATGTTCATAGCAGTGCTATTTACAGTAGCCAAGACATGGAAGCAACCTAAGTGTCCATCAACAGATGATAGATAAAGAAGATGTGGTGTATATATATGGTGTGTGTATATATATGGTATGTGTAGATATGATATATATATATGGTGTGTGTGTGTATATATGTATATGTATATATATATATAATGGAATATTACTTGGCCATAACAAAGAATTAATTTTTGCCATTTGCAACAACATGGATGGACTTGGAGGGTATTACGCTAAGTGAAATAAATCAGACACAGAAAGACAAATCCCGTATGTCATCACTTATATGTGAAATATAAAAAATAAAACTAGTGAATATAACAGAAAAGAAACAGACTCACAGATAACAGAGAACAAGCTAGTAGTTACCAGTGGGGAGAAGGAAGGAGGGCGGGGCAAGATGGGGATGGAGGATTAGGAGGTACAAACTGCTGTGTGTAAAATAAATAAGCAACCAGGATATATTGTACAGCACAGGGAATACAACCCATATTTTGTAGTAACTACAAGTGGAGTATAACCTTCAAAAATTGTGAATCACTCTATTGTACACCTAAAACTTATGTAATATTGTAAATCAACTATACCTCAATAAAAATAAATATAAAAAAGGAACAAAAAACCATTTAAAACTAACATCAATTTCAGCAAATTTAGAAAATTCATATAAACAAGAAGGAAAAGAAGATTGACCATTCTACTACTCAGAATACTACTTTACAAACACTGGGCTATAGAGGACGTGGGGAACAGCTCAGTGGTAGAGCATGTGCTTACATGCACGAGGACCTGGGTTCAATCCCCAGTCCCTCCATTACAAGAAAATAAACAACCAACCAGCAGTTTCTCACCACTTTGCTTTGATTCGTGAATATGCCTTAGAATTGGACGATCTGAGGTCTGAGCTGTCGGAGGTCCCTGAGGTGGCTTGAGAGCCTGTTGCAATAAGTAGTTGTCATTTCCTGATTGTGACTATGTGATAGAAACTGTGGGTATGTGACACTAGAGGTTTATAAAGCCGGAGCAAGGCTGTTACAGCATTTCTGTTACCAAATCAGGTCTGTCTGCCTGCCACACAGCAACGGGCGTCCGGAGAACATTCAGGCTTACCACCAGCAGCAGCGTTGGCGGAAGATCTTGGAAGAGGCGCAGACGGACCAGCATGATCTCCCAACTCCTGACCCTGCTCTGCGTTGGTGCGTCTCGGGGGACAGGAGGACAAGGTGTTGCAGGTGGTGGTGGGCTGGGCTGTTGCGCAGCTGGAGTTGGTGTGACCCGTGGGGTAGGTATTAGGGTCAGGTGGATAAGCAAGGGATAGAAACGTCCATTTCCTGAATACATGTCATGTACGAGGAGTATGTTGGGTACTTCACACACATTTTCCTCCGCCTGTTTTCCAAAATCCAGTCATTCCTGAAGTCCCCAGGGACATTCTGCCCTCTGTATGTGACATCTGTTTTCTTTCCTGCGTGATATTCTTCTTCAAGTTGCCTTGGGGTTTTATATTATTGTTTTTCAAACAACTCTATTTTATTGTATTATTATTTTAAAACATTTCTTTAAAATAAAAATGATCCTGACCTGCCTTCTCCTTGGGTAACCGTAAGATTGTTTTCTATGTCTGAGGCTCTTTCTGTTTCGTAAGTAAGTTCATTTGTACTAGTTTTTAGATTCCACGTGTAAGTGATAACATACACTATTTGTCTTTCTCTGTCTGACTTAGTATGATCATCTCTAGGTCCATCCATGTTGCTGCAAACGGCATTTTTCATTCTTTTTTTTATGGCTGAGTAGCATTCCAATGTATATATCACATATTCTTTACCCAGTCATCTGTCTGTGGACACTCAGGTCGCTTCCACGTCTTGGCTGTTGTATATGGTGCTGCTGGGAACGCCGGGGCGCTTGTATCTCTTCTGATCAGTGTTTTCATCTTTCCCGGATACATGCCCAGGAGTGGGATTGCTGGATCACATGGTTTTTTGAGGAATCTCCATACTGTTTTCCACAGTGGCTGCACCAAACTGCATTCCCACCAGCAGTGTAGGAGGGTTCTCTTTTCTCCACAGCCTCTCCAGCATTTGTTGTTTGTGGATTTTTGAATGATGGCTGTTCTGACTGGTGTGAGGTGATGCCTCATTGTAGTTTTGATTTGCATTTCTCTGATAATTAGCAGTGTTGAGCATGTTTTCATGTGCCTGTTGGCCATCTGTGTGTCTTCTTTGGAGATTTGTCTGTTTAGGTCTTCTGCCCATTTTTTGATTGGGTTATGTGTTTTCCTTTTGTTACTCTATTTTAAATATTAAATATTTCTCTTTTTTAAAAAAAAAACTATTTTAAAAGAAGATCTGTAAAACACTTGTTACTGAGAAATCAGTATCTCTCATCAAAAACAGAGGATAACCATCAGCACACAGTCAGTAGGGGAAATAAAGTAATTCCATTCAGTTCGAATTAGCTGCTGCTGCTGCCTGCCAGAGCACCCAGCTGGGCTCTTCCTTTTCGTGATTAAGACAGAGAAAAACAGGAAGAGAATGACCTTCTCACACAGATTCAATGTTATTGAATCTCACGTCACTGTATGACCTAAAGTCATTTTCCATCTCGTAGAAAAATTCTGCAGAACAGTTTCCACCCTCGCTTTGCAGGAGAGGAGCCTGAGGTCAACAGCTGAAGTGACCTGCTGGGGCCACTCAACTACTACCTGGAGAAGTGGAGTTCAAACTCTGGCCTGTGCAGCTCCAAAGACCCTCACTTTCCACTGAGCCATACTAGGAAATGAAAAAGGTCTCAGTCTGGGGGAGCTTTGGGGTGGAAATGTGTGGAGTGTGAATGAAGGGAGTCGTGGTTTGGAGAACCTGGAGAAGATAAGTGAACACTGAATCCAATGATCTCAGTAGGTGGTTGGCAATCGTTGTATGTAAAGGGCCAGGGAGTTGAGAGCCTCGGGGGGCCACACGGTCTCCTGCAACTTCTCAGTGCCTGTTAAGAGTGGGGGGCACCAGACAGACAAGCGATAATGAGTGTCGGTGAGGAGGTGGGGAGGAGGGAAGCCTGGGGTACTGCTGGTGGGATGTATACTGGTGCACTCATTATCAGAAACAGTATGAAGTTTCCTCAAAAAATCAGAACTAGAACTACCTTAGGATCCAACAACCCTACTTCCAGGCAGGTATCTGAAGGAAATGAAATCACCATTTTGAAGAGATGCCAGCACTCCCATGTTCACTGCAGGGTAATTCAAAGTAGCCCAGGCAGGGAAACACTGTAAGTGTCCATCAATGAGTGGGTCAAGAAGACACGTGTGTGAGCGCACATGTGTGACTACTACTCAGCCACGAGAAAGAAGGAAATCCTGCCACTTGCAACAACGTGGATGGACCCTGAGGGCATTATGCGAAGTGAAATACATCCGAGAAGGACTAGCACTTGGGATAACTGTATCACTTACATGTGGAACCTAAAAATGTTGAACTCATAGGAACAGAGTGGAATGGTGGTCACAGGGGCTGAGAGTCGGCTCAAAGGCTTCTAAGTGGAGAAAGTTCTCGGGACTCTAACGAGCAGCAGGGTGACTACAGCTAACAACACAGGATTATGTAAGGGGGCTGAAAAAATAAAAGTTTCCAGTATTGCCTGGTGTCCCCTGGGGGGCAAAGTTTTCCCCAATAGAGAATCATTGTTACAAGCTAACTGAACTAGAATACCTCTGTTGGTGTCAAAGAACACATTTCTTTTCTTTCTTTTTTTTTTTTTTTATTAATTTGGTGGGGAGGTCATTAGGTTTATCAATTTTTAGAGGAGGTACTGGGGATTGAACCCAGGACCTCGTGCATGCTAAGCACACACTCTTACCACTGAGCTATACCCTCTCCCTTACGAACACGTTTCTCAGAGTTTGATCCAGAGCCATAAGAGGAAGATGGGGAATATGAGTGACATCAATTTTAGGCTTTTGAGATTGACTCTGGGGCCCCGAGGACAGGACTCGTGGCCAGGTGCAATGTCAGAGGTGCACTCAGACCACTGTGTGAGAGTGGAGGACCACGTTTTCAGCAGCTGATGTGTAGGTCATGGGGTTGTGCTGGAAGGAGGTGGTGCCACTGACAGGGAGTTTGGGAAGCCACTGTTATTTCTGAAGTTTCAATAATCTTTGCAAATGACTCTCTTCATCTAAGGCTTAAACTCAGTCAGTCCACACGTGTTTCCTGAAAATTTGCCAAAATCTAGACAAGCACTGAGGATGCATTCTCTGCCCTGAGAGGCTTAAATTCTAGTGACTCCAGATATCTGATGAAACCCAAGAGCATCAAGAATAATACCTACTTGGCGGGGGAGGGTGTAGCTCAGTGGTAGAGCACGTACTTAGCATGCACAAGGCCCTGGGTTCAATCCCCAGTACCGCCATTAAAAAATGTATTTAAAAAAAAAATAACTACTACATATAAAATAGGTAAGCAACAAGGTCCTACTGCATAGTACTGGGAACTATAATATCTTGTTATAGCCTATAATGAAAGAGAATGTATACCTGTGTAACTGAATCACTATCCTGTACACCAGGGACTAACACAACATTGTAAATCAACTATACTTTCAATACAAAAAAAATTTTTTAAAGAATAATAGGTGTCATTAAAACCTAAGTGTTCTTTTCCCCAACCAAATGGTTTTTGTCATCATTGGTGACCCTGTCTCTAGAAGCCATGGCACCAGGGGAAGGGATGGGTCCTATGTCCTCTACAATGTTGACACCCTCAGTGTGACAAAGTTGACCAGCGGTCAAGTCTAGTGTCTCTTGTCTTCTCCTCCACCATAAAATCTAGAGGTGACATCACAGGATAGACGAATGATGGATAAAGGATGAATGGTGGGGAGAAACGGGTAGGTTCTGGGGCAAAGCGGCAGAACCATGCAGCACCCGGGGGGGCTCTGTGCGGGGAGAGGAACCCGGGATGGTGAAGGGGGACAGTGTGAGAAATGGAAGGGAAGCTGTCGGGGTAGGCCCTGGACATCTCCATGGCCTCGTTCCCAGAAGCTCTAGATACGCTTCCACAGCCAAAGAGAACTAAGTTGCTAGGAGGAAGTCAGACTTGACCAACCTAGTCCTGGTTCTGAAGACGGAGGAAGAGGCCACAAGCCAAGGAATGCGGGCAGCCTCTAGCAGTTGGAAAAGTCCAGGATATCTGATTCTCCCTGCTAGAGCTTCCAGGAGGAACGCAGCTCTGCGGACACCTTGATTTTAGCCCGTGAGACCTGTGCTGTTGGGTTTCTCTCACCTGGGGCGTTGCAAGAAAATAAATATGTGATGTTAGACGCCACTAAGTTGGTGGTAACTTGTCACAGCAGCCACAGCAAACTGACACACACTGATGCCACATGTGTTCTCGGGGAGGAGGCTGGGACTGCGAGCGAATGAGATGATGAGGGGCCTGAGCTCAGTGTGAGCCCTGGGACGGCCCCTCAGGGACCAAGAGGGAGATGACGTGGGCTCCGTGCAGGTGCTGGCGTCTCAGGGACTATCCTTTGCAGGGCTCTGTGTTGGCCAAGGAGACCTAAGAAGAGATGGTGAGTGTTTCTTCCTTGAACCTTCCCTGATCCCTCACCCCAGAGGCTCCACTTTCCCTTCTTCCTTCTTTAAACGGGCTTCCTGAGAGCAGGTGAGTCGACCACATCCAGTCCTGAGATCTGCTTCCTTCCAGAGTCACCTCCCAAGCCCTCCCTGAGCGCCTGGCCCAGCTTGGTGGCACCTGCCCGCAGTAACGTGACCCTGCGCTGCTCGACTCCTACCAAGGATGTAAACTTTGCTCTCAGAAAGGGAGGAAAGGTCTTGGAGCTCTTGCAATCACCTGATTCCACAGAGGGCCAGGCTGAATTTCACCTGACGGATCTAAAAAGCATTAATGCTGGAGAGTACACCTGTGAATACTACAGAAAAGGCCATCCCCACATAAGTTCACAGCCCAGTGATGTCCTGCAACTACTGGTGACAGGTGAGGAGGGGGTGCCTCAGAATGACGTGGGATCTCCCTAGGGACAGGGACGAGGGAGGAGCCAGAGGAAGGGGGGGGCGGGGTGTCCCCATCTCCAGCGTAGTTGGGGAGGGGGAGACGGAGAAAGTCAGGCAGAGAACTGATGCCTTGGTTTTACCCAGGGCTTGTAGGAGGGAGCAGCTCCTTCCTGGAGTCAGAGTAGAAAGAGGCTGAGCTCAGGTACCTGTCATTCCCACACTCCCTGAGAGCCTCCTTCCAGGAGAACAGGGGTGAGTGGGGGACCCAAGGCTTCTCCCCGTGATCTCAGAGCCCTCCTTCTCTTACAGGGTATTTTCCTAAACCTTCCCTCCAAGCCCACCAAAGGGGTGTTGTGACTGAAGGAGCAGAGGTGACCCTGCAGTGCCAGAGGCCAGACACTGAAATTGTGGCTGTAATGTTTGCCCTACTGAAGGCAGGAACGCCAATGCCCATGCAGCGCCGGAGTCCAGAGGAGAAGAGGGCGGAGTTCTCCCTTCAGAATGTGAGCATCGGTGACACAGGGAACTACAGCTGTGTGTACTACCAGACAAGGGCCCCTTTCTTGGCCTCCCGCCCCAGTGATCACCTTGCAATCCGGGTCACAGGTAAGATTTTTACCAGAAGGAGAACCAGGGCTGGATAATCTTCCTGCCACCTGAGGGAGTGGACTGGAGGGAGGTTCTGTCCCTCCAAGACTCTGGAGCTTGGAAAAATCACCTGGGCAGGATGGCTTTAGGGCCAGAATCCTGCAGACCAGTGGAGCAGATCTTGTTTCGAGAGCCAATGCAGGTGGTGGAGAACCACATAAAAGGAGGCTGGGCAGGGGCTTCCCACCATGGATGATCAGATGTGCTCTGAGGGGTCCAGGCTTGGTGTGTGTGGGGGGCACTTGTAATACCTGACCCCCACTAGGAAAATAAGATACAACCACGAAGTCATTGCACATGTCCTGGGTGGGGCACCAACTCGTTTAGACTGAAGTGTGAACGACACCTCTGGAAGTTATGCAGAAAGAGGGTCCAGCAAGAAGACAAAGGAGGAGGGAGACGTGTCATCAAAACTGGGTCCCATCAAAGGGCCCGGGAAGCGAACACCTTCCTACAGCACTCAGAGACTTGCAGGAAGATCTGTGCTTCATTGTCATTCATGCTCTACCACTCCTGCCTCTCAGCTTGGCCCAGTCAAGCCTTCCCCTTCCTTCCTCCCTCCCTCTCTTCCTTCCTTCATTTTTGAAAGAGGTCATTTTTAAAAACTGCAGTAACAACACATAATATAAAATCCACCATCGTAACCATTTTAAGTGTACGTTTCAGTAGTGTTAAGTACATTCCCATGTTGTACAATCATTGTCACCCTCCAACTCCAGAGACTTCTTCATCTTGCAGAACTCCATTGAACCACACATCCCCCTCGCCCTCCCCCAGCCCCGGCAACCACCATGCTGTCTTCCGTCCCTAGAACTCTGACCACAGATACTTTACGGAAGTGGAGCCACACTTCTGCGCGGCTTATTTGTCCTTCTGTGACTGGCTTATTTCGCTCAGCATCACGTCCTCAAGGCTCACTCAGGGAGCATCTGTAAAACGGGGCTGTGGCGGGGGGCGGGGTCAGCGTGCACACCTAACCCACACAGCTTTTGTGAGAACTAAAGATAACGAAAGTAATCAATTACAACCCACAGTTCTGATAACAGTATTTGTATTACTCAAAATACTTGAGTCCAAGTGACAAAAGTCTTCCTTGAAGTAGCCTAGAAAGAGTAGGGGAAATACATATATATATATATATATATATATATATATATTGGCCTATGGAATTAAGGAACCACTCAGAGGTTCCTAACCTGGCACTACTGACATTTTTGAGCTGGATAATTTTATCTTTGGGAGGGGAGAGAAAAATGCATCCCAGGAGGGGAGGGTGCAGCTCAGTGGAAGAGCGTGTGCTTATTATTAGCAGGCACGAGGGCCTGGGTTCAATGCCCAGCAGCCCCATTAAAAATAAATCAATCTAATTACCCACCCACCCCCACCAAATAAAATAAAAACATCATCATTTGGGCTATTAAAACAAAATACCACAGGCTGGTGGCTTATAAAAAACAGAATTTTTTCTCTCACTGCTCTGGAGGCTGGACATCTGCGTTCAGGGTGCCAGCGTGGTGGGGTGAGGGCCTCTTCTGGGTTACAAACTTCTCCTGTGTCTTCACATGGTGGAAGGGGACAAGGGAGCTCTCTGGGGTCTCTTTTACACACTATTGCATATAAAATAGATAAACAACAAGGACCTACCGTTTAACACAGGGAACTATATTCAGTATCTTGTAATAACCTGTAACGGAAAAAAATTTAAAACTAGCACAACATTGTACATCAACTCTGCTTCAACAAATTGTTTTTAATGTGAATAAATGCAAAGTTTCAGACAGGAAAAAAAAACCCCACCAAAGTCCTAATGGAATATTCCAGGAAATAGTAGACTAAAAACATGTGTATCCCTCTAATAATAATAGTAAATATTATCCTTATTATTACTTATGAATATTGGTGGAAATTACATGACCTCTTAAGGTCTTCCAGCTTCTAAAAAGGCCACGGGGCGTGTATCTGTCTGTCTCAAAATGCTGATAAAACAGAGCAAAATTGGTAAGCTGGATTTGCTCTCTACAGAAGGAGGAGCTATTAAATTGTGGGTTATTCAACAACTGGTGAATACATTAAAAAGTTCCTCTGTTTCTTGGCATACGAGGAACCTTCTGAGTTTCTTGCTTGATGGTTACATGTATCGCTGCCTCTGACATGACTATGCTGACATAACAGCTGACCTGGAATGCACCAAGAAACTGTCCTCAGACTCAGTCTAGACCTTGTCTGTCTTCCTTCAGCTGCTCCTCAAATCCTGGCAACTGTCGCCAAGGGCAACAGGTAGAAGAAGAGAAGAGGATGCCTTTCGGAGGGTGGATGATTGGGTGTAGGCGCACTGATAGATAATTTTTTAAAATTTTTATTGAAGTGTAATTGATTTACAGTGCTAGCTTCAAGTGTACAGCAAAGTGATTCAGTTACACATATACATATGTATATATATTTTCTTTCAGAGTCTTATCCATTATAGGTTATTACAAGAAACTGAGTATAATTCCCTGTGCTATACAGTAGGTCCTTGTTATTTATCTATTTTATAATGTGTGTCTGTTAATCCCCAACTCCTAGTTTATCCCTCCCTGCCCTTTCCCCTTTGGTAACCATAGTTTGTTTTCTATGTCAGTGAGTCTGTTTTTGGTTTGTAAATAGAATTTGTATCAAATTTTTTATTTTCATTTCCACATATAAGTGACATCATATGATACTTGTCTTTGTCTGACTTCATTCAATATGATAATCTCCAGGTCCATCCATGTTGCTGCAAATGGCATTATTTTATTCTTTTTATGGCTGAGTAGTATTCCATTGTATAAATATACCACATCTTCTTTACCCAGTCAACTGTCAATGGACATTTAGGCTGTTTCTATGTCTTGGCTATTGTAAATAGTTAGGCTGTTTTGGTTTTTTTTGGTGGGGGTAGGTAGTCAGGTTTATTTATTTACTTTAATGGCAGTACCAGGACCTCGTGCATGCTAAGCACGCACTCTACCACTGAGTTATACACCCTCCCCCTGCACTGATAGATTATTGAAAATTGAGACCAAGAGTTCCCTCCTTAGGGTTCGCCAGAGCCTTTTATAAACCCCTTACTTTTATGCAGCAGTTGTAGGACCAGAACCCTGAACCTGGTTGCTGCCCCCCGGGGTTTCACTCATGGAGATGTGAGAGTCCTCTGATCAGCCAAGGTAGGAGGCAGGGACAAGGTGGGTGGCAGTAATCCTGGCAGACGAGAGGGAAGGAGAAGTAAGCGACCCCAGCCTCACCCTTTATTTTTCTTAGACCATCGGCTCTTTGACACTGGGTGACACATGGCAATGTCAGGAGACATTTTTGGTGGTCACAACTGGGGTGGGGAGGATGCTCCTGGCATGTGGGACTGGAGACCAGCCACACTGCGATGCACAGGACTCCGCCTTCCACAAAGCGTTATCCAGCCCCAGATGTCAACAGCGCCAAAGTGGAGAAACCCTGGGGGCAGATCCACTGTCTAGTTTCCAGTGAGACACCAAAGTTCTCAGCGGTGATTTTAAAGGTGGAGATCACACTCTCCTCCGATCCCTGGTGCCTCTCACTACTTAACATTACATGTCCCAGGCCAGTAGCTAGTCAAGAAATATTTAATAATAAAACTGGCTGCCTAACTTGGCATCCTCCATCTTCCCTTAAGGTCACTGGGTCCCCCTGCCTTTATTCCAAAGTTCGATTTGTGTCCAGTTTCCCAGTCCAATTTCTTTCAAGCCAGGCCCTAGGAATCGAGTGGCTCGTGGCGTTTAGTCATCATTTCTGAACTTTGAACAAGACTGATGTGGTCTCTGGCTGAGCAGAAAGCAGAAGGCCGCTGGTGGGAGGGCTGAGCTGAGAGGAGGAGGAGGTGACCAACAGCCTCCCACTCCCTGACGGCGGCTGTGAGCTGAAAGCTAAGTTGGGTAGAGCAGAGGAGCGAAGAGCTGAAGGTGGTCCCCTGGGAGCAGAGGAAGGAAGTGCTCAGGGGTCAACCGTGAGCTCCTGGGGCCTGCTGCCTTCCTGATGTGCAGGGCTCAGAGGGGGGCCTTCAGACAGGCTCAAGGGTCGGACCCTTCTTTTTCATCAATGCCACGAGGCCGGACAAACGAGCGTGGATGGGAAAGCCAGTGAAGAGAGGTGTGGCAGGTACCACAGCCGCAGAGCGGACTGCGGTCCCAGCCCCCGCCCTGCTGCTCACCAGCTGTGGGGCCCTGGGCCATTTCTTTTGAGTTTTAGTTTACTTATCTGGTTTAAAAAAAAAAAAAAGGACCAAAAAACAAAACAAAAAAAAACCCCACTCTATCCTGACCTCTCTGTGCAATGAGGATTACAGAACAGCCAGGGGGCTTTGGGAAAGGTTAAACGTTAGATATGTGAGTAGGCACTCAACACATGTCAGTTTGAGTTACTACTATTTTGTCCCCAGAAGCACTGCAGAAACTGGCTAAGGTGTTCTGTCTGTGGTTCCCAAACAGACGGGAACCACAGCCATATCTGCTGTAAGAGAATCTGCCTGTCCAGCTGCACTGGCCAGGGTTCCCTAGGGAAGCATAATCAATTACACACACAAACACACACACACATACACACACACACACACACATACACATACACACATATGTACACACACACACAGTGGACCCTTGCACAATGCAGGGTGTTATGGGGTAGCTGGCCCTCTGTATCCACGGTTACTCCACAGCGAAGGTTCTGTAACCCTGGATTCAACCACGGATTAATCCACAACTTGAACTGTGTAGTACTGTATTATTTACTATTGAAAGAACCCATGTTATTCAAGGGTCAACTGTATATGACAAATACATACATGATACATATATTCATCCTATATAGACAGAGAACACATATTATCCTATGTCTAAGTGTATATACACACCTATACGTGCTATAGCATATGTGTGTACCTATCTCGTCTATAATATCCTCCCTGTATTACTCTCTCTATATATATACACACACACAAAATATAAGGCCATACCCTATATATAAGAATTTTCTTTTGAGAAATTTGAAAAAACTACTCAACAGAAATAAGAGACAGTCATGCGCCCACCACCCAGAATTCTAACTGTTCACATCTAGCCATACTTGATCCAATATGTTTTCTTCCTTTTCCTCTCAACGCAATTCCCATCATTTTGCTCTCTTTGCTACAAACTTCTGCCCTGAAGTCGGTGTCATCGCTTCTGTGCGTGCTTTTACACTGTTACTACGTAAGTATGCCTTGGTAAACAAGATACAGTTTCAAGAGTGATCCATCAGTGGTCTAGTATTGTCATTATTGTTCTGCAACTCCATTTTTTTTAAACTCAAGGATTCTGTCTTCTAGGTAAAGATGAAGGAAAGTCTTCCGAGAGAGCAGAAAGCAGGCTAGGTAAGAGAAAGAGGCCGAGTCATCCAGTCACGGGGTGAGGCTTCCCTGTGAGGCACCGGGGTATCCACCACTGGGAAAGTTCTCGAGGATGTCTGTCTATATTTGAATGATGCCTGACGATTGCGGTTCAAGGCAAAAGCCTTTCGAGGTGAGTCGGGTTAGCGTTGAAGCTCTGCCTACTCATCACTGAGGAGGTGCCTGGAAATCCTACTTCAACTCTCCGACCCTCAGCTGCCGCATCTGTAAGATGGGTACCATTCTCTGTCTCCCAGGGTATTTGCAAGTAGGAGACAAATGAAGTGAGATCTCCAGCTCGTGAGAGAAACTCAATCAATGGTAGACATATTTAGGCATCAGAAGATGTCTCAGGAAACCAACTTACCTCCCTCTTTCCACCAGGGACCACTGGAATCATTCTCATCATCATCTTCATCTTCCTCTGCCTCCTCGCCTGCTTCCTCATTTACAAATACACCCGGGGTGGTGAGTTCAGGAAAACAAGGGCTACATATTTGGGGGGAAATGGAAGAAATGGGACGAGGACGTTAACAGCACAGGATTAATCCTTTCTCTCTCTCTTTTCATCCCAGGAGTACATCCTGACAAGAGGACCAAAAGGTAGAGCTACTCAGAGAATCCCACCAACCAATACTTAACTCTTCCTGTATTGCATCCCTGACTAGTTAAGACCTTCTTTCTTTCTTATCTCAACCTTTTATGTGCCCCAGACCAGCTCCAGTGACCATGCCAAGTTTCTCTTCACCTTCTCTCTTCTTGCAAACATCCTCCACTTCTCACTCCATGTTCTTCCTGGGTTCCTTTCCTCATGGACCATACTGCCCCCAACCCTTTCCTCCCCCTCACCTCACAAGACTTTCCTGAGCATCCAAATGACTTGGAGACCCTAAGGTGGGGTGTAGGAGTTGGGGGGGAGGGCAGAAGAGAGTCTGGTTTACAGAGACCGTGCTGTGACCCTGCTTTGCATAAACCCTCAACCTCCTCAAAAGGATGGTGATTTCTCTCTCCAGTTTCCTTTATCTCCAATACTTCACTGTTTCTCTCTCTCAGCTCCTGCTCTTCTAAGGATCCTGAAGACAGGGTGACAAGTAATCAGCCTGGGAAAGAAAGTGGTGGTGGGTACACGTGTGTGTGTTCATGTATTTGTGTGTGTATATGTATATGCACACATGTATGTGTATGATGTGTGCTATTTTTGTGCATGCGTGTCTGAGTGTGCATATCTGAGTCTGCATGTGTGGGGTGCAGGTACATATGTATGTATGTGAACACGTCTGTGGACGTATGCATGCAGCACTGCACAAATGTGTGCAGGGGTGTGTGTGCTAGGCATGTATGTGTTGTGTGTGCACACACAAGTAGCTGGCATGTTTGTGTTCATGCACATGAGCATGTATATGCATGTGTGCTTGTGTTGCGTGCATGCGTGTTAGTGTGTGCACACATGTGCATGTGAGCGGGTGTGTGTGTGTATAAATCTGACCCCTGGAGCCTGGGGACGAAGCAACAGCAGAATCTTTTCCCTCCCAGGTGCATCGGCAGCTGTGAAGAGTTGTTCCCTCGCCTTGGTGAGTTTCCATGCTGGTGACTCCCTGTCACCCCGGGCTCTCCATCACCACCCTCCCCAGTTCTGTCAACGTCAGGGCCCCTGCTTTCACCCGCTCCCGCCCTTCCCGTCCATGTCAGGAGAACCTGGTCTGAACTCTTCTATGTCTTCCCCGGCCATGGGACCTGAGTCCCACAACTTGTTCTTTCTGAGGGCATTCCCCCGTCTGTCAACTGGGATGAACACCACCTTCTCGGTAGGCTTAACGGGAGGGCTTAATGAGCTCACAGTCACACAATGATCAGTCGGATTCCAGGCACGGTGTAAGCATTCGGTGCCTTGAAGCTCCGATTCTCACAGCGATCTGTGTAACCTCAGGCAAGTGGCTTTCCCACTCTGAGCCAAAGTTTCATCTGGACAACGGGTCTAATACACCCCACCTCGGGTGCCATTATGGAAATCGGGCAAGATCCCTCTGGGAGGCGCGGACCACAGTGCCTCGCATAGTATACCCTGCAGTTATGAGTAGCAACCCTTGTTTTTTCCCTTTACAACGCAATTTTTTTTTTATTGTGGCAAAACGCACATAACATAAAATTTACCATTTTGGGGGGGAATCTATCTATTTACCTATCTATTTATTTAGTTATTTATTTTAACGGAGCTACAGGGAACTGAACCGAGGACCTCGTGTATGCTAAGCATGCACTCTAATGCTGAGCTATACCCTCCCCTCCACCAAAACTCACCATCTTAGCCCGTACAGTTTGGTAACTTGCTGGTGCATTCACAACGTTGTGCGATCACCACCATATCTAGTTCCAGGAACGTTTTCATCACCCCAAAGGCAATCCCACACCTTTTTAGCAGTCTCTCCCCATGTCCTCCTCCCCACCCCCCAGCCCCCGGAAACTACTAATCTGACTTCTGACCTGATGGCTTTGCCTCTTCCAGACATTTCACAGAAACACCTCTGTTGTTGGCTGTTTGTAGGAATTCACTATCACCACCTAACAAACCATCTCCAAAGCACAGTGGCTTAAAGCAATACTGTTATCCTGCAGGGTCCGCAGGTCAGGAGTCTGGGTGCAGCGTGGCCAGGTCCTCTCACTCGGATCCCACAGCGCTGTGGCTGAGGTGTTGGGCAGGGGCTGATTAGGGCTTGACAGGAGAGAACTTGCTTCCACAGTCACGCAGGTGGTTGTTGGCAGGATTCGGTGCCTGGCAGGCTGTTAGCCGGAGACCATCCTGGCCACACGGCCACACAGTGACTCATAACATGGCAGCTGGCTTCACTGGCGTGAGCGAGAGGGAGGCAAACAGAGAGGGGCTCGCTGTCTTTTGTAACCTGGTCGTGGACGTGGCATTCCATCTTTCTCACCGTATCCTGTTTGAGAGCCGAGAGTCAAAGGGTCCAGCCAACACTCAAGAGGGGAGGGGGCCTCACGAGGGCTTGGGGGTAGAAGGCTCCTGGGGGTGCTCTTGGAAAGCTGCCTTCCACACTGTCACTACGGCTGCTCCCTCCTCCTAGCCAGCTGCTCCTCCTGGAATACATGACCCGCTTTGCCTTGCCTACCTCCAGGATGAAGGTTCCCAGGTCTCATGCACTGAAGAACCCCATGGAACAACTTATGCTGACCTGGACACCAGAGCCCTAAGTCAGGGCCCCTCCAGCCAGATGAAGCAGCCTCTGGAAACCTGTGTGTACTCAGCCGTTAAGACACAGCCTGGAGAAGACCTGGAGCCTGGAAAGAACTTCTGACAAGGGAACAGACAACGAGGCAGAGGCTCCTTAGAAGACTAGGCAAGCGGGGGTCCCATTCCTCAAATCTCCAATGAAGATGTGTTTCTTTCTTCTAAGGAAGTTTTTAAAGTGAGAGGTATTCACACAGAGTAAAATGCACAAATCTTAAGTGCACAGCTCAGTGACTCCATCCATCCATCCACTCACCCATTTATACATCTATCCATCTCCATCCATCCATCCCTTGGTGTAACCAACATCCACATCCATCCCTCCAGAAGGTTTCCTTGTGACGCTTCCCAGTCGACTGCCATTTCCCCTGAGATCATTCTTTCTTCTGACCTGTCACCTTGGGTGAGTTTTGCCTTTGTTCTTTCATACGCACTCATATAAATGCAATCACGCCATTCGTACTCTTCTGTGTCTGTCTTCTGTCACTTAAATATACTGTTTCTGAGATTTATGCTTGATGTCACCTGTATTAGTGTCTTCTTCCTTTTTCTCTGCTGAGTATTACTCCATCGTATGTTTGTACCACAGCGTGTTTATCCATTCTCCTGTTCATGGACATCTGGGTTTGTTTCTGGTTTGGGGCGTTTACGAGTAAAGTTTCCGTGAACACGCTTAGCTATGTCTTTGTGTGGATAGGCATACATGCAGCCCTTTACCTGGAGGTGGAAGGGCTGGGTCAAAGGACAGGTATATGCTTAATTTTATCAGAGACTTTCAAAGGGTTTTCCAAAAGGCTGCGTCATTTCCTGCTTCTTTCTTTGCGGGGGTGGGGGTGGTGGCGGTGGTGGTGGTGGAAGCAATTAAGTTGGTTTATTTATTTATTTAATGGAGGTAATGGGGATTGAACCCAGGACCTCGTGCATGGTAAGCACGTGCTCTACCACTGAGCTCTACCATCCCGCCTCCTGCTTCCTTCTTGCTGTGTGCTCAGTGCCTTTCTCGGCTGCCAAGCTCCTGCTCCCATTCCCTTCCCACCATAAAACTGCCCCATGACCTCACATGAATTTGTGGGCTAGGGGAGGGAGGTCCTGAATGAGTGAGCATTCACGGTGTCAGTCAGACTCTAAAATGACCTCCAGTCCTCTCCGCTCCTGTGTAGTCCCCTCCAGGGGGACTGGTGACTTGCTTCTAACCTACAATATGGTGAAGAAGGTGGGCTGTCACTTTGGCGGGTACATTATCTGAGGTTGTAACTTCTATCTGGATGGCAGACTCTTGACCACTGAAATGGTGTCCCCCTGAAACTGAGCTCCCCTGATGAGTTTAAGAGTAGCCGCTCTATCCAAAACTTTATTCCCTTTCTTGTCCCTCCTGCCTTCCCCTCAGGACTGAGGATTATCAAAGAAAACAGGGGACTGAAACCTAGCAGGACCCTGCAGGGCCCTCCCGGGTACAAGAGCTCCTCTGTGTCCCCCGTTTCTGGTTTGTACAGAAAAAAAAGCTTTAGTCTCCTAGGCCTTCCCTGAGTTCCAAAGAGCAAATTCAAGCAGTTACTAGTTAGGGAAGAGAGGGAATGCAGAAACAAACGAAAAGCAGCCAAGAAACAATAGTTCAGCAATAAAGCAGAGTCTGAGCTCCTCCTCAAGGGGTGTGCGTAACAGTTTAACCTGTATCTTTGAGTTGTTCTGCAGAAACTAAGACCCTGCCCCCCCCCACCAGGTAGAGGCTGGTAACTACACACTGACCATAAGCACACAGACCCCAGACTGGCTGGAACCAGAAGGTTGATGATTAAGGTTCCCCAAACATTTCCCTGTTACCTCACCACCAACCAATCAGAAGAAAGTCCATGAGCTGCTCATGCCACCTGCAACCCTCACCCCAAATGCCGCCTTTAAAACCCTTCCCTGAAAGCCATCAGGGACTTCAGGTCTTTTGAGCAGGAGCTGCCCATTCTCCTTGCTTAATGCCCTGGAAATAAATGCTGCACTTCCCTTCACCACAACCTGGTGTCCGTAGACTGGCTTTGCTGCAAGACAGGCGAGCAGACCCACGTTTGGTTTGGTAACACTGCCTTCTTGGATTGTGCACTTTGATGACGTGGGCTGCCACGCCGGGAAAGCCCACATGGCAAGGAACTGCAGGTGATCTCCAGTCAGCAAGGAACAGAGGCCCCTGACCCAGCAGGCTGAGGCAGCAGAATCCGTGAACAAGCACGTGAGTTTGAGCTGTATGACAAGGAATCTGGCTGGTCTCTGCCTCTGGTACCTGGGAGGTAACTGTCAATGCTCGGTGTTTCTCCTAATAGGAGTCCCTTTGTTATTCCCAGTGGGCCCCTTGGCCCACTCCTGAGTTTATGGTAATAAGATGACTCAGGATGGGGGAGGGGGCTGGTGGGTCCAGAAATACCAACCATGTGATTGGAAGGTTGGAGCTTTGAGCCAGAGGATGTGAGTCTTCTGGGGAAAACGGGGGCTGGAGATGGATTCTGTCAATCACGCCTATGTGATGAAGTCCCAGCGAGCACTCTGCATACCAAAGCTCAGGGGAGTTTTCTGGTTGACGATACACACTGATGTGTTGAGGGGGGGACACATCCTGAGAATAGAGGAAACTTCACACTGGGGGCCCTCCCAGACCTCCCCCTTGGCATCTCTTCATTTAGTTGGTCCTGATTTGTATCCTTTATAATAAAACGGTAATCCTAAGTATTGGGCTTTTTTGAGTTCTTTGAGTGGTTCTAGTAAATTCTTGAATCTGAGGAGGGTAGTGGGAACCTCCAAGTTTGCAGGCAGCTGGTCAGAAGGGCAGATGGCCCCAGGAACACCTGAACTTGCAGCTGGAGTCTAAAGCGAAGGTGGTCTCTTGTGGGCACTATGCCCTTAACCTGTGCTAGCCCTGGGTCCTGGGGGTCAGAGTTACACTGCCACTCAGAACCGGATCCCTCCTTGGTTGAGCTTTCAGATTAGACCCCAGCTCTGCTGACCGCTTGACTGCAGCCCCTAGAGAATCCTGCTGGGTTGTGCCTGTACTCCTGGCCCAAAGAAACTGAGATAATAAATGTGTGCTGCTCAAGCCATCAAGTTTGGGACAATATTGTTACACAGCAAGAGATACTGTTACATAGCAAAAGGGGCACACAGACCCCTCTGAGCACTCTTCCACGGAGTGCCTGAGCAAGGAGACATCTTCACATGGGGTGACATGGGGGGCTTCAGATGATTTTCTGGAAGGGGAACGGGCTTTTGAGACAGAGCTGAGTTCCAACACCCGCACCTGCCTCTCCGACTTTCGTGTCTTTGAGCAAGGGAACCACTGCCCCTCGGATACCAAGGGAGGACTCCATCACTGCTATACTGTATCTTCTAACTGCTACACACAGCAGGCTCATCAGCATTGCCATTTGGGTTCTCTGAGTCTCCCTAACCACCTGCACTCTCACTGCCACAGGGAGGAAAAGGGCTACTTGGCCACAGCCCTCAGTTCTTAGCCTGTGGGCAGTGTCTAGCAAACTGGGTATTTATTTCCAATATTCTCAACAGTGAAGTGCCTTCACCTCCTCAGCAGGAACCCTTCAGGCTCAAGCCTTAGGCATTTGGGGGGTTACGGACTTAGACACCTGACATCTGAATGAGAAGGATGAGGATTTTCTGTGAGCTGAGCTCGTCCTGTGCTAGAAATGCGTTGCAATCAGCAGCATCAACATGTTTCCGGAAGATGACTATGGGCAGAGGGAACTGAAATGCCAGAGGAAAATGTCACTGCCCACGTTCTGGGGCAACGGGTGAGGCTGTGACCATTCTAGCTGTTCCCCCTTCTGTGGCTGCAAAGCTGAAGACGGATCCCTGGACAGACGGACATGCCACAATGATTCCTGAACTACTTTCCCTCCTCTGCTTCAGTAAGTCTCCCAGGGTGGTACACTGAGATGGTAAAAAATAAGATAACTGGTGAGGGGTTTGGATTGGGATTGGAAAGAGAAATAATGATATCAGCTTCGGCGACTAAGTGCATATTATGTATCAGAAATCTTGCCGAGTGCGACGTGCACATTACCTCTAAACCGGCGCTCAACAAATTTCAGTTACTCTTGTTCCAGCTTCATGACTTTTGCTGAACCACCTGTACTTTCTTGGCGTCATGTTTTTCTTAATACTGACTCAAAGTTCTTTTGCCAAAATAAAAATATTTAGGTCAGATGCTCTACATCAATACCCTAAATAAAAGTCCAGTGTCAAACAGAAGGTAACCACAAAGGAAATGCGGCGAGAGGGAAACAATGTTAAGAGATTCTAACTAGATACTGTTCCTGGTCAAGCTTCTGAACCTGAAAACCACTATTTCTTTGCTATAAAGGCAATTAGCCGTGATCAAGATACACTAGAGGCTAGCTTCAAACAGGCTTTCTTGTTGATATATCAAAGCACCTTGAGCGCGCTTACTGCATGCTGTCGTTCTGTGCTTTAACCACCCTTCCTTGCACCTAAAATCATCACAGGCAACAGTGCGATATAGTCCACGTTGGGGAAATACCACTCTGATCCCTCCAGAAACAAACCAACCAACAACGCTGCAAGGGAGGGCGAGGTCCACTTTTACAGGTTAGGAGTCGAATCTGACTTTGCAAAATGAAGTTGCTTGCCTCACGTTGCACAGGTGGTATGCAGGGAAGCCAAATTCAGTCCAGAACAGTTCAGCTCCAAAAAACAATTTTTTTTAAAAGAATCCTTTAAACTTTTTGACTTTCATTTATTTATTTTTTTAATTCATTACAATTTTGCTTTGTTTTGGTGGGGAGGTAATTAGCTTTGTTAACTAATTAATTAATTGATGGAGGTAGTGGGGACTGAACCCAGGACCCTGTGCATGCTAAGCACACATTCTACCACTGAGCTCTACCCTCCTGCCCTTGTTCTTCTTATTACTTTTATCATTCATTCCCCTTTGACTTGGTTAGGCACTGACTCTACTAACAATTCCTTCCAAAGAACTGTAAACCTTTTAACTTTTCAAAACATCTTCTTTTAACCACTTGTAAGTATATATTTCAGCAGTGTGCGGTGCATTCACAACATTGTGCAACCACCACCTGAACCGTTTCCATCATCCCCCACAGGAACTCTGTACTTGTTACCCAATAGCCTGTTTCCTCTTTCTCCCCAGCCCCCGGTGACCTCTATTGTATTCTCTGTCTTCAAGAATTTGTTCCAGGTGCTTGATATAAGTGGAATCTTACAATATTTGTGTGTGTGTGTGTGTCTAATTTCATTTAGCCTAATGTCTTCATGTTGTAGCATGTGTGAGAATTTCATCCCTTTTTAATGGCCGAATAGTATTGCATTACGTGCGTACACCACATTTTGTTCATCCATTTATGCTTTTGATGGACGTGATATTTTTGATGGGCCCATGCCATTTCAACAAAGACCTGGCAACTTCTCTCTTTCATTACTAAGACACAAAACCACTTAGTCCACACCAGGGGAAAAGAGGAAACACAGGCCTAACCAACGTCCGTTGAGTTACAGCAATCTTTTCCTTACAATAATGTTAGCAAATATGCTTGATATTGATTTTAAAGAGATGTCAGCACTCAGGCAAACCTGTACCTATTACATTCAGGCATTAATGGCAGGATGGCCGTGAACGGTCCAGATATGTGTAATCACTCTCGCTTGGAGGCTTCTAAGACAACTGAGATTTTTAAACTGAATTACAGTTAATTTACAATGTCATGTTAGTTTCAGGCATACAGCAAAGGGAATCAGTTATACATACGTGTGTATATAAATATATATATATATATATATATATATATATATATATGTATGTGTGTGTATACATATATGTGTGTGTGTGTGTGTGTGTGTATACACACACTTTTCAGATTCTTTTCCATTACAGGTTATTACAAGGTATTGAATACAGTTCCCTGTGCTATATAGTAGGTCCTTGTTTATCTGTTTTATATAGTTTGTATGTGCTAATCCTACACTCCTAATTTATCCCTCTCCTCTTCCCCTTTGGTAACCATGCATTTATTGTCCATGTCTATCAGTCTGTTTCTGTTTTGTAAATAAGTTTATTTCTATCATTTTTTTAGATTCCACATATAAGTGATATCATGCAATATTTGTCTTTCTCTGCCTGACTTATTTCCCTTAGAATGACAATCTCTAGGTCCAACCATGTTGCTGCAAATGGCATTTTAATTCTTTTTATGGCTGAGTAGTATTCTGTTGTATATATACCACAACTTTGAATCTAATCATCTGTCGATGGACATTCAGGTTACTTCCATGTCTTTGTAAATGAATCACCTCTGAGCGTCTATGCTGCAGTCCCGAGCACTGCTTTCCCAGGTTCGGTGAAAGCAGTGGTTCTTCACCCTGGCTGCATGCTTGTATCACCTGGGGGATTTTGAAAGTTTGGCGCCTGAGCCCTAGTCCAGGAGATTCTGAATCAATGCTTTTGTGGTTTGGGCTACGCACTGGACTTCGCCCCAGCCCCCAGGGCAGCGGGACGTGTAGGCACAGGTAAGAATGGCTGAGCTGGGGTCCTGTGTAGCTGCAGCTGCGCATGGAACAGGGGAGGACTCTGCCTTTTCTCTCCCCTGGAATATCCACTTGGATTTTGTGGGGCCTGTCACAGGGCACCAGGCAGTGCCCTCTGTCCTGCTTGGAGTACTAAATGATGAAAAGAGATCATGGCAAAGATTGGATCAGAAACTTTTCAGAGGAAAGGCTGAGGCTGACTTTACTAGTGCTTTCTAATGATGGGGCCCGCTCCATCTTTGAGCCAGCCTGTGCTGACCAAATGGAAGCTGGTGGTTCATGGCGAGGTTTGGACGCGGGCTTGACCTGGTGGGAGGAAGGCGCAGTTACAGCAAGGCTGCGCGCTTCCTCATCCCCGTCAAAGCTCTCTGAGTCGTGCTTACGCTGGGGCGCCTGTGAGTCGGTCAGTGTGCACCTGATGCGGTCCTACTATGTGCCGGGACCTGTGCAGACAGGGAAGATGCTGGGGTCAGCAGCACAGAGCCCCCGCCGCCCAGGTGCTCACAGGTGGTGATACCTTGTGTCTCCCATGGTGTAAGACAGGTAGCCTTCTATGAACGCTCTTAAGAAATTACAACCAAGTGGTTCTGTCCTAATTTTTGTCACTCAAGGCACCCAATACCCTTTATATGGTGGATTTCTGATCATATATGAGACTGTGCATAGACAGTCAGGTCTACTTAGGGTCTGAGATACATCACAGGTAGGCTGGGGCCACCCTCATATCCCACCCTGCCCCAGTCTCTCACGGCTCCTGCCTCCAACCCCAAGCAGGGGGTGGAGGAGTCTGGAGACTCTGACCCAGGTTTCAATGGAAACGCTACATTAAGAGCGGTCCAGGTGGAAGGCGACTCTGGGAGGGTCTGTGGGACTGTCTGGAACCGAGAAAGGGCCTGGGGCCTTGGGAGGCGACAGCAGCACAGGAGAAACTCTGTGAGAAATGGTGGAGGAGGTGAGAGCAGAAACCAGAGTCCAGCGAAAGGACAGTGAGAACTCCTAAACTCATGAGCGCTGGGACGGCCCCTCAGGGACCAGGAGGGAGATGACGTGGGCTCCGTGCAGGTGCTGGCATCTCAGGGACGATCCTTTGCAGGGCTCTGTGTTGGCCAAGGAGACCTAAGAAGAGATGGTGAGTGTTTCTTCCTTGAACCTTCCCTGATCCCTCACCCCAGAGGCTCCACTTTCCCTTCTTCCTTCTTTAAACGGGCTTCCTGAGAGCAGGTGAGTCGACCACATCCAGTCCCGAGATCTGCTTCCTTCCAGAGTCACCTCCCAAGCCCTCCCTGAGCGCCTGGCCCAGCTCGGTGGCACCTGCCCGCAGTAACGTGACCCTGCGCTGCTCGACTCCTACCAAGGATGTAAACTTTGTTCTCAGAAAGGGAGGAAAGGTCTTGGAGCTCTTGCAATCACCTGATTCCACAGAGGGCCAGGCGGAATTTCACCTGACGGATCTAAAAAGCATTAATGCTGGAGAGTACACCTGTGAATACTACAGAAAAGGCCATCCCCACATAAGTTCACAGCCCAGTGATGTCCTGCAACTACTGGTGACAGGTGAGGAGGGGGTGCCTCAGAATGACGTGGGATCTCCCTAGGGACAGGGACGAGGGAGGAGCCAGAGGAAGGGGGGGCGGGGTGTCCCCATCTCCAGCGTAGTTGGGGAGGGGGAGACGGAGAAAGTCAGGCAGAGAACTGATGCCTTGGTTTTACCCAGGGCTTGTAGGAGGGAGCAGCTCCTTCCTGGAGTCAGAGTAGAAAGAGGCTGAGCTCAGGTACCTGTCATTCCCACACTCCCTGAGAGCCTCCTTCCAGGAGAACAGCGGTGAGTGGGGGACCCAAGGCTTCTCCCCGTGATCTCAGAGTCCTCCTTCTCTTACAGGGTATTTTTCTAAACCTTCCCTCCAAGCCCACCAAAGGGGTGTTGTGACTGAAGGAGCAGAGGTGACCCTGCAGTGCCAGAGGCCAGACACTGAAATTGTGGCTGTAATGTTTGCCCTACTGAAGGCAGGAACGCCAATGCCCGTGCAGCGCCGGAGTCCAGCAGGGAAGGAGACAGACTTCTCCCTTCAGAATGTGAGCATCGGTGACACAGGGAACTACAGCTGTGTGTACTACCAGACAAGGGCCCCTTTCTTGGCCTCCCGCCCCAGTGATCACCTTGCGATCCGGGTGACAGGTAAGATTTTGCATGATGTTTGAGGAAGTTTTTGTTTGTTTTCAATTTAAATAAGTGAGTGTTCGACCATCATCCTCTGATTCACATTTTCTCCATCACTTGTTCTGTCATTTCCTTTTAACATCTTTCCTTTCCTTATTTCCAGTCCTTTGCCTTTTTTTTCCCCCTATTGTGCATTCTTGGTCAATTTCTCATGCTTTTCTTCAAAATGATCCAACCCATTATCAGAATCCCTTCTACCAGAAATTCTCTGTCTCTCTTAAGCTTGGTTTATTCTGGCAATCGTGATTTTATCCCCAATAATTTTTTGTTGCTGCTCTCAGAGTGCTGTTCCCACAGTCTCCGCATGGGGGGAAGTGGCTGTGACATCCTTTCCCGTCTCACAGACCTTGCTGTAAGGGTGCTTCTGAGATGACGCTGTTTCCTGGCGGAATTTTGCTGGACTCTCCTTTCTCAGCTTTGTAAATTCTCTTCAATGCTCTCGAGTCTTCCCAGGTAGTCAGTAAACGTTTTGTAACGAGGAATTAGGGTCTGGGTGGGGTCCGCGCTGAGAGGAAGAGCAGGCTTACCGAGCAAGGTAGCATCATTACAAATTTCTCCTTGTGGATTTGTCTTCGGGGAACATTGTCACTGATGGGTTTAGAGATGAACGTCACCATAACTGGCATGTGTCGGGAGGAAGATGCAAATGCAGGCTTCTCTTTCAGGACCAAGACCAGTGCCAAGCTTAAGCCCTTCTTGGCTGAAGCTGAGATCCACCATGGTCCAGATGCTTAGCCACTAAACTCAATCTTTCTTTTAAAAAAATTATTTATTTTTAAGTTTTTAGATGGAAGTATAGTCAGTTTACAAGGTATCAATTTCTGGTGTACAGCGTACTGTTTCAGGCACATGTACATTCCTTTTTGAATTCCTTTTCATTACAGGTTACTACCAGGTATTGAATACAGTTCCCTGTGCTGCAGAGAAGAACCTTGCTGTTTATCTGTATTATATATAGCAGTTAGTATTTCCCAATCGCAAACTCCCAATTTATCCCTTCCCACCCCCTAAACTCAATTTTTCTTAAGCTCATTGCCTGCATAAAGTTTTGTGCTGGAGGTGGGGGTGATGTACATGAAGCTACTGAATTATTTCAGCACTCTGTGGAGCAATTTTGATTTTTAGTGTTGCTCCTACAAAGAATTCCTCATATATGGAGGGAGAAGGGCAAAAGGAAACATGGGAAGGTGGAAATGAGACAAACAGCAAGTAAATGAAATCCGAGGGACAAGGCAGGAGAACAGGAAGGGCAGAGGATGCAGGGAGAATTACTACAACTCCCATAAAATCCCATTTTTTTCCCCCAGTGATTAGAGCTTTAAGGTAGGTACAGGGGGCCACTAGCCGGGAAAACCAAGTGGGCATCTGAGAGTCACGCCTGGCAGATCCATTTGGGAAGCAGGGAGGCCCTTGCATGGTCAGTGCTGCTCATCTCGCTTCTAGGTTCCCCACGTACCACAGCCTTGGACTACACCACGGGGAACCTCATCCGACTGGGCCTGGCTGCCGCAGCCCTGGTCATTGCAGGTGCCTTCCTGCTCGAAGCCTGCTGTAGCCAGGAGTCTCCACGGGGTGTCAGGTAAAAAAAAAAAAAAAAAACACCCCAAACTGAGCACTTCTCATTTTCATGGGCTGGTGTAGTGATACAGCGTCCTTCTTTTTTTTTTTAATTTTCCCTTATGGTTTATTACAAAATATTGAATATAGCTCCCTGTGCTATACAGTAGGTCCTTGTTATTTAATTATTATATATATAGTAGTATCTGCAAATCCCAAACTCCTAATTTATCCCTCCCCGCTTTGGTAACCATAAGTCTGTTTTCTATGCCTGTGATTCTGTTTCTGTTCTGTAAATAAGTTCACTTGTGTCATTTTTTTTTAGATCCCACATATAAGTGATATCATATGGTATCTGTCCTCTGACTTACTTCACTTAGTGTGCTAATCTCTAGGTCCATCCACATGGCTGCAAATGGCATTATTTTATTCTTTTTAAGGCTGAGTGGTATTCCATTGCATGCATACACCACAACTTCTTTACCTATTCATCTGTCAGTGGACATTTAGGTTGCTTCCATGTCTTGGCTATTGCAAATAGTGCTGCTATGAACACTGGGGTGCGTGCATCTTTCCAAATTAAGAGTTTTCTCTGGATATGTGCCCCCAAGTGGGACTGCTGGCTCATACAGTAACTCTATTTTTAGTTTTTTTAAGGAAACTCCATACCATTTTCCACAGTGGCTGCACTAATTTACATCCCACCAGCAGTGTAGGAGGGTTCCCTTTTCTCCACAGCCTCTCCAGCATTTACTACTCATAGCCTGTTTACTGATGGCCAGTCTGACCGGTGTGAGGTGACACCTCATTGGTTTCAGTTTGCATTTCTCTGATAATTAGCGATGTTGAGCATCTTTTCACGTGCCTACTGGCCACTGATACAGGGTTCTTTAAACACCAAACTCTACTATTAGATGTGTGTTTTGCAACACGGGCATGAATGGCATTTTGGGTGACACATTTCCTCAGCATGTGTGACTGTTCTGTTCATTGTAAGAACATATCTCTTTTCTTTTCCCGTTAAACGGCAGTTGAAGCCTCAATTATTGTGGAATGAAAACAAAATCATACCTTTTAAGAATGGGAACATGGGGGTATTTTTCCTGGTTGAGAACCTCTGTTTAGATCTGTGGACAATAACATTTTCTCTTCCTCCCTCTTTCTTTCTTGTCCACAGGTCCCCAGAAGGACGATGGGTGCTTGAGCAAGCTAGACCTGCTGTATCTTGACTGCTCTGGGGAACCAGCTTTCTCAGCTCTATTGAGAGCTCCTGAAGGACAAGATGATGGCTTTCTTCCTTCTGTAATCTTCCCCGGGGCAGAGGACAGGAATGAGCATAAACACTCACCTGATAAACTCAGAATGACTAAAAATTGCTTAGAACGTTGGCGTCACACTAGGTAGCATGCGGGTTTCCACCAGCAGGAACTGCTCTTCCATTGACAAGTGGGGAAACCATGCTTCTGGGATAACATACATTATTGTTTCCCCCTGTATTTTGTATTTCTGGGCCAGCACTTGTCAAATATTAAAATTTTTGTGCTTATCACACATCGTTTAAACGTTATTCCACACGTTCCCAGCGCTTTACCTAATTTTGAGAGCATCGCACTCTTTTAAACAGCATCACTTTGCTCTCGAGTTGTGCCCAGTATTTCCGGTGCAGGTGTAAAATGTGATCCATTATATTTTGTTCTCAAGATCTGTTGTTGTTTCCTGCTAAATAATCTGGTTCTTTTTCATAACTCACTCGTATTTCAGAACTTTCATCTCCTCTCTTAGGACTCTGCAGATTTTGGTAGGAAAATTGAGTTCCAATTGTAGGGGAAACAATCCTCTGGGCTTCATTCCTCGTTTCATCTGCTCGCTTCTGTTCTGCTGGCTCTCATCAGGTCCCGGACGAGTCCTGCTCCTCTCATCATTACCGCTGAGGTCCTCCTCTCACGGCTGATGTCGCTGTGTGTCCGATGAAGTTAGAGAGCCGGGCTTTGTCCACCACATCCTTCAGTGCGCCAGTGGCGGCGGGGGAACTGTGGGTTTCCCTGGGCTGTACATCACGTGGCTAGTGCTTGCTCAGTGTGAAGGCTCCTAGTAGCCTCAGGCATCAGGAGAATTTTTCTTTCTTTCTGTCCAATTAGGAAAAGCTATGGACCCTCCTGAGAATGGACCCCTCTGGCCGCTGCCTGGTCAAACACAGTCAAAATGGACAGGACACTGGGTTTATAGTCAGTCAGTGTGTCAAACAGACAGCAGTTGCTCACCCCACAGCCTTCCTGTTGCATTTTCCATGTGAAACAGCTTTGGGCCATGCTCCCACTCTCTAATGCATGACTGTCCATGTCTATTTTATTCTATTTTTAAAATTTCCATTTCTTTCTTAGATTGACCACTGATTAATTCTTCTGTTGACACTATATTCATCATCTTCATGGAGTACACATATTTCAGAACATATAAAATTGTACACTTCATTTTTAATGATTTCTTAAAATTTATTTTAAATTTTTTTTATGTTTTTTGGGGGAGAAGGAGAAGCAATTAGGTTTATTTATTTATTTTAATGGAGGTACTGCGGATTGAACCCAGGACCTCGTGCATGCCAAGCCACACACTTTACCACTGAGCTACACCCTCCCTGCTCATGTGTATTTTAGACTATGTTTTTACTCTTCTATCACATCCTCACTTTAACATTTATTTGAAATCATTATAGATTCACAGGAGACTGCAACAATAGTACAGTACAGCCCTTCACCTGGTTTCTCCCCAGTGGTCCATTATTCATCCGTAACAATATCAAATCCAAGAAGCTGACGACGTTAGGCAGGTGACATGATACTCTATACAGAAAACCTAAAGACGCCACACAAAAACTGTTAGAACTAATAAATGAATTCACCAAAGTTGCAGGATATAAGACTAATATGCAGAAATCTACTGCTTTTCTATACATTAATGATTAAATATCAGAAAAATAAAGTAAAAAAAAATCCCATTTAAAATCACATCAAAAAGAATAAAATACCTAGGAACAAACTTCGCCAACGAGGTGAAACCCTACACTCTGAAAACTATGGAGCACCGATGAGGAAACCTGAGGATGATTTAAAGGAACGGAAAGATGCCACATGCTCTCGGATCAGAAGTGCTAACATGGTTAAAGTGGCCACACTACCCAGCGCAGTCTACAGATCTCACGCAATCTCTGTGAAAATACCCATGCATGACACGTCTCAAGATCTAGAACAAATAATCCTAAAGTTCATGTGGAACCACAAAAGACCCCAAATTTGAAAAGCAATCTTGAGAAAAAAGAACAAAGCTAGAGGTATCACCCTCCCAGACTTCAGACTATATATACCACGAAGCTACAGCAATCAAAACAGCATGGTACTTGCACAAAAAACAGACACAGATCAATGGAACAGAATAGAGGGCCCAGAAATAAATCCACGCATTTAATCTATGGTCAATTAATGTATGACAAAGGAGGCAAGAATATACAGCGGAGAAAAGACAGCCTCTTCTATAAGTGGTGCTGGGAAAACTGGACATCTACAAGAAAAATAATGAGATTAGAACATTTCCTCACACTAAATACAGAAATAAACTCAAAATGGATTAAAAACCTAAATGTAAGACCTGAAACCACAGAACTCCTAGAAGAGAAGGTAGGGAGAACATTCCTGGACTTAAATTGCAGCAACATTTCTTTGGATCTGTCTCCTAAGACAGAAGAAATAAAGGCAAATATAAACAAATGGACTGAATTAAAGTGAAAAGCTTTTGCACAGCAAAGGAAACCATCGACAAAATAAAAACACAACCTACAGAATTGGAGAAAATATTTGCAAATGATGAGACTGACAAGGGGTTAATGTCCAAAATATATAAACAGCTCATACAACTCAACATAAAAAAAAAAAAAAGAAACAACCCGATTAAAAAAACAGGCAGAAGACCTGAATAGACATTTTTCCACAGAAGACAAACAGATGGCCAACAGGCACATGAAAAGACGCTCAACATCAACAATCAATAGAGAAATCAAATCAAAACAACAGTGAGATGTCACCTCACACTTGTCAGAAAGGCTAGCATCAAAAAGTCTGCAAATAACAGAGGCTGGCAAGGATGTGGAGAAATGGGAACCCTTGTGCACTGTCGGTGGGAAGATAAATTGGTGCAGCCACTATGGAGAACAGCATGGAGGTTCTTCAAAAAATAAAAACAGAACTACCATATGATCCAGCAATTCCATTCCTGGGTGTATATCTGGAAAATATGAAAACACTATGTCGAACAGATAAGAGCATCCCAATGTTCATAGTAGCAATATTGACGGTATTGAGTTGTAAGAATGTACGTATTCTGACACAAGTCTAATAAGAAACATATGTTTTACAAATATTTTCTCCCAGTCTCAGATTTGTATTTTAATTAAAAACATTTATTTTAAGGAGGAAAAATTTTAAATTTTGATTAAGATAATTATGAATTTTTTTAATTTTATGGTTTGAGCTTTTGTGCCCCATCTAAGAAATCTTTGTCCAACTTAAGGTCACAAAGATTATTTTCCTATGTTTTCTTTTATGATTTTCATAGTTTTAGCTCTTACGTTTATATCCATACTCTATTTCAAGTTAATTAAGGTCGAGGTTCATTTAAAATAAAATATACAGATATCCAATTGTTCCAGTACCATATCTTGAAAATATTATTGTTTCTCCTATCAGAATACCTTAGAATTTTTCTTAAAAATTTATCAATTTACCACAGATCAATGGATTAATTTCTAGACTCTATGCTGTTCACTGATCTTTTTGTCTACAGTACACTGTCTTGATTACTATAGTTTTTAAATGTTTTGAAAACTGAAGGTGATGTTTTATCAGCTTTGTTCTTTAAAAAATTTGTTTTGTAAATAAGTTCACTTGTATCTTTTTTTAGATTCTACATATAAGTGATATCATACGATATTTGTCATTGACTTACTTCACTTAGTATGACAATCTCCAGGTCTATCCATGTTGCTGCAAATGACATTTTTCTTTTTTATGGCTGAGTAGTATTCCATCATATAAATGTACCACAAATTCTTTATCCAATCATCTGTCGATGGACATTTAGGTTGCTTCTATGTGTTGGTTACTGTAAATAGTTCAGCCTTTACCTTTTAAACTAGCTTTCTATGTGTATCTAAAGTGAGTTTCTGAGAGCCCATGTTAAAGTGCTTATTAAAATGCTGGGCATATTGTAAGCGGCCAATAAATGTGAGTTATTATTATTGTCATCGTTATGACTACCGAGCATCACTTCCTAGATCAGTGCTACTCTCTTCATCGTAGTAATTCAGGCGTTGGGAAGACTACTGTGGGGGGGAATGTTATCACTACGGGGGAGGAGAGGAAAGGAACGCAAAAAAAAAAAAGTGGATTTCTCGTAGACAGCCGCATGGTTAGGACTTGCTTTGCTATCCAATATCACAATCTCTGCCTTTTCATTGGGATGTTTAGACCATTTACATTTAATCATTCATTTAATTAACTATTTACAGTTTAATTATTGATATGGTTTGTTTACATCTACTGTCCTGAAATTTTTTTTGGTCCTATCTGTTCCTTTCATTCCTTTCTCTCTCCTTTGTTGGATTACATTCATATTTTTATTCTACCTTATTTCTACCATTGGCTTAGTAGCTACACATCTTTGTTTCAACCTTAGTGATTCCTCTGAGCTGACAATATATGTGTTTAACTTACCATAGTCTACTTTGTACAGCATGATGTCCCCTCAGGAATAGTGGAAGAAACTGACAACAGTGTATTTTCATTTCCCCCCTCCTATATTTTGCAGCATTGTGGTCAAACACTATACTTCTGCATATGTCATACATTCCACAATACACTGTTAGTATTTCAACTTTAGAAGTCACTCCTCATTCCTTCACAATCCATGTTTTCACATAGTACTGTATTCTTTCCAGCTGTAGAATTTCCTTTAACAGTTTTTCTAGTGCAGGTTTTCTACCAACAAATTCTCAGCTTTTTTTTTCTGGAAAAAAAATTTTTGCCTTCATTTTTGAAAGGTATATCACAAAAACATTAATAGAAAAAGTAGGAGTTATCTATATTGGTAACATGCAAAGTAGATTTCAGAGCAAAATAAAATAAAATAAAATAATCAGGGACATTATATAAGAATAAAAAGGTCAATTCACTAAGAAGGCATAGCACTCCTTGATGTAAACACACCAAACAACAAAGTTTCAAAATATATGAAGGAAAAAAAGGAACTGAAAGGGTGAAAAAGACAAATTCACAATTGTATTTGGGAACTTCAACACACTTCTCTCAGTAACTGCTAAAACTACTAGGCAGACAATCAGCAAACATGTAAAAGAACTGAACAACACTGTCAACCAACAGGCTCTAACTGACATTTGCCAAACACTTCAGTCAACAACAGGAGAACGCACATTCTTCTCAAGTGTCCATGAAATCTTCAAGGTAGACCACATCCTAAGTCATAAAGCAAACCTCAACAAATTTAAAAGAACTGGACCAACACTGAGTATGTTCCCTGACCATAACAGAATCAAACTAGAACTCAGTAACAGAAAGATAAAAGGATGAAATGGCCGAACCCTTGCAAATTAAACAATATACATCTATATAATCCAGGGGTCAAAAGAGGAAGTCTCATTAAAAATCTTTAAAATGCACTGAGGAGAGTGAAACTGAAAATACAGCATAAAAATTTGTAGGATACAGATAAATCAGCGCTGAATGTTTATGGTTTACACTGGAAAGGAGGGAAATTCTAAGCCCATACCTTAAGAAAAAAACCTAAAATAAAAACAAACAGAAGGATGAAAATAATAAACAGAAGAGAATAAATCAATAAACCTGGAACAAAAAAAATGACAGAGGAAATCAACAAAACAGAACATGATTCTCTGAGTTTTTACCTGGTTGTACACATTTGTCAAAACTCCCTGAGTCATATTCCTAAAATGGGTACTTTGTTATACGTAATGTATATCTGATTAAAGTTGATTCAAGACTTAAAACAAAACAACCCCCCGCAAAACCTGAATCTCTGAAAAGACAAAGGTAAACACAGAGAAGACACGAATCACCAATATCTGTCATAAAACAGAGGATATCACTGCAGATCCTGCAGCCATTCAATGGATAACGAGGGAATCCTATAGGCAATGCCACACATGTAAATTCAACAGGTCGGAAGTACACACACTTCTGTAAACTCTCTCAAGATTTTTACAATCAGAGCGACGTCAGTATCACAGTGGTGTGAAGTCATTCCCTTTTTTCTCCCCTTTGATTCACAACTACCTGGACGTCCATAACTGATGGAGAGCACCTCCACACAGCACGCGACCTACGTATGGTCCTAGATGGACCGTCCGTCTGTGTGTCTGAAGGTGGGTGGACAGGACCGTGGAGGAGGCTATGCAGCCAAGGGAGCTGTGGCAGCAGGGGTGGCACCGGTGTCCTCTCTAGTCGAGGGGGTGGAAAGTGGAAGTCCTCCTGCCACGTGGCTGCAGCTGGAGAGTCCCACGGCTCTTCAGACACACCCGGATTTCTGAGAAGAGCTCTCTTCTCAGAACGGAACGAGGGGACGGAAAGGGACGAAGGCAGACATGAAAAACCGAAGGAAAGCATTTCATGCTGTCTGTCCCAGCACCTGGCAAGAGATCTGCCCACGGACCTCTGGCAGCCCCCAAGGGGAGGATCTCCCCTTACTGGGCTGTGGGCACACCCAAAGCTCCAGCGAAGCACACACCTCCCCAACTCCTGGGACTCTGCCGCCATCCCTTTTTTCCCTCTGCCAACTGTTTAAATGCACCTACTCCCAACCTTAGCAGCAAGTCAGCTCAGCTAAGAGAAACTCAAAACTTGTGCTACAGCACCACCTTCCGCAAAACAAAAGGAAGGCTCCCAAACACGCATCTCTCGATCTGTTAGAATCAAAGTAAACAAATCCTTGGAAGTGATGTCAGCATCGTGGAAGTGAGATGCTCCCGTCTGTCCCCTTCAATCTACATCAGTAAAACATCCGTAACTCAACAAGAGTTCTGCACGTCTGTACATCGAAAGGTGGGTGGGCTGAATCACGTAGAGGAGGCAAAACCCGAACAGTGGAGGAGGTACCCAAGATCCAGGTGACCCTGGACGCAGTGGAAGCACCTGCCAGCCCAACGGCACAGGTGCCACGTCTTCAGCAGCATTAGCAGCAGCAGGACACCACAGACCCCACAGGCACAAGCAGTGACTACAAGGGCACTGGGTGACACCTCTGGCAGAGGCTGTGGGGGGAGGGTGGGCAGAGGCAGCTCAGGGAAGACAAACCAAAAACCGGTGCTATAGCACCACCTACCGAAAAACAAAAAAAGGCCTCTGCTCACTAATCTGCTGAACTGTTAGAATCAAGTTAAAAAAAAAAAAAGCTTTACCTAAAGAAGAAAGGTGTTCACTACTTCAAACGCACCAGCAGAGGACCAACTCATCAGGCACCGCGAAAAAACCACAGTAACACTGTATCACAAAAGTAAAATGACAGCTCTCCAGAAACTTAAAAGTTACAGAATGTTGTGGTCTAACTGCTAGGGAATTTAAAATAGCGGTCATGAAGAAACTCAACAAGCTACAAGAAAACTCAGCGTGTGCGGGGTGTAGCTCAGTGGCAGAGCGCATGCTTAGCATGCATGAGGTCCTGGGTTCAATGCCCAGTACCTCCATTAAAATATATAAATACATAAATAACCTAATTACCCCGCCCCCCACAAAAAATTAAATTAAATTAAAAAAGAAAACTCAGAAAGGCAGTTCAGTGAGCTCAGGGAATACAACTAATGAACAGAAAGAATACTTGATCAAAGAGACTGAAACTCAAAAAAAGCAGCAGACAAAAATTCTGGAGCTGAAAAACTCAACAAATGAGATGCAGAATGCATTAGAAAGCACTGGAAATGGAGCAGATCATACGGAAGAGAGAATTAATGAGTCTGAAGATAGAAATTAAAAAATGATAAAGGTAAAAGAGGAGAAAGAACTAAGGCCTTAAAAAAAAAAAGAGGAAATCCTATAAGAGCTACCTGGCTCCACTGTGAAGGGCAACATTAGGATAATGGGTATCCCAGGAAAAGGGGTAGAGTTATTTAAAGAAATAATAGCTGAGAATTTTATTTAAAAAAATAGCTGAGAACTTTCTAGGCCTGGGGAAGGAACTGCATATACAAGTCCATGAAGCTAAGACCGCACTTCGTTATCTCGAGGCAAAAAGACTTTCTCCAAGACACATTATATTAAAACTATCAAAAGTCAAAGACAAAGAATGAATTTTAAAGACAGCCGGGGAATAAAGGATGGTAACCGACAAAGAGACTAGGCTGTCGGCAGATTCCTCAGCGGAAACGACAGGCCAGCGTGGAGGAGGACGACATACTGAAAGGTAGCAGCTTTCACCTGAGAACACTCCATCCAGCAGAGCCACCATTCAGATCTGAATCGGAAATGAAGGCTTTCTCAGGCGGGCAAAAGCTGACAGAGTCTAGCACCCCACCTGCCTGACAAGAAGTGTTGGGAAGACCTCTTGTACCTGAAACAAAAAGGCAGAAGCAAACAAAGCCCCGAGTAAGCTGTTAAACAGACACATCAGGAAACTGCAACCTCTGTGTCACAGTAGGTTGTTAAACACTTAATCACAGTGTAGAGGTTAAAAAGGAAGCAGCAGTAAAGATACCCACAGCGACTTCAATTTGGCCACAAGTTCACAACGCAAAAAGGGATAATAGGACAACAAAAACAGATAGGGAGGAGGAAGAAGATGGGACCGATACAGGCAAATAAGTAAGATGCTGCTAGTAGAAAAAGGACTATTTCATCTATGAGATGTTTTATATAAACCTCACAGTCACCACAACACATAAACCTAGAGCAGAGACATGAACCATAATAAAAGAGGAAACTAAGAAAAATTTCATAGAAAAGCACCAAACTAAAATGGCAGACAGAAACACACACAAGGAAACAATGGAGATACACAGCAACCAGAAGACTAAAGACACAATGGCAGGGGCAAGTCCTCATCTGTCAGTAACTACCCTCCATGTAGATGAACCGAATTCACCAATCAAAAGACACAGAGGGGCTGGATGGATTAAAATACAAGACCCAATGACATGCTGTCTCCAGAAGACTCATCTCTGGGTTTCTAAAGTCAAACACAGGCTCAAAGTAAGGGAAAGCAGATGACATTCCAAGAATTAATATTGTTAAAATGGCCAAACTACCGAAAGCCATCTACAGACTTAGCGCAATCCCCATAAAACTACCGAAGGCGTTCATCACAGAAATAGAAGAAACAATCCTAAAATTTGTGTGAAACCATGAAAGAATCCAAATAGCCAAAGCAATCCTGAGAAAACAGAACAAAGCCAGAGCTACCACACTTCCTTATTTCAAACTGTACTACAAAGCCACAGTAATAAAAAGAGTACAGTTCTGGCACAAAAATAGACATAGACCAACGGAACAGCATAGACAGCCTAGAATTAAATCCCAGCATGTATGGTCAACTATAAACAACAGGGAGCCGAGAACACTCCGGGAGGAAAGGACAATGTCTTCAAGAAACGGTGCTGGGAAAACTGGAGAAGCACACACAGAACAATGAAATTGGACCCCAAGTCACGCCACTCAAAAATTAATGGGAAATTAATCAAAGACTTAAATGTAAGACCTGATACCATAAAACTCCTAGAAAATTAAAGATAGTTAAGAAGTCATTGATATTGGGTTTGGTGATGATTTTTTTGGACATGACACCAATAGTATAAACAATAAAAATGAAAATCAACAAATGGGACTACATCAAACTAAAAAGCTGCACAGCTAAAGAAACAACAAAATGAAAAGACAGCCTACAGAATGGGAGAACATTTTTAAAAACCATATATCATTGGATAAGGGGTTAATATCCATAGACATTTTTTGTCAAGAACTTAATGACAAGTAAACACTGTGATTAAAAAACGGGCAGAACTAGGGGGAGGGTATAGCTCAAGTAGCAGAGTGCATGCCTCGCATGCACAAGGTCCTCGGTTCAATCCCCAGTACCTCCATTAAATATAAACAAATAAACCTAATTACCTCCTCCCCGCAACACACACACACAAAATGGGCAGAACTGAGTAGACATTTTTCCAAAGAGGACTTCCAAATGGCCAACGGCACATGAAAAGATGCTCAGCATCACTATGAGGGAAATGCAAGCTCAAGCCACAATGAGCTACCACCTCACACTTGTTAGAAGAACTATCATCAAGAACACAAGAGACCACAGGTGCTGGCACGGATGTGGTGGAAAGGAAACCCTATACACGGTCGATGGGAATCTAAATTGGTCCAACCGCTATGGAAAATAATACGGAGGTCTCCCCCCAAATTAAAAACAGGTCTATCGTTTAATACAGCATATTCCACCCCTGGGTGTATACCCAAAGTCAGGATTTCGAGGAGATGCCTGCATGCCCATATTCCTCACAGCATTATTCACGAAAGCCGAGATATGGAAACAACTCAAATTGATCAACAACAGATGAATGGATAAAAAGACGCCCTATACGTACACAGTGAAATACTATTCAGCCATGAACAGGACATTCTGCCATTTGCGACGTGTTTGGACTCAGCACATTATGCTAAGTGAGACAAGCCAGACAGAGAAAGCAAGGACTATACGATATAACTAAAAAGGTCAAATCTGCAGAAAACATAGTAAGAGTGTGGTTAACAGGGGCCGGGAGGCGGGGGAGAAGACTGATGGTTATGAAGGGACATCTTTAAGGAATAGTAAATAAGCCACAGAGCGCTAACGCACAGTATACCGAACATAGTAACACCGTAGTCTAGTTACGTCCTGTGCTAAACACCGCTGCAACCGCGTACTACAGCATAGAAAGGTGTCAAAGCCACAGCTGTACACATTGAATTTACACAAGGTTATACGTCAAATTTACTCAATTAAAAAAATGACATCACAGAGTGAGCATGTCCTGTTTTAAGACTTTTCAAAGTATTAAATTGGTTACACGAACAGCAAGCTCTGGAGAGAAAAAGAACCTCACGCCCGTTTAGGGCGCTCTTTGAGATGCCACACCCAAAGCACCTGAAATCAAAGAACCCCCTCCTCCCAGCAAGGCAGGGGCAGCGAAGGAGCTGAGCCAGGCGGCCCGGCCTCCCGGGTCCCCACCCCCAGCGCCCGGACCCGCGCAGCCAGCCCGGGGGGCGCCCTCCCTCCCTCCCCCGGCCCGCGCACCCCTCCGCGCCCAGGCCCGCCGGAGCCGACCGGGGCCCCTCGGCGGCGCAGGCGGCCGCCTCCCACCGCGGGGCTCGGGAGCACCCTCCCCCGGGAACGCCACTCCTCTGGCGACTCCGGTGGTCGCCAGGGCGCCCGCGGCTGATACTCACCCGTTGGGGACGCTGCTCCTCCTCATCATGACGCGACGGGTGTGGGGCTCCTACCACCTAGGAATCACACTCCCAGGCCTCTCCTAGCACAAACCGCCAACCGGCCGCGGCCCCCGGCGCGCACAGCCCGGCGGCAGGCGAGCCGACGGAGCGCACGGTTACCGAGGCGCACGCCGGCACGCACGCTCGGCCGGCGGCGCGGGGACGCACTGCGCACGCTCGGCCGGCGGCGCGGGGACGCACTGCGCACGCGCCTGGGCCCTCCGCCCGCGGGTCCCGGGGGGCGAGCGCGAGGCTGCGGGCCTGGGCCGCGCGTCGGGGGCGCCGCGGGGGCCTTTCCCAGTCGGTGGTGGAGGGTGCGTCCTGCCTTCGCTGTCCAGACGTAGCAAAAGCGCACTGTCCGTCCAGATGAACGTCTTACTGCCTGTTAAAGACCCCCCACCCTGTGTCAAATCCTCCAGTACTTATTTTGTCCGATGGGAGAAAACACGGCTCCGTCCCGCCCCCACGACGCCCGGTAACCGGGCCCAGGCCGCACGGGCCGCTGGGACTTGTAGTCCCCAGGGCCCGGCCGACCTGTTACGCATCCCCTGCGGGAATTAATAGGCTTGAGACCCGCTCCAGTTTACAGCGTTCTAGAGCAGTGCTTGATTTGCGTCAAATACGGAGCCGTATTACTTACTGAGGGCCTACTGTGTGCTGAACACCTTGTTGGGATTGGTGGAGGCTAGGTAAGTTCCTGCCGCAGCCCTCATCCTCACTTCAGGTTAAGCAGAAAGATGAATTTGCGAGTTAGAATGTAATGAACAAAAATTACGAATTACCCTGCTATTGGGGGGTGAGGAGTGGGGGGGGTGGGTCACAGACGGGCTAGAGTCAGAAAGAACTTCCTGGAAGATGTGGGGTTTCACACAGGCTTTGAAACGTGCAATGATCTAGATTAGACGGAAACTGCAAAAATCAAAGGATGGAGGTATCAGAGAAACAAGAGTCTGGTCTGGCTATGTCGGAGGTTTATAAGGGAGAGTGGTGAGCAGCGATTAGGTGGGGAAGTGGACACTGGGTGTTTTGGCCTCACTTTCAGAAAGGGCCTCCGTTTTGAATTTCTTTCCAGTGGAGACTTAGATGTACAGCATGGAGATTCATCTTCAGATGTGAACAAGTGGCAGCATTGCAGGACTTACTCGTGTCCAGTTTCTGGACCTCTTGGCTCATATTTAGGTAAATCTCCCATAAGAGAAGGAGGGCCCTGAGATCACGGGGAGAAGCCTTGGGTCCCCCACTCCCCTGTTCTCCTGGAAGGAGGTTCTCGGGGAGGGTGGGAATGACAGGTACCTGAGCTCAGCCTCTTTCTACTCTGACTCCAGGAAGGAGCTGCTCCCTCCTACAAGCCCTGGGTAAAACCAAGGCATCAGTTCTCTGCCTGACTTTCTCCGTCTCCCCCTCCCCAACTACGCTGAAGATGGGAACTCCCCGCCCCCCCTTCCTCTGGCTCCTCCCTCATCCCTGTCCCTAGGGAGATCCCACGTCATTCTGAGGCACCCCCTCCTCACCTGTCACCAGTAGTTGCAGGACATCACTGGGCTGTGAACTTATGTGGGGATGGCCTTTTCTGTAGTATTCACAGGTGTACTCTCCAGCATTAGTGCTTTCTAGACCCGTCAGGTGAAATTCCGCCTGGCCCTCTGTGGAATCAGGTGATTGCAAGAGCTCCAAGACCTTTCCTCCCTTTCTGAGAGCAAAGTTTACATCCTTGGTAGGAGTCGAGCATCGCAGGGTCACGTTACTGCGGGCAGGTGCCACCGAGCTGGGCCAGGCGCTCAGGGAGGGCTTGGGAGGTGACTCTGGAAGGAAGCAGATCTCGGGACTGGATGTGGTCGACTCACCTGCTCTCAGGAAGCCCATTTAAAGAAGGAAGCGGGGAAAATGAGGCTAGTAGTATTTCCCACAGGGTGAAATATGAACCAGTGTTCTATATGGGCTGATTTTAGGTGATGTGATGACACTGTACTCTACAGCACTGATCTCAGCTTCAGAAATTTATTACTCTTTCAAATCACTTTAATCCCTTTGATCACAACAAGGAGACTTTTTCAAGCTAGAGATCAACCTTAGTACACATGTGTCTCCGGCTTCTTTGTAAAGGAACTCCTACCCTGTTGGTGGGAGTGTCATTTGGTGCAGCCACTGTGGAAAACAGGAGGGAGGTTTCTTCAAAAAACTAGAAATAGAGTTACCATGTGATCCAGCAATCCCACTCCTGGGCAAATGGATGATAAAACTCTAACTGGAAAAGATACACGCACCCCCATGTTCATAGCAGCACTATATGCAACAGCCAAGACATGGAAGCAACCTAAGTGTCCATGCACAGATGACCAGATAAAGAAGCTGTGGTGTATGGAATGCTACTCAGCCATAAGAAGGAATGAAATAATGCCATTTGCAGCAAAATGGATGGATGTAGAGATTATCATACTAAGTGAAGTAAGTCAGAGAGAGAAAGACAAATATCATATGATATCACTTACATGTGGAATCTAAAAAAAGATACAAGTGAACTTATTTACAAAAAGAAACAGACCCAAAGACATGGAAAACAAAAGTTACTATTACCAAAGGGGATAAGTCAGGTGGGAGGGATAAATTAGGAGTTTGGGATTAGCAGATACACACTGCTATATATAAAATAAACAGTAAGGTCCTACTGGAAAGCACAAGGAACTATATTTAATATGTTGTAATAACCTATGGTGGAAAAGAATCTGGAAAAATATATATGTAAAACTGAATCACTTTGCTGTACACCTGAAACTACCACAACATTGAATCAACTATCCTTCAAGAAATAAATAAATACATAAAATTACAAAAGAGAATTGTTATTAAAAAAAAAAAGTAGCTGGCCTTGGGCTCAGGAACTTGACCAGCAACAGCCCATGATGAGACTATCCTAATGTTTCCACCCTTTTCATTGCATATATATTTACATTAACCTTCTATTTTTGGTAACACTGGGTTTTCTTTTAAAATTCATTTTTAAATTTAAGCTATTGATGTCAAGTTTCCATCTTCGAATGAATATACTCACTTCAAACAGAGATATTGAGAGAATAAAAATTTAAATAGATAAAGAGGGTCTAGGTGTGTAGGACAAATCATGGATGTGGAATGTAAATATCTGCATGCTGAAAAATACTTGATTGGTAAGATGATCTAAAGCTCCCCTCAAAGTCCCCAAAATGCATGAAACAAGAAATACAAGCCAATATTATTATTTTCTCTTTCCAATTATATAAGTCACAGCCCTCTCAACGCACCTTTGTCTCTCATCCCAATATGCAGACCCAAGAAACTTACCCAAACCATGGAGGGAAAGGAATTCAGGGATCATCTTTTTGCAATTTTCAACCACAGGAGGGAGGCGAGCTCAATGTGTGTGAGCATTTCATTATTCATGTAACATCTTTATCTGAACACAGGCAAATCCAGGCTTTGAATTCTAACACAGGTAGATGAGCCGGAAATGCCAAGAGCCGGGATCTGAAGGATCCTGCTGGGGAGATGGACAAAACTGATACAGAACTGAGAATATCCTGGCCTATGGGAAAGATGCTGGACCTTAGAACTGAGTGAAGTTAGTGAACACTTTTGAATGACTGTGATGTGAGGTGCTTCTCTAAGGTCCATGTGCAGAGAAGGAGCAAAACCATGGCATCTAAAAAACATTTAAAAAACAAATTCAGTCTGGCACTCCACTCGGGTCAAGTTTTTGTTTTAGGTGGGAAAATATGACATAGCCATTAGTAAGGCAAACATAAGTGATTTTTATTAATAATCTCCAAAAGAATTGTACAAAAAGAAGGGGGAGTTTATAGCTCAGTGGTAGAGTGTGCGTTTAGTATGCACAATGTCCTGGGTTCAATCCCCAGTACCTCCATGAGATAAATAATTACCTCCCTCCTCCAAAAAAAATGTACAGAAAGTAATGTAGATGTAAAGAAAATTGAGGCATTTAAATGGCATATTAAAAATAATATTTTTAAAACAAAGAAATTGGAAATGAGGACACATAGACTAAATGGGCAAATAGAAAGTTTAGCAAGATGAGAAACTTACATCTGATATAGAAGGAATTACATGGAATGCCAATGGGACCCAAAATTCAATTAAAAGATCTAATGAATGTTTTATTTTTATTTATTTATTTAACTTTAAATTTAATTTTATATTTTAATGACTGTTTTAAAAAGACCTAAATAAATGCTGTTTTTCCCCCAATAGGAATTCTTTAAGTATATGCACAAATGAATTGAAAGCAAAAAAATACAAAAAGATATGCCATGCAAACACCAGCAAAAGAAAGGTGGTTTTATGAACATCACATAAAGTAGATTTTTAAGGCAAGAACTAGTATTAGATATGAGGAAGAATATTTCCTAATGACAAAATAGTCCGTTCAAGAGAAATATTAATAACCCTGACTTTGTAGGCGCCTAATAATACAGAATCCAATAATATAGATACAAAACTTAGGAAATAATCATTGACAATATTTAAGGAGCTGAACCTCTAATCATATTTTATATTTTAACATGCCTCTCTCAGTTCCACATGAAAAAAATAAGTCCAAAAACAAACAAACAAACAAAAAAACAGAGAGGAGGATATTTACTATTCCAAGAAACCAAACCCAGAAAAAGTAAACAACATATCATTTTACACTATCAATTTGACGACAAGTTTTTAATGCTAAAATCTGATCTTGTAGTAAACAATCTTATGGTAATTGGGGAAAGGGAGTGGGAAGGGATAAATCTGGGAGATTAGAGATTTACAAATATTAGCCATTATATATAAAAATAGACTTTAAAAAATGTTTCTGCTGTATAACACAGGGAACTATGTTCAATATCTTGTAATAACCTTTAATAAAAAAATATGAAAACAAATATATGTATGTATATGCATGACTGGGACATTGCACTGTACACCAGAAATTGACACATTGTAACTGATGGTACCTCAATAATAAACAAACAAATAAGCAAATAAATAAAATCTAACGTTGGATAGAAATTGGCAAACTGACACATGCATCGTCAGTTTTCAGAATAAGTCAATACTAGTTGCTAATGGCAACTGGGTTATGAAGTTCACTCCCCTCCCTCAAAATTTATAGCCTTCCACTTGAGAATTTTAGTCCCAGTAGTTTACCCTAAGGAATAATTAAGGCTGTCCAAAAGATTTACAAGTTGTTCGTTGCAATTATGTTGATAGTAGCAAAGGAGTTGGACGTGATACAAATGTATGAGTAGGAGGCTGGCTAGTGAACAAGTCCTTACTTCCATAGAGTGTGGGGCTGTGCAGCAATTTAAATCATGGTGTGGGACATAAAAGTAAAATTCCAGTGTTCCAAGAAGATATGATAATGTATAAGCTAATAAAAGAGCCAAAATAAAAAATAAATTATGTCACAGAAGTAATTTATAACTATGGTGTGGAAAAGTACTCATTGGCATGAAACACTCTTTAAAGTTTATAGGTTTGTGACAAAATAAGACAACAGTACAGGGATATATATACACACACACACACACCAGAGGGGGAGAGAGAGAGAGAGGGAAGAAGCATAAAGCAAACTAAAAAACTGACTTCCCTGATGTGAAACTGTTTGCAGATTCATTCTTTACTGAGAAAAACTTTAACCCAGAGGCTAAACTCCAGGAGGGAGAGAACAGGCTGTCATCTCAGAAGGGCAGACTCTCTGGAGTTCCTCTTGAAGATTCACTGACATGAAGAGGAATGGATCACCCTGCAAAGTGTCCTGGTTGTTACCACTCTTCTGCTTGATCCAGTTTTTCTATAAACCCCCTGGACCCCAACCTCAAGATAGGCTCACAGTCTTTAAGGCACTAGCCTGCTGTGACCCCCTCTGTCGTGCAGAGCAACAAAGCAGCTCTTTTCTTTGCTCCCAAGTCTCTCCCTCTGAACTTGAATTTGCTTTTTGGGGTGCAGAGGCCAATTTTTTGGTAACAATATTAAAACATTAAATACTAAACATTGGCTTCTTTTGCAGAAAAGCTAAATGTATTTGGGACTATTGATAAGTATGTTTGGTGCTACCCTAAGAGATTTTTCTATAAAAGAACACATGCTTTTAGAAATTATTATTGATGTTTGTTTGCCAATCTACAGAACATTAATGGAGAAGATAGCTCATAATTGCTTATTTCTTAATTTTCACTGGAAATTAAGGGTTTTAAGAGTTAAGCATTCCAGGTGGGGAGGGTATATCTCAAGTGGTAGAACACATGCTTAGCATGCACAAGGTCCTGGGTTCAATCCCCAGTACCTCCTCTAAAAATAAATGAATAAACCTAATTACCTACTCCTCCAAAAGAGTTAAGGGTTCTAATTTAAATACGTAGCTAAAGCTACTACAAATGTGAAGGAAGCATTTTGGTATACAGTAGGAAAATAGAGTGTATTTTTTTTAAGGCATAAAAAAAGAAACTGAATTCTGCTACCTAGAGTTGATTATTTCTAAATGGGAGAATTAAGGCATAAAATAATACAGATGCAAAAAGTGATAGAGGTTTGTGAAGAAGAAATCCTGAAAAAAAAAAGTTTTGTGTATGATCAGGATTCACTAAACTTAAAACTGATTTAAATGAGTAAATGGATTTTGTCATTAAACGTAAGCTAGTACAAGACTAGGTTTTGATTCTCTGTGTTAAGAGAACAAAGTCTCTTAGAATGCTACTTTTGATAACAGATTGTGTGAGTTTCTGTGCCTTTAAGTGATTTGTATTGTGAATGAAAAATACTGCAACCCATTTCAGTAAACAAAGAATGCTGTGGCCATCGAGTCATCAGCCAACTCAGGATGAAGAAAAGCAGGGAGCCTGGCCTCCGCAGCCACACCCTGTGGTGCCCCCTGGGGACATGGAAGCACAGGGCACTGGCTCTAGACAGCTAGGTGCACATCAAAGGAATGGCTCCACTGAGCCCAGACATTTGCTCCTTCCCATACCCAGAAAAGTGCTAAAGTCTTTAACTTGAGATATCTGGTTTTCTTTCATTAACAGTAATCTTTTAGTGTTCCGACTATCTGGTCTTTGTCGTAAAACTCCTGTGTGTCCTGGCTCCACCCCTGTCTCTTTGGAGCAGTCCCTCAGAGCAATCTGAGAGGCTGTCATCCCAGGCTGAGTCCTCCTGCCGAATAAAACATAATTCAGTTTTTAGGTTGTGCATTTTATTTCATCCAACAGAAGCAATGAAGGGCTGGGAAGGAAAGCTTTCCAATTTCCCTTCTCTTCTGTAAAAGAAAGCACATTGAAGACCTGCTGTCGTGTGATCCATTTGTCAAGGTTTACTAGGGGACAAACTTACTCTGGCAGAAACATCCATTTCTGTTTTCCTGTTGACCTACCTGCTCTCAGAGGCAGTGAGTATCCAGCTTTTACCAGAAATCCCTGCATTTTAGGTATTAGCATGTACTTGCCCAGACAGTGTATTGTGCCAATGCCCATTTTCTGGTTTTGATAATGTTCTGAAGTTATATTACCATCAGGGAAGCTGGCTGATGGAGTACTGGGAACTCAGTACCATTTTTTGTGACTGTAAAACAAAGACGGAGAGAGATACATACTGTATAATATCACTTATATGTGGAATCTTAAAAATAATACAAACGAATTTATATTGCAAAACAGAAACAGACTCCCAGATTCAGAAAACACACTAATGGTTACTGGTGGGGAGAGGGAAGGAAGGAGGGGCAAGGTAGGGGTGTGAGATTAAGAGATACAAACTACTATGTGTAAAATAGATAAGCAGCAAGGTTTTTTTGTACAGCACAGGAGATTATAGCCATTATCTTATAGTAACTTTTGAAGGAGTATAATCCATAAGAATACTGAATCACTATGCTGTACACCTGAAACTAATATTATAAATCAACTAGACAATTGAAAAATAAAAATAAAACTATGTAAAAGACAAACTATTTTTGAAGAAAATGTCTTGGGCAGAGAAAGAGAAAGAAAAATGCCATATGATATTGCTGATATGTGGAATCTAAGAAAAAAGGACATAAATAAACTTATTTACAAAATAGAAACAGACACACATATGTAGAGAACAAACTTATGGTTACCAGCAGGTAAAGGGGATGGGAAGAGATAAATTGGGAATTCAAAAATTACACCTCCTGGGGAGTGATGGAAATGTTAGCTATCTTGATTGTGGTGGTGGTTTCATGGGTGTAGACATCTATCAAAATTCATCAACTTGCACATCTGAAATATGTGTAGTTTACTGTACAGGAGCCATACCACAATAAAGGTGTTAAAAAAAAAAAAAGAAAATGTCTTGGGCAGGATTTCAGATGAGACAGGAGATCTCAGGGTGGGCGGAGCCACACACACCATATTTGTGAGGAAGATGTCTTCATTGACGGCTTCTGGTTTCCTGAGTCTGTTGTGAGGAGGAAACTGCACACCAGGTGCTGGAGAAGCAAAGTGTCGGGGCAAAACCTCCCTCCACACACCCTGAGGACAAGTGGGCAGGAGGGACGCCATGATCACAGAGTTCCTGTTCCTGCTTTGCCTTGGTGAGTCTCCAGGACTGGGACATCTGTGGGTTTAGATCGGTGAGAAAATTTATGGTGGAGTGGAGGTTCACGTGGGAAACGTGGCAAGCACAGAAATGATGGCTCCCGTGTATTGGGTACGTGCTAACTGTCAGAGTTCTGCACAGTGGACTGTGCTACCCACGTGCCTTGTTTCTGGTGCTTGCACAGAAGAGATGGAGAAGCAGAGGTGCAGAAACATGTGGTAACACCCTGGGTTTACTCGGCTGAGAAACGCACAGCTTGGGTGGGACCTCCAAGTCTTGCCATGAATGTTCCATTGGCATATAGAAGAGTGGGGTCTACAGGGTATGAAAAACTGTGATTCTGGTTACAAACAAGGAATACAAGAAAGACCTATTCTTACCAAGTCCAAGCTTGCTAGTACTGCTCGATGCATGGCAGGCCAATAAATGAAGAGATGGGCTGTTGGAGCAAGGAACAATGACTTTATTCACAAAGCCAGCAGACAGAGAAGATGGTGGACTAGTGTCCCAAAGGACCATCTTGCCCAGGTTTGGATGCTAGTTTCTTTTATGGAACGAAGTGGGGGAGATGAGGAGGTAAAGTAAGAAAGGTGAGAAATTGTTGCAAATATTTCGTGGTTCTGGCCAGACTCCAGAGGGGAAGTGTTAATTTCTTCTTTCCTGCAGCCACGCATAGGTGGGCCTGGTCAGGAGGTTTCCTGTGAACTAAACAATAGCATTTTAGCTTAATGCTCAGGCATGGGTGGCAGAGCTTCCGGAGATGGGCCATTGTGTATACTTAAAGCTTATAGGCAACATCCCTTTAGTGATTAGCTTGTAGCAAAAGCAATAGAACACAAAGGTTAAAGTAAAAGAAACAGATGTTAACCACCCTCAACTTGAACATCAGGTAATCCAACAGACCTCAGCCTGGATTATAATCTTGGCTTGGTCTCCTGGGACCTCCAGATTTTGAAAGAGCAACTTCCACCAACTGAGCACCCAGTTCCTCCTTTGTGGGTGGGTTGCTGGGACAGGGGGGTGGATGGGCAGGAGGACATCAGGCCACCTTATCTGCCCCAGTTCCTTCCTCCTTCTCCTGGGTGCAGCCCTTCCCTTTGGGGTCATGCATATCCCACCCACACATTTGTGCTTTAGAGGCAGCTGCCTGTCACCATACTGCAAACCTCCAGCAGCAGGGCAGAACAAACTGTGCAGTCAAGAGACTGACCTCATCCTCTCTAGAAACTACTGCAAACTAGAGGGCTTAAAAAAACAGAGATCTATTCTCTCAATGTGTTCTGGAGGCCAGAAGTCTGAAACCAAGATATGGGTAGGGTTGGTTCCTTCTGAAGACTCTGAGGGAGAGTCTGTTCTGCGCCTCGATTCGAGCTGGGAGATGGCAGGCAATTCCCAGCATCCCTTGGCTTTTAGTTGCATGACTCCAGTCCCTCACATTGTCTTCCTTCCATGTGTTCTATCACCATAACTGACTTACAATGTTACATTAGTTTCACATGTACAATATAGTGACTCGATATTTTTATGCATTACAAAATGACCACCTCCATAAACATAACTTCCAAATGACAAAAAATGGGATGAAAGTAAAAGATAAAAAAATAAGCCCAGGGAAGTACTTGCAAGGAATAGGACAGGTCTTTAACAAATGAGTCACATGCTCTCTGCCTGATTTTTACCAAAAGACAAGCATGTAATTCATCTCTCACAAGGGTTTCTCTTCCAGGGCTTTGTCTGGGCTATGAAGATGAGGAAAAGAATGGTGAGTTGTCTCCTATGTGGACTCTGTTCCAGCGTCCCAAGTTTCATGATCTTTTTTCCTGAAATCCTCTGAATTCTAGGAGGGTTTTGGTGGTTATCAAGATGAAGGGTCAAACTAACTTTGAATTCTTTCCAGAGAAACTTCCCAAACCCCAGCTCCACGCCTTGCCCACCTTGGAGGTTGAACGCAGCAGCAACATAACCCTCAAGTGCCACTCTGACATCCAGGATGTGACATTCATGCTGGGGAGGTTGCAGGACTCTGGGTATAAGCAAGAGAAGAGTTCAGAAGGACAGGATGTTGTTGACCTCCTTGTTGACCTTAAGCCTAAGGATGCTGGACAGTACTTTTTACCTATAAGACAAGGGCTTCCCATGAGTGGTCAGAAAGGAGTGATCACCTGCACCTGATGGTCATAGGTGAGAAGGGCAGCCTCAGGCTTGCTCTTTGATGCACATATTCTTTTTCCTACGACGATACCCAGCTGCAGAAGCAGAACTCCAAGAAATGATAAGATAGGTGTGATACCTCAAGTATGGGGAACTGGAGAAATGGGAACTGAGTGTGGGAACAAGGCTCTTATCAGAGATTCTGAGTTGGGTCTCAAAGATGTGGATGTGGGTGAGTGTTTTAGAATAGACGTTGTTAAAAACAAAATTCAACCAAGTAAATTTAAAAGATCTAATTGGCTTTATCAACTGATTCATGAATCAAGAAGCATCCCTTCTAGCAAGTAGAGGGGAGCCCAAAAGGCCATAGAAGGGGAGAGCTTTTTACCGGCAAGACAAGGAAGTCAAAAACAAAAAAGATCATTTCAGTCTTAGGTCGCCTACCTATGGCAGACAGAAGGAGTCTATGTGGCAGATGACCTCGTGGTCCTTTGGGGGATGGAGGAGGCCTCTGTGACAGATGACCTCATTGGTGCCAACGAGAAAATTCCTGATAGACCACTTAAGACAACACTTCTGGGAGGGAGGGAGGGTATATCTCAGTGGGAGAGCATGTGCTTAGCATGGATGAGGTCCTAGGTTCAATCCCCAGTACCTCCATTATAAATAAGTAAATAAATAAATAAGCCTAATTACTCCCCCCCCAAATTGAAAAAATGACATGAACATTTCTGGGAGGGGTTGAAGCTTCAGTTAGATTAGATATTAAGCCCCAGCATGGACTAGCATAAATGATTCCATTTAGGGCCTGTAGTTTTCTTTCCAATAGAAAACTAGAACAGATCAATAATGAAATAATAGATTGAATTGGTAATCAAAAAACTCCCAACAGAGAAAAGCCCAGGACTAGATGGTTTCACTGGTGAATTCTGCCAAACATTTAGAGAAAAAATAACACCAATTTTTCTTAAACTCCTCCAAAAATTTGAAGAGGAATGAACATTCCCACAGTCATTTTACGAGGCTAGCATTACCCTGAACTCAAAACCAGGTAAGGACACTAAAAGAAAAGAAAACTGCAGACCAGTATCCCTGATGAATATAGATGCAAAAATTCTCAACAAAAAGTTAGCAAGCCAATTTTAACAGTACATTAAAAGGATCATATGCCATGATCAAGTGGGATTTATCCCTCGGATGCAAGGATGGCTCAACATATACAAATCAATAAATGTGATACACACATTAGTATAATCTCATATGATCTTCTCAACAGATGCAGGAAAACATTTTACAAAATACAACATTCTTTCTAGATAAAAACTCTCAATAAATTGGGTGTAGAAGGAACACATGTCAACACAATAAAGGCCAACAAAACAAGCCCACAGCTAAGGTCATACTCAATGGTGAAAAATTGAAAGCTTTTCCTTTCATATCAGGAACAAAACAAGGATGCCCACTCTCACTACTTCAATTCAACATAATATTGGAAGTCCTAGCTAGAGCAATCAGGCAAGACAAAAGATAAATAAGTAAAAGGCATCCAAATTGGAAAGAAAAAGGAAAATTGTCTTCATTTGCAAATGATGTGATCAAATATACAGAAAATCCTTAAGACTCAACCCCAAATCCATTAGGCCTAGTCAAAAAATTCCATAAAGTGGCAAGATATAAAATCAACACACATGAATCAGTTCTGTTTCTATATACTAACAACAAAATATCTGAAAAAGAATGAAAGGAAACAATCTTATTCACAATAACAAAAAAAACAGTAAAATAGTTAGGAACATATTTAATCAAGGAGGTGAAAGATTTATATGCTGAAAACTACAGGATTCTGATAAAAGAAAGTGAAGAAGACAATGAAAGTGGAAAGCTACCCCATGTTCATGCATCAGAAGAATTAATATTGTTAAAATGTCCATATTACCCAAAGACTTCCACAGATTTGATGTAATCTCTATCAAAAGCCCAATGGCATTGTTCACAGAAATAGAACAAACCATCCTAAAATTTATGTGGAACCACAAAAGAACCCAAATAGCCAAAAACAAAGTTAAAGGCAGCACACTTCTTGATTTCAAACCATACTACAAAGTTATAGTAATCAAAACAGTATGACATCAGCATAAAACTAGACATACAGACCAATGGAATAGAAATGGGAGCCCAGAAATAAATCCTTGCATATACAATCAACCACATTTGACAGGGAAGCCAAGAATACTCAGCAGGGAAAGGATAGTCTCTTCAGTGAAACTAGATAACCACATGCAGAAGAATGAAATGGGACCCCTATCCTGAAACTCTTACAAAAATTTAACTTGAAATGGATAAAAGACTGAAACATAAGAACTCAAAACAATAAAACTCCTAGAAGAAAACACAGGGAAAAATCTCCTTGACATTGGTCTTGGCAACAATTTTTTTTGGATATGACACAAAAAGTACAAGAAACCAAAGCAAAAAGAAACAACCGGGACTACATCAAGCTAAAAAGCTTCTGCACAGGAAAAGAAATCAATCAACAAAATGAAAAGGCAACCTACGTGGGAGAAAATATTTGCAAAATGGTAGTGCTCTTTCCTGAGGTAGGAAAGATTGCCAAAAATCAGGGTTGGAAGCGGGAGGTGGAGGGGACTAGTGGTACCCTTCATAAATATTTTTGTTTTTAACACAATATCAAACTCCAGCAGTATTAAGAAAAGTAGTCTAGTGCTGCGGGGCTTGGGGATCCACTGAGCACCTGGAGAATGGAAAAGACATTCTCTCCTCTGCTTTCCAAAGATGGCATACAAGGCATTCCCTAAGTAGAACATGAGCGTTTATGTCCCCAGGGTTCCATATAAACATGGTGATTCCTTTTTTTGCATCCTGTTTTCTAGAAAACCCTGATGCAAGCGGACCTCCCCCAGTAAAAACAGGTAATATAATCAGAGAGGACATGTTTTCCCCAGTTACATCCACCTCGTGAGGCACAAGGAGAATTTTAATGCCTGCTTTCTCCTCCGGTTATTGGGGGAATGATGGCTTTATTTGGGGACATGGCCTCCAAGGCACTCCCGGGTTCTGAAAACGTCAGTGAATAAAACAGCACAAGGTTCGTCATTTGCTGTTTCACCCAATGAAAACCTATGGTGGAGTTTTGTGAAGAACGGGGGTGAGTTTGTGTGACTGGTTTGGGGAATGGGACCTGGACTGGTGGAGCCCAGGGACTTTGGGGATACGTACGATCAAGGACTTGCTAAAACTTTACAGTTCCCCAAAATAGATAAATACTAAATTATTTTTCTCTGGTGTTGCTTTTCCATGAAGAATTGACTAAGATTCTGCCCTCAGAGATTCTTGTAAAAAAAAAAAAATTAGGGCTTTTGGCAAATTTAGACTGAAACAGGGGCTCATTCAGGATTTAATGGATAAATGTACAATGTAAATAGGCATCTTGTTGCTTCAATATTTTTTCCTTTCAGCAACTCATAACCTCTCTGTAATCCACTCCAAGGAGCCAAAATTGTTCAAGGTTGTCATGAGGGTCTATTGCCAATATAATTGAACTTGAAAAAAAAAAAGGATATCCTCCATCCTCTCCTTGCAAAATACGTCTGACTGTTTGAAAATGTTTTTATTCAGCATTAGCAGGCTTGGGAAAATGACTGCTCCTCCAGCTCTATGAACACAGTTCACATCAGGAACGTTCTTTTGGAGAGATCTGAAATCTGACAGAGTCAAGGAGCTTGAAAGTATCAGAAATGAGGTGGGAAGTCTCATGATGGGAGAGAGGGAAGAGAAGCTTTTGTATTTTTAGCTCTGGTATAATTTCTTTTTTTTTATTGATGTATAATTTACATTCCATAAAGTGTCTAAGATAGTGGCATTTAGTCTATTCACAATGTTGAACAGTTATCACCACTATATAATTCCCCAAATGAAGCCCCATAGCTGTTAAGCAGTCACTTTCCATTCCCCTCTCTCCCGACAGGCTCTATCAATCATTTATCTGCTTTCTGGCTCCATGCTTTTGCCTATTCTGGACAATTCATATAAATAGATTCACACAATATGTGGTCTTTTAAGGCTAGCTTCTCTCATTTAGCATGAGGCTTTCAAGGTTCATCTGTGTTTTTGTGTGTATCAGTACTTCATTTCTTTTCACAGCAGAGTAATATTCCATTGCCTGGATAAACCACATTTTGTTGAGCCACCCATCAGAGGATGGACATTGGGTTGCTGGTGCCTCTCGGCTATTGTACTTACTTGATGCTGCTGTGAATGTGAGTGTACAGGTATCTGAGTCCCAGCTTTCAGAGAGGTATCTACCTAGGAGGAGAACGGCTGGGACACATGGTAACTCTATGTCTATCTTTTTGAGTAACTGCCACATTGTTTTCCAATGTGACTGTATCATTTTACATGCCCACTAGTCATTTATGTGGGGTCCAATAGCTCCACATCCTTGCCAAAATTTGTTATTCACCTTTTTGTTTTCTTAATAGCCAAACTAGTGGGTGTATGTATAATTTCTCTCTTTTTTTTTTTTTTGACATTCTCTTTTATTGACATATAGTCAGTTTACTGTGTTATGTCAATTTCTGGCATACAGCATAATGTTTCAGTCATATATATACACACATATATTCATTTTCATATTCTTTTTCATTATAGGTTACTACAAGATCTTGAATACAGTTCCCTGTGCTATACAGTAGAAACTTGTTGTTTACCTGTTTTACATATAATAGTTAGTATCTGCAAATCTTGAACTCCCAATTTATCCCTTTCCACCCCATTTCCCCCCATAAATTTGTTCTCTATGTCTGTGAGTCTGTTTGTTTTGTAATATAATTTCTTAAAATGTACTTTCCAAGTTTCCATTTACACCACCACAATTCTTTGTTGTTTTATTTTGGTTTGGGGGGGCAGGTAATTAGATTTTTATTTATTTATCATTTATTTTTATTTTTTGGCAGAGGTACTGGGGATTGAACCCAGGACCTTGTGCATGCTAAGCACACACTCTACCACTGAGCTATACCCACCGCCCTATACCACCACAATTCTAAATGGAATAAAATATCTCTAAGCACAGAGATACACTGTTCCCCAGTCTGTATATGGATGCCTCCAAGCTACTAGGAAGGGACCGTCTGCCTCAGTTCTGTGCACAGGTCGATGATGAATTAATTTTATCACCGAACTTTTCTATAAGGACAGGCTTTCTTTCTGGTGCCTGTAGCTTCATTTATGCCCTGCTCAGTCGGACCTTTAGACCAACAACATCAACCTTTGGTAAATTTATTTTGGCAGTTTGTAAACAGTGATGTGAAATTTGACCAAGATATGTGGACATCTCAGGGCAAACCAACTTCAGTGGGTGGTGGACAGTTTTGCAATAATTTACTTCTCATTTCTAGCGAGTTGCTCTGTGAGGGAAACCGTAGGGTAGCCCAGGTGAGGACTGAAGACAGGAGGTAAGGCTGATGTTCCTCTGATCCTATCCAGGAAAAGCTCTTCCTGCCCTGTTTTCACACGTCCATGGGGATGCAGTGCATCCCACAAAGACATCCAAGTGCTCACATTGGAGAGGGAGGAAACCATGATCTAGCACGTATAAGAACGGCATAAAAATGGGAACATGGGTGGAGGAACGTTGACAGCATCTGTTACAGAGGGAGATGGGTGTGGGTGGAATATTGGGTGAGAAAACAATCATTGTCACCACAACCTCATCCCGCACGGTGAGTAAGATTGTAGACAGAGTGCTTTAGAGCCTGGTAGCTCTCATCATCACCCCTCTCTTGAAGTTAAGTATTCTTACTTCCCTTCCCCCCCACCTCCTCTTTATCCCCCTCAGCCTCATGGAGGTATGATTGACAAAGTGGTAAAATGTTTAAAGTGTGCCACGTGACAGTGCGATACACGTATACATTGTAAACGATTCTCCCCACGGAGTTAATTAGCATGTCTGTCACCCCATCTCACTTATTTATCTTTTTAAAATTTTTTTGGTGAGAATGCTTAAGATCTACTCTCTTTGCAAATTTCAGTTACACAGTAGTGTCACCAACTACAATCCACACTGTGCGCTAGTTCCTCAGGCCGTCTGGAACTGAAAGTCTGTACTCCGACCAGCCTCTCTCCATGTCCCTCACCCCCCAGCCCTTAGCAACCACCATTCTACTCTCTGTTCCTGCAAGTTTATTTTACTTTTTAGATTCCACACGGAAGTGATTCCATGCAGTATCTGTCTTTCTCTGTCTGGCTTATCTCACTTAGCATAATGCCCTCAAGCTTCATCCATGCTGTTGTAAATGGCAGGATGTCCTTCTTTCTTTAAACAATTAAAAAAAATTTTTTTTATTGAAGTATAATTGATTTATAATGTGCTGGTTTCTGGTATACAGCACAGTGATTCGGTTTTATATATATATAAAATGAAATATGTATTATTCGTGTATATATAATATACATATATATGATTCAGTTTGATATTTATATACAATATAATAAAATAGAATTTTTAATATATAAAATAAACAAGGTCCTAATGTATAGCACAGGGAACTACATTCAGTATCTTATCCTTCTTTCTCTCGGCTGAATAACATTCTGTTGTAGATATATACACACATGGAAAAATTCTTCTTTTTCTTTCTCTAGAATGCCCTAAGATTTAGCCATCATTTTTTTGCATTTTTTAATTGAAGTATAATTGACACACAGTATTACACTAGCTTCAGGTATACAACATAGTGATTCAGTATCCGGATATATTAGAAAATGATCACCATCAGAAGCCTGGTGGCATCTGTCATCATACACATTTACCACAATATTGTTGATTTTATTCCCTATGCAGAAATTACATCCCCCATGACTTATTTATTTATTTTTAATTAAAAAAATTTCTTAATGGAAATACTGGAGATTGAACCCAAGACTGTGCGTGCCAAGCATGTGCTCCACAACTTGAGCTCTACCCCCCCCCATGACTTACCTGTTTTATGGCTGGAAGTTTGTACCTCTTAATCCCTTTAACTATTTCAACCATCCCCCCCAATCCTGTGCCTCTGGCAACCACTAGTTTGCTCTCTGTATCTATGAGTGTGTTTTCGTTTTGTTTTGTTTTGTTTGTTCATTTGTCTTTTTTTTTTTTCTCAGATTCCACATATAAGTGAAATCACACTGTATTTGTCTTTCTCTATCTGACTCATCTCACTAAGTATAATACCCTCTGGGTCCATCCACATTGTTGCAAATGCCATTATTTCATTCTTTTTTTATGGCTGAGTTGTATTCCCTTGCATATATTCACTGCACCTTCTTTATCCATTCGTCTGTTGATGGACACTTAAATTCCATACCTTGAGAAAACGATTCTTGGACTTCGATTCATCTATTGTTGGACTTGCCATCACCTCTGTAGCATCACAATTAGTTGGGTAAATGTGTATCTCAACAGATGATGGGTTTTCAAGAACAGGTTCAGAATATCACTTCTCTTGAATGTCCACACCCAGTGGTCAGCACAGAGCTACCTCGGGTTTGTGGTAGACTAGCTTAACAGGCTAGACATACCAGGGTTTGAAGCCCATCCTGTCTGTGTGACTCTGGGGAACTCAATTTACTTCCTGGGGCTTGGTTTACGTATGAATGAAATGGTACAGTAAACGTATCTTGTATACTTATTGTCAAGATGGGGGAGAACCCATGTGAGCACAGAGCGGCTCACATTGAGTGACCAGTTTGACTGCTGGGGAGGAGACATTTACTGGGAGTTTCCCGTCTGCGAGGCGATGTGCTAGCCCTCTCTGTGTGGACTGACCCAGTCACGCTCCCCGCCACCCTGTCAGGCAGCTACTAATGCCAGCCTCACTTCGAATGGGAAAACAAAAGCTCCGGGAGGTGAGGCAGATTAACTAAAGCCACTGGACGTTCCAGCTCTGAAGCGGCAGCTCCACGCTTTGAAGCCAGTTGAAGCTCCTTGGAACTGTTCTAAAGTCCACTACCAGTGTGTTAACTGACTCTCTGCCCTGTTCCTCTCCCACCAGACACCACAGTCATCTTCGTCGCCACCTTCAGCTGCCTCTCCCTCTTACTCCTCTTCCTTGCTGTCTTCTTCATCTACAGATGCAGTCAGCACGGTGAGTTCAGAGAAGCGTGGGTTTAAAACTCCAAAAATGGGGGAGTAAAGTGAAGGATTATCACAGTAGACAAATTCCTCCCTGTATTTTTTTAATAGGTTCATCACATGGAGAATCCACCAAGAGGTAGATATACTTGGCCAATTCCTTGCCCTGCTTAACTCCTGCTCCATTCTTCCGCCCGTGGGCACATCAGTGACTGCTATGCCCAGCCCTACTCTCTCCTCAAATCTTCAGACCCTAGACTTCATTATGTTTCTCTCCCTCAGAACCAGCCATTCCGAATTTCCCAAGCAGGAGAAAACAGGTAAGTGATAAGGAATTTGGGGAGAGAAAGACTCTCTGACTTTTGCAATCTGAGAACTGATTTTTTGTTTGTTTCACTCACATGCAGATTTATTCAACCTAGAAAGAATATCTGAATCGGTGAGTTCCCCCCTTTGGAATTCCCCAAGAGCTCACTTACCCTGCGGGCTGGTCTGTCTGCCTCCTGGCTTAGCCCAGCTGGTTATATGAATGAAGCCAAATAACATCACATTTAAAAACGTGCTTTGACAGATCTTGTGAAAACAGACAGTAGAATGGTGGTTACCAGGGTCTGGGGGTTGGGGGAATTGGGGAATATGGAAGGAACAAACTTGCAACTTGTAGATGAATAAATCCTGGAGATCTAATGCACAGTGCGGGCATTATAGTCAGCAATACTTTATCAGACACTCAAAGTTGCTAGGAGACCAGATGATAATTGTTCTCACCACACACACAAAAATGATAATTAGGTGATAGGATGGAGGTGTTAGCCAGGTGGTAGCCGTATTGCAATATATCAATGTATCAAATCAACAGGTGTATACCTTAAACTTGTACAATGTTATATGTCGATTATATCTCAAACAAAACCAATGTGCTTTAAATTCCAGAGTAGCTGGATTTCAGCTCCCAATGTCTTGAGTTTGTCACCAGTGTGGTCTGAGATAAATCATGAAACCCCCATGATTGGGACACTTTCTTTCCTCCCATATCTAATGGGGATTGAAATCTTCATTTAAAAGGCTTGGGCGAGTCCAGCGATGTCATAAACATAGAGAATTTCTTTCAGTTTCCAGCAAAATGTAAATGTCAGATGGATGGCATAAAAGCATCAATTAACAAACGTTAATCAATTTACATCCATCAGTTTTTTTCTGTTTAAAATACTGCCTGTTTGTGATGTAACATGAATGAGCACTACGTCTGAGAGCAGTATCAGATAAGACTCGTACATTGTCCCACAGGACGCATTCTTTACACCAAAGCAAGTAAATAGAAGCATTAGCAAAAGATTTAAGTAGTTCACGATTGTGTTTAAAAAAATTTTATGCACATTATGTTCATTTAGATATATGTGCATATTTAAGTTATGGAAGAGCGTCGTTCACAAGTTCACAACTTAAGCACCAATGAACAAATCTGGTCTATTTTAAATGTTGGAATAGTGGCCTTGATGAGCAAGCTGTTGATAATAATAATGTTATAATAATGTGATATTATGATGCAGTACCTCCATGCAATGGAGTACTATTCAGCAATAAGAAGGAAGAAGCTACTGATACATGTGATCAATGAACGCACTTCAAAAACAGTATGCTAAATGAAAAAAGTCAGATACAAGACCGTATATAGTATGGTTCCGTTTATATATTTATATAAAAATCTCCAAAAAAGGTGAATTAGTAGTTGCCTGTGGCTGGAGTGGGGGTGGGAGGTGGGTGGGGCAGTTAAGTTAAAAGACTTAACTTCAGACAAGCCCCAGGCAACTTTGGGGGGGTGACAGGTGTTCAAGAACTATACTGTGGTGATGGTTGCATCATTCCGCAAATTCACTAGAAGTCATAGAAATGTACACTTTATATTCAGGGGAATTTTATGGTCTACAGGTTATATCTCGATAAAATTATTTAAAAATAATACAGTGTTGAGAGTGGGAAGGGATAAATCAGGCGTTCAAAATTTGCACCTCTTGGGGGAGTGATGGAAGTGTTAGCTATCTTGATTGTGGTGGTGGTTTCAGGGATGTAGACATCCATCAAAATTCATCAAATTGTACATCTGAAATATGTGTAGTTTACTGCATAGGACTCGTACCACAATAAAGAATAACATTTTTTAAATAAAAATGAATGATATGTGACTACTAGTTTTAATGGAAAACAAATTAATAAAATAAAACAATATATATAGTATTATATAACCAGCAGGTATTCATATTCTCAAAACCATATGTTTGCCCTGATTTGTCTAAGCACCAGTTATCGCTGATAGATGGCACCCCGCCATTACTGTGAGCTTGCCCTGAGGCGCAGCCGGTCGAGAAGGGCGCTGTCCAGCAGAGCTTCCTGCAGTGAGGGAAACGTTCTGTGGCGGCGCTGCCAGTACAGCAGCCACCAGCCACGTGCGGCTGCTGCACCTCTGCCGCGACTCTGAGGACCTCAACTTTTAATTTAATTTCCTTTGAAGCTAACTAGCCATATATGTGGCCCACGGCTGCCATATTGGGCAGCTCAGGTCTACATGCCTATCTCTTTTCCCCAAAGGCTGGAGACCGCCCAGAGGTGACCTATGCCCAGCTGAACACCAACGCGCTGTCTGAGACAGCGTCCAGCCCTGCCGAGATGTCCCCAGAATCTTGTGACTACGCAACACTGAAGGAGTAGAAGGACATTAGGAACTGAAGGAAGGGCTGCTTCCCCGCGAAGGAGATTATGGATTAAGATGGCTGAGATGACTGGACACATGGAAATCTAGGTGACTCTGTGTCCTGGGGTCATAATTCAAAATAATAAAATTAAGTTCTTCTCTTTTTGCTTCCCCTCCTCTCAAAAATTACTTGGGGGGATGCTCCCCCAAATTTGGAGTGTGACTTTAGAGTGGTTTGACTTAATCATAGGCTAAGAATACATACTGTATATATGGGCTGGTGGTACTCGAAATACTCACTTAGGGAGTTCAGGACAGCATCATGTAAACAGAAAATGGTTCCTCAGAGAAGCTTATGTGGTTGCTGTCTGGTGAGTAATCTCACAGACACAGGGATTTCACAAGGGAGCACAAACCGTGCACCATGAAGATAAACACTCAGTTGTGAACTAACGAAAAGCACCCCTAAGTAGCATGCACCAAGGTAAGCGGCTACATGCATGTGCTTCACGATTTTTTCAAGCCGTGCTGGGCAGCCTCCTGGTCTCAAGTCAAGAGCAGTTTCCTCTCTGATGTGAATGAGTTTTCTTACTGCCACCATGTTTCTGTTTATATTCTTTCTTTCTTCTTATTAGACGCTGAGGATGCAATGAATTTAGACTCACAGAATCTCTGTGGATTTTTGTCACTTGGTGCCCATAACTTAATACCTGTTAATACAGCATTGCAAAGATTTTTCTGAGTGTGGACTTTTGTGTGTGTGTGACAGAATGAATGACCATTTACGTATAAGCACACATATGTGAGCTTTTCTTCCAAAGTTACGTCACGCAATCAGGTTTGAATGTCATTTTAAAATACTTGATTGAGTGAATGAGTGTGTAAAGATTTGCAATGTATATGTAAATATTCTTAACTCTGAAGCATATGCTGGATAGCTTTTCTCTTTTTAAGTTTTAAATTGTGAAATAATGTGGTCATAAAGAAAAACACCAAATAATATAAGTGGAAATAGGCACAGTTTTTCAAAACAACATTTTGCTCTGTTTTTAACTTTTTTTTTTTTTGATGAGGGGAGGTAATTAGGCTTATCTGTTTAATTTTTTTCAACGGAGGTACTGGGGATTGAACCCAGGACCTCACGCATGCTAAGCACACACTCTACCACTGAGCTAGACCTTCCCCCTCTGGTTTTACTTCTATCGCTCCTATTTTCCTTCCTCTCTTCCTAAGAGGTCGGCGTTACCCAAAGTGCTGTGTATTATTCATGCTTCTCCTCCACAGGCATCTGTCAATAGTCAATGTGTGGTAATATTTTATGTGTTATTACATATATATGGAGTCATATTCTAGATTACAATTCTGTCATTTTTATTGCCCTCAACATCAGGCTTTTGAAATTCATCCAGGTGAATTTTGTGAGTCTAGCTCCTTGTTTACTGTGTAGAGTTCAGTTGTTAACCCTACCATGGAATATTATTCAGCCCCCAAAAGGAATGAAGCACTATTACATGTCACAACCTGGATGAACCTTGGAAACGTCACACTCAGTGAAAGAAGCCAGGGAGAAAAGACCACATGTAGGGTTCCATTTACGTGACATATCCAGAATGGACAATCCTTAGAGACAGAAAGCAGGTAGTGGTTGCCGGGGGCTGGGGGAGGGGAGGGAAGGGGGTGACTGCAAATGGGTGGGAGGCATCTTCTTGGGGTGATGACAATGTTGTGGTGGGATTACATAGTGGCGGTGGTGGTGCAGCCTTGTGAACAGACTGAAGACCATGAACTGTACACTTTAGAGGTGTAGATTTTATGGTATGTGAATTATGTCTCGATAAAACAAATCTTGGAAAAGAACTTGGTTCTGTGCACATGGTTTCTCTTCATTCTTTCCTGGACTGCTGGATGTCTGGGTTGTTTCCAGTGCTGCTCTGTCAGCAAAATGCTGCAATAAACATCCTTGGACCTGTCTCCTGGCTTACATGTGTGATCTCGCTAGGGTTTATATTTAGAAGTAGAATCTGTCTCCTGTGATGTCTACAACTTTAATCCCACTAGGAGAAGCAAACTGGTAACTAAGGTGGTTTTACCTGCTTATACTTCCACCAGGGATGCATAAGTTTCCTATTCCCTGCATCCTTGCCCATTCACAAATATATTAAACTTTGTCATTTTGGCTGATTAAAATAGTTGAACTCATAACCCATTCTAAGCTGCCTGTATGGAAATATCTCATTGTTGCTTTAATTTGCATTTTCTTGATTGTGAGTGAAGACTGTTGACCATTTGGGGTTTCTTTCCTGTGGACTGATGGCTTCTAGCCATTGATCGATCACTTTCCTGTTGAATTGCTGGTATTCTTACTGATTTAAAGGGCATAATTATCTGGTAGCCACACCTTTCCTCTGTAAGCTATACATTACAAATGTTTTCTGTACGTAGGTGACATACTTTCGTTCTTTTTTGTATCTTTTAATATTAGCTACTCTAATTCATCTTTTTTATTGATATTTTGAGAGACTTGTGTCTTGAAGCTTTATGTGAGGAATACTCTCCCATCTGTTCTTCTAAATTAAAAAAATTTAAATTTTGTTTTTCATTTTTAATGCTATCTGAAATTAAGTTTTGTCTAAGATGTGAGGTAAAGACCGAAGTTTTCCATTTGGATAGCCCATCGTCCCAGTACCCTTAATTGAAAGGCTTGTTCTTTTTTTCTTTTCAAGTTGTGCCTTCAATTTGATGACATATGATCATTTCTACTTCATTTCTACACCAGCTTCCCCTGCTAGTGTGGTTCAGACATGCGCATGGGAATGACAAAAGGGAAAACCTAATGTGAAAAGTCTTAACAGCAAAGAAAGAAGGGAGGAGGGAGGGAAGGAGGAAGGGAGGAAGAAATTGCATCATGTAACCAAACTAAGGAAAAGACGTTAGAGAAACCTTCAGACAACTACATCCACACACTCGGTGCCACTTTCTTTCACTTTACGTCTCTCGTCTCTATTTCTATTTCTGCGTTATCATCATCATTCAGACCAGCTGTCCCTGTGGGTCTGGGGCTGATAGCAACAAGTCTGGGCTCACAGCCTCGCAGACTTTCAGCCAAAGAGGTGAGGGGGGCGGTTTCTACTTACTGGATCAATTTAAAAAGATATTATTGGCTATCTTTGGAAGATGCTAGAAACACAACTCGCAAAACTGTGAAGCACAGAGGAAAGAAATCAAGCATTTCTCCTGCCTTTCATTTCATAGCCGGTACCTCAGGACAACCAAACAGTTGAAGAAGTAAAATTTCTACTCATGCAAATGCTACAACGCATACATAAAGAAGAAAATCTCTAAGTCTTAGCTGTGGCTAATGCACGCCCACGTCTTCAGGAGTAATAAAAGAGCATGTGGTGTAAGTGTCTTTCTATCCAGAAACTGTGCCTACCTGGTATAAGGGACATCCAGAGACACAGCAGAGGGGACATCAAATGATCAAATCAAAGGGATATATGTTTTTAAAAGTTGTGCTGATGACAGAGGCAGATCGGATCCAAAATCCTGGACCAGAGGGCAGCAAACTTTTTCTGAAAACGACCAGAGGACAATTACTTTCAGCCTTTGTGGATCGGAGGGTCTCTGTTGAGACGGTGTGTCTCTGCTCTTGCACCGGTAAGTCAGCCATTGCTGATACACGAATGAACGGGGCAGCTGTGTTCCAATAAAACTTTATTTACAAATGCAAGTCGTGGGCCATAGTTTGCCAACCCCTGTCCCAGACCAAAGCTTTTTTGAGATCTGAATGAACCACCAGCATAAGAGTTGAATTAAGCCAGGAACTACGTTCTAGAATGCAAGGAAAGACTTCTTTTTTTTTTTAACCACTTTGTCAGTTTTCAGATCTATAAACGTGAGAAACAGGCAGGATAGGATGGTTTCTGGGGCCCTTTCCATCTTTGATGTGCTGAGACCCAGGGCCATCCATCCTCTGGGGGGGTTTGGTTTTGCCCAAGGAAGGGGACCCAACCAGCATCTCTTTGGAAAGAGTTCCAGCAGGTTCTGCAACCTGCATGGGGCCTGTTTCCTAGGAAGCTTTGCAGCCTGTGGTTTTGCTTTTGCAGATTTGCAGATCGCTGTAAAATAGAGTGAAGGAAAGTGGATTGAGCAGGGGGGTCATGGGGCCAAGAGCAGAGAAGCCTCCTGACTCTCGGGACCCTGGCCTGTCCCTGACTCTCTCACTGCCTTTGTTTCTCCTCCAGTGTGTCTGTCTCTCTGCTCTGTGTGTATTTATGTGTACATATATGTATGTGTGTTTGTGTGTGCATGCATGTGTGTGCATGGGTGTGTATTCAGTGGGTACTGCAGGAGAAGACAGAAAATAGAGGAGAGTAAGGGGTCAGGATGCTTGGAGAAAGGGAAAGAGAAGACACTTTACATGGAAGGCAAACATAATAAATATGGGGTGGAGCCTCTGCTATGCAGTCTCTCTCTCTCATTCTCTCTCTCACACACACACACTCATGCACACCCAAGATTGTACTAGCCTCCTCCAGCTGCCACAATAAAATACCCTAATTGGGCTATTTAAACAAGAGACATTTGTTTCCTTGGTTCTGGAGGCTGGAATTCCAAGATCAAGGTGTTGGCCAATTCAGTTTCCGGTGAGAGCTCTCCTCCTGGCTGTGGATGGTCACCTTCTCCCTGCGTCCTCCCGTGACCTTTCCTCCACATGACACTAATCCTGTTGATCAAGGCCCCACTCTTATGCCCTTATTTAACCTTAATTACTTCCTCAGAGGCTCCGTCTCCGAATACAACCATACTGGAGTTTGGAGCTCCAACACAACGAATTTGGGGGGGACATAAACATTTGGTCCATAAGACACACACTCACAGTGTTCCATACAGACATCCAGAGCCTCTATACATACACAGTCCCACACCAGCACACACTATTATGGGTTGAATTTTGTCCACCCCTCTCCCCCCAGTTCATCTCTTTAAGTCCTAAAGCCCTAGTACCTCAGAAAGTAGCCTTATCTGCAGAAGGGGGTCCTTGCAGATTAATTAAAAGGGTGAGCTCATTCTGGAATAGGGTAAGCCTGCATCCAGTGTGACCATATCCTTGTAAATGGGGGACATTTGGATACAGACACACTCACACGGGGAGAGCACCCTGTGAAGATGGAGGCAGAGGTCGGAGCGATGTGTGCACGAGCCAAGGACCACCAAAGCTTTCCAGTGAACCAGCAGCAGCCAGAGAGGGTGGAACAGAGAACCAGCCCTGCCCACATCTCGACTTCGGACTTCTGTCCTCCGGAACTGTGAGAGAACAGATTTCTGTTGTTTCAGCCACCCTGTCTGTGGTGTTTCGTTCAAGCAGCCCGAACAGATGAACACAGGGAAGGAGGGAGGGAGGAGGAGCCCAGGAGACGCATGAGCCTTGCCTCCAAGCTCTTGGCCTGTGTCCGTGGCCCCAATGGAATCTACCAACGGAACACAAAGACACAGGACTAAGAACTTCAAGATGCGACCACAGGCCCCCTTGTGAATGTGAGGCCCCCTGTGCCCTGGTTGCAAACCCTGCTTGCACCCCAGCTTCAACCGGAAGCCCCCAGGGGTGGTGCCTCTGAAGGAGAGCTGAGTCTGCCCCCTCCCTGTGCCGCCCAGCTCCTGGGGGACAAGATGCTGAGGTCACAGCAGGGAGTAGCAGGATGGCAAGGGGGCACAGCCTCTCTGTTCCTCTTGCCACAGAAGTCACTCTCTTTAAAGCCTGGGTACCCTCGGGGACCATCTGTCTCACCATGTGGAGGAAACCCATCTTTAACGAGAAACACAAAGATGACTCAGAGAGCATCAGGAAAAGGAGACGGAGTGATTGTACCACCAGCTTTTGTTTTTGGCTTGCTAGTTGCTTCCAAAACTCAGCCCCTCTTCCCTCCTTGCGGCTTTCTTATTCAATCATTCTGGAAAATTTCTGAGTCAAAAAGAAAAAAAAAAAAAGCAAAAACACCAAAGCCAGAAAAAGTCCTTTGTGTACCTAAGCTAGTCTGAGAAGGGATTTTTATTTTGATCAAAGAATCTTGACAAGTATTATTAAGATCAATGACCCTCCTAGGTATCTTTTGTGGGCATCCACTCCGGCATTTATCCTCCTTAAGTTACTGCAGTAAGTCTTTAATTTTAATGGAGTGATCCTTTTATTTTCTGAAATCACAAGTGCGGTCGGTAGCAAGTGTAATGCAGTTTTGTTTTCTTAACTTGTGCCTTCCACGTGGGACTGGGTGGGGAAGAGGGGCCAAGGACGGTGGAAAGAGGACAGTCCTTTGTTTTCAGACAGGGTTGGATACAAGTTTGGGGTTATGTGAACTTGGGAAGATTTCTTCAAAATCTACAGGTCTCGGGAGGGGGACCAAGAGTAGGAGGATGGGGCGCTCACCCCCACCCCCAACAAACATATCAAAAACACATCTATGTGTGGAACAATTCTCGTGGAAAACCAACTGGAAACTGACAGTTCTTCTATACAACCAACACTGCAAGAAAGACGGGGGTAGGATGGGGAAAAAGGCATTGGGTCGGGACCTGCAAGGCTGGGAGTGGTCTGTGAGGAGGAGAAGGTCTGCACGGCTGGGCCTTCACGCTGGGGAGTGGGCAGGTAGAGCCACAGCCTGGGCAGCCCAGTCCTGGGGCCCTGTGTGGAGGAGACAAGCCTGCCTGCCTACTGGGAAATCTGCAGAGACAGATAGAGGGGCTGGAGAAAGCTAGACTCTGCTTACGAGGAGTGTGCACGTCCTGGCTTGTAGGCAGTCCAGGCGGAGAGAGCCTTGCACTGGTGGCCTCTGCCTCGCTGAGCCTCCCAGTCCTAAGGAGCCCACATTCCAGCCCTGCTCACTCCACATCACAGCCTCGCACGGGATCTGGGCAGAGACTTGGCCTAACTGGGCAGACAGGCCGGGGCGCCTGGGGTGTGAGCTGGACAGAGCCTTGGAGGCCACAGCCGGCGCGTGCACAGGGCAGTGTGTGTAGCGGGGCAGATGTTGCGTGTGTGTGTGTCGGGGGGCGGGTGGTACCACAGGAGGGCCCAGCAGCCAAGCCCTGAATCTTGTGCAGAAAAGCCCTGGGCGAGGACGCATCTAGCTCCACAGAGACAGCCCAGAGGGCCTATGATGTGATCCAGGTGGGGCCGCAAGCGGCCGTTGTCAGTGCGCTCAGGAGTGCTCAGCAGTTTGCCTGCCAGCAAGAGTGATCCGACCTCGCCCGCCCCACACCACAGCTTAGCGCTGGACCTGGGGCACACAGGTCCTGGGAGAAGTCTGCCACAGAGGCAGCCCAGATCCCAGGCAACAGCAGCCACCTCAATTCCCAACGCCCCAGCCTAGTCTACACGGCAGCCTTGCACCCGATCTGGGATGAGCACAACAGAGGGGGGGGGGGGGATGTGACCTTGGGCTGAGCCCTGGCCGTCTACACATAGTCCTCTGAGTCCACACAGGCCCCACATGCCTCAGCAATCACCCCCTTTGGGTCAGGGCACATACTCAAAGAGCCTGACTGAGACCGACCCTCACGGCCCCTGACAGGGCCGTGACAGCCGTGGAGCAGAGGAAGCCCCGCATCGCACCCAGCACAGGATCCAGACACCACACCAACCACACACCCTGTCAAAGGGATAACGGCCAGCACACCCCAGGGAAAGATGTGGCTGGCGTCCAAACCAAAACCAGCGCTTGTACCACAAGCACTGGATACGCCGTCTACACAGGGACACTCCCACATAGAAACATCCTTTCAAGACCACAGAAGATAACGGTTTCTCCTAAACTCATAGAGAAAAAGGAAGTTAAGTAAGATGAAAAGGCAGAGGAATCACTGCCAATTAAAAGAACAAGAGAAATCTCCTGAAAGAACAAATAATGAAACAGAGCTCATCAGTCTACTAGATCTTGAATTCAAAAAAGTGGTAATTCAAAACAGAAACAAACTCACAGCATAAAAAACAAACTTATGGTTACCAAAGGGGAAAGGGGATGGGGGAAGGATAAATTAGGAGTTCGGGATTAGCAGATATAAATTACAATATATAAAATAGATAAGCAACAAGTTTCTACCATTTGCACAGAGAACTATACTCAATATCCTGTAATATACCATAATGGAAAACAATATGAAAAAGAATATGTGTGTGTGTATATATGTACAACTGAATCACTTTGCTGTACACCAGAAACTTATACAATATTGTAAGTCAACTATATTTCAATTTTTAAAAATTCTACAAATAATGAAAGCTGAAGATGGTGTGCAGAAAAGAGAACCCTCTTACGCTGCTGGTAGGAATGTAAATTGGTGCAGCTACTATGGGAAGCAGTATGGCGTTTTCTTAAACTAAAAATAGAGTTACCAAATGATCCAGCAATCCCATTCCTGGGCATATATCCGGAAAAGATCAAAACTCTAATTTGAAAAGATACATGCACCCAAGTGTTCATAGCGGCACTGTTTACAGTAGCCAAGACATGGAAACAACCCAAGTGCCCATCAGCAGGTGACTGGATAACAAAGATGTGATATATATACACATGGAATATCACTCAGCCATAAAAAAGAATAAAATTAATGCCATTTGCAGCAACATGGATGGACCTAGAGATTATCATACAAAGTGAAGTAGGTCAGACAGAGAAAGACAAATATCATATGGTATCATTTATATATGGAATCTAAAAAAAGTGATACAAATGAACCTATTTACAAAACAGAAACAGACTCACAGACATAGAAAACAAACTTACGGTTATCAAAGTGGAGGAGGGGAGGGATAAACTAGGAATTTGGGATTAGCAGATACACATTACCATATATAAAATAAACAAGTTCCTTCTGTGTAGCACGGGAAACCATATTCAATATCTTATAATAACCTATAATGGAAAATAATCTGAAAAATTATATATAATTCTATTATTATATTATATAATTATATATATATATGTAACTGAATCACTTTGCTGTACACCTAAAACTAACACAATATTGTAAATCAACTATATTTCAATTAAAAAATACAAGGTAAGGTTATTAGGGCAGGGAAGAAGGGACGGGGTTGAATACTTGATTAAACAATGTTTTTATTAAATATAGAATTTAAAAACAAAGTTATGATCCCGATTAATGGGAACTCTGGTGATAATTTAAATATTGCTTTTGATTAAAGGTCCTTAAATTTTAGTGTTAAAAATAAAAAATAATACAAATGAATCTATATGTAAAACAGAAACAAACTCACAGACATAGAAAACAAACTTATGGTTTCCAAAGGGGAGAGGGTGGGAGGAAGGGAAAAATTGGGAATATGGGATTAATAAATACAAACTACTGTACATAAAATAGATAAGCAACAGGGATTTACTGTACAGCCCAGGGAATTATATTCAATATCTTATAATAAACTATAATGGAATATAATCTGAAAAAAACTGAATCACTTTGCCGTACACCTGAAACTAACTCCATATTGTAAATCAATGATACTTCAATTAAAAAAAAAAGTTAAGAACTAAAAAAGAAAAATCCAGGGCTCCGTGTCCTCATCATAGAGAGATATCTATCAGGGCTGCTGTAAGCAGCGTGATCAATTATTCCAGTTTTCCTGGAATGGGGGTTTCTCAGGACACGAACATTTCAGGGCTAAAACTGAGAAAGCCCCGGGTGAATCAGAACGAGCTGGTCACCTGCGTGGTAAGCATACGTATTGTAAAGATGTAGGTGTGATAATTACATTGATTCGTAGAACAAACGTTCTTCTCTTCCCTCAGTCCCCAGTCATACCCACCTCATGCGTCTAATTTTTTACCCTGTATCCTTGAGGGACATCTAAGGCAAATCTCATGACTTTTATAGTCATCTTAGAGAACAAAGGCTTCACGTCCCAATTTTTTTTTAAGTCACATGCAAGGAAAAAAATAGTTCAGTAATTGCAATGCTTTTGGCAAGTTGCCTATGGCTGCTGTGGGAATGGCCAGCTTTTTATTGACGTCCCTGCGGGAGCTTCTGCTCCTCCTACCCCTCTCTCTCAGGGATGCGGTTTTCCCCTCTGATGTCTGTAAATGCATCTCCTCCAGGGGGTCATGTAAGGAAACCCTCAGTCTTTACGGGGCGGGTGGAGGGTAGTGAGCATCGTTCCATTTCCAGCTTCTCTCCGCAGGGCTCACCTCCCACCTCCAGGTGGCGCTCGTGGAGAGGATATAAAACACCTGATTCACAGTTTCTCCTCCTTCCCCTCTCCCTCCTGTCCAGCCTGTCCCAGAACATCCTCAAACCCGTTCGCACAATATTTAGCCCTTGAGCTATTTCAAACAGGAGCGAGATCTCCTCTCCACATGTTAACTGCTCTGTGTGGTGCAATTAAAGTGCCCCCCCCCTTGAAGCTTGAAGTAAGACACCATCATTTTCACCACAGTCCTATGTCGATGAGAGAGGGTGGGACCCAAGCACGCCCAGAGCTCTTGCAAACAAACTCATGAAAGCAAAACAACTCTTCTAATTTTAACCACAGGTCTACAACAAAGGACCAGGGGTGGGGAAACTGGATTTCCGGTTTCTTTAAGTCACGCATGGCAGGTCCCACTTTGGGTTCTCGCCCCGTTGGCACCTACAGCCCTTGGGTCTGAGCAGAAACTGAGATTGCAATGATTCTACCTGAATGTTCTGTTGTTTATGTGTGCAAACACCTTGCAAATGACGCACAAGAGCCAGGCTTGAAGACAAAGGGTTGCTAGGAGTGCGTTTTCACCAAAAAACAAACACAAACACAAGAAACCCCAACAAGGGTTCATGAAAAGATGCACGTAAAAATGTAAAATGACATTCACCAAAACGTCAACAAGGGTCAGAAACGTGGGTGATTTCTTTGAATCATCTGGATGTGCTATGTCTCTTATGTGAAAATAGGAACCATATTATAAAACACGCGGCAGTCGGAGTTGATAGGTGATGTGGGTCAGTGGCCTGCATACTATTCATTCCACAAAAGGTCACTTTATTTTGGTTCTTTTGTGGCTGTTGATTCACTGCCTTGGGGCAAGGCATGGAAACAGCTGAGTCTTTTCTGTATCAATTTTATTGCCGGAACCAGTTAGAAAAGGTTCTTTTTGGAAAGGGAATAGAAAGTTGGAGGTTAGGGCTGTGGAATTTGGGAGGGAGCTGTTGGCATGCTGCATAACTATTTCCTCCCCACCACGAGGAAATGCCGGAGGGCTCGCCTCTAACTGAGAACAGGTGAGGATTAAAAAGCTTCAGCTGAACCCCCACTGCACGCTGTGGCAGTTAAAAAAGGGACCAGAACTGGGGAGGTCACACCCTCTCCCCCGCTTGTCTTCTGCCCCACTGTTTGTCTTTCACTAACCCTACAGGGAATGAGGTGTCCTTATTTCCACATCATACTCTTAAAAGCTGTCCCCTACTGAGCTTCTGTCACTATGAGTCCTCCACTGACACAACAAAAATTCAGATCATCAAGTTCTAACTCATAAAATAGAATTACCATATGATTCAGCAACTCCACTGCTGGGTATATACCCAAAGGAATTGGAATCAGGGACTTGGATGTGTATATTTGCATCCGGTATCTTTCTCCCTGTGTTGGTAACACCATTATCCACAATAACCAAAAGGCAGAGGCAACCCAAGTCTCCATTAACAGATAAGCAGATAAACAAAATGTGGTACATACACATGTGTTAGCTCAGACCGCCATCATAGAATATCGTGGACTGGGTGGCTTAAAGAACAGAATTTTATTTTCTCATAGTTCTGGGGGCTAAAAACTCAAGATCAAGGTGCTATTAGGCTTGATTTTTGGTGAGAGCTCTCTTCCAGGCTGCAGATAACTGCTTTTTCACTGTGCCCCCCATGTGGCTTTTTCTGTGTGTGAGGAGGGAGAGGGAGAGAGAGAGAGAGAAAGAGAAAGAGAGATCTGATTAATTTTCTTATAAGGACACCAGTCCTATAGGATTAGGGTCTGTCCTTACGACCTCGTTAAATCTTAATTACCTCCTAAGGGGCAGAGGGTATGGCTCAGTGGCATAGTGCACGCCTAGCACGCACAAGGCCCTGGGTTCAATCCCCAGTGCCTCCATTAAAAATAAATAAATAAAAAAATAATTATCTCCCCCCAAAAAGAGGTTTTTAACAAATCCTAATTATCTCCTTAAAGGCTCTATCTATTGTAAGTTTTGGCTTCAACACATGAATTTTAGGGAGACACCGTTCAGTTCACAGCACCATACAATGAGCTGTATTATTCGGCCTTAAAAAGGAAGGAAATCCTGACACAGGCTACAGCATGGATGAGCCTTGAGGACATTATGCTCAGTGAGAGAAGCCAGTCACAGAAAGACAAGTGCCGTATGATTCCGCTTATGTGAATGAGGTAGCTAGAGCCGTCAAATGTACACAGAAAGAGTTGCCAGGGGCTGGAGGGAGAGAATGCGAGGTTATTATTTAGTAGACACAGAGCTTCTGTTTGGTTTCTTTTTTTTTTTAATTTATTATTATTTTTTAAATAAAGGGGGTAATAAGGATTATTTTCTTGTCTGTTTATTTAACAGGGGTCCTGGGGCACTCGTGCGTGCGAGGCATGCGCTCCTCCACTGAGCTATACCCTCCCCCTCCAAGAGTTTCTGTTTGGGAAGGTGAAAAACTTCTGGAGATGGACAAACAAAGTGAATGGACTTGAAGGTGCTGAAAATATACCCTGAAATGATTTAAATGGTTAAAAAAAAAAAAAACTTTCTAACTCATGGATTAACCAGAAAGCTCCAAGGCAGTGCACTGGACGGAATGAGATGGAGATGCTATGGGTACCCCGGTGATATGAATATTGAAAATTGCAAAGCGAATCTGCAGGAGAGCAAAGCTTTGAACCAAGTGAGATGGCCAGTCAAGGCAACTTGAACGACCGTCCTGGGGTGACCCTCAGCATTGGGGCTTTCCTTGCACTTTATGAGAATTCAATCTGTAGGGATTAGACCCCAGTCTGGGAATCAGGTGGTGGAATCCAGGTGCAGACTCTGTGCCTTGAGCAAGTCCTGCCCATCTCTGGAACTATTTCATTTATCCAAACACATTTATTGAGTATCTATGGTGTGCCGGGCATTTGGGGGGAACAATGCCTGGCTACTGTTTAAAAAAAAGTAGCCAAGCTCGCCTACCTTGTGGAGATTGTATTCTACTTGGAAAGATGGGCAAAAACATGTAAATAAATACCTGTACATTGTGATGAGCCCTTATGCTAGGTATGAACAGGGTGGTGTAAGGTAACATCATTGTGCGGAGGGTAGGTCTTTACTTTAGGGAGTCAAGGAGGGCTTTGGGGGGAATAGGTTTAAACTGAGAATTAAAGGCTGTGAACTATCGAGACATGAGAAATGTAATTTCGTGCAGAAGTTACAGCCAGTGCAACGTCCCCAAGGCAGGAGTGAGCTCTGCACGTTCTAATTCTAAAAACTGACGTCAAGCCACCGTGGCTAGAGCAAAACAAGGCTGATCAGAACTTAGCACTACAGATACTACTAAATATAAAATAGATAACAACAAGGTTCTACTGTAAGCACAGGCAACTGTATTCAATATCTTGTAGTAACCGATAATGAAAAAGAATATGAAAAGGAATATATGCATGTAAATGTATGACTGAAACAGTGTGCTGTACAGCAGAAACTGACACATTGGAAATTGACTATACTTTAATTAAAAAAAAAAACACCTAAATGTCCATCAACAGATGACTGGATAAAGGAGATGTGGTGTATACAAATATGTTTACAATGGAATACCACTCAGCCATAAAAAAGAATAAAGTAATGCCATTTGCAGCAACATGGATGAACCTGAAGATCATCATTCTAAGTGAAGTAAGTCAGACAGAGAGAAAAAAATACCATATGATATTGCTTATATGCGGAATTTTTTAAAAAGACACAAATGAACTTATTTACAAAACATGAACAGACTCACAGACATGGAAAAGAAACTTATGGTTCCCAGGGGTAAAGGGGGTGGGAAGGGATAAATTGGGAGTTCGAAATTTGCACCTCCTGGGGGGTGACGGAAATGTTGGGTATTTTGATTGTGGTGGTGGTGGTTTCATGGGTGTAGACATCTATCAAAATTCACCAAGTTATACATCTGAAATATGTGTAGTTTGTTGTACCGAAATTATGCCACAATACAGTTGTTTCAAACAAAAATAAATAAAAGCTAGATAAATGTGTAAAATTTTATAAAATTCTGTTATGAATTATAATAAAATAAAAAATATAACTGGATAAAAAAAGAGCTCAGCAGTAGAAGAGAGGCCAAGTCATGAAGAACTTTGCAAGCTGTGAGAAGAAATTTGAATTTTTATCTAAGTGGGAAAAGGAGAGCAGCGTGGAAAAGCAACTTTTGTAACACTGCTAAGAGCCAGGCAGATTCCTGAGCCCTTCTGGTCTTGTGGGTTTTCACATCTCACCCTTTAGTGTTTTCCCTGCACATGAAAAGTGAGCATTTTTTTGGCAGCAGATGTCAGATTTGGCCGTGTTCTCCTCCCCTTCACAAAGATTGCACAACGTCGACAAAGCAATGGGAGGGGCAGGGCTGAGGACAAGGTGGGTCCTCACCTCCACAGGTATCCCCCCGCCTGAGCCACCATTTCTCACCCAGACGATCACAACAGCCTCCTAAGGGGCTCCTACCTCAGCCATGCGGTCTCAACACAGGAGGCAGAGGGAGCCTTTACAAATAAGATGACCAGATTTAGCAAATTAACATACAGCAGGCCCAGTTAAATTTAAATTTCAGATCAGCAACAACAACATTTTAGTATAAGTATATCCCTTGCAGTTTTAGGGAGATACTTATACTAAATTATTATTATTATTATTATTATTATTATTATTATTATTATTATTATTATTATTATTATTATTATTATTATTATTCATTGTTTATCTGAAATTCAAAATTAACAGGCCGCCTAGGTTTCTTCTCAAACGCACAAGATGCATTTCTGCCTTAAGCCTTAGTACTTACTGGCTGTTTCCTCTTTCTCAAATGGCCCGCCCCCAGACAAAGGCATAACTAACTTTCTCACTTCCTTAAAGTCTTTGCTCAGATATTCCTCCTCAGGGAGACTCACTGTTCCTACCCGTGGTAGGCAGAAGAATCGTCCCTCAAAGATGTCCCCATCCCAGTCACCCGAACCTGGCAGTACATAAGCTCACCACAGTAAACGGGACTTTGCAGTGTGTGATTAAGAATCTTGCAATGAGACCGTGACCCTGGACAATCCAGATGCGACCAAAGCAACCAGAACGGTCCTTACGAGGGAGAGGCAGGAGTGTCAGAGTCACAGAAGGAGATGTGACAACAAAACTAGAGTGACGTGGCCACCAGCCAAGGAATGCCAGCAGCCTCTAGAAAAACCGAAAAGGGCAAGGAATAGATTCCCCTTCAGAGCCTCTGGAAAGGAACACAGCCCTGCAACACTGTGGCTGTGGCCCAGTGAGGCCCACTTCGGACCTCTGCCCTCCAGAACTGTAAGACAGTAATTCTGTGCTGCTTTAAGTCCCTGAGTGTGTGGCTGTTTGTTAGCAGCAATAGGAAACAGACACCATCTGACTGAAATCTGCAACACCCTCCAGCAATTCTGACCCTCCCTTCCTGGTGTCTTTTCTTACCTTGCATTTTCCAATCTCCCTAATCTTCCGGCTTCTTTAACAGTGAAACAGAAAGGAGACAAGAGTTGTGAGTGGGGGGTGGAGGGATCCTTGGGACCACCTCTCTTTCCTGTAGGTGCTGAGTTAAGGGAGTGGCGCCTTGAGGAAATACAGCCAAACGGGAAATAGAGAGAGAGGATACTCGCCTTCACTTCTGGGCTGTCTTGGGGCTCATCCAGGGAGATAAAGCGAGTCTGGTGACGAATGCTGGAGGGGATTTGGCACCTGGGGGGATAAATTGGATATCAAAGTACCTACCTTCTTCCACCTGCAAGAGATAATCGGTGAGCTGCAGGACGTCTGCAGCTCCAGAATCCCAGAGGAGACCGCAGTCCCCGTCCCCTCCTGCCCTTTCCAGTGCCCTTGGCTGAAATGAGACATTGCTTACGCTGTTTTCTTTCCCCTGATTTCTCTACTCCTCTAATAACTCTCTAAACTACAAAAAGGTGAGTGTGGCAGAATAAAGAGTATTCACAGATGTCTCCTCTTTACCTGCAGCCGTGGGCTTTGGCTCCTGACCACGCTCCCTCCCGTGGCAGGGTAATTCTATCAGCTCAGATGATGAGCTCAGTTGCAAGGAACTGATTACCTCATGCTGGCTTAAACAGTAAAGATATTTAATCCTCTTGCCTGACAGGAAGGCTTTGTGCAAACGCTCAAGCATACCGTTAGAGACCTAGCCCTTTCGAATTTACTGCCCTGGCATCTTCAATGTTTGGCTTGTTGCCTCCAGATCGCTTTGTGGCTGGGGCAGCTCTGAGCTTCATGCCTTGGCACAAACACCCCCAGATGTAAGAGAGCATGCCTCCTTGCCTTCCGTCTTCTTTTCAGGGAGCAATATCCACTCCAGAATCCCAGCTGACTGCTTTTTATTTCATACTGGCTGTACTGTCCTTTGCCTGGCCCTACACTTTATTTTTGTCGTGATAAAACACTCCTAACATAAAACTCACCATTTTAGCCATTTAAAAACCCTCAAGTGGCACTAAGGACATTCAGAATGTTGTGCAACCTTCACCACCATCTAGTCCCAGACATTTTTCATCGCCCCCAAAGGGAAACCTCGCACCCACTAAGCAACCTCTCCCCATGCCCCTCTTCCCCCGGCCTCCGGTAACCACTCCTCTGTTTTTTGTCCCTGGATTTACCTATTCCGGGTATTTCATATAAACAGAGCCATCTGTCCCTTTGTCACTGCTTCTCTCAACGAGTATGATGTTTTTGAAGATCATGTTGTAGCATGTATGCATACGTTCTTCTTTATGGCTGAATAGTATTCCTTTGTGTGGATACACCACACTTTGTTTATCCATTCATTAGCTGATGGGTGTTTGGGTTGCTTCCACCTTTTGGTTCTTGTGAGTAATTGTGATATCAACATGCCTGCCCATGTGTTTGTTTGGACCACCCCTAGACTTTGAAAGGGAAATGGAGTTGTGAAGACTAGCTTAGATGAATCATTCATTCACTGAGGCTGGACTCTTTTCTGCTTATAAGACCTATCAGGGCTTATCAGCAAGAAGAGAGACTGTCTACTGAGTAGTGGATACTAAGGGTTGGAGGTATTGGCTCTCATAATTGTGTAGAATCATTGGTTTGCAGGAACAGGGTGTTGACCTGGTTCTTGAACAACCTCACTCTTGCAAGTTCCCCTGAGGTTCTCGTCCCCTCTCAGACCAAGCATTACATTGTGCAGATGTAGTGGCAACTCAGGGACATGTGACACCAAGAGCAGCGGGCAAGGCAGGGTGCGGTGCTGGAGGAAGGCCTAGAGGTTTCAGAAGCTCAGGATCTCCAGCTGGGGTTAGCATTCTTGCCAGGAGCACAGAGTAATGTGCATGCTTGAGATGACTCTGGACGCTCTGGGTAAGCTAGATGTATGGTCCTGAGACAGGAAGGAAGTGGGCGGGGCACAACCATTCAAGAAATTACACGGCAATTAACACCAAGGTGGCAGACAATTCAATTCCCAACAGGCCTTGAGGTCCAAGATGGCAGGAGATCTGACTTCCAGTAGACCTTGAACTTCATTATACACTCATTGTAAAATATAAGCACGGTAAATGGCATCCCCACAGGCACCATGACTGTTCTGAGGTTGGCCCTAAAAGGTCAAAAGGTGGGCGGTGGCCCAATTCCTGGGACTTCCCGCCCCTTCCCCAAAGTAGTTGGAATAATTCTCCGGCTTGTTAGCACGTGAAGTTACCGAGCCCACAGAAACTAGCAACCTCACACCTCATGGCCTTTCCCTTGCCTTCCGTAGCAGCCTGCGCTCTGTCTGTGGAGTATGATCTCTCTGAATAAATCTACTTTCACTCGACTGCGGCTCACTCTTGAATTCTTTCCTGTGCAAAGCCAAGGACCCTCACTTGGCAGGGCGCGTCCCAGGGACTCAACCAAGACCTGGGACATGGCTCTCCTCTCGCCCCACATTCATTCTCCTGTATCAGTTCTGGCCATTCTAAGCTGGATGGCCTCAACCAACTCACTTGAACTTTCTGTACCTCGGTTTTCCTCATCTGTTAAGTGGAATAGTAGGAGCCTCTCCTGGGGTTTTGAGACTTAAATGTGTGCCTTCCTGCAGGACACTCAGGCAGTGCCTGGCACAGGCGAGGCGCTTACCAAATGGTAGCTGCTATTATTACCAGTAGTAATAGTAGCAGAAGAGGGAGGAGGAGGAGGAAGAGGGAAGGAGGAGAAGGGAAAGGAGTAAAAGGAGAAGGAAGAGGAGATGAGATGCAGAAAAGGAAAGAGGAAGGTGGACTAGGGGAGAGGATATAGCTCAGTGGTAGAACACATGCTTAGCACGCACGAGGTCCTGAGTTCAATCTCCAGTGCCTCGATTAAAAGGAAAAAAGCAAATAAACCTAATTACCTCCCCCACAAAATAGAAAAAAAATTTTTTAACAATAACAACAACAAAAAAAAAAAACAAAAAACAAAAAAACAAAAGAGGAAGATGGACTATGTCCAGAGGCTTTGGGGAGCAGGATAGAAAGTTCTCAGAATTTGAGTCTCAGGGTGGCCCTTGTCCATTTCCTCCTATTTTGGCTCAAATAGGTTCAATCTTGCCTTCATTCCCCATCTTAGGGAACCACTCAGGAAATTGGTCCTGGCACCCTACCACCTCTGTTGCTAGGCAACCTTCCATGACATCTCCAGCTCTCAATGCTCACGGTGCATTGAGCCTCTGTCCAATTGTGGCTAAAGTCAGCGTTTGGTGCCTGCCAGAACCCTCAGAGGACAAGGCGAGGAAAGAGAGATGACATGAGAGGCTATAATATTAAAATAGCTACTGCTCAGGGGGGAGGGTGTAGCTCAAGTGGTAGGTAGAATGCGTGCTTAGCGTGCATGAGGTCCTGAGTTCAATCCCTAGTACCTCCTCTAAAAAATCAATAAACCTAGTTACGTCCCCCCAAAATAAAAAAAATAAGTAAAACAATAATAAATAAATAAAATATTTTAAAAAAAATATAAAAATAAAATAGCGACTGCTCAAACACTTATTATATACAGCACTGTGCGTTGCCTTCACCAATAGTTAACATTTTTGAACACTGCCATAGGAGAGGTCTTCTGCTAAAAACTTTATGTGGATTGACTCTATAATCCTCCCAACAACCCGATAAGGTAGAGATCATTATTTATACCCACTTCACAGGTGAGAAAACTGAGGCACAGTGAGGTGAAGGAACTTGCCCAGGAACATGTGGAAGCAGCCAGGACTCCTTTATAAGGCTGGGACAAGTTCCTCTTCTTTCCTCACCACAAACCTCACCAAGTCTCCGTAAGAAAGAGGGTAACTCCTCTCTCCTAACCCCCCTCTGTGGAGAAACACAAACCCATGCATAAATTGACAATAAAGAAAAGAAGCAGAAAGACATCACAGAAATCATTTAGACACAAACCTGTAGACAGGCAAATACTCAGAGATACACCAAAGCACCGGTGAACACAATTGCGTAGGCACAAACAGAAACACAGAGAGAAACAAGTACACAAAGACATACTGAGAGTCTTGTGGGGAGGGTATAGCTCAAGTGGAAAATGGGAAACTAAAACATTTGTTTTTGAGGTTCATCCTCATTATAGCATGTACCTCATTCCTTTCTATGGGCGAATAATATTCCATTGTAGGGACATACACATTTGGTTTATCTGTTCATCTGTTGATGGACATGAAGGTTGGTTCATCTTCGGGCAATTATGAATAGGAGCGGCTAGGAATACTCACGTACAAGTGTTTGTCTGAACACCCGTTTTCAATTACATGAAACACCCAGAATAGATAAATCCATAGAGACAGAAAGCAGATGGGGGGAGGGTATAGATCAGCGGTAGAGCTCATGCTTAGCATGCACAAGGTCCTGGGTTCAATCCCCAGTACCTCCAATAAAAAAAGAGAAGGTAGATGAGTGGTTGTCAGGGGCTAGAAGGAGGGGGCAATGGGGCATAACTATTGGATGGGTGTGGGATTTCTTTGGGGGGTAATGAAAATATCTTGGAACTAGATAGAGGTGATAGTTGCACAAATTTGGGAATGTACCAGATGTCACTGGATTGTTCACTTAAAAGTGGTTCGTGGTTAATTTTACGTTATGTGAATTTTACCTCAGTTGAATACAGTTGTCCGTCAGTATCTCAGGGAGATTGATTCCAGGACCCACCACGGATACCAAAATCCACAGATGCACAAGTCCCTTATTTAAATGGCGTAGTATTTGCACATAACCTGCACACATCCTTTCCTATACTCTAAGCAGTACCTAGATTACTTATAATACCTAATACAATGTAAATGTTATGTAAATAGCTGTAAATACAATATAAATGTTATGTAAGTAGCTGCCTGCCTTGACAAATCCAAGTTTTGCTTTTTGAAACTTTCTGAGATTTTTTTTCCCCTGAATATTTTTGATTCACAGTTGGTTGTAAATAAATAACTTAGTAAACATTCTGAAGGCTAAACAAAATGTGTGGTGCGTCTTATGCAGCCCTCTGGCCATGAGTTTGAACCCTCTTCTTTGGCCTTAGGGGGAAAAAAGACAATTACACAGAAAAATACATACAATACGATACCATTTACATGAAGCTCAAACATGAGCAAATTGAAACAACACTTTTTTTTTCCAAAAGAATAGAATTATAGTTTGTAAAACTATAAAGAAAAGCTAGAGAATGATTTACTCAGAATTCAGGCTGTAGTTATTTATCTGTACAAGCTGCACATTGAGGTGGAGATATCCCTGAGGAGACAGCAGCTTCCAAGATTTTTTTTCTTAGCTGAGTTCTGAGATTAGGGAGTGTTCTTAATTTTAATTCTTTCCACGGATGTTGAGTCCACATTTTAAGAGAATCAAACTCAGCCTATTCATACATCTGTATTCCTAGGTCAGCACCTATACGGTGCACTTCACATTTAAAAATAAATGTTTGCTGAATCTAAGAAAACACACACCTGGGATGTAGGGTAAAACATTAGCAGTAGGTGAATCTGAATGAAGAGTATGTGGGTCTTCTCTGCACTATTTTGGTTCTTGCAACTTCCCTGGAAGTTTGAAATTATGTTCAAAAAAAGGTTTAAAATGTAAACCAAAAAGGCCAGAAAGGGTGTAGATTTCAAGAAGCTTCTAATTTCCTTCACTTCAAAAAATATGAGGTGATGTCCCAGGATACTATATTCAATATCTCGTAATAACCTTTAAATGCAAAGGAATACAAAAATGAACATATGTATATATACGCATGACTGGGACATTGTGCTGTAGGCCAGAAACTGACACAGTGCAAATGACTGTACTTCAATAAAATATATATATATGAGATGAAGAGATGCAAGTTAATGCTTTGAAAAATTACCTCATTGTATAATATGATTCCAGTGCTTTGTATCAGAGGGGTCTCTATTTCCTTCTCCCACTTTTGGAAAGGTCACAAAAATCCCAGGCAGGAAAGAGGGTGCAGCCTGAAGACCCCACCAGATGAAGAGTCATTTTCTCAAGACCGGAGGATGCTTCTCCAAGGCAAATTCCAGGGCTCCCTAGAGCCGGCTGGGCACAAAGTCAAGGAGGAAAAAAATTGCTCACGATCCTTCTTCCTAGCACTTAACCTCAGTTTATAATTATACATTCATTAGTGTGATTATGTGATTAATATCTGTTTCCATCACAAGAGCGTCGGGTCAGCGGGGGTCCCTTTTCACTCTCTACTGAATGCCGGGCCCAAAGAGCCGCTCCATGAATAAGAGTAACAGCAAGATTGATGGAATCACGTCTGTGTGCCAGGCAGTCTTCCCGGGCTTTGCAGGGATTACTGTGGCATTCGCTCCTCACAAGGACTCTCAGAGGTAAGCACTGATGAGCACGAGGAAACAGACCCAGAGGGAGGGTAAGCAGAGCGTCCAAGCTACGCGAAGGGGAGCCAGGGTCTCACACCGGACAGTCCGGGTCCAGAGCCCACACCCTCAACCACAGTGCGACTCGTCCTCTGCGCCTTGAGTAAGAAGTGAATGCACATCTCCGGGTCTCTGCTCAGTACCCTCAGCACGATGCTGAGTTCAGCGTCTAAAGGAGTAAAGAGAATATCCTGCCCGAGGGCCCCACTGAATCTGAGACCACGTGCGGCCTCAGCTGCTCCAGAAAGGGTTACCCCACACCTCCCAGGTGACAAATGACCTCCTCCGCGAGGAAGGCGCTTCCAACCCTGGGGCAGTCATAATTACAAGTGTTACAAGATTGATTTGTAGCGTAATATGTTGTATAAATATCATGTTACATCTATAAGTATTCTATTTATATAATGTTATACTGTATATATATTATGTTACATGTTTGTAATCCTATGAATGCTATAATATTTATATAACAGAATATTAATACCTTTTATATATAGGTTACTAGAATATATATAACTACATATAGTTGTATTTATAATTTATAATTAAATGTAGAAATATTTATGCAACTATATTGTAATACAATATCCATAATATTAATATAATATAATATAATCATATATTATATAATACTATAATACAATATAATCATATAATATAATAATGTAATATATGATTATATTATAATATAATCATATATTAATATAATCATATAATATATAATATAATCATATATTATATATAATACTGATATTATATAGAACATTTATAATCATATATTGTATATAATACTGATTTAAAATTATACAGAATTTTTATATTAAGTATTATGTTAGAATTTTTATAATATAATGTTTTTATATTAAATATATATTATTTTATATTATAATACATGAATTAAATTTATAGCAAATATTAAAATATTATATATAATGTAAAACAACACATGTTTATATGTTTTACATTATATATAATATTCTAAATAATTGCATGTATAATTCATAATTAAATACAGAAGCATTTAAGAGAACCATGCTCACAATATTAATGCATTTGTATTCATAAGCCAGTACACATTTCATATTTTAAATGCTTTTAAATGCCTAATAAGAGACTTTGGCTTTTTGAGAGGGAAGGCATCAGCTTCAGCAATTCCTATGTAAGTGGAGAATTCACTTGAGCTGTGATTTTGGACTTGAAGTACGTACCTGGGTCTTCATAAGAGAGGAGGCTGGACCTTGGCTAAAGGACTTGGACACTTGACATCAGGATTTCATGCCCTGGTCACTGTTAGTTGTTGCTGACCAGCTTCTGTTCATAGTGATACATGTATTCTCTAAGATGATGGAAGCTCTCTCTCCAATGCTCCTTGTTATTTCTGGAGTCCTTCCTTCTTGGAATTTCCTTTCACACCTGTATTTCTACCAACAGTCTCATCAAGACCATCCTCAGAACACCTCCAGCCTCTTCCTAGTCCCCAAATCCAAAGCCACTCCACATTTTTAGGTGTTTGTCACAGCAGCATCCCACTTCCAGGTATGGACATGTGTATCAGTCTGCTAGGTCTGCGTAATAAAGTACTGTAGACCCCGGGCTTAAGCAATGGCCAGGGACAGTCTCACGGCTCTGGAGGCTGGAAGTCTGAGATCAAGGTGTCTGCAGGGCTGGTTCCTTTTGAGGGCTGTGAGGAAGCGTCTGCTCCAGGCCTCTCTCCTTGGCTCATAGATGGTCGCCTTCTTCCTGGGCCTCTTCACCTCGTCTCCCTCTGTCCACGTCAGTGTCCTAATCTCCTCTCCTTAGTCATTTTGGATTAGGGCACACACTAATGCAATGAAATGACCTCATTTTCACTTGATTAGCTCTGCAAAGACCCCATCTCCAAACAAGGTCACATTCTGAGGAACTGGGAGTTAGGACTCCATCATACACTTTCAGGAGGGACCCCGTTCAACCCAGAACAGTGTTTGTGCTCCCCACTGTTGAGTTTTCAGTCACTCTCTATTGGTTCATGGACATGTGACCCTGGGACTGACAAGCAGCATGTAGCAGGTTTCTGGAGAGCACCAGGAGTCACTTTTCTCTACCCCAGAATGCACAAATCACATCACAACAGACCCCAAATCAAAGTTGTTAAATTCCAAATCTTTAATCCCAAATCAGACCAGAGCAAGGTCAGACCCAGAGATTCTCCAACCCCCTCCTCCCCTATTTCCCCAGAAGAAGTCTCTCCCACAAGGGAATATATCCAAATCTGGGAAATGAATAGGTCCAACTCCCTCCCAAGACCCCCTGACTTCACCCTCCCCCTCCCTAGTTATCCCATCAGGTCCCTGCCAGCCTTCCCTGGGGACCCTCGTTTGCAAAAGTCCTCTCCCCAACCCATCCCCAAGCAACCCAGATTCAGGCACCAAGGAAAACATATTTACAAAGGGAAAAGATGCGGGCATGAGGGGCAGGTGTGTGCAAACAGCATGGGTCCCAGAGCTAGGAGAACAGTTTCTCTAGGATGTGGGGCAAAAGATTTCGAGGGGTACAATGGAGAAAGGGGAAGGTTTTGGAAGGAGCCTAGAGAAAGTGTGACCATGGCGCTAGGTGGCCCTGTGTCCTGACTTGGGACAGAGGGAGCCCCAGGGCCAGGGAGGCAAGGTGAGCAGGAGAAAGCAGCCACCCCCCAGGATCAGGACCAGGCCGGCCCCCACCCCACAGCCCAGAGACCAGGAGTATTCATAGCTCAGGGCCGGGGCCGGGGGAGGCTCAGGGCTCACTCTCTGCAACAAGGCTTGTACGGAATGCCGAAACACCTCCAGGCTGACCAGAAGCAGCAGACCTGTGGGAAGAGGAGGACAGATGTGACACTCAGGCCCCTGGGGTCCCCCACTTACATCTGAGCCTCTCCCCTAATAGACCCCATCACATTCTTACTCAAACAAGAAACCTAGGGGGGCCCCAGAACTCTCTGAATGATTCCTTACCAAGCACCTACCATAGAACAGGCACAGTTTTGGAAGCTGGAGAGAAAGAAGAAACAAGACACAAATTCACAGAGACAGCAAGTAGAAGGGTGGGGGCTGGGGGAGGGGGTAGGGGAGGGGGAGGGGAAATGGGAGCATTGGTGTTTAATGGGGACGGAATTTCAATTGGGGAAGATGTAGATGTTCTGGAGACAGACGGTGGGGATGGCTGCACAAGTGTGAATGTCCTTAATGCCACAGAACTGGACACTTTGGACTGGTTCAAATGGTAAGTTTCATGTTATATGTATTTTGCTGCTTTAAAAAAGGAAAAACCAGGCAGGAAGGGGTAAAACAGGAGTTCGAGATTTGTAACTACTAATGACTATATATAAAATAGATAAACAACAAGTTTCTACTGTATAGTACAGGCAACTCTATTCAACATCTTGCAGTAAACTACAATGGAAAAGAATATGAAAAGGAAAATATGCATGTGCATGTGTGACTGAAACATGATGCTCTCCACCAGAAATTGACATAACATTGCAAACTGACTGTACTTCAATTTAGAAAAGAAAAGAAAAAAGAAAAAAGCAAACCTAGGAATCAAGAACCACAAAGTCAAATTAAGACTCCATCAAGACTTTTGTACAGAGCAATGATGGAATCTATAATAGTTGAAACCATAGAAACAGAGAATAGAATGGTGGTTGTCAGGGACTGAGGGGAGGGGAAAAAGGGGGGATACTGGTCAAAGGGCACAAACTTCCAGTTATAAGATAATAAATTCTGGAGCTAGAACATAGAACATGGTGACTATAGTTAATAATACTGTTTGTTTGTGTGTATGTGTGTGTGTGTGTGTGTGTGTGTGTGTGTTTTAGCTTTAAGAGTAGATCTTAAATGTTCTCACTACAAAAGAGAAAGATAAATCTGTGAGGTGATGAATATGCTAATTTTGATTGTGGTGATCATTTCACGACGTATAGCGAAGCATCAAGTTGTATACTTTATATAAATTGTGTGTGTGTGCATACATACCCACACACACACACACAATTTCTACTTGTCATTCATGCCCCGATAAAGTTGAAAAGAAGAAAAGAGAGACGGTGGATCACACAACGAAAAGAAAAGCACTCAAGTAGTTGTAATGCAATTTGATTAAAGAGAAAAAAAAAAAAAAAGGAAGGAACAAGACAGACCAAGACCCTAACCTCCTGGAGCCTATGTCCTACTTGGAGGAGACAGATGGTAAACAAATAAACCAAGGCTTGCAATACTCAAATGCTTCCAGGAGACAAGGAGAAAGTACAAATAAAATGAGCAGCAGGTGTGGCGGGGACAGTGCCAAAGAGTTGCCCAAATTCAGCTTCAGCCAGCTGCAGCCCGTCAGAAACTTAATTGACCAGATCTTCTGATTCGTCAAGAATAGCTAGAATGTTTAAAAACGATGATGATTTTTATGGGAATTTGCTCCAGCCTATAAATGTTGGCTCAGACACGTCTTTACACACTGTCTGCCAAACCAAGTACATTTACGGGTCATCTAGGGCCTGGGGGTGGCCAGGGTGTAACTTCCAAAGTAAACACATGAGCAGACAGGATAACTTCGGACCGTGATGCGTGCTAGGAAGGAGATAAACACAGGGTGATGGGAAGGGGTGTGGCATCCAGGGGCAGAGCTGGGACTTTCGATGGTGTCATCAGAAAAAGCCATCTGAGCTGAGACCCAAAGGATGAGAAGAAGACAGCTGTGCACAAAACTCAGCGAGGGCTGTTTCGGGCAGAAGGGACAGCCGGTGCGAAGGCTTTGTGGTAGGATGGAGGACAGTGTGTCTGAGGGGAAAGAGATCAGCAAAGAAGGTGGGGGAGGGGAGAGTAGTGGGCAGGGAAAGCGCAGAGGGCAGGGGTCAGATCATGCAGGACAATCTGGTGGTCACGCAGGTGTTGTGGGTCCTGCCTGCCTCCCCTCTCAGACCCTAGGGTCTGGCCCCAGGCTCAATCTCTGACCTTACTTCCTCCCTGCACTCTCAGTTCCCCCATGGTTTTATTTTATTTTATTTTATTTTATCCAGAGGGAGTCTTAATTCAAAAAGACACCCCCATGATTTTAAATCACAGGCTTGGAGGAGGGAGGGTATATGTCAGTGGTAGAGCACATGCTTAGCATGCACAACGTCCTGGGTTCAATCCCCAGTACCTCCATTAAAATAAATAAGTAAATAAACCTAATTGCCTCCCTCCCCCGAAAAAATTAATAAATAAAAAAGAAAAAAATCAGAGGCCTGGAGAATATAGCCTGGAGTCTCTGTACTGCATCTCAGTGGTCTCTCGGTGAGCCCTCTTTGACCCCACGCAGCTCAGCATTAGGGCACTGGGGTTGGAAGAGCATCTAGACAAGGAAGCGGCATCACCCAGTCCCCCTTCATTCCATTGCTAATCCATGCATCATCTCATTCATTCACTGGATCTTAACAGAGCTCTCATTATAAAATACATATATAATACACAAAAAGTGAGACTTATGAAGGCCCTGTCCTCCTGGGGCTCCATCTCGAAAGTGGGGATGGATAAAAACATAGACATTTTATGGAGAGAAACAATATAACCTCAACATGTCCCTTTATGCATGGAGATTTCAAAAACCAAATCTGCCCCAGTCCCTGATAGCCAATAATTAGGACAGTAATTACAGCATCAAATCTATCCTTCACTTTATTGGTACAGTTTGAGGAACACTGTTGTGCCTGAGACTTTCATAAAACACTTTTATATCCACACCTTCATGGCACCCCCAGGAATATTGCAGGCTTGAGGTCAATAATATTACCAGCACCGAATTCCTATTAAGCTATAAATCCCATGAGAACAGGGACCATCTTAATCTTGCTCATCATTCTATCCTCAGTGGTACCTAGCACAGCATCCAGCACGTACTAGGTATTAAACAAATACTTGTTGAATGGATGGATGGATGAGCAGATGGATAAATAGATGGATGGAGGGGGGAAGGGAGGAAGAGGAGAATGGAAGCAGAAGGAAGGAAGAGAAGGCAGTGGGGAGGGAGGGAACTGACAGATCAGTGGAAAGATAGATGGATGGACAGGATGGATACTTGATAAATACTTGGATGAGTGAGTTCATAGGTATGAGGAGATTTAAGCTCAGAGATGGAAAATGATTTCCCCACAATTACACATCTCTTAAGAATTTGGGACTCCACCCCAGATCCTTGGGTTCCCTGTTGATGTCCTGGTCTGTCTATCCTCCTCACTCTCCATGCTCCAGTCACACTCGCTTTCTTTCAGGACCTCATATTCACCAAACTCTAGTTTGATTGCCCATACTTGACATTTTAAGTGTCACCTCCACAGAGAGACCCTCTTAACTGCTTGAAATCAAGCGCCTTCTTTAGGCACTCCAGCAGAACTCTACATTTCCTTCACAGCACTTGCTGCAGTTTGTAATTGTGTGATGATTTGTGTCATTTCTTTGTCCTTAACTAGCCGATAGTCTCCTTAAGGGCAGCAGTCTTTCTGTCTTGTACGTGCTTACAATATTATACACACACATATGTATAGTGTAATATGTCTGTGTACCAATGAGTTAAATGAACTAATGAATAAATGAAGGAAAGGAAAAAGAATGACTGCACTTCCCCTTTTATGTGGGGACATCTCTAAGGCAACAGAACAATAATAAGAAGGTGATTATTTCTGATTTCTAGCCGTGTGTGCTCTTAAACACTCATCATGTCTTCTTGGCCTCATCTTGCACCAAACCTCTGCTTCATTTGTTAATTAAGGCTACCGTGTACATTTGTGCAAGCTTTGCCCTGCTTTACTCTCTGATCTTCATTTTGTTCCTTGAACTTGCCAAGTCTTTTATAGGCTTCATACACTTTATTCTACCACCACTATTTCCATATCACCAGCATCACAACCGCCATCACAACCACCACCATCACCACCCCCATCACTGCTGCCACAACAAATGTCACAAACATTGCCACTGCTACTCTTAACATCATAATTTGGGTAATTCCTGTTCCTCCTTCAATTATCAGCTTAAATACCACTTTCTCAGGAAGTTTCTCTAACATGCCCACCACCTTTATATGCTTTATCATAACTCTCCTCACAATTATAGCTGAATTATTATATGTATAATTGTTGGTTACTGTCTATCTCTGCTAGAACCTAGGCTTTATGAAGGCAGACACATTGTCTATCTTATTAACCTTATATCTCCAATCCTTAGCTCAGTGCCTGGAACATAGTAGGTGCCCAGTAGGTACACAAAGAATAAATAAATGAGGATTATATAAATAATGACCTTTCTATCCATCTTAGAAAACATTTGATCCAATGAGGGCTACATGTCACAAGATGCAGAATTTTTTTGGACCCTCAACTCCAAAAATGCAACAGTTCTTGCAGACCCCAGGTCCAAATCTAAATGAGTGTTTGGAGACTCTTTAATTCCCAGCCAACAACGGGGCTTGGAACTGTGTCATATTTCCGCCTTCTATAGTCCTTGTCTTTCCAGCATGCAACAGTGCTTGGAGATCTCCCTCAACCTCCCAGCATGCAACAGTGCTTGGGGAACCTCAGGCTCAAATCTAAAAAAGTGTTTGGAGATTTCCCTCCCCTAGTTCCCAGTCAACAACATGAATTAGAACACTCTCATCTTTGAGACTTCAATAACCCTCAAATGTCCTCCAGTTCCCAGAACACAACGGTGCTTGGAGACTCAACCTCCCAGCATGCAACTGTGCTTGGAGACCTCCCTCAACCTCCCAGCATGCAACAGTGCTTGGAGCCCCGACCTCCCAGCATGCACTGCCCTCAGTCTCCAGGATCTCAACCCTCACCTGAGAGGCCAAAGCAGACAGCTCCGACCCGGAGCAGGAACTCTGCACCTTTGCTGAGCACCATGATGACACAGAGGCACCCCAGGGCCATGACTGCCAGGCCTAGCACTGCTATCACCGCAGCTGCCACGTTCACCTCTGTGAAGAGGAGGGGGAGGAGGGGAAGTAGTGAGCACACGACGTAGGGAGTGGGGAGGACTCCTGTATGGGGAACCAGAGCCAGGGAGATGGAAGATTCAGGACTGGAGAAGAATTTTCAAGTGGAAGATCATCTAGTCCAATATTTTACTTACACTGTTGGAAAAAAACTAAGACTCAGAGAGGGTCAGTTACTGTCCTAAGGTCACAGGGCAAATGGACAGAAGCAGACTTAGAAAGAGATGGGAACTACCAGTTGTTACTTATGATCTGGTCACCACTTGTTTACACATGAGGAAACTGAGGCAGTGGGTGTGGGGGAGACAGCAAAGAAGGTGATATGTTACAGTGGAATGATGCAAGTTGGAATTTTCCTCAGATACTTCCTAAATGAAATGTTCTGGTAAAGGCACTGAACCTCTGTGAGCCTCAGTTTCTTCCTCTAGAAAGTCAGGATAGAAATCCCTATTTGATTGGGCCATTGTGAGGATTAGAAGTCACACGTCAGGTGCCCAGCACAGCATGTGGCAACAGGCAATTGCCCCACAGGTGTGCCCTGTGATTACTTCACTGTCCCAGAGGAGCACAGGGACTTGCCCATGCTCACTCGGCACCAAGACAAGAGATGAAGGGGGTGGAGAGGGCAAGGAACCATTGTTTATTGAGGACCTGCTATGTGCCAGGCTCCACAACTCATTAAATGCTTTAGCTGCATCATCTCATTAAATCCTTACAAAGACCACAATTCCTGGGGATATTGACATACTGACCATCATTTCTTTACTGGTGGGGACACTGAGGTACTGGGGTGACGGTGAGACTGTGGTTAGAGTAGAAAGGGTGCAGTCTTAAAAGTTTCATTGTCCGGTATGGTAGCCACTAGCCACAGATGGTCTTTTAATTTTAAATGGACTTAAATTGCACAAAATTAAAAACTCAGGTTCTCAGTGAGAAACTGCCACATCCAGCCAATGGCTACCATCCTGGTCAGTGCAAATATAGAACATTTCCACCTTTATGGAAGATTCTATAGGATTTCACTTCTTTAAGAGTCAGAATTATTCAGGTTTGAATCCTGCCCCTGCCTCTGCCACTTCCTGGGAAAATAAATTAAACCACTTATGGACTTCTGTTTTTTCATCTGAAAGCTTAAGATAAAGTCCCTGCCCTGCAGGGTCATGGCAAGGACTGGAGCTTTCATAAATGAAACACCCAGCACTGTGCGCAGCCCGTGGTCATGTACATTTGTGAGATGTTAACATACTCTCCACAGAGAGGGGCTGTGACTTGCCCAGACTAACACACAACATGGCAAAGGCAGAGCTGAGGCAGGAACATTGGACACAGGGCTCTGGAGAACTACCTCTCCCCAAAGATGAGATCTCTCAGGATTTAGGAGCTAAGCCCATCCTGGGGCAAAGCGAAAAAGGAGACAAGGCTATTAAGAACTCCTCTGGGACCAACAGATACAAACTGCTGTACATAAAATAGATAAGCGACGAGGACCTACTGTACAGCACAGGGAATTATATTCAATACCTTATAATAACCTATAATGGAAATAATCTGAAAAAAATAACTGGAGAACTTTGCTGTACACCCAAAACTAACACAATATTGTAAATCGACTATCCTTCAATTGGAAAGAAAGAAAGAAAGGAAGAAAGAAGGAAAGAAAGAAAGAAAGAGAGAAAGAAAGAAAGAAAAAGAAAGAAAGAAAAAAGAAAGAAAGAAAGGAAGGAAGGAAAGGAGGGAGGGAAGGAAGGAAGGAAGGAAGGAAGGAAGAAAGGAAGGAAGGAAGGAAGGAAGGAAGGAAGGAAGGAAGGAAAAAGAACCTCTCTGGTGTAGTCAGCATATCCCCTCCACCGAGAGAAAAGTTCTTACCTTTCTTTGTGGTTCTCTGGAAGACGTGTGCATTCTCTCCCGTGGTGAAGAATTTAAAATAAGTGCAGTTTGCTTCTGTAGGAGCAGGAGAGAGAAAAAGAGAGGTAATGACGTGGAGGTCCCTAGTGTAAGCCCAGGGCTGGACATCTAACATAGCTCACGATAACCTAGAAATATGACATTAGCAGCCCTGATATACAGAGAAGAGAAATGATGCTCAGAGAAGTAAAACCACCTGTATCACACAGCTGTCCAGGAGCTGGGATTCCAGTCCAGAGCTGGGAGGTCCAGATCTGTGGCCTTGAGTGGGCTACTGACCTCTCTGAGCTTCTGATTCTTCCTCTATAAAATAAGATAATAGTCTCGTTTCTGGCTCTGTCATAAGGGTATGTTGAGGGTCAGGTGGAGTTAGAAATGGATAATCGCTTTCTTCACCAAAGTATGCCAAGATCCAGGCAGCAGAAGGCTAGCAGACTGAGGAGAGAGTCTTACTTATCTCAGAAAGGATTTCTGTCCAGGATACACAAAAAACTCCTGCAGATCAGCAAGAAAAGAGAGATAACCCAATTGGAAAAAAAAAATGGGCAAAGGATATGAATAGTCAATTCATAGAAGAGGAAGCCTGGATTACTCACAAGTACATGAAGAGATGCTCAGTCTCACCAGGGATCACAGAAATGCAACTTAAATCAGCAGGGAGATGCCACTTCAAGGCAATTAGATTGGCAAATACTAAAAGGATACGACCAAACATGGGAAGGATAAGAGGAAACAGCTGGGAGTGCGAACTGGTACTAGTCTTTCTGGAAAGCACTCTGACATACTTTATGAAATGAAGTATGTATATAGGTGATAACCCAATCATTTCACTTCTGGGTATACGTCTCCCCATCCATATGCGGGGATACATATGTGCTTGTTCATTGCAGTACTGACTATAATTAACAAGGAGTTGGAATCAACCTGGCTGTCCGTTTCTCTGGGAACCGGCAAGTGAATGAGTTAGGCGCATCCCATGCAAGTCCCTGCAGCATAGAGCAGCCACAAACTAGGATACTGGAAAGAAGCATGGAGAAAGCTGAGAAACATACAGCGTGGAGCAAAAATTTAAAAATAAAAAAAAAAAACTATAGCATGATGTCATTTATGTAAATTAAAATACATATATATAAAATAACACTACATATTTCCAAGTTAAAAAATATATCCATGGATGCATATCAAACACATTATAGAGATGAGTTAGGGAGGAATGAAAAAAAAGAATAAGATTGTAAAATAAAGCACAAGAAGGATCTTGCAAAGGCTGGTAATGATTTTGTGACACACACTGAAGAGTATGATTCATCCAACTTTGTGTACTTGAGGCTCAAGAAACCCTAAGCTAAAAGAAAAAAAAAAAAACGCGCTTTCTAAATTGCATTTTGAAGCCAGCAGTTCCCACAGAATTCATCTAGTCCAACTTTCACACTTTTCAGGTGGGAAAACTGAGGCATGAAAAGAGAGGAAACAGGTTGAGATTAAGAGGGGTAAAAGAAATAGGAGAAAGGTCAGGTGGTCTGGGGAAGTGCAAAGGAACTTTCCAAATTGAAAGGGGATGCAGAGGGACAAGAGATAAACTCGAGTCAGGTGCGGTGGTGTGGGACACTCCACCTGGTACTCTGAGGGAAGGAGAAGGGGGTGAGATGCCCCGGCACGAGCAGTGGGAAGTCTGAGTCCTGATCCTGCAGCAGCAAGAAGTAAAGGATGCTTCATGCAGCAGAGCAAAGGGCGAGGATGCTCTCTGTAGCAGCCAGCTGGGGGAGACACGGTCTTCATCCTCGAGGGAAATGGGAAGTCCCAGAGAGAGAGTAAGAAGGTGTGGTACATCTTTCTGAGGGAGTTGGGGGTGTCTGGCATCCCATTTTGGCTACTAATGATTTAGGACACCTTGTCTCTGATTGCAGAGGTTGAAAAGAGTAGGATATGGGTCACCCCTCTTGTAGTCCTTTGGGATGTTTTTTGATGTGCAGTGGGATGTGCAGGTTATTTCTGAGATACTGAAATTTGTGAGATGTCCTGTGAAGGGTCGGCGTTGTGGGATGATGGTGATGGTCCTATAAGGAGACTGCATCCTTTTCTGACCAATAGAGAGACAACAAGGGATATGAGGGACCCCACATTGTGCAGTTAGGAGGGGTGGGGCCATTCCAGTGCAGCGAGGACCCCTGGAACATATTTATGGAGTGAGATGCAATATAGCATAGTTGTTAAGAAGAGAGAAGACCAGGGTTCAAACCCCGTATGACTAGCCGGGGCGCAGAGACTGAGCCGCTCAACATCTCTTGCTCCTCGTTTTGGGGACGATAGTAACTACTCACAGGGTTGCTATGAGGATTGATGCGTTGATGCAGGTGAAGTACTTAGAACAGAGTCGCCCACTATGTAAACATCTAATATTCTTTATTACCAGAGCACCCCATTTCTCTAAACCTCGGGAGCTTCCTGCCTGAGGCTCTGAGGTGTGTGAACTAACCCATCTGCAGACTGAGTGGGTGGCTGCCTCACATAACAAGGGTGCCTGGCACCCTGCCTTGCTATCGAGGGCCCAGACCATCCTCTTTTGGGACCACATCTGGACAAGGGAAGGAGGCGGGAAATCCCATCTGGACACCAGAGGGGTGAGAGACCTTCCCTGAGGGATACTGAGATTATAGGACATCACTTGGAGAGTGAAGTTTGGAGATGCTGTAGGGGAGTCTGAGCACATGGCATCCTGAACGAGCCCTGCGGGGGTGTTAGAGAGTTTCCTTGGGTCAGTAGAGGTGGAGTGAGATCCTGTTCCCACTCCCAAGGGGTATAGGATGTCCCACTGGTGTCAGTCTGGGGCATGGCATGCCCTGCCAGGGAGAGCGAGAGACACGGGATAGCCCTCCGGCATGCGTAGGGGTGAGAGCCACCCTGTGGGAAAGTGAGGGGTGTGGGGGTGCCTGTATGAGAAGATGAGAAGGGCTGGCATGTCTAGTCTGGGAATTTGAGGTGAAGCGAATAGGAAATGGCCATTTCCTGTAAGCACAAGGTCTGCCCGGGGATGTTGGGAGGTGTTCGGTGAGAGCTCTGCTTGGTGGGATCAGGAGGAGGGGAGTGGCAGAGATTCTACTTTGGGGTGGGGGTCAAGGCGGGCTGTCTCCCCAGGGCCCCCGGGCTGGACGTGCAGGCTGTCTCCAGTGTGAGAGGAGCAAGCTGACACCAGGAACCCAGACTCTTCCTCTAAGGGTGCAGGGGGTGCGGGCTGTCTGAGGGCACCAGCTGCGTCTGATGTCGCAGGCTGGGTCTCTGGGCACAAGGTTTCTCCAGGGACACACAGGCTGGTCTGGGGACATAGAAATGTCTGGGATCACAGCCTGTGCTGGAAGTATAGGAGCTCTGGACATCATAGGATGGTCTGGGGGCACACGCTGGTCTGGGGGTACCTGCTGGTCTAAGTGTGCAGCCTGGTCTCGGGGCACAGGCTAGTCTGGGGGTACAGACTCTCTGCCCCATTTGTGTCCGGGGCAAAGGTCGTCCCGGGAGCACAGGGTGATGTGGGTACGGCTCACTCTGAGGGTGCAGTCTCTCTCTCCTTGGGGTTCAGGCTCTCTCCGGGGCACGGTGTTGCCAGACACGGGCCCCCCTGCTGTCTGCGGGGTACCAGCCCTGGGCGGGGGTGCAGCCTCTCACCTCCGGGCAGCCCTGCGGGGCCGCAGGTGTCTCTGCCAGGGGGCACGTCCGCCTGCCACAGTCGCTTGGTGCACAGCTTCCACAGCCCCAGGTGGGCGGCGTCACAGACGGCGCTGCCGTTGTCCCTGTAGGTGTTGAGCTCCACCCAGAACTCGGTGCCCACGGCCAGCACGGCCAGCGTGGCGCCCACGGAGGTCAGCAGCAGCACCAGCTTGATCTTGCCCTCGCGCTCCGGGGTCATCTGGGACCTCTGCAGGCCGCGAGCCCGCCGCCGGCCCGCCGCCGCCGCCCGCCGCCGGTCCTCCTCTTGCATGAAGAAGTTGGACCACATCATCATCCTGGTTGCGGGCAGCGGGGCTCGGGTGCAAAGGAGGCAGAGCTGAGGCCGGCTTTCGGGGTTGGGGAGGGAGAGGGAAGCTCCTGGGGTCTTGAAGGGTGTGAGGGGCTCAGTTTTCGCTGCTTTGTGAAAGGAAAGATCTGAGCCCTCTCTGGAACCTCAGATGGGGAAGAGGAAGTCACCTCTAGGGCTTAGCAGAGGGAAAACTAGACCCTCAAGCTGGAAACTCTCAGAGGTTCAGAGGAGGGCCTGGGGGTACCACAAGCAGCTCAGCAAAGATGGAACCAGAGAAAAAGCAAAGTCCTCCCAGACTCAGAGCTGGAAACTGGGTGCCCAGGAGGGGTTCCCGAGAGCTCCAGAGGAAGGAGAACTGAGTGTCAGCTGAAGCTCTGGGGGCTGCTCTGGGGTGCCCACTGGGAGGAATCACCCAAGGGAAACCGTTTCCTGGGGAAGGATCTGAGCTCCCCTCTAGGGCTCAGAGTTTGGGGTACCAGGAAAGGGATCTGAGGTCTCTGTGTGCTTGAGAGAAGGTGCTTCCTGGCTTCTCTGCGCTCAGAGTCTAGGGAAGGAGGAGCTGGGTCCCCTCTGGGGTTCAGAAGAGAAAAGACTGGGGTGGGGTGGTTCTGAAGGGGAGATCAGAATTACTTCTGGGTCTCAGAGAGGCAGTTGGTCTCCCCCCAGCTCTCACAGGGGGAGATCAGCAGAGCTCTAGCTGGGGTTCAGAGAAGGGGGCTGGGGGCCTGTGGAATTCAGGAAGAGGGGATGGGATTTCTCCCCGGCCATTCAAAGAGGAGAGCTCAGAGAAGCGCTGCCCTGCGGCTGAGAGAGGGGACCAGTGGCTGAGAGACACAGTGGCGTCCAGAGAAGGCGGCTGCGGGACACCGCCAGGGCTCAGGAGGGGGACCTGGGGTCCCCACTGGGGCTCAGGTGAAGGGGCTGCGGTCCAGACTGCGGCTCAGGAAATGGGGACAAAGTCCCCCCGCGGTTCAAAGGACAAGTGGGACCCGGAAGGACTCTGTGTCCCTTTGGGACCGCTCGGCTCCCCCTCCCCCCGGCTCCCAGGGCCTGCTGGGCCGGGATGGCTCCAGGCTCAGCTCCAGGCCAGGCGCCTCCCTCAGGCCTCCCACTCCCGCCTCCTGGGCCGGGACCCCTCTCCCTCTCCTGCCTCGGCGCCGCGGCGACCCCAGCTCCGCGATGCCTCCGGACCGTCGGGTCTGCACGCCGCCGCCCGCTCGGCCCGCCGCTCGGCCCGCGCCCCGCCTCGGCCCCATCCGCCCACCCCCTTCGCCCTCGCCGGCTATTTCGGGCTTGACCCGTAAATAACACCCGCACCTGTCGCCGGCGCCTGTCGCCATAGGGATCCCGGGTATTTTAAGGGGACGAGGGGCGGGGAGGAGGAAGGCTGCCCGGGGAGGAGGGGCTGGGGGCCGGGTCCTGACTTCTACTTCCTTAAGGGGCAAAGGCGGGAGCCGAGGGTCCTATCTCCTAGGTGGCAGGAGAGGGGACAGGGCAGGGAAATCAGTTTTGGTCCGGAGCAGGCCCGGATGGGCTGGGCGCCTGGACTGCGGGGTCCGAGGGAAGAGGCGGAGAGATGCAGGACCCCTAGGTCTGAGGGAGGAGGGGCTGGGGGCCTGGACCCTTGGGTCTGAGGGAAGATGGCTGGGGGCCTGGACCCCAGGCCTGAGGAAGGAGACTAGGGCCCAGATCCCTTGCATCTTGAAGGATGGAAGGGCAGATTCACGCTGGCCTCGGGGAGAGAGAAGCTGGTGTCGGGGTGTGGGAACCAGAGCCGTAGTCCTCTTTATCGAGTTTATTAGACAGGGCACCCCTGGGGGACCTTCCATGCAGTTTCAGCTCCCCCAGGGGCAGGGACGGGGACAGCCGTGTGGAATGGCAGCAGGGCCTGATCTTCACCCCTCACCCCCTCCCTCAGCCCCTCTGCGACGGCCCAAATAGGACCCACCTTTCATCAACTCCTTGGCCCATGGTTGGCTGCTCCGGCCAGACCTGGTGGACCCTGGCCTTCTCTGTCCACCTGCTCTGGACGCCCAAGGGCCCAGTGCTGCTTACACTGGAGCACGCATTGCCCTGAGTTCTGCTCTCTCACCAGCCTGGGGCAGGGCCCAGGTGCAAGAGAAACTCATCTCATTGTCCTCAGCACTGCCCAGCCCACACCCCATATACCCAGGAGGCCTTTGGAAATGTGCATACCTGATTTGAATGAAAAGTGAGGTGGTGATGCACAGACATCCCCTCCCAAGCTAGGGAAGGTGTCTGCCGCATTTCCTCAGTGCCCAAGGGCCCCACACCTCCCTTCATGTTTTGATTGGCTGATTGTCTTCAGATCTGAGCTCTCAGATCTGAGCTCCCAGCTCTGAGATTGCAGGGCCTGGCACCTGGAAGGCCCCAGGGACTGCTTCTATAATGAATGAGTGAAACCTGTTCTTTCCTTGACCTCCCAGGGTCTTCCCAGGCCTTGGCAGGACCCAGAGGGGAATCCGAGAATGTGCCTGGGGCTGACAGCAACCTGAGCTGGGAGGTAGGCTGAGCAGTGCTGGGTGAGGTCCACCCACGGGCACCTTCATTCTGAGAAATCAGACACCTTCCTGCAGCTCCCTACCCTGCCTCCTGAATCCACCTTCCCCTTCCGGCCCTGGGGTCTCCCCCATCTTTCTCCTTGCCTGCTATAACAGCTCTCTCCTTTCAAGGGGTATGTTTCTTTCCTCTGTCTTCCCTGTCTGCCTGTCTTCTTTTCTCTCCTTTCACAGAAAGGGTATGAACTTTCTTTGGTGGGAAAGTTCTTGTCACTTTCATAACCAAAGATGGCCTGACCTCCCTTCCCCTCCCACAGTCTCTTGCTTCCAGTCACTCAGGCAGGACTCCAGTCCCCACCACTGCACGGCAGTGACCTCTTATCAGGGTCATGTTATCTAACTGACGTCCACTTTGCTCCATGGATCCCTCGGATTCTCAGCCTCATCAGCACCGCTGGTCATTTCCTCCTGGTCTCCGCCTCCTTCATGGTCACTCCTTCTGGCTCCTTTAACTACATCCTCCTCTCCTTCTGCCCCATGCAGACACCCCCAAGGTTCTGGCCAGAGTCACTTCTCTGCATTTACCTCCCACATCACCTCATCCAGTCCTGAGGCTCTAAATATGCTATCTCCTAAATGCTGACACTTCCAAAATTTATATTCACAATCATGACCTCTCTCCCAAACTCTGGTCTCAGATATCCAGCTGGCTACCTGATACCCCAGCTTGGATTTCTGACAGGCATCTCCAACCTGTCATGTCCCAAGGAGTTTGCTTGATTCCTCCTACAAAAATCTTCATCCCTTCCCTTGGTGACCCCCTTCCAGGCCACACACAGCAGCAGCACCTAGCTTCACGTGCCCAGTTAAAAGATTTCCTCTTTCTCTGTAGCTTTTCTTTCCCTCCTTTGCTACGTCCAGTTCACCACCACCATAAGCTCTCCCTCCAAAATCCCATGCCCTGTTCTCCCATTTCTCTCCATCCTCACCGATTTCACACTGGTCCAGGCCACTATCAGCCTCAGCTGGACAAGGACGACAGCTGCTTAACTCCTTGCCTCCAGGTTTATTCCTAATTCTGTTCTCAACACAGCAGAGTGATTCTGTTACTTTGATTTTAAATAAAAATAGAAGCACGTCATGCTTCTGCTCATCCCATCAAGTCTAGAATAAAATTCAGATTTCTTCCCAGGGTAACAAGTTCCTATGTGACTAGCCCCCAGCCCATGCTTCTGACCTCACCCTTGTTCATCTGCCCAGCAGGGGGCTTCCTGGAAAATCTGTGGCTCCTCAGGGCTTTAGTGTTGCCTCTGGTGGCCAGAGTGCTTGTCAAGCCCTTCCCTTCTCAAAACCCTTGTTACCTCTGCAGAGTCCTTCCCGAGGCACCTCATCTACAGTCACCATATCTTGCTCCCTTTTTAAAGCACTTCTCTGTAGCGGAAATTCTTACTGTTGATTGCTTTTCTCTCCTGTGAGTTCCAGGAGGGCAAGACCTCAGCTATGTGTTCACCATTCCTTGCACCTAGACTGGCCTGGAACAGATTTGTGCTCAATGAATATTTCTCAAAGACTGAAACAAAAGAAAAGAAATGGACCTTTCCTATACACTGTGCTTGCTTCTAAGTCTCTATATTTCTTTCTTGGCATATCCCTACATCTTCCTCTGCAGTTCCACCACTCCACCTCTGTGTGTTTTTTTCCCCCTGTTTTTGCATCTCCAAGACTTCTCTGTTCTGATTTGTGCATCTTTGGGTCAATCTCTCATGTCCTTTTTTCTCCCTCTCCGGATCACCTTACTGTGTCTTTGACTTTTTCCTATATCCCTGTGACTCACCTCGTTTTGGTCTCTGTTGCCCTCATCCTCCCCCAAATTCCCTCCTCCCCATCTCCCCATCTCTCTCCCTTCTGCTCACCCTCCACCTCTTTCTTGATTTATGTTTGGCCTTTCATCTCTAGAACCAGTTATGCACCCCCCGCCCATTTGTCTCTTTTAACTCCACTTCCCCGGTCCCTCTTCTCTCCATCTGTCATTCCTACACAAAGTTCCCCTCTGTTCCACTAGTCGTATTCCAATCCCTACACTTCCCAGCATCTCTTTCCAACACTGCCCCTGTGGAATTCTTCCCTGGACCCCTGCCCTCCAGGCCTTCAGGTCCACCCACGGGGCCCCAGCGGGAAGTTCCCAATACCCAGGTCTGGGCCCATGTCCCTCCTCTCTTCCACCCCTTTCTGCTGCCCAATGTTATCAAGGTAGAGGCTGGTGGAGCCCCTGGAAGCAGGGCATCATGGCTAACTGCTCCTCCGGTCCCCCATCTTGTGTCGATGTCTGACTTTGCACCAGACTGGGAGCCCCTGGAGGGCAAGACAGGCTCTGAACCCTCTCTGCACCCCCAGCGTCACCGAGCACAGGGCCTAGCACACAAGGGAACTTGGGAAATATTTGCTGAGCAAATGAAGGGAAACCCACTAAGCGCTGTCCCTTCTGTGACCTTCAAATCCACCCCCCATCCATCTACCCCTACAGCCCCTTCCCAGCTCAGCTGCCATCCTTTCTCATCTATCCCACAGCATCAGCCTCCCGTCCACCCCTTTCCCACATCCCAGGTGGCTCCCTCTAACACCCATGTCTGATCCTGCTCTTCATCTACTGAAAACTCTTCTGTGTCTCCCGCCACCCTTAGAACAAAGTCCAAACCCCTCAGGCTGAAAGCCCAGCACCTTTAGACTCTGGCCCCTCGCTGCCTCTCTGGTCTTACCTCCCACGCCGACTCTGACCTTCTGCACCCAGGAAGGCTGCACCCCGGCCCCGGTGCATCGCACTCTTTCGCCCCCGCCTGGGCCCAGCTTGGTCTTTTGCTACGAAGGCCTTCCTCACCCCCTTCATTGCCTGGTAGGCTCCTAATCATTCTTTTGAAACCTAGGCTGGCCCTGATGGTCTCCAGGAAGTTTCCCTGAGTACTGCCAAGTCCTGCATTGGGTCACTCTGTTCTCTTGTTCTCTGTCCAGGGTGCCCAGCACCGATTGCTCCGCCTGATTTCAGTTTTTGACTCCTCCTTGGAAGCATCACTGGGGATCCTGATTCTAACACACTGCGTGGCATGTTAGGAGATGCTCAAAAATGTCAAGGAGGGAATGGCTGAATTAATGAATGAGTAAAACATGAATTTCAAAGTCCCAGTGCTTCTCCTGCACACCAGACACTATGCCTACACTTCAGTATTTGTGTAATTATCTGCTTCCCTTCACAGAGTGTGAGTTTTAAGGGCCAGTACTTGTGTTTGATGCTGTATTTCAGTGCACCTCTGCCTCTCACCTTCGTCTCTTGAGTTCTTGCCTCCCTTTGTATATCATTCATGTTATGATCCTGTTTAAAGCCATTCCATGGCTCCCCATGGCCCTCAGAATAAAACCGAAACTCTTGTTCTGACCTACAAGTCCCTGGGCAGTCTGGCCCTGTCTACATCTCCAGCCTATCTTCTTCCATCTGCACCTAGCTCACACAACATACAGGCGTCTTCTCTGGAAGCTCTTCTTGCCCCAGGGCCTTTGCATATCCTGTTCTCTGGCTGAGACCCTTGCCTCTAGCTTCACTTGGCTGGCTTCCTGCCATCCTTTCAGTGTCAGCTAAAATATCCCTTCCTTTTAAACTGGGTGAAGCCTCCCTGATGGAGCATTTTGTAGCATTTTGAATTCCTCTTTTGTCTTAACTGTAACTTGTTTATGAACACAGTTCTTTGATGAACGTCTGCCTTGTGCACAAGATGTAAATTCTCTGAGGATGTTGGGGACCCTGTTTGTCTTCCTCCCTTCTGTGGGCTCAGCATTCCCCACAATGCTTAGCACACAAATAAATTGTACGTAAGTACCCAAATAAATTGTTCGCAAGTACACAATTAAATTGCTGGTAGTGAATGAACGAGTCCCTCTGTGTGCTTTTTTATGCTCCCTCCGTAGTGCCATCCTGGTACATAGCAGGTGCTTAATAAACCCTTGTGGAATGATAAAGAAGTGAATGAACGCCCACGTCCACCGGTAGTCACTTTGCCTTTCTGCACCCCATCTCTTTACCTTTCTACTTATTTATATAGAGCATATATATAGTTTGTAGGTATAACTCTATATTCATGTGTTCTGGGCCCCTCTCCAGGAGTTGGGCTGGGCTGGTTGTCCCTTCCTCCTGCCCCGCCCCCACATGCACACAGCAAAACATTAAAAAGAAAACATCTCAAAACTGCAAAAAACACCACAGCCCTCCCCCCTCCCCCAACCCACAAAAAAATAAAACACGACGCTCCCTCCCAACGGCCCCCTCCCTTCCTTTCCCTTCCCCTCCCTTGGGGTCCCTGATTCGGAGGGTGGGGGATGCTCCCCCACGCCCGGGAGGTGGGGAGGGGGCGCGGGGGAAGGCCAAGCAGTCTCCAGCGCGCTCACGGGGAAGGAGGGGGGCGCCCCCGACCCCTGGCAGCCTCGTTGCACGCGCGCCCGCGCACGCGCCCCGGACACGCCCCCCTCGGCGCCCCCTGTCGCGCCCCTACACGGGCGTGGTTTTCCTGTTGAGCGTGTTGGTGTTGGAGGCCGCGGCCTCCTTGGCCAGGGTCCCAGGGGCGGGCGCGGCGGGCGCGGACGGTGCGGGCGCGGGCGCGGCGGGCGGCCCGGTGACCGTGACCGTGACGCCGCCGCCCGCCTCCTTGGGGAAAGCGTTGTGCAGCGTGAGGAAGCCGGACGCCCCCCCGCGGTCCCGCTCGGCGCCCGCCCCGCCGCCGCCGCCGCCGCCGCCACCGCCGCCGCCGCTCCCCGCGCCCCCCGCCGCGCCGCCGTACGCCCCGCCGCCGGCACCGGCGCTCGCCAGCCCCGCGGCCACGCTGCCCTTGGACGGGTCGCGGCTGAGCGTGTACATGGAGATGTCCGTGGAGGCGAAGCCCGGGCCCCCGGCGCCGCCGGGAGACGCGTCCCGCGACGGCGACGGCTCGCTGGAGCGGGAGCTAGAGCGGGAGCGGCGGCGGTAGCGGAAGCGGTAACTGGGCAGACGGAGGATGGCCGAGGGGCCGCTCCCGCCACTGCCGCCCGCGCCCCCGCCGGCCTTGAGCAGGTCCGAGCGAGACTGGCAGTGCGCCTCGCGGCTGCGCTCGATGTAGATGTTGACGGCCAGCACGCCGATCACCTCTGCCAGGATGAACGACAGCCCGCCGAAGTAGAAGGACCAGCCGTAAGAGTAGTGGTTCTTCTTCTCCTCGTCCCGCTTCGGGCCCGGCTCGCCCGCGTTGGCCGAGATGTACACGATCACGCCGATGATGTTGCTCAGGCCTGGGCAGGGACGGTCAAACGGGAGCCTCGAGGCCACCCTGGCTCGGTCCCTGTCCCCGCCGGCCCGATGGGCTAGGCCCAACCCCGGATTATCCAATGTCCACCCCTCGGTGGTCCATAACCCGCCTCGACTGGCCCAGGCCCTGCTCCATGGTGGTCTAAGCTCTCCCCGTTAAGGTCTAGGCCTCGCCCCAGATGGTCCAGACCCCGACCTGGCCGGCCTAGGCCCTGCCCCATATTGGTCTAAGCTCCACCACCCGGTGGTAGGCCCCGCCCCAGATGGTCTAAATTCCTCCCCAGCTGGCCCAGGCCCCTCCCCAAAGGGCACCAGAGCTTGCTTTGGATGGTCCAAGCCCCATCCCCAAGCTAATTCAGGTCCTACTCTGTTGGTCTAAAGCCCACCCTGACTGGTCTAAACTCTGCCCCAGCTGGCCCGGGGTCCACCCCAGATGATTCAGGCTCTCCCTTAATGGTCCAGACCCCTCCAGGATCTCCAAAGCCCTGCCCTAGATGTTCTAAACTCCTCCCCAGATGATCCAGGTTCTGCCCCAAGATGACCTAGGCTCCACCCCCAGGTAACCTATGCCACATCCCAGATGGTCTGGATCCCACCCTGGATGGTCTAATTTCCTCCCCAGATGGTCCAGGCCCTTCCCTGGCTAGCCTAAACTCTGCTCTTGATAAGATGATCTTATCAGGGTTTCCAGGCCCTACCCTGATTGGTCTAACTCCACTCTTAGGGTTATACATCTTGGTTTCCCCTAGGCCTCGCCCGTTGCTCTTTTAAACTGTTAATGCGGTAATCCTGCTCTGACTCTCTAGGCCGTAACTCTTGATCTGAGCTCTTTCATGACTATCGTCTATTCTAGACCTTCCCCATGGTGGTCTCCTTTCTACTCAAAGCCCCCTCTCCAGTTTGCCAAACCCCACCCTCTGAGCGCCGAGGCCAGGCTCCTCCCCTGTCCCAGGTGTAGCTAGTCCCTCCTTTCGAGTTCTCCAAGCCCCATCCCCTGCAGATCTTGATCCACCTCCAAAGAATCCCCTGCTCTTTATGCTAAATCCTCCTTCTCCTCTGGATTCCACCCCTTCAAAAAGGCTCTGACCCCTGGAATTTCCCAGTACTACTCACTTCGAGTAGAAAGGGGGTCTTGCCCCTTAATGCCATGCCTCACTTGGAGTTGGTCTGGGTGGTTTCGCAGAACCAGCCACTTCTCGCATACACCCGGGTCCACGAGGCCCCGCCCCCTAGAGCAGACCACTCCCCACCTGCATCCAAATCACTTTCTCCCTCCAGTGCCGGCTCCGCCTCTCTATCTATAAGATCGCAATTCTGCCTCAAGGCCCCACCCTCTGTCCAAAGCTCCTCCCCTTCCGTCTCCTGGACCTCGGGCTTTGGAGTCTTAACTCCAGGTATCCCCGATTACGCGCCAGACGCCAGTTTGTGCTGGCTTCACTCCCCAAGAAGATCGCGCCAAGGCGACACCTACCTCGCCCAGCGGGTGGCAACAGAGCTTGGGAAGAGCCTAGGAAGGCTTCAGGCCCCAGGGAGCGCCCCGGGCTGGGTGGCTTTGCAGGCGCGCGCGCGCACACTCGCACACGTGTGCGCGCGCAGGTGGGCCGTCCCCTCCCTCTGCCTCTCACCTGCTGCCACGAACAGGATCCCTGCGCCCAGAATGATGTTCCTCTTGGACTTGTAGACCCGGGAGGCCGCCACGCACACACCCCCAAGCAGCAGCAGGATGGCGCTGAGGATGGGGAAGATGCTGGAGGCCCGGACGACCCCTAGGGGGAGAAAGGAGGAGGGGGAGAGAGAGGGGTGGGAGCCAGGGCGTCAGACGCGGCCGCCTGCACCCTCGGCGCTTGGCGCTTCCTGCCTGCCTTGGTCTCCGCTTCTCTCTCGCTAGTTCTCCAATTCTCCCTCTTTGCCTGTGCCTGTGTTCTGGTCCTTTTCTTTCTTTTCATTCTCTCTTTTCTTTAAAATCTATTTCTTGGTCTGATTGCCTCTCTCTTTCTTTGTCCTTTTTCTTCCTTCCTTTATTTTTTCTCTCTCCTGGCATATTTGCCTTCCTTTTTATTTCTCTAGTCACTCTCCTTCTCTTCTTTTTCTCTGAACTTTTCTATTTCTCTGTGGACCCTCCTCCCCTCTCTCTTTTTCCTTCTCTCACGCTCTTTTCCTTCGTCTCTTCTGCGCATTTCTTTCCTTTCTCCAGATCCTCTTTCTGTCAACTCTAAACATCTCTCTCCCCGCTACCCCTCTTCCTGCCAGGCTTCATCCATCTCTCCAGATTTCTCTGCTCTTCACCCCGCCCCTGCTCTCTGCCTTCGTCTCTTCGTCCTTTCCTCCTCTCTCCCTTCTCCCTCTCTGTCCCCCGCCTTTTCTGCCTGGCTTCATCTGTAGCCCTGAGTTTCTCCTTTTTCTTTCTCCCTCTCTTCTCTCTCGCTCTCTCTTTCTCTCTCCCTGTTTCTCCCCCTCTCTGCAGTCCTTTCCACCTTCCGCCCCCACCCCAAACCCCAGGAAACCAGATTTTGCGATTTCTGAGCCTGGCTGAGGCCGCAGCCAATCATAATTCGGGATTTGCCGCGTTCTCGGGGTAGCTACCAATCGTAACACAGGCTTCCCCGCCCGCTCCCGAGAGTGGCCAGTCCGCGCCGCAGATTGCCTCACGGCCCCGGGCGCAGTGGCCAATCACAGCCCAGAGCGCGACAGCCAATCACCGCACTGAGTTGCCGAGCGTACTCTCGCCCACACTGTGGCCAATCAGCTCTCGGGATCCCCCCTTGGCCCGCCCCAAGGTGAGAGGAGGGGGCGGGAGAGAGACCACTGAGCCAATCGGAGAACAGAGGATCTCAGTATCTGGGCTTGGACTGGCTGCCAAGCTCATCTCTGTGTGTCGATCCAAGTGCTGAGACACAGCCCCCTCTCCCCCTCCCGCTTGGCCAGTCCACCCCCACTCTGTCCGGGACCCCCACGTACGGAGCAGATACTCCGCGCTGTCATGGTCGTAGTCCGTGTCCTCCGGGAAATGGTTGATCTTCACGCAGACGCCTCTTTTCAACCCTGGAGGAGGATGGGGTGATGGTAGGGGAGGGCGCTTAAGAGTTGGGGGGAAGCCCCGGTGAGAAAAGACCCTTCCCCCTCCTCAACCCCTTCTCTCGCTGGGCTGACTGGGAGACGGGAAGTCCTGGCTCCAGAGACTGGGCAGCTGGGGCAAACTTTCAACCTCCCTGGACTCAGTTTCCCTAAAAAAGAGAAAAGGAAAAGAAAGAAAGAAAACCATCCAATACTCACTAAAAGGACACAAGGACCTTTGCCCTGTAACCTGAGCTGGGACACGGTCTCTCTGGCCTGTTTCTCCCTCTATAAGAAATAAAGCGTTTGTTTCGGCAATGCCAAGGCACCCTTCAACGCGAAACCTGTTGAGTCTGAGTGAGTGGGAAAACGAAGAGGCCACGGGGGGCGAGGACTACATTTCCCATCAGGCGCTATGGCGTCTTGAGTCCAATTGTGAGGAGAGAGCAGCCCCAGTGGATCACTGGGGTTGTAGTTTCTTCAGCGCGGCGTGTGTGGAGAGGGATTCCCCGTCTCTCTCTGCGCTGCACCTGGAATCTTCCAGGAGGAGATGGAGTGGTGGGAGGAAGCAGAGACACGCGAGAGGGTGCAGTGTGCCTTCGGGGAGTCCTGTAGTCTCACCCTCTCCCTCCCGCCCAGAACCCTCATCCTTACATAGCTGGAGACGGATATATAAAAAGTATAAATATAAATACATTTCTCCAGGCTCCTTCCAACCTCCAGGCCTCAACCCAACAGCTGTGGAACATTCCACTCACATTCTTCACAGATGGAAATACTTACCCTTGCAAGCGGGCAGCTCACAGGCCCCTGCTTGAAGAAGCTTCCACGCCCACCCCCAACACAAACACACACACTTCCTGCCCAGGGTGGGTTAGTTCCCCTCCGTGGTGCAGCAGCGACCTGTGCTGCCCCTTCCCCTTTTTAGCATGCATCGGGTTGGTTTATGATCTTCTTCCTCTGCAAGCTGGGAGTTCCTGCAGGGGAAGGGCACGGGGTCTGATTCCTGTGTGCCCCTAGCACTGCCTGGCATCAAGGAGGCCTCAAGAAATGTGTGTTAAATGAATGAAGTTATAAATGAATATAAGGATAGCAGAAGGGAAGATGTGAGACAAGATGACAGGGAAAGAAATGAGGGTAAAGAAAGAACTAGAAAGAAGGAATAAAAGGCGGTGAATAATCCCACTAAGAGCTAACATTTGTTAAGGGCTTCCCAGGAGCCCCATGAAACGGATAATGTTATTGGTGTCATGTAGTGGTCAGACGTGGGGAACTGGAGTCACACTGTTTGATAATGAAGCCCAAATCTATCATGTCCTTATTCTGTGATCTCATTGGCCTTACTTGGGCCAATCTTCTTCAGTCCCCTTTCCTACAACAAAAGGATAATAGGACCTACTTCATGGGGTTTGTTGTGAGCATTGAATCCAGACATAAAGACCTAGCACTTTGCCTGGAACACAATTAAGTGTTCAGTTGATACCACTCCATAAACCCATTGTCCAGATGAGGAAAGAGAGACATAAAAAGAGTTCATCAATTCACAGCTGATGGGTAGGGGAAACAGGATTCAAACACACAGCAGTTTGTCCCACTGGGATGTAAGCTTACGGGTGTTCACCACTGTCTTCCCAACATCTACAACAATGCATAGCATGTAGTAAGTGCTTAATAAATATTTTTATGAAAGAAAGATTGAATAGTCAACAAGCACATGGAAAGATGCTCAATATCACTAATCACCAGGGAAAAGCAAATCAAAACAACAATGAAATACCATCTCATATATATGAGATGCCATCCCATTAGGATGGTTACTATAAAAAACCAACCAGACAAAACAGAAAATAACAAGTGTTGATGAGAATATGGATAAAGTGGAACTTGAGTGCACTGTTGGTGGGAATGTGAAGTGGTGGGATGCTACGGAAAATAGTACAGATGTTCCTCAAAAAATTAAAAACAGAATTACTATATGATCCAGCTATTCCACTTCTGTTAAATACTCAAAAGAATTGAAAGCAGGGTCTCTAAGAAATATTTCTACATCCATTTTCATAGCAGCATTATTCACAACAGCCAAAAGCAACCCAAGGATCTATCAATGCATGAATGGATAAATGAAATGTGGTACATACATACAATGGAATATTATTCTGCCTTTAAAAGTAAGGAAATTCTGACACAATGCTACAACCTTGATGAACCTTGAGGACATTATGCAAAGTGAAATAAATCAGTCACAAAACACAAATGCTGTATGTTTCCACTTTTGTGAGCTATCTAGAGCAGTCAAATTCGTGGAGACAGAAAGTAGAATGATGGTTTCTAGAGGCTAGGAGAGGGGAAAAATGGGTACAGAGTTTCAGTTTTGCAAGATGAAAGGAGTTCTGGAGATTAGACAGTATATGAATATATTTCACACTACTGAACTGTCTGTCCTCTTAAAAATGGTTGAGATGATACATTTTACTACACTTAAAAAAAAAGAGCAACTGAATGAATGAATGAATGAAGATACACCTTTTGAGAGCCAATGCTTATCCATCAGCACATCGATTATGGTGTGGAGGGTAGGTTCAATTTCTCTCCTTTCTTGAATGGGGTCATAGTGCTTCTCTCCAATCATCAATGATAATTCACTGAGATTGAGCATAGAAAGTACACAGCATGCAGACTCAACAGACTAGACGTGACAGCAGTAATGTTAACTAGGACTTACTGAGGGCTAACCACACACCAAGCACTTGACAGATACTAACACACTCAGTATGCAAGACAAACTCGAGGGGTGCTAGGCAGTAACAATATCCCCACTTTACAGATGAGGAGACTGAGGCATGCAGCTGGAGAAATTGCTCAATCCCACATAGATGAAGGCATGGGGAGGAGACTCGAGTGTGGCTGGCTCCAGAGGTGAGCATATTTTAGGCAGCTGAGCATATTTTAAGGCTATGGTGGCCATGAGTGCTGGCTCTGGAATCCCGTGTCTGGACTCACACGCAGGGTTGCCACTTCCCAGCTGCGTGGCTTTGGGAACTTGAACACCCTTGAGCCTCGACTTCCTCATTTGGAAAATGCGGATGGTGATATGACCCCATATGGTTTGATAAGAGTTCTGTGAAACATAGCATCAAGCGAAGAAAACATGGAGGTTATGAGGCACGCCTCTGTGTGCTTTCCGACTGGTTCAGGGTCCGGCCACAATCTCTTTGTGGGCAGGGATGGTGGGGATGTGTCCCCGAGTCTCCCCCAGGGCCTGCCTAGCCCAGACCCGGCTCGGGGGAGAAGGGATGCGGACTGTACCCCGCACATGGGTGGCCATGTGGCTGACTCATTTCCCTTTCAGGCCCTTAGCTTCCTGCTCTGGCAGACTCGAGTGATAATAATACCTTCCCCCTGGAGCAATGGGAGGGATTCAATGAGATAGTGAGACATGCAAAGTGCTGTGCACAGAGACTTTATATAGCTGGCAGGAATCAACAGGCCGTGCGTCCAGGTTCTAGAAGCCTGAAACAATTTCCTGAGGATGGGGCTAGACCCAAACGGATGCCCCTAGCCCCGGGTCTCGGGTACTTGAAATGTGGCAATTGAGATGAGGTGCGGGCGTAAAATATGCACACAGATTTCAAGCTCAGTATGAAGGAAAATGTATACTATTTCATGAATAGTTGTTATACTGATAACATATTAAAATGATAATATTTTGGCTCTGCTCAGTTAAATAAACTATATTACTAGTCTTCATAGGAATGCATTATATTGTATAATTTATATTCATTGAATTAGATTCATTGAACCTTTCCCTTTTTACTTGTTTTAATGTCATTACTAGAAACATTTAAATCATATATGCAGCGGGGGAGGTATAGCTTAGTCACAGAGCACACACCTAGCATGCACGAGGTCCTGGATTCAATCTCTAGTACCTCCATTAAATAAATAAATAAACCTAATAACCTCCCCCCACCAAAAAAACTTAAAACCAAATAAATCATACATGCAGCTTGTGTGATATTTCTACTGGGCAGTGCGGGGACTTCTAGGCTATCAAGGAAGGGAGGCGCAGGGCTTGGTCACGTGACTTCCTAATAAAAAGAACAGCAACAGAACATAAATGGCACAAGCTCTCCCTGTCTCGGTGCCTGCTGGCCTTTTGAATGCTTTAAACATAGGAACTCATTGACAGCCTCCATCACCCTGTGGGTTACGGGCTGTTAGAATCCCCATTTTACCAATGATGGAAACAAAGTGCAGGGAGGCTTAATGTATGGCCCAAGGTCACCTTTCCAGGCACAGTAGACAGGAGGTACCCAGTCAGTTTTATTCCAGAGTCTGTATCCCAAACACTGCTCTCTACTGTGTCTCTCAGAGACACTTGGAGGGACATGAGGAAGGCTGTGTCCTGGGGACACAGCACCTTCAGGAGACAATGGCTCAGGGGGACCAGTTTCTACCCTCTTGGATCCCTGATGGAATGGAGGCTGGTGGATGTGTTGCTCTGACTCCTAGGAAACAAAATAGACTCAGATTCAAATCCAGACTCCACTGCGCATTAGCTGTGTGAACTTGGGAAAGTCGCTTCACTTCTCTGAGCCTTATCTTCCACTGTTAGGAGATGGGGGTATTAATACTACAGAGTGCACAGGGATATTGTGAGCATTCAGTGACACATGAATGACAATTACAGTAACAATAAAGCTGGCCCCTCCTTAACACACTTCCTTTGACCCCCAGAACACCCACTTACCTCATTATTTTCCCAAAACCTCTGTGGTCACTCATTTCTCAGCTCCCTTTTTTGGTTTTTCTGTTTTTTCTTTTGTTTTTTGCTTTTTTAAATGGAGGTACTGGGGATTGAACCCAGGACCTTGTGCATACTGAGCATGCGTTCTACCTCTGAGCAATAACCACCCCAGCCCCATCTCTCTGTCTTTTAATACTGGACTAACTCAGGCTTTAGCCCTTCAACTAATTTTTCAGTTTGCTTCTGTCTCTGCCCATTCTCTAGTTGACCTCATCCATCCACATGTGATGATCTCCCCAATTTATATCTCCAGCCCAGACTGTCCCCTGAACTCTGGCCTCCTAGAGCATGTCGCTAACATCCTAGTTCAGGGGTCAGCCAGCTACGACCCACGGGCCAGACCCAGCCTGCCAAATCCAGTGAAGAGTGAGTTTCATGTTTTTTTTTTTTTTTTTTAATGATTGAAAAACTGTCAGGGAAGAGTATTTTGTGGTATGTGAAAATGACATAAAATTCAAGTATCAGTGCCTGGAAATGAAGTTTAATTGGAACCCAGCCACGCTCACCCACTCACGCATTGTCTCTGGTTGTTTTCAGGAGTAGCTGTGACAGAGACTGCACGCCCCCCGAAGCCCAAAGTCTTGCCTGTGCAGCACTTTGCAGGGCTTTCGCTGGACTGAGCCTTGTCCTAGAGGATGCCCCGAACAGGCACCTTAAACCTAACATGTCCAAAACTGAGCTGGTGCTAGCTAGCCCTCCTCATAATAGATCAGATAAGAGAAAATAAAAGAAATACAAGAAAATATCAGCTGTTTCATCTGACGGACCCCACCCCCATCCCCCATATTCTCCAATGCTCAGTCCGCACGCAGCCTTAGAGCAGTGACTCTCACTGAGGCGCGACTTTATTCCTGGGTGGTCACACTGGTGGATGCTGCTGGCACCTAGAGGCCAGGGATACTGATAAACACCCTACCGTGCACAGGACCCCTCTCCCTCTGCCATCCCCCACCACAACATGGAATTATCCAACCCCAAATGCCCAGAGCGCGGAGTTGGGAAACCTTGTTTTTGAGACACCCTGATTCTTTTCGCTCTCATGTCCCATATCTCACAATCGCCCCATCGGCAGTTCCTGCCCGCTGCACCTGCAGAATACATTCTGGATGCGAACCCAGACTCTACTGCTCCCACCCCAAAGAAGCCACCTCCCGTTTTCCCTTTTCCTGCTTGCCTTCCTCTCAACACAGCAGCAAGAGCGAGCCCCTTAACGTGTAAGCCAGTTCCTGTCATTCCTCCGACGTGGAGAGCAAATGACGTCCCAAGACCTGGAAGCATGTGTTATCGCTGTGACTCCGCCTCCCACCACGTTCCCGCTCCCCGGCTGGCTCTGCCCCAGCGCCCCCGGCCTCCCCTGGTGGTCAGACACGCGAGCGCATTCCTGCTGCTGGACCTTGGCTAGGTTCCTGCGACCTGAAGCTCTTCCCTCCGGAAGCCGCACGGCTGAACCTCTCCGTTCCTTCAGACCTCCCCTCGGGTGTCACCTGCTCAATCTCTTTTACCTCCAGTTTCACATGCTCAGCCCTAACACTTCCCGTCTCCAGCCTTGCTCTTTTTCCTCCTTAGCACTCAGCTCTAACACCCTAAATGTTCTATTTACTTATCTCCCTTGTTATCTGCCTCTCCTTCTAGAATATAGACATCTTTGTTGTAGTTGTTCATTCCACCACTGTAACTCCAGAATCAAGAACGTGCCTGGCACTGACATAGATTCAATAACTAGCGGCCGTGGAAGGAAGGGATGAACAAATGGAATGATCACTCTGTGCTGCGCGCTGTCCTAGGGGCTCCAGGATGCGCAAGGCCTCACACTTGGCTCTGTGCCTGGTGCTCCGTCAGGCCAGGGAATAAAGATGAAGTCAAACGGGCACAGAAGGAAGAGAGTAACATAATGAGAAAAGTGGATGGGGGTGAGGCGATAGGGACCAGAGGCGACTGTGGGGAAGTGGAGACCCCCATGCCTCATCTGAAGACAAAATTGCTGCTTGGATCCAGCCAATTGTGGCCACAGCAGGCTACAAGTTCCAGGTTGTCAGATCTTCCATTAGTTCAAAAGAAGCTGGAAATCAGATTTTTCAATGTGCAATCTCCCTATTTTTAAATGTTGGCAACCGATTCAATTTTGGTTTCAGTTTTAAACACTCCACACTCCAGACAAAGCATATCCACAAATCGCCTCCATCAGACCTGAGTTCTCTTGGCCCTGCCCCAGTCACAGCTGGGCGACCTTGGGCAAGTGGCTTAACCTCTCTGAGCCTTGGTTTCTTCATCCTCAACTGGAGGGTGGCATCCCACCCATAGGGTTAAATGAGATAATAACATTCTTTGCTCATTGAGAGCACTCAGCAAAACAGAGCGGGGGGGGGGGCGGGAATAGGGAAAAAAGATGGCTGAAAAAGAGAAGTGAAGGGATTTCCATCTTATTGGGCCTGGAAGGGGAGCTTTGGGATTGGCTGGTCCCCCTTCTTCATGTTGCAGACCGGGACTGTAAGGCTCAGGAAGGTCACACGAGGGAGAGATGCACAGGAGGACTGGAACCCAGGTGTCCTGCTTCCCAGCCCAACACCCCCATGATATGCGTCAAGAAATGGCAAAGCTGAGAGTGGGACCAAGGAGCTGCTGAGAGGAAGAGGGCTGGAGTGGGGAGAAGTGGGGGAGATGGGAGGCAGAGGGAGCTAGCTGGGAGGGAGGCAGCGAGAGGCAGAGCAGGACCAAGGGAAAGAATGAAGATGGAAATTAGAAGAGGAGGTGGCCTCAGTGTCAAGGAACGAGGTATGGAAGAAGGAAGAGGTCCGAGGCAGGCATGGGAGGAGGGAAGAAGAAACAGAGCCATCTAAAGGACGAAGGAGGACAAGGACCAGGACGGGAGGTTGGGAGAGATCCTGATGGGGGGCCTGATGGGTAGAGGCAAGCAAGACAAGGAGATCTGCGGGATGACAAGCCACAAAGAGAAAAGAGGAGAGGGCCATGGGTTATGGCCAGATGGGGCATGCCGTTTTAGGGGAGGAATAGCCAAAATGAGATCTGAGGTCGGGGCACTCAGGGGCCTGATGGGATGTGGGGAGGGAAGACGCCATGTGCCTGCATGAGCAGTGTCAAGATAAATGGGGAGAGGCAAGGAGGGGTAGAGGGCTCCCCATGTGTAGGGAGGCCAGGCACCCGGAAGGGTGAGAGGAGGGGAGGAGAGGGGCCTTTCCCCGCGGACGAAGGGAAGGGAACATGAGGGGTTTCCCAGTGGAGGAGGCGCGGCGAGTGTGCAGAGACATGGAAGGGAACCTCGAGGTGGGAGGGGGTGTTCAGAAGAGGGCCGGGGTGCAGAGAAGAGTGGAAAGTTCGAGAGGAGGGTGGCGGGGAGTGGGCAGGAGCGGGAAGGAGCTGGAGAAGGGAGGCGGCCGGGTGGAGACCGCAGGAAACCTGGAGGTTCAGAGGGGGGACGTCCGACGTGGGGGGAGGGGAGGCAGGGCCCGCCCCACCCTACCTTCCAGGCAGCAGATCCTCCAGAGGCCCGAGTGGGTGAGGCCGCCGGGGTCCTTCTTCTCGGAGGAGCCGCTGCCCCCGCGGTGGGGGGGGCCGTCGTCGCCCGCCGTGAGGTTGGTGGTGTTGCAGATGAAGGCGCGCGTGTAGAGCCAGTAGTCGGTGCTGATGGCGATGGTCATGAGGCCGAAGGCGGCGAAGGCGCCCACCGTCGTCAGCAGCACCTGCACCCCCTTCTCGCACCAAAGGCCCCTCTCTTCGTTCCAGCGCTTCAGCGACTCCAGTTTGACCACGGGCAGCCGGGGGGCCGTGGGCCACCACCGGGGCAGCGGGGGCGGGGCCGTGCCGGCGGCTGGGGGGGGGGTCACAGCGCAGGCAGAAGTGGGGGGCCCGGGGCCGGGGCTGGGGAGGGGGCGGCGAGGAGGAGGCTGCGGCCGGGGAGGGGGTCAGAGGGCGGCCATGGGCGCCAGCTGGTGAGGGCAGGGAGCGAGATAAAGGATGAGATGAGCAGGCTTACCTCCCTGGATACCCCCTTCCCTGCCCCCCTGCCCCCCTACCCCCCACTTTTTCCTTGGTCGAAGGGACTCCTTCCACTCCGGGTCCCACTGCCTCCTTTTCTCTGAAAATATCTTGTGCCAAGAAAGTCTTCCCACTAACCCCACTCTGAGAAATAGCCCCACCAATCCTGACAGTGGTAGGGCACGCCTCCAAGCCCCACCCCCACCCCCACCACAGGGAAAGCCATCCCTCACTCTAGCCCCCAGGGCTTCCTTCCCAACAAAGCCCAGTCCAGTTCCTCAGCTCTTACAAGACACCCCCCTCCCATCCATCACCCTTCTCTCATATATTTCTCCCACTCCCTATCTTCCCCTGCAAGTCTCACCTCTTCACCTGTTTTGTCCTCTACTTGGGAAAAATAAATCTCTCAATCTCTCTTTAGCTAAAAAAGAAAGAGAAAGAAAGAAAGAAAAGAAAGAAAAGAAAAGAAAGAAAGAAAGAAAGAAAGAAAGAAAGAAAGAAAGAAAGAAAGAAAGAAAGAAAGAAAGAAAGATGGAAAGAAAGATGGAAAGGAAGAAAGATGGAAAGGAAGGAAGAAAGGAAGAAAGAAAGGAAGAAAGAAAGGAAGAAAGAAAACAAACAAATAAACTCTCCCAAATCTTCCAAAGTAATCTTGACTGCACAGCACAGAAAACCACACAGTAACCACCACAACCACCCCACCCCAGTCTCCTCTGCATGAGAACCCCCTTCCCCACCCAGACCCCTTTGTCTCCAGACCCAGGTTCTCAACCTCCAAGGCACCTTGGAACAACCGGAGGACCTTTACAGACACCGATACTTGAGAAATTCTGATTTCTTTGGTCTGAGTTTTGGCCCTGAGCATTTAGGTTTTTAAAAGCTCCTTGGGGGATTCTAATGAATGACCAACACTGTTGGACCCCCTGGTGTAGAAGAACAACCCCCTCCCCACTTCCTCTAACAGCCCCTCTTATCTTCCTTGGATGACCTCCCCCCTCTACTATGTCTTTGACTCAAGGAAAATCCCCCTCTGGTTCGTTTGCTTCTAGGAGTCTTCCGAATCTGGCCCCTACTATCTCTACAACTTAGACAAACTCATCATAGCCATCACTTTCTCCTCCATTAAGAAAAATTCCCTCCGTGAGTTGCACGGCATTTTCTACTCACAGGAATCCCTTCCTCCAGACCCCAAGTTTCTCTCCATTCAGAAGTCTCCCAAGCTGTGACCTGTACACCCACTGCTGTCCAAAGAAATCCTCCCAGTCTGCCCAGGATCCCCCACCCCACTCCTCTGCCCTTCCACCATCTCCCACTACCTCCAAATCCCTTCACGGTAGCCCTTGTCATGGGGATGAACCCCCCAATTCCAGATCTCCCCAGCTCACTTCGGCCTGCCACTCTCTCTTCAACTTACAAGATCCTCCCCTTACCCCCACCCCGACTTCTCTCACGTCATGAAGGGCCCCCTGCGTGCTCACCCTTCCCCCTACCCGCTCTGGCTCCCAGCACCTCCTCTGCTCAGAAGAACCCCCCTTCATAGCTCCCCCAAACTTCCCTTCTTGGTAACACCCCCAGAACTGCCCTTTTATTTCACCTGTGCTGGAACATACACTGGACACTCATTTTTCTTCCAAATTAAAAAAAATCCCCTCTATAGAGAGTGCCCCTTAGAAAAACTTGATCCACAAGACTATAACTCTCAACTAGGAATAATGGCCCACTCTGCACCCCACCAAGTGTCCACTCATTTCCCTTTCCCACAGCATCCCACCACCGCACCCCCTGCTCTGACTTCTCCACCTTACCCCAACCCTCTTTCCAGGCACGTGTCCCTTACCCGCTTTCACCACTCACTCTTTCCTAGACTTCTTCCCCAAACCTGTTATAGTTTAGAGCCTGGAAGCCTTAGAGGTCGGGGTGAAAAAAACAGTACTGGGTCCCAGCACCGGGGTGACCTTGGCCACTTCCTCTCCCATGAGCTGGCCCCTACTAGGTCTGTCCAAGGAGGGGTGTTGGAAAGGTTGTCTAGGGGGGTGTCTCCATGGCAACTGAGCCTAGTGCCCTACACGTGTGTTCCCTCCTCACCTCCACTCCCGCCTGCCCACGCACAGCCCCTGCCCTGGCCCCATTCACCAGTTCACCGGACCCTGACATCCCCAGCCTCCCTCTCCTCAGTTCTGACCCCTTCCTCTCGTTCCCCTCCAGAAAGATGCTGAATTTCCTCTCCCCTCCATCTCTCGGCCTCTCCTCCCCGCATCTGTGCCCCCTCACCACCAGCACCACCGCCTCCACTGTTCTAGCAAATTTCTGCCTCCACCCGGGGTGATCCTGTGACCCCTGGCTGTACCCCTCCCCCTCCTGGGCCCCCTACAACCCGGGATAAGGAGGGGATGGGGAGAGAAGGAAATGAGGGAAATTCTCTATCAAATAAAGATTCGAAGATCTTTTCACGTTGTCGGTTTGGGGGCAACCCTGTTTTAGGGATTCTTCCTTTAGTCCGTCCGTCTGTCAGTGGCAGCAAAAAAGGAGGGAGCAGGGGGCCCCCAATCCTAAAGCTTAGGGATATGAGAGGGGTCACCATCCCCTCTCCCTCTGAAAGGGACCAGCTCCTTCCTCTAGAATTAGGGGGGTCATGGAACCTTCATTCCTCATCCACCCACCTCCGATTAATAAAAAAGGTCTGTCTCACCTCTTAACGATAGGTCAACTCTCCGATGCACTGGGGAGGGGACGCTGAGCCCCCTGTCGGCACCCCCCCAGAAAAACCCTCGTGGCTCCCAATTCTCACTGCTCCCCCTCCCCCAGCAGCGAGGGACCCAGGCGTCCGACCTGGTTGGGGGGTGGAGATGAGGAGGCTTACAGGGAATGGGGCTGTCGAGGTGGGAGAGGAGGCTGAGGGGCAGCTCTGAGCTTGGGCCCCGAGGTAGAGGGGGTCGGGATGGGGAAAAAAAAAGGTGAGGAGACAATTTGGTTCTCGTGTCGCTGGGTAAAGTGCGGAGCTGGAGGACGAGAGAGGGAGGGAGGAGGGAGGGGGAGGGGAGCCGCTGAGAATGGGGGAGCCACGGAGAGGAGATGGATGGGGGGAAGGGTAGTGATGGGGGGGAAGGGTCTGGGTGGCAGAAGGAAGCTGGGGAAAAAGAGAGAGACCCAGAGAGGGAGGGAGAGAGACAGAGCCAGGAGAGGCGGAAAGACCGAGATCCAGAGTCGGAGAAACAGAAATGGGGGAGGGAGAAATTTGGGGGAGGCAGCGGCTGGTAGCAGAAGGAAGTTGGAGAGAGAGACACACACAGAGAGAAATATCCAGAGAGAAAAGGGGACAGAGACAGAGACAGAAACCCAGAGGCTGGGGGAGAGATGGGGGATGGGGAAAGATTGGGGCGAGGGAGAGGATGGGGGGGTCGGGATCTGGGTAACAGAAGGAAAGAAGAGACAGAGAGTCATCCAAAGAGGGGGAGGAAAGACAGATGGGGAGAGACAGACAGAGACTGAGAAGATGGGGGAGAGAAGGAAAGAAATAAAAGGGGGAGAGAAATTGGGGATGGGGCAAAGGTCTTAGAGAAGAATGAGAGAGAGAGAGAGAGAGAGAGAGAGAGAGAGAAAGAGAGAGGGGGGAGAATGAAAGAAAATTAGGGGAGAGGGGTCTGAGTGGCATTGGGTTCCTGGAGACAGAAAGGCAGGTGCAAAAGGAAAGAGAGAGGTCCAAAGAGAGAGACAGATGGGGAGAGACTGAGACTGGAGGGGAGAGAGACCCAGGGAAAGAGAGACGGAGGTAGAGACCGAGGAGGCATTAAAAAGAAACTGGAGAAAAATAAAAGGGGGGCCAGGCTCAGCTGAATGAAGGAGGTCAGAGATAAAGGATACCCCTGCCTTCTCCCCAACCCACAACCCCAGCCCCTGATCCCTACCCCCATCCCCATTTCAAAGCCACCACCCCCACCCCCACTAGCCTCCATCTCTCCACAGCATCGCTTGCCGCCGCCACCGCCTCTTCCTGTCGTCATAGCAACAGGATCCAGGCGCCCAGCCAAGGCTGGCAACAGCGGCCGGAAATGAGGGGAGGGCCTTTTTAAAAGGACCCTAGGAGCTTTCCCCTTTCCCCAAATCCAAACGGAAGCTCCACCTCCCCGGGCCATCCCACCATCCCCCTCATCCCTACTGAAGTGACAAGGACAAAGATCCCCTGAAAATAAAATTATATTACATTAAACTTAGAAGGATAGCAAGCCTTTTGAATTTCACGAGTAATTTTTTTTTTCTTCTTACCCTCTATCCACCCCTTAGCTCAAAGAGTTAGATTCCCAGAAGATGGGGATGAGAGTGAGGAGAATAGTAGAATGTGAAAAACTTGAGTGGAATAAGTTTTAAAGAAGTCTGTTGGGGGTTGGGTCGGAGGGCTATATCTAGAGGGTTAGAGAAAAATAGATTTGCGAGGTCTAGAGCTAGCCAGTGGGTAAAAGACGGGCAACCTTGAGGTGGAAAATCTGAGATGAGAGAAAGTTTGGTCTTGGGTTCAGACCTGAGAGATGCCTGAAGCCCCTGTGTGGCCCTGGCCAAAGCATTCCCTCTCTTCTGGACTCAGTTACAAGGGGGACAAAACTGTCTCTGACTAAATGAGAACATTGCTGAGGAAAGGTCTTTGCACACTGCTCTCGACAAAGTTATTTCAAGACTGTCTTCAGGGAAATGCTATAGAAAACTAAAAAGCTAGCCATCAACACAGACTTAGGGTAGGGATTTTGCATGCTTTCGCTTTTGCGTGCAGTTTTTACAGAATCCTTGCAATGTGGGCATTGATGTTCCCATATTATAGATGAACACACTGAGGCTTGGAGATGTACAGTGATTTGCACATGATCTCCATCACTGGCAATGAAACAGACCCTTTGTGGGGAGTTGCCAGGAATGATCAGCAATAGATGAACTTCAAAGCCACTCAACACACCAATCCTGTGTCAGTCTCTCCCTCTTGGGGGCTGGCAGAAGATAGAGAAGACCTGTGTTCCCCACACATCCAATTACCTCCCCCAGAGGAGCATCTCAGATTTCCACTGGAATTTCCTTAGGTCAGTTGACTTCATTCTCACCATGTCCCACGGGGGAAAGGAGTTTAGAGAAGCATTCTGACACCTTTGATTTAGAAGCAAAGAAACACTAGCCTCAAGGGAAGGGGCTTAGAATTCATTCATTTAAGAAACATATTTTTTGAGAGCTTCTGTTCTTTTGCCGGGCAGAAGGATATAGCCGCGGACAATAATGCTAATTGATGTAAAATGAGTGCCGAATGTTAGAGACTGTAAGTGATTTGCAGACATGGACTAGGTCTTCTGGGTTCTGTTATTATCAGCCCCTATTTTGGGGGGGAGGTAATTAGCTTTATTTATTTATGTTTAGAGGAAGTACTGGGGATTGAGCCCAAGCCCTCATGCGTGCTAAGCATGTACTCTACCACCTGAGCTATACTCTCCCATCTTATCAGCCCCCATTTTAAAGATGTGAAAACTGAGGCTGAGAGAGGTGAGCATGTAGGTAGGAAGTAAAAACAGTGGGAATTAGAGTCAAAGCTTTGAAATTCCAGAACCAGTGCTATTTTCACTGCTTCTCTGTTCTTTGGTGGGGTGAGGGGAGTGTTTATATCCGAAATGGGGGAACTATAAATAAATAATAACAAAAACGGATACTTCCAAGGGGTGAAAACAACATGAAGATGATAAAATTAACCAGGGTTTCTAAACGTCAGGACTATTGGCATTTGGGCTCTGTAAGTCTCTGGTGGTGGGAGGGCTGTCCTGTGCATTGTAGGATGTCCAGTGACACCCCTGGACTCTACTCACTAGATGCCAGTAGCAAGGGATTACAGAAAAAATAATTCAATCTGTTCCACCTCAAATACTGTTCCTTATTGGAAGTCTTTTAATATTTTCAGCTGTTTCTCCTCTTACTTGTTTTTACATCCCTAAATAATAATTATCTTCTAGATGTGTCAACATTATACACTGTAGATTTTTTTTCTCTGATAAGTATTTAACTCATGTAGATCTCATTTTCCCTGCCTTCTTCCCCATATAGGTATATTTAGTTCTTCTACTGGTTAATCTTGTGATATTAAGTAATAGACTTAAATCATGTTTCCTTCTTTTAGAGGGCATATCTCTTCTTTTCTTTTTTTTTTTTAACTGAGTTTTGAGACAGAATCCACATACCATGCAATTCACCCACTTAAAGTGTACAATTCAATGGCTTTTAACTATAGTCATAGAATCATGCAAGCATCAACATTAGATCCATTTTAGAACATTCTCATTAGCTCAAGGAGATATCATACACCCCTCAGCCAGGCATCACCCTCAATCTCCCCACACACCCCCACCCATCCCTAGGCAATCACTAATCTACTTTCTGTCTGTATAGATTTGCTGATTCTAGACATTTCATATAAATGGAATCGTACACGTTCCTTTGTGATGGGCTTCTTTCCCTTAGCATGGTGTTTCCACTTCTGTGTTAGTACTTCATTTCCTTTTTATTGCAGAATAATATTCCATTGTATGGATATATCACATTTTATTTATCTATTGGATATTTGGGTTATTTCCACATTTTGTCTATTATGAGTAACGCTGCCATGAACATTTGCATACACCTTTTTGTGGTTACGTCTGTTTTCACTCTTTTGGAAGAGAATTGCTGGGTCTTATGTTTATCCTTTTGAGAAATGAGCTAGCATCTCTGGACTTCATTCTGCAAGTTAGAAATAAGAGAACTACTGAACAACACTTCCGCTCTTGAAAGGACTCTTCAGAAGGGGTGCCACAGAATATACAGGTTATGGGCCTTTTCAGATCTCATTCCTAAATTTGCTCATGACCTCATCTTGCATTAGCTGAGGTCTCCCATTAGATTAACCTGGAGACCAAGAGGCTATAGGCTCAGAGATAAGTATGCTAAGCCCCTCACCTTGAGAAGGTCATCCACCCTCACTTCCCTTGACCCCATGTGGTAGGCAGAGCTCCAAAATGACCCCCCAAATTACCACACCCTGGTGCACACACCCTGTACAACTCCCTCCCCTTAAATGTGGGCAAAATTTGTGAATAGGATGGAGTGTCACTCCCGTGATTACATTATATACAAGATAAAGTGATTTTGCATGTGTAATGTTCCTGATCAGTTGACTTGAATTTAGTCAAAAGGAAGATTATCCTGGGTGGGCCTGACCTAATCAGGTGATTCTTTTAGAAGGGTCAAGAATCACATCACACCAGTCAGAATGGCCATCATACAAAAGTCTACAAATAATAAGTGCTGGAGAGGGTGTGGAGAAAAGACAACCCTCCTACACTGTTGGTGGGAATGTAAATTAGTGCAGCCACTAGGGAGAACACTATGGAGTTTCCTTAAAAAACTAAGGATAGACTTACCATATGACCCACCAATCCCATTCCTGGGCAAATATCCAGAGAAAACTCTAATTAAAAGAGGTACATACATGGGGTGGGGGGAGGGTGTAGCTCAAGTGGTAGAGAACATGCTTAGCATGCATGAGGTTCTGGGTTCAATCCCTGGCATCTCCTCCAAAAATAAATAAGTAAACTTAATTACCTCCCCCTGCCAAAAAAATAAAGGTACATGCACCCCAATATTCACAGCAGTACTATAAATAGCCAAGATGTGGAAGCAACCTAAATTTTCATCAACAGATGAATGGATAAAGATGTGGTACATATATACAATGGAATACTACTCAGCCATAAAAAGATAAGTGAATCACTTTTCTGTACACCAGAAATAAACACAACATTGTAAGTCAACTATACTTCAATAAAAAAATAAATAAGAGACAAGAAGCCAGAGAAATTCAAAGCAAGAGAGTCTCCTGCTGTCCTGAGGGAACAAACTGCCCCATTGTAGAGAGAGTCACATGGCAAAGACCTGAGGGTGGGAAATGCTAGCAAAACAGAGGGACTTCAGTCATACAACAACAGGAGATGAATTCTGCTCAACCTGAGGGAGCTGGGAAATGGATCTCTCCCTAAATGAACCTCCAGATGAAGACCTAGCCAGACAACATCTTGGTTTTGCCTTGTAAGACCCTTTGCACTGTTTTGGACTCTTGATCAACGGAAACTGTGGGATAATGAATATGTGTTGTTTTAAGCCCCTGTGTTTATGGTAATTTGTTATGCAGCAGTAGATGACTAATACACCCTGTAGATCGCACTGTGCTGTGAAGTTCGTACAGGGGCCACTCAGGTAGTCACATTAATGCCTCCTCAATTCCTCCCTCTGTCTCTCCTGACAACCAGTTAGTCCCTGTGTGCAGACCCCTGTCCCTCCTGGATCCCTTTCATAGCCATTTTTTTCTCTCTGTCCTGCTCTTGTCTGGACTGTGCCAAGCCTACACCACTGATCTCCCTCTAGTCCGATTTTCACTTGGTCCCTAAAGTCTCTTTCTAACCTTCAGAACTGACCTTGTCATTCTTCTGCTCAAAATTCTCCTATAGTTCCCTATTGCCGTCAGAAAAAAAAATCTAAGCTCCTCACCTATGTCCGTCTGCCTGGGGCACCAGTCTCATCTTACGCCATCCCCACGGGTGCCTCCTGCCAACTGGAGTTGTTTTCCCTACTATGCCCAGCTCCTTTGTGCTTTTGAGATTTCTGAGTGTGGCTCCTTTTCCTGGACTCCCTTTCCATCTCTCAGTTATATGACAAACCCTCTACCAGCTTCTGAAGATTCAATTTACATGCTCCTTCCTCCAGGAAGCCTTCCCTGATGTATCAGGGGTTGTAGCTGTTCTTCCATCATGCCATACAGTGCCCCCACTAGAGCACAGTCACCCTGCATTGTGATCCATCCATCAGCTGGTCTCCCCCAGCAGAGCAGGGGCTGCTCAGGACAGGCACAGGTTTGGTTCACTTTGGTGTCCCCTAGAGCCCAGCCCTAGTAAACAGGAAGCTTCAGTCCACAGGTGCTGAATGAATGGATGGATGAAGGAATGAATGAATGACTCAGGGAATGAGTAGTGGATTACATATTCTAGGGTCCCTACCCTCCAGCAGTCCCTGCCCAACCCCCTCCCTGCCTCAAATCCTGAATGTGCTTTTTCCCAGGTGCTTGAGTGTTTTTCATCAACAACAGCTGGGGCCTTTGTGTTTCCTCAAGAGGAACAGAGTGGTGGTGGCGTGTTTTCCCGCTGTATCAGGAAGAGAAGATCAGCGTTTCTAAAATGTCCTCATTCAGGGTGAAGTGGAAATATTCCAGCACTGGGGAGTCAGATGGCTTGAGTTCCAATCTTTGCTTTTCCTTGTCTCCCTAAAGGACGCAGAACCAAATCATTATTCTTTCTGCACCTTCAACTTCTTGTCTAAAAAAGGGATTGAAGGTGCAGTTAGCAATCTCCCTCTGGGTGGGATGCTCTGGGACTGCTTTTCAAAATCACATACATCCAAGGAATTCTGGCAGGGCTCTTTTGGTGCCAATGAAACCCCTAAAATTACGTTCAAAATTTTGTGAATATGGGTGTCATTTTCTGGGGGTTCATAGCTTTTAACTGATTCTCAAAGGGATCCCTAATCCCCTAAAAAAGTCACTCGATTTAGCAAAATCTCATTTGTATTAATAAAAATAAAGGTAAAAATTAAGTCAAAAAATATCCCCAGACATTGCCCAATGGCCCTTCGGGGCAAAATCACCCTAAGATGGGAATCACTGGTCTAGAAGAAGAAACTGACAACAACCCTTCCCTCTCTGGGAAACAAAGCTGGGATTGGGAAAAGTGAGGAGAAGAAAGTTATTTTTTCTTTTCTACCCTTCTCTGCTGTTTAAATGTGAAAATCATGACAAGGTATTACATTTATAATAAAAACAAGTTTGTTGTTATATTACTTCCATTCACGGGACCAGTACACAGCTGTTGAAAAATGAGGCATATCTCTGCATCTGATCTATTGCCTTCATGGCATACAGCAGCAATGCTTAAAATTTTTGGCCTCAAGACCCCTTTATATGCTTAAAAATTGTAGCAGACCCCAAGGAGCGTTTGTTTACCTGTGTTGTGTTTATCAATATTTAACAAATTATAAAACTCAAACTGAGAATATTTTAAGATATGTATTCATTTAAATAAAATAATAAATTCATTGCATGTCTGCATAAACAAACTTATTTCAGTACAAAATGACTATAGTTAAACAAAATAGTGGTATTGTTCTATACTTTTGAAAACCTATTCAATGTTTGGCCTTAGAAGAAAGTTTGATTCTCATATCTGCTTTTGCATTCAATCTATCGTGTTATCACCCATGGTGAAGCCTCCAAAAGACTCTGGACTCTATATTCTTATGAAAGACTAAGTGAAAAAGGCAAAAAACATCCTAGTATTCTTATTAAAGTGGCTTTGACCTCATGATGGCCACACTTGGAGAATCACTGATGCATAGTACTGATCTGTAAATGAAATAAGTTCAAAATGCTGTGTAAAAACCATAATAGATAAGCAGTTGTGACTGTGTAGTTTCTGAGATCAGAGGAGATTGGGTGCGTTCAGGGTGGTCTGGCCATAGACAACTGTGTAGTTTCAATATACATGGAGGCATACAGCTCAGTGGTTCAGCATGAGTAGTCTCAGGATTCCCAGGATTCAGATCTTAGCTTGACCACCTACTATCTGTGTGACCAAGAGAAAGTTAATTAACCTCTCTGTGCCTCAGGATCTCATTTGTAAAATGAGGATGATAAGAAAAGCACCATCCTCCTTGGGTTATTCAAAGCAAAATGCTGAGGACTTGAATGCAAAACAGCCAGCACAGAGGAACCAATAAATTATGCAATTAATTTATGCAAACTATTGTTATTAAGCATCTTTAATAACAATAAGGTAGTTATATAACTGATACTAAATTATCTCCATAATACATTGCCATGTGAAATTGGAAGGTACAGAAAGAACTATGTTCAAACTATGATAAATGTTGTGTCCAATAAACATGCATAGGCTACAGACAAACCTGTGTGTGGATTTAAACACACACATATATGCTTAAATATGCACACAATATTCTTGAAATTATACCTTAAAAGATGATAATATCTTTGCACAGAGGATATTTCTGGATGTCAGGAGGTCAGAAGTAGGGCTGACTTTTCATAGCATTCCTTAAAAAAAAAGGCAAACAAATCTTTAACTATGGAATCCCATTCTATTCTCAAAATGTAAAAAAACACAAAACAACAACCAAAAACACTAGCTTAGTTTGTTTGTTTGTTTTGTTTAAAGAACATACACTTGAGGATTTTAGGTTGTTAAATTCTGGACCAAAATCAGCAAATATCCCAGCACTTGCACCACCACCGCCCATCCTGCAGGCAAGACAGACAACACCAAATGATCAGGATGGCAGGCAGCATCAATCGATGGGGACATCCTTTCCCACTGAGCAGATGTTCAAGTCCTTCTCAACAGTGTGCTTCAAGCAGCCACTGGGAGTCAATTAGTCTTGACAAAGGAGCTGAAACATACTTGCCTTCCCAGTTCTCAAGCATGACCTCCAGAAATTCCTGAAATCATTGAAAATGACTCAGAGTATTTCCCTCAGGGAGTCTGATCCTGCTGACTCTTAATTCTCTCCTGCTAACCTACCCCCACCCCTCTCCCTGTTCCAGAGGGATTTGGAGTCCTTCTGGCCCATCCCCTTCCTTCTTTTTTTTTTTTTTTTTTTTAACAGAAAAAAAAATGAAGCCCCAGAGATTAAAAGACTTGCTCAAGGTCACAGTATGACTTTGCATCAAATTCGTAGAAGTAAAATACAGCAGCTGAGAGAGTAGAGTCTGGGATTAGACAGGCCTGGGTCTGAATTCCCCTCTGCATCTTTCCAGCTGGGTGACATTACCTCCCAGAGTCTCAGTTTCCTCATCTCCAAAATGCAGCTCTTTGGAATGCCTAGTTCATAGGATGTTTGGGAGACTCCAATGAACTAATTAATAGAAGAAAAGGGTGCAGAGTATCTGACATCTAAAGACAGCTTAATAATTGTGCTCGTGGTCATTTGGGGGTGTGGTCGTGATTGCAGAAGTTGTTCTGATTGCCCGCAAGAAACTAAATCTAGACGAGGTGAAGAACAGAAGGGCTGCACTGTTTGCTTTTCAATATACTTCAAGAATAAGCTTATCAAACATTCGGGCTGTCTTCAATCCCTCAGTGTAGTACAGGAAATCGCAGGTCTTAGACCACACTTCAAGCCGCTATCCCTTACCTGCAAAACCTGTACGCACGCATGCATGTGTGTAAGCGCGTGTGTGATAATTTCTACAAACAGGGCTGCTGGGAATGTCTCTTGAGATCATGGGTGGGAGGAAAGCATGTGGCTCATAGTAGGTGCAATAAATGGCAGCAGGTATTTCTCAACAGAGTGACCAAGCATTAAGAGGAGCCACTGCTCCTTGGTGCAAAAAGGAAGGAAGCTTAAGTTTTGGGATCAGATAGCTCTAGTTCCAGCTCAAGGCTCTGCCAATTTCTACCTGTGTGACCCCAGGTGGGTCATTTCACCTGTGTGGACCTAGCTGAGAAAGGAGCCTAATAAACTCAACGTGCAGGCTTGGGGAGAAAATTTAATGAAACAACGAATATAGAAGGAAGGCGAGTAATAGTAACGGTACTCTTGGTAGTCAGAGTGATACCAAGAGTTAATTTTTATTGATTCTGACCTGTGTCATTTGCTGTCCTACAAGCTTTACATGGACTGAATTATAAAGTGCGGCTGTTAAGAACTATGATGATTAAGCAATCTAACAAACACCCATCTAACCTTACTCTGTTGCACTCTATCCCCCACCTCCACCCTAGGGGTAGAGGCCTTGGAGACCTGGACCCGCCACCTGTACCCTGTGCCCTCCCGCTGGTCAGGCGGAGACGTGTTTGAAATAAAGTTTATTGAAGTTTCTGTCGGTATTTACATATGATACACGGTAAATAACAGAGCCAGGCCCCCCACCCAACCCTTTCCCCACCCCGAGCCCCCCTCCCCCCAGCCTCGTTAAAAATCGCTGCGTAAAGACGGGTTAACTGCTGCGGTTCCCCCCTCCCCCCTCCCCCCTAAGATGCAAACTAAAAGCCCCCGTCCCTCCCCTGCCCCCCTCCCCCCACCCAGGGGGCCTTTCTAGTTCCGTGTACAACACTGTGCTACCTCGCCCCTCCTCCCCTAATAAGGGGGTGGGGGTAGTGAGTTTCTTGTGGCCCCCCCAATCTGTCCAAGGGGGCGGACGGACCCTTGAAAGAGGCCAGATTTGGGGGTCTGAGCTGGGAAGGGGGACTTCAATGAGGGGGAGTGCCAGAAAATGGAAGACTTCGAGGTTTGGGGGGTGTCGGCCCCCGCTACTGCCTCTCCCTCCCCCGACGGGGCCTCGAGGGGGAAGAGGCGGGCACAGGCGTGGAAATGGCATGGAGGAATCCCTCCACCCTAGGGTCTCCATCTTTGTCGTGTGGTGTGTGGGGCTGGACGCACCTAGGGGCTTGAGTGGGCGGCGGAGAGGAGGCAAGGAGACAGAGGAAGAGAAAGGAGAAGAGGAAAGAAGCCACGGACGGCTGAGAAAGCAAGAAGATCCATTAGAGAGCGCCCTTGAAAAGGCAGGTAGCCTTCATAAGGCGGAGAAGAGTCCAGCAAGCGAGAAACAATGGGGCCTCTCAAGTGTGTGTGTAGGGGAGAGGTGGGGGGGGGGAGGTGTGTGTGTGTGTGTGTGTGTGTGTGTGTGTGTGTGTCGGAGGAGGCCACGTTAACCACACCCATGGCCTCCAGCCCCCTGCCCAACCCAGGAGCTGCAGGCGGAGACCCCCCCGCACCTGTGGGCCTCCCTCCAGGCACCTGAGGACGCCGAAGGTCCGGAGGTGAGACTGGGCCAGGAGAGAGAAAAGCTGGGGCAGAAGGGAGAAGAGGACGGCTGGCATTCCTGGCGGCCGCAGGAACCCACTCTCCAGCCCAGAGCCCCTGCGGCGAGGCGGAAGGCTGGGGGCTCAGGGTACGTGGACGCCGCGCGGAGCAGAGGAACCTGGGAGGAGGAAATTGGCTGGGGGGGGCAGGCCATCTAGGGGTGGGAGTCACCTGGAAGTGGAAGGGACCAATGAAGTGGAGGGGTCAAGAAAGTGGGAGGAGCCATTGGAAAGAGGGCGGGATTAGGGTGAAGAGGCGGGGCCACCAGGAAGAGGGCGGGGCTAATGCGTGCGCAGCATCCTCCCCGTGGGAGCCAGGAGTCCCGGGGAGTTGCCTGGAGCTGCGTTCCCAGGAGGCTCTAGAGGAGGAGGAGGAAGAAGAAGAAAAGGAGGAGGAAGAGGAGGAAGAGGAATTCTCCGAGGGGCGGGGCCTCAGCAGGGCGAGGTGGAGATGTGCAGGTGGTCAGGGTACTTGATGGCCGGAGGATAGTTCTGCGTCATCTGGATGGACACATCGCTAGAGATATCGGAGGGACTGCGGCCGCGGCGCCACGCCTCGGGCTGCAGAAACTGGCCCGAGTAGTCGGAGCAGTCGCTGAGACGCGGGCGGTAGAAGGCCGGGTGCGGACGGTACATCTCCTCCTCCGCGTAGCGCTTGGTGAACAAGTACACGGACATCACGCCAGCTCCCTGTGGCAAGGAAGGATCAGAGTCCCCGAGGCTGGGCCCGGGCTCCCTCTGACCTCAAGACTCAAGACCCCCAGCCCCTCCTCTCCAGGGACCCAAGATTCCAGGCCTCTAGCTTCCCCCTTTCCCAGAACCCAGGAATTAGGGTCCCCGCCGCCTCCTCCCCCAGTACCGCAGGCTTCCAGACCTTCTTCCTCCAGGAACCAGGGTTTAGGACCTCAGCCACCCCCTCCTTTTAATTCAGAGTCCACACCCCCAGCCTCCTCTTCCTCCTGGACCCAGATTCATGCCGCCCACCCCAGACCCCATCCCCATAAAAAACGAGAGTCCGGGCCCCACAGACCGCACCTCTTTGAGTAGGAAGGAGGAAGCGGCGAAGGCAAAAGACCACCCGTAGCGATAGTGGAAATACTGCTCGGAGCTGCTGGGCCTGTTCATGACCTCGTCGTTGATGCTGGAAATGTAAAGAACCAGGCCCACCACCAAGGAGAGGCCTGGGGGCAGAGGGACGCCCTTGGGCAGTCAGCAGTGGACCCTTTCCCCAGCCCCAGATCCCCTCCCCTGTCCTCCCTGCTCTATCCTAGACTAACTTCCACCTTTTGAATCCCCTTGTGGGCTGGGGCTTGGCTGGGTGCAGGGAGCCCAGAGGTAAATCAGCAACCTCCTCCTCCTCCCCCTACCCCAAATCTGCCACCCAGGAGCTCACAGTGCAATTGGGGAAGGCAAATATGGACACTGATCAACAGTCACACCCACAGTGGTATGTGCTATAAGGGTAGTGGTAGGACAGAGCTCTGTGGGTCCAGAAGAGGCACCAAACCCACCTGGGGCAGGGGTGGAGGGAGTCAAGGAAAGATTCCTGGAGGCATAGCTTTGTCCAAGTCCTAAAGGATGAGGCTCAGGGAAGAATTAGGGTATGCCATTATACCACTCTGGGCAGGGCAGAGGGAACAGCACGGGCTAAGGGTTGGAGGGGGATTGTTGAATGGATCCATCTATGTAGCTGAAACCTGGGCCAGAGCCACAAGAAATAAGGCCAGAGAAGAAATTTGGGACATTGACATGATGAGCCTTGAATGCCAGGCTGAAGAGCTTGGCATAGATGCCAAGGGCACTAGGGAGCCATGGAAGGTCTGGAGCAGAGGAAGGACAGGGCCAGATCAGGGTGTTAGAAGATCCTTTGGGGCTGGTTGGTTCTGGGAAGAGATTGGAGGGGAGAAACTGGAGTTGTGATATTCCAGGGGGAAGAGGATGAAGCTGAGCTGAGGCTGTATAGATAATAAGCAACAACAACAACATCAGTAATAATAACAATGCAATAACAATAGCAACTGCTTATATAGGTCTGCTGTGCCAGGCACCATTCTCATTGTTATATATGTATTAACTCCTATTCAAACTTCACAACAGTACTTTCAAGTAGGTACCCTTTGTATCCCCGCTTCTAGTTGAGGAAATAGAGTCTCATGGAGAAGGTAGAAAGGAGACGTCTGGTTTGAGAATTTTTAAGAAGCAAATATCACTTCCTCGAGATGAGCTTTCTTTTAAACAGTAGCCATGCAAGGGTGGTTTAAAGGAGGCCATAAAGTCCCCTGCCCCAAGTTAATCCAAGTAAGCTTTATCAGCAACTTCCCCTAGAATCCTACAAATAAACACCTGTGTGCCTGTCACACCCAGAATAAATCTAAATTCCTTCCATTGCCTCCAAAAGGGGTTAGCAAACTATGACCCCAGGGCTAAATCCAGCCCACCTCCTGTGTTTGTATGGTCTACTAGCTAAGAATGGCTTTTCTAAAATTAAATGGTTGAGAAAAATCAAAAGAAGAGTATTTTGTGGCACGTAAAAAGTATACGAATCTCATTTGGCAGTTCCTCAAAGTGTTTAAAGATAGAATTACCATGTAACCCAGCGATTCCACTCCTAGGTATTTACCCAAGAGAATAGGGAACATATGCTCACACAAAAACTTGTGCATGAATGTTTGCAGCAGCATTATTCATAATAGCCAGAAAGTGGAAACAACCCAAATGTCTATCAACTGAATGGATAAACAAAATGTGGTATAGCCATATAAAAGAATATTATTCAGCCAAAAAAAGGAATGAAGTACTGATTTAAACTACCACATGGATGAACCTAGAAAATATGCTAAGCGAAAGAAGCTAGATGGAAAAGACCACATACTGTATGGTTCCATTTATACGAAATGTCCAAAACAGGCAAATCCTTAGGGATAGAAAGTAGATTTGTGGCTGCCAGGGAGTGAGGTGGAGGGGGGATTATGACTGGCTGTTAAAAGGAGTGAGGTTTCTTTCTGGCGATGAAAATGTTGCAAAATTAGGTAGTGGAGATACTTACACAACCTTGTGAATATACTAAAACTGTCAAATATGTGAACTTTATGTTATGTGAATTATAGTATCTCAATTCAAAGAGTATATGAACTTAGAATTTCAGGGTCCATTAACAAAATTTTGTTGGAACACAGCCACACCCATTAATTTACATTTAGCCTATGGTTGCACTGGCAAAGTTGAGTAGTTGTGACAGGCTGTGTGGCCAGGAAAGCTAAAAATATCTATTATCTGATCTTTTACAGAAACCTTTCCTGACCCCTCAACTGCAATGCCTACATAGTCTGGTACCTGTTAAATTCATCTCTAGTCAGTTTCTCCTTGCACCGTCCACTTTGATCACATGACTTTTCCCACCCTTCCTTGAACATGTCAAGTTCATTTCTATCTCAGGGTCTTTGCTCTAGCTGTTCCCTCGAACTGGAATGCTCTTTTCCCCAGATTTCTCCATGGTCACTCTGCCACTTCATTTAGATCGCTCCTCCCTTGTCACCTCTTCAGAAAGGATTTCTATGATCTCCTTGTTTTAAAAAATTTCCCTTTCACTCAAACTTAGAGAAATGCAGGTGAAAAAGATGAGGAGATACCATTTCTCATCCATCAGATCGTCAGAAGTTAAAAAAAAGTCTGGGTAAAAGGAAGCTCTTATATGTAGCTTGTGGGGACGCGAAATAGTCCAACCCCTATGGAGAGGAATTTGGCCGTATGTAACAAAACCACACATATATTTATCCTTTAACCCAGCAATCCTACTTCTAGGAATTTACCCTGAAGGTATCCACCCAACAACATGGAAGCGCACGCATACAAGTAAAGTCACTGCATCATTTTTCATAATTGCAAAATATTGGAAATGACCTAACTGTCCTTACATGGAGGATTAGTGGAATAAACTATAAAACATCACACAGCGGAGTACTTGCATCTGCTTGTTTTTGCAAAAAGAGACATAGGAGGGAAGGCAAACATGAAGTCGATTACCTACAGGAGGTAGGGAAGGACAAGAAGGAAGAGATGGGAAGGAAGTGGCACTCCTCTGAGTATATATTTTTGCATAACTTTCACCTTTGGAACTATGCTAATATTTTATATATTCAAAAGATAAGAACAACAAGGATGAGGGGAAAACTAAAATTGAATATAGACAAAAATAAACGAAGCTAACTTTGTATTAGATGAATAATACAACCAAAGGATGGGGGAAAAGCAGTAATCCAAGTAACTTTTGGACAAAGTACTTTGAATATACATCTCAGTTTGAAGACAAAATGGCCTGCAAAGAAATCTTGAACCTTATTTAGTAGGTTTTTGTTGGGAGCACTGTAGGGACAGCAGTACTTAAGTTATTCTGTGTGCATAGTGAGGTTGAGCAAATGTGCAAATTTGGGGAGCTAGAGGTCTCAGCCTGAAAGAAGAAAGATACAAATCAGAATGGGGTAATTCAAGAAAAACTCCTGGGGCATCAGTGTAAACTCCTGTTTCACAAATATATATATAATTTCCTAGATTGTGTACTGAAATATCCTAGAAGCAGTGACACCCTAGCAGCAATGAGCAGACCTCACACCCAGATTTTGGTGTCTATTATCATTCCCCCTAAATCAGGAGTAAGGAAGAAATAGCTCATTTGAAGCCTGAGGCAGGGACAGTAAAAGTGTACTCATGCCACAAAATAAGGAAGTACTGAAAAAAATGTTGGAGACAAGTTAAAAAAGGAAAGAGAAAGAAAAATACCATATGATATCACTTATATGTGGAATCTTAAAAAAAAAAAAAAAAAGACACAAATGAACTTATTTACAAAACTGAAACAGACTCATAGACATAGAAAACAAGTTTATGGTTACCAAGGGGGAAAGGGGGTGGGAAGGGGTAAGTTGGGAATTCGAAATTTGCAGATACTGACTACTATATATAAAATAGGTAAACAGTTTTCTACTGTATAGCACAGGGAACTATATGAAATATCTCATAGTAACCTATAATGAAAAAATACGAAAAGGAATATATGTACATATATGTATGACTAAAACAGTATGCTGTACACCAGAAATTGATACAACATTATAAACTGACTATACTTCAATTTTTAAAAGCCATTAAAAAAAAGAAAAAGGACACAGGAACTTGTTTGAAGGGGGTTCCTGATAGTCCAACTGGGGACAATTTGAACATCAAAATGAATAATAAAGTAGTGGCAAGTAACACACTGAATTTTTTAAAAGTATGAATCCATACAGACATATTCTTTAAAGAAATAAATAATAAAAGAAAAGAGTGACATCCATATAGACAGAACAACAGAGTCAGAAGACACCATTCTGCAACCCTTGTAGTGATACTAGGATTCAGGCAAGCATAATCAGCAGACATTAAATCACTGGATGACAGAATCTCCCCATGCAACATCTATTAATTACAAAGAGATTTAAAAACCCTTCCTTTATCGTAAGGGAACATGACAGATACCGTCTGAAACATTGATGGAAACTAACATCACAATGACGGGGCAGACGGACATCCTGACCTCCTCCTAATGAGATCGTGCCACTTCTCCACTTACATGGTGCCCCTGCTGGAAAAGCGTAACCTGGATCCACTCCACTAGCGCAGAAACCGCGGGGCGTTCCACAAAACACTAGCTACACTCTTCAAACAACTTCAACATGAAAGATTAAAAAAAAAAAAAGGCACAGGAACTATATAAAAGATGGCAGGAGACGAAAGAGACACAGCAAAGAGATACAGTGGGATCCTAGCCTGGATCCCAAATCAGGAGAAAAACTGACTATAGAAGGCAGTTTGAAGACAACTGGTGAGGTCTGAACATAGGCTGTGTATTAACTATAATACTGTATCAGTGTTAAACATCCTGAATTTGATTACTGTATGGTGGTTAGGGAAGAAAATGCACTTGTTCTTAGGAGATATTTGCTGAATATCTAATGTTTAGGGGTGAAGTGTTTGTAATTTATGTTCAAGTGATATAATATAAAATAATATAATATAATATAATATAATATAATATAATATAATATAATATAATATGTACATACATGTATCGATGTATACACATAAGATAGAAGGAGAGAAAGACAACTGTGGCAAAATGTTAAAAATCAGTCCAGGTGAAGAATATATGAGAGTTCCCTGTACTATTTTTGCAACTTTTCTGTACATTTAAATATTTTTCCAAAACAACAAATTTTAAATGAAATAGGCATCCCCGTACAGAATTCCACCCCCCGCAAGGTGCCAAAGTGTTACCCTGCAAATTACTTATTCATTGTAAAGATAAAATATACCTTTTCAATGGAGAGCTCTAATGCCACCCCCTTTACCAAGGGTTTGAGGTTTGTTCCACTCCTGGTGGGACAACTTGACATTATTTGCTATCTGACATAATGGAGTATAAAGAACTTGGCACCACCTCTAAATCTCGCCAAACATATTTAAACAAAAATCTAATTAAGTCTCTACCCTGGATATAAACTTCCAGGTCACAGAAAATACAAAGAAAGAGGATCAAATCAAATAATGCAATGAGGAAACAAGCAAACAAATGCAGGAGGTGAGGTATTCTACAAGTCACCCCATTCTGCAGTTTTCAAAAGGACTAAGACATGGGCCAAGGTGTAACACTTGAACAAGTGATCAATCTTAACACCTCAAAAAAAGAGACAACCAGACATTGTTATGTCTCATGATGTAATGCAGTAGGGTGTACCAGCACCACTTATCTATGCAGCATTTTTGCCAAAAAAAAAAAAAAGTCAAATCTGGATCTGATCTACAGTTTTACAGGAAAACACAGGATGGATGAACATATTAAAGCACAACACAGGAACGCAATTGGAAAGATCCAGAGTATGGGAATTCTATAAGACAAATGACTAGATTTCATCAACAAATAAATGGCAAGGAGAAAAGAGAAAGAGGGGGACTGTTACAGAGTAAAAGAGTCTTTGGAGATCTATCCACTAAATGCACAAGTGGAATTTGGATCCTGATTTGCAACAAATTAATTGTAAAAAAAAAAGGCATTTATGAGACAAGTGGGGAAGGTGAACACTGACTAGATATTAATATATATTAAGCAGCAATCCTTAATTGATTTGGGCATGAGAGTGGCACTGTGGCTATGTTAAGTAACAAAGTATTAATTTCTCAGAGATATACTGAAATATTTGTGGATAAAACAATTTAATGTTTGAGACTGGATTTAAAATCATGTAGTGAAATGCAGAAGGGAGATATAGCAGTAAGACTAAAAAAGGAGTCACCATATGTTGATAATTGTTGAAACTGAGTGAAGGGTACATGGTAAATTATACTAGCCTTTTTATATTTTTATAATGAAATATATTTTTAAAGTCAGTGTTGTGAAAAAAAAATTGTGCAGGAACTAGTTTAGACTAAAAGAGGCATTAACTAAATGCTATGCATGAACCTAGATTGAATCCTGGTTCTGGGAGAAAAGCTATAAAAGGCATACTTGAAACAACTGGAACAATTTGAAAATGGAATGAGTTGTATTATGGAATCATTGTAAAATTTCTAGGTTTGATAATGGTGTTGTAGTTATGCAGAAAATGTCCTTACTCTTAAGAGATGCATTCTAAAATGTTTAGACATGAACTATGATGATGCCCAAAACTTACTTCCAAATGGTAAAGCCAAAAAAGTGTGTTGTGTTTATGTGTGTGAATAGAGAAAGAGAGAATATGGTGAAAACATTGGCAAAATGCAAATATCTATGTGGATCTAGGTGGAAGAAGGTATTCCAGTGTTCATTGCACTATTCTATAGATTTCAAAGTTTTCATTAAAAATTTGGAGTGATTGAGGTAAGATAAAATAATGACCCCAATCACTCTCCTTCCCCTTAACCTGCTTTATTTATCTCCATAGCCCTTATCACCACCTAACATTATATTTTCTATTTGTAAATTTTTAGTCACAAGTCTCCTCCATTTCCTCTATGATGCTTGAAACTCGTCTACCTTGTTTCCTATTGCATTCCTAGCGTCCAGCACAAGATTCAGCAGACAATAAATACTAGTTGAATGGATTATACTTGCCATGCAAATAGAACTTCTAGACCAGCTCATTAGTTGCGTCTCCCTTTTGAATCCACTATAAATCCCCATTCCTTCAGCTCCTTCAAGCATTAACCTTTCCTTGCTCTGGACTACATAGCACTTTCAAATTCTAGTATTCCCTAATTTTGACATTCAAGAAGAAAGGCATCAGAGAGAAGTCTTGAAAGATGAGTAGGTTTATAGAAAAGGTTTACCCAAGGAAGCCCAGAAACCATGCTCACTAGAGTACCCTAGTCAAATGCAGGGAAGTCCTCTTGATTCCGCTTTCTGTCTATTACCCAGCAAAGATGGTCTATTATCAAGTGATGTCCATTTTATGTCCTGAATCGCTCATAAATCTAAACTCCCTTTTGCATCCCCAAGCCCTCTGACTCAGCTAAAGATCATTCTCTATGCCTGGAACATTGCCCTCAAATCTGTATCTGTTTTATTTATTTTTTTAATTAAAAAATTTTAAGGGGAGACATAATTAGATTTGTTTATTTTTATTTATTTATTTTTAACAGAGGTTCTGGGGATTGAACCTAGGACCTTGTTCATGCTAAGCATGCACTCTACCACTGAGCTATACCCTCCCCTCCTTTCTCCACGCGACTCTAACCTTCTCTTGTCAAAATGTTTCCTTGGCTCCCTAGTATCCACAGGAGAAAGTTTTCACTCCTCAGCCTGACATTCCAGGCTCTTGATGATCTGATTCCTGCTAACCACTCGTTCCTCATCTCAAGTCCCATATTTCACATTGTAGTTCTAAATAACAAATATTCTCCATACAGAGAAGCAGAAGCAGGGTTGATGAGAAGGAAATAGATATTTCCAAAGAGAAGGAGTTTTTTGTTGTTGTTTTTTCCTTTTTTCCTTTTTTTTTTTTTTTTTTTTTTGTAGCTAAGAGTTATTTAAAAACAATGTCATGAGGGGAAGGTGGAGAGGGATAAATTAGGAGTTTGGGATTAGCAGATAGAATCCACTATACACAAAATAGATAAACAACAAGATCCCACTATATAGCACAGGGAACTATATCCAATAGCTTGTAATAACCTGTAATGAAAAAGAATATATTTATATATGTTTAACTGAATCACTATGCTGTACACCAGAAACTAACACAGCATTGTAAATCAACTGTAACTCTATTAAAAAGATAAAAATAAAAATAAAGTAAGTCTCAAAAAAAAAAGGCAAAAGATAAGTTACTCTTGTCATTCTTTCTCCTTCTTGTTCATTTTACAGTGGCTCTGGTTCTCTAAAAATAACCTTCTTTTCCTTTTTTTTCCCCTTCCCTCTTTTTCTCTCTCCCTTCCCCCTTCCTTTCTCTGTAATCCAACTCTCTGTCTCTCTCTCACTCTCCCCACTACATCTGCTTCAGAATTCTTAGAGCACAGTAGGCAAGAATCACCTACATTCCAAAATGAATAGGAGAAACCTGCCTTAGGAACAATGGGTTTCAGAACCATGGAGAGCGACACAGGCGTCCACCTCTATCTTAGACGTTTTCTAGGGTCTTAATACATGCTGTGAATTCCATCTCTGTACAAGGCACTTACTTTTTTCACTTGAAAACTCCCCCCCTCACCTTTTCAGCATCAATTTAGATGTCACCTGCTTTTGGAATCCTGGTCATTCCCACCCTCTCCACCACTCCACTGTGTCCGCTGAATGCATCTTTCCTTTTCTCAGAATGTCCTGAGCTGCTCTTACTCTTATTTGTATCCCTTCTACAAATACTTCATCGTGTACTTTGCATCAGCAACTCATCTAGGTTCTGAAGATACAAGCAAGAGCATGTCCCTGCCTTTTGGAATTTACATTCTGGTAGGAGACAGAAAATGAACAAGATGACAGTAGCAATAAGTGCTACGAAACAAATATAAAATAGGGAATGTGATGGATAGTATAGTGGGGGCAAAACAACACTGGGTACCACTGTCAGAGGAAGAAACTGAAGAGGGAAAGTTGGAGCCCTTTGAGAATTAGGGGGAAGAGACTTCTAAGCATGGAGAGTTAATGAGTATCAAAGTGAGGCTGAGGTGATCATTTTCAAGGAATAGACTGAGGTCAGTGCATCTGAAGTTATAAGCAATGGAGAGAGTGTTAGTGAGTCAGGAAAAGAGGTCAAAGATCTGAGCAGTAACCAAATCATGGAAGACCTGGTCAGCCAACATGAGGAGTTGGAATGTATACTAAGTGCAAAGGAAATCCACTGAAGCATTGAAAAGATTTAAGTGCTGTGTGACAACTTTTGCTGGACACGTGGCTGGGAGCTGTTCTGTGGCTAACGGCATGTAGAATGCCATTTTTGATTCAGCACATCTTCAGTACCCAGCACAGCATGGGGCATGTAAGATGTCTCTGTAAATGTCTGATGAGTGAATGAATGAATGAGCAGATGCATCGAACATGTTTGAGGATCAGGGGTTAATATGAGCCATGCATGGGAAACCTGCCTCTTATGACCTGGAAAAAGAAAATCAATGGCACTCCAGCCTCCTCCCTCTTCTCTCACCAACCAAATAAAGTCAGTCATCTGGTTCTATTGATTCTTCTGTCAATATCCCTTTCTCTCAAAGCCATCCAGTCACCTTTATCCTCCCATCCCCCACCCCAGCTCAAACCTTATCCTCTGTTGACTGGACCACTGCATAAGCCTCCTCCTTACTTTCCCCATTTCCAATCTCTCCCTTGAGTCCACCCCAACACAGGTCCCTGAGGGATGTAAAATATCCAACTGTGACCCTGTCCCTCCTCTGCCCCAACCCTGCCACCACATTCTTCAAAATTGAATGGCAACTCCACAATTTACCAGACCTCAGGCAACTCCTGTCTCTCTCTGTCTTTTTTTGTAAACTTATTTATTTATTATTTGGGGGCAGAGGAGGTCATTAGGTCTATTTACTTATTTAATATTAGTTTTTTTTTTTTTAATGGAGGTACTGGAGATTGAACCCAGGACCTCATGCATGTGAAACATGTACTCTACCACTGAGCTATACCGTCCTCACCAAGTCTTGATTTCTTCATTGAGAACATGAGGTGATTGGATGAGATAATTCCATTTCAATATCTAAGATACTAGTACTATTTCCATCCTTTCCTCCCCTTTTAAGTCTCCTTTGTTTTATGATTTTTAATGGGGGTGGGGCAGTAGAGTGCCAGGCTGAAAGCCTGGGTTGGAATCCTGCTTCCACTTTGAAGCAACTTAACTTCTGAGTACATCTATTTCCTCAACTGGAAAATGGCAAGAATAATAATGGTATCTGCCTTATGAGGTGATGAAAAAGAAATAACTTAATTTGTATAAAGCACATAGAACTTCCCCCAACCATGGCACTCAGTAAAGTGTTCATTATTATGGTTGTTGTAGTTATTACTACTGTAAATCTGTGTGTGTGTGTGTGTGTGTGTGTGTGTGTGTGTGTGTGTGTATTTAAAACTATTACATGATGAGCACTTATATAGTGGGCTGGCCTTTCGCATCCATGATCTAACCAAGGGTCAGAAAACTACTATTTGTCCCATTGCCTGTTTTTGTATGGTTTGCAAGCTATGTGAGGTTTTTACATTTTTTAATGATGGGGGATAAAACTAAATTATAATAGTTCATGACCCATAAAAATTACATCGAATTCAAACTTCAGGGTCCATGAATAGTATTATTGGAACACAGCCAGGCCTACTGTTTAACCTCTGGTTGCTTTGGCACTCCAGCCCACATGGCTCACAAAGCCTGAAATATTTACTCTCTGGCCATAAGCAAATAAAGTCTGCTGACCCCTGATCAAGATTTGTCCTCTCAACAGCTCTGCAAAGGAAGGCTGAAGCTTACACAGTGAGTAATTGGTAGAATTTTAACCCAGTTCTTTATAGGTTCACAGCAGTGTGTGCCTTCAGGCACTACACCCTACAAACTTCAAAGCACACAACTGGATAGCTTGGGGTGGGGTCCGTAGGTCATAGTCTATGAAATGAAGTTCTGAAAGCAGGGTTCAATCTTCCCCAGATTACTCTATTATTACATCAGAGGCCTGACTCCCAGCCCTGAAGGCAACATTGTTCCTCAGTTTGACCTTGGGAAGCCTGGCCCTGATGCACTGGTATGAGCATGGCTTTGGGGATGAGAGTAACCTTGATTCTAATCCCAGCTCATCCATGTACCAGCTATGCTGCCTCCTCTGTATCCACTTCTGTGAACCACAGACAATGGGATTTTCCTTCTCATGTTTCAGGTGGGTTGAATAAAAGTCCCCATGCTCCCTACCTTTGCCCCACTTTCTGTCTCTCTAGGCCACTATTTTTCTGCCCTGACACTCTGGAATGGTGATATTGTGCCTGTCTTATTTTAGCTCAGTGTCTGGCTCCACAGGCTGTGATTCAAGTTTGCATGGAGGTTGCACCCCGGTTTCCCTGGGAAAAGGTCTCATCAGGTTAGGTTAGAGGCACAGGGGAGGTTTAGCCTAGAGAAATTTGGGTGGGGAGTGGGGAGGAGCCTGGGGGGAAGGGACATTCGAAGATCCATCTTCAACTATTTGCAGAGACTCCAAAGAGGTTGCCTACTGCGGGCCCCAGGGGACAGAATGGAAATGAGACGTACAGTGGGGTTTGCTCATAAAATACCAACTGAATTAAAAGGACCTAAATGGAATTTAGTTAAATTACGTTGAATTAATTCGAATTGAAGTGAAGAACTGAGTCAGAAGAGACTGGGGTTAGTCAGGCCAGATGGATAGAATTAAGTACGTGAGAGCTGAAGCGATCTGAGCTGACCTGAGCTAAATTGGACCGAATTGGACTGAACTGAACTGAACTGAAATCTGAAGGAGGATAATACTTCAGAAAGTACTCTGGAGCTCAGGACACTCAAGTCCCCAGGCACTAGCTTATGCTGGTATCTTGAGCAATTTCTGGGCCTCGGTATCCCCATTTTATTATGAGTGCTAATAATAACTTCCAGACAGAGATGTTAAAAGAAAGTTATGAGATCACTCATGCAAAAAGCCTTGTATCTCAAAAGGAAAAAGAACTATAAACAAACCTTGAACTCTAGCTAATGACATGCATGGTGAAGAATTTATGGTGAAGTGCACTGATGCCTGCAATCACTTTGAATGCATTTAAAAATGGTAATAAGATAGACTGAAGTATGGGTAGAAATATAGACAGATGAACAGATACAGGATAAAGCAAATCTTGCAACGTGGTAAATGTGGACTCTAAGGTGTGGATACAGGGTTCTTCCAACTTTCCTGGTTGAAAAATTTTCAAGTAAAATGTTGCACAGAACATAAAGAGCCTTGTAATCTGCTAATTGCTAAAATATCAGGAGTGGTTAAAAATACAGTCTCTGGAGGCGAAATGCGTGCGTTTGTGTCCCATCTCTGCCTCTCACTGGTTGTATGGCCCTAGGCAAATGACTTCATCTCCCTGAGTGTTCATTTCCATATCTGTAAAATGGGGCTATTAATAGCATTGACCTCACAGGGTTGTTGTGAGTATCAGAACCGAGCTTGGCACATAATTAGCACCCAAAAAGCATTCGCTGTGATTTAGCTGCTTTCTCCATTTCACAGAGAGGGAAAGTGGGGCTCAGAGAGGTTCTGCAACTCCTCCAGGATTGCACAGCAAGGAAGTGGCTTTCTCATTGGAAGAGGAACCACAGGTTTCTGGAACCCAAAATATTCCCCCAGTCTGTAAATCATTTCCTTGGACTTACCCGACAGGATGAAGAAGATTCCGGAAACGAAGGCCAGAATGGTCCTCTGTGGGCGGATGTGGCCGATATTGCTGATGACGAACGCGGTGAACACGAGGAAGAGACTGACCATGGGGAAGGGGGTGGCTGTGCGCACTGTCTCTGGGGGAAGGGTAAGGAGAGAGACAAGGGTGAGGGGGGACTCTCCGAGGGGACACCTCCCCATCCTCCCATCTTCCTGGCTCCACTACTTTTGCGCCTTTACATGGCTCCTCCCTGCTTGCTCCACCGCTTCACCCAGACCCCACCGCCTTTGGCTTGACCCCACCCCTTTACTATTGACCACCCACTTCCCAGGCTCCGCCCCCTTCAGCCCGGTCCCTCCTTCTTACCCAACCACTTTGTCCGCTTTCCAGCTTCCGCTCCTTCCCTTCCACCCCACCCCTTCCCTGGTCCTGCCCTTTCTTCCAGGACCCGCCCTGAGACCCTGCCCCCTTGTTGCTTAACCCCGCCCACCCTCGCTTCCCCTCACTCAGAATATTCTCCGTGTTTTCCGTCACCAAGTTGATCTCCGGTTCAAGGAAATATTCTGAGGCCACGCAGCGACCCTTTTCCCTGCCTGGAGGGGAAGATAAGAAAGCAGGGCTGAAGGGGCGGCTCCTAAAGTTCCGGAGAGGCAGTCAGGAGCAGGACGCACAGCACAGACTCTGGGATGGAGATGTGAGGCTCAATCCAAAGCTCATGGTCTGTACTACGCTTAGGGGGTCGCAGAAGGGGATCGGCAGGAATCTCAGTGCTCCTTCTCCAAGGTGCCCTAGAGACCCTTGGATGGAATAGGACAAGGCTGGAAGCCCGAGTCCCAAGTGAGAAGGAGATGTGGGCCAGGCCTCCTGAATCCCTGACGAGGACAAGGTCTAGCGGGTGAGGTGCAACTGGATTCCTAGAAGGAGAATGGATTTTTTTTTTTTTTTAAATCCTGCCCATTCTACACGGAAACTGTCCAGGAGACACGTTCTAAACCTAGACTATTGCTTCTAAGGGGTCAGGAGACTCTGGTGGGGTTCCTGGGGATTAGGAAACTGGGGATTGTGTGAGCACTAGGGCTCATAGATCCAGGGAATAAAGGGCTAGAAATTGAATCTCCAGGTAGAAATTGGACTCTCCAGGAGAGAAACTGGATCAATTTCGGGCTTTCTGGCACCCAAGGGATGAGATTACAGATGAGGAGCCTCGGGTCTCAAGCAAGGCAGGGAGAGTTGACCGGAGGGCTGGTGAGATCTGTACCTGCGAAGAAGCAGACTCGCCATAGGCCGGCATGCAGCGCCATCTTGACCTCCGTGGTTTGGTTTTGCGGCAGCACCGTTCCCTCCTCCATGTACAGCCAGTAGTCCGTGCTGACCGCGATGCCCACGAGCAGCAGGCCACACGCGCCAAACACGCTGCTCAGCAGGGTCAGGGCGCGGCTGCTGCAGTGACTCATCCTCAGCGGCGGGGGGCGCCCTGCGGGGCCTGAGGGACAGAAAGCTGAAGCCCTGATGCGACCACTAGAGTCCCCAGACCCCAGGCAGCCATGCGGGACACTGGCCCCGGGCCAGGTTCACCAGTTTCCAAACTGAAACCTCTCAAATCTGACCTCTGGGTCCTGACCCATGACCCCATCCCTGGATTTGAACCGGTGATACCAACTCTTGAACCTCAACACCAGGACTGGCCTTCCCAAACTGGATACTCGTGCTCTGCCTCCGGATCCTGAACAGAGATGTCGTATTAGAACCCCCAACCTCTGGACAATATTTCCAACCATAACCTTCACCCCAGATCCAGAGACTGACCCTTGATTCCAACCATGTGTCTGGACCTGGGTCCCAAATATCATGACTCTGACTAGAAACTCAATTTCCAGATTCTCAGCTTAACCTCAGAACCAGTCCTTCCAACCCTAACTACATGCCCTGATCTGAGACCTTAAATCTAGACACCAGAGCCCATCAGAATCCCTAAACTTGAGCCTGGGCCCGTGACTCAGAAACTATCACATTGATCAGGCACTTGAACACTAGGACCAGTGCACACCCCCAGTCCTGACTCTGTGCCCTGATCCAAGCCCCTGATCTCGAATACCAGACTCCAACAAGAGCATATCACCTCAACTCTGAGCCAGGGTCTAGGTCTCTGGACCCTGAATATTGGACCTAGAACACTGGATGCTGAGCATTGTAAGTTGTCTAGAAACCCTAACCCAGGCCACAAATCCTGACTCCATGCCCAGACCTAGCACCCTGACCTCTTTCCTTTGGACTCTATCTCTGAATAGCAGCCAGAAATCCCCAAAGTGGGTCACTAACCAAGGAAGGACCCATACCTTGGTCTCAGGCCTCCCATCTAAGTTTAAACACTTGGACTCTTATCTTGATCTTTAACATTCAATTCTAACTCCAAGACCTTGACTCGTGATCTTTTAACTCTGATCTGATGCCTTGACCTCAATTTGGTATCCCAAGCTGAGATCATGGACCATGTCCCAGATCCAAGATTCCAGAACCTTAATTCTCCCCCATCCCAAGTCCCTGTAGGCCCCTGAACCTGGGACGCTGGAACTCCATCCGAGGCTACTGGATCCCAGAATATGGGGGCCCAGAGACCTAGATTCAGGATTTTGGCTAGAGACTCCGGGATGTCAAAGCCATGATCTGGGAATCCCCCAACTCAGCACCCTAACCAGAGCATTCCAGTCAAACAAGTGACCCTCCTTCAGACTAGGAATCAGTCCTCTGAATTCTAAAACCCAAATCAAGAAGCTCAGGATCCCCATTTCCTCCATCCCCATAACAAGATCCCCAAATTCCCTAGCAGGGATTTTTTGACTCCAACTTCTCATTCTAGGAACCTCCAATTACAGACCCTCTTCAACATCCAACCTGGCACCCAGATCCCCATAACACTGGACTCTCAAAACAAGAGATCCCCAGTTCATAGCTGTGGACTCCCAAATTCCAATCAGGAATCTGGAGATTCCAACTAGAGAGCTCCTAAATTCTTACCCACTTAGTCACCCCTCACCAAGAACTTTTCCCTAAACCCATGATTTGGGGGATTCAGTTTGGGATCCCCGTTCTATCTCAGCCAGAGCCTTCAACATACTGAATGCCACCATCTCCATCACCTTTTTAACTATGACTGTTAAGACCACTAATGCCCTCCCCACCAGCAATGCAGCCATGACTTGAGACCTCACCCTCCTTAACCAGAATTCTTGTAGCCTTGAAACTCGACACAACCCCAATAAGAACCCTGGAGTTTAAGATAGTCTTCATTCTGATGCCCCCCCGCACTCCATCCCAGCATCCAGTACCCTCACTTCACCCCGCCCTGCCCCCAGCCTCCTGGTGGATTCAGGGATTGGAGACTGGCTGGCTCCGACCGGCTTTTCCTCCCATCCCCCGCCCCATGGCTCCATGGCTTCACTGCCGGCTGCCTGCTCTTCTTCCAGTCCGCTCATCTCAGAAACAAGCATCAAAAACCCTGTCACCCTGACTGCCTTAGTCCCAGGTAGCTGACCTCAGCTCCCCTCATTGGCTGCGTGGACTCACAGCTGGGACCTTGCCCACTGTCACCTTCTCACTTTCCCCCTGGAACTCCCCTCCTTCCTCGCTCCGATTCCTCCTCACTCTAAATGGCCCGCCCAGATCTCCTCATTCCCCTCCAGCCTCCAGCCCTTCCTCCTTTGGGACCCCCCCACCCCCACCCCAGCCCGGAACCTCCTTATCCTTCTTTATCCCAGGCTCTCCTGGATATAGGCTTCCGGACCCCCGGGGTCCCATGCTGCAAGCCCCAAGTCCAAACTCCACCTCCCTTCAATCTCTGGAGACGTACTCCCCCTTTCTGGGGACCCCTTCTTAGACTCACATCCTCCTTTACCAGGCTCAGGCCCACCCCCTCATCCAGGACCGCCTCCCTTGAGGACCTGGCCTGCGCCCTCCCTCGTGCCCACGGACTCTAAGACTCGGACACGGAGAGTATAGTTGTCCCACTCTAGGACCCTCGGACCTCGTCCTCCCGGATTTCTTAGGCCCAAATATCCCTCCATCCTCCATTGCCTCTTGTACTCGGGTGTCCGATTGCCAGAATCCCAGCCCCTCCAGAGCCACTCGGGTCTCTTTCAGCCCCAAACCCCGGCTCCCAGCCACCTCAAGAGGGGCCCCCTTACCTCCTTCCAGGACCCTTCCCTCGCGCTCACCTCGCTCAGGGCTGGGCGGACGCTCCGGGCCGCGGGCCCCGCAGCCGCATGACCGGCCCCGCGGCTTCCCCCGGCCGCCGCCGCCGCCGCCGCCGGGGTCGCTGGTGCCCGCGCCCCCCGCCCCCGCCCCGGAGCCCGGCGTCCCGGCCCCCTCCCGGCCTCCCGCCTCCCACCCCCCACCCCCCGCGCCCGCGGCCTCACTCGGCGGACGACGCCGGGAGCTGGGACCCGCGGCCGCTCATTGGCTACTGCGGAGGAGGGGAGGGGCAGGGAAGGAGAGGGGAAAGGATGCAGGGAGGGAGGGAGATGGGTCTTGAGAATGGGGGAGGCAGGGAGCGAGAGAGAATAGAAACGGAGGCAGAGAGCCCGAGATGGGCAGGGGCACACAGACAGAGAGACAGAGCCGAGAGTCCCGAGTCACACCGAGACCTCGAGGCTGAGAAATTCTAAGTCTTGCAGGGCTGGAGACTGGAGGAGATACAGAGATGGCCTAAAAGAGACAGAGAAAAAGAGAGGCAGAGATCGAGTCTAGGACCCCCTCTCTTCGCCCAGGCTCAGAGACTCTGGGGTCCTCGAAGTGGCGAGGTCACAGAGACAGAGAGAGACAGGTAGACGGTCAGAGGCCTTGCGCGAAGAGACTCTGAGATCCAGAGACCTTGAGGTAGAGAGAGAGCGAGTACGAGAGCGAGAGAGAAAGAGAGAGAGAGACCCTGAGAAGGAGAGACAGCAGGGACAATCCTGGGGGTCCCCTGAAAAAGACTGGGGCTTTTGCGGGGGCGAAGTCTGGGGTCTAGGAGGCGGGAGGAGGCGTCCCGGGCCGGGGTCCCCTGAGCAGCAGGCGGGCGCAGAGCGGAGCCGGGTCCTGCAGCCGCCGCGGAGCCGGGAGCCGGGCCAGCACCCCCCACCCCCCACCCCGCCGTGATGTCAGCGGGGCCACTCTTAAAGGGGCAGGCCGCCCGCCGAGGGTCGGAGTACGGGTTGGGGGCTGCGGGCACCGGATGGGGGCGACCGTGGCGGTGCTGCGGGAGACAGGGGGAGCGCCAGCATCCAACTGGTCTGGGTCCCAGAAACCCAAGAGCCTGCAGGAGCAAAGAGACACAGCGTCTCCCCGAGGGAGCCTGCAAAGCTCTGGGGCTCAGTCCCCTCCAAACACACAGAGAGAGGCACACCATTCCTCTGGCCTGTCCGAGTCCAGGGACTACACATCCCATCAGCCCTGGCGGCGGAGGCTGCACCTGGGGGAAGGGTCCTCCCGCGGTGTCTGCTGGAAAGTGTAGTCTATTCGGGCTGTCCTAGCCACTCCCCCACTCGCAAGTGGGTCAAGGGAAAGAGGCGCAGAGGGCGCGTTCGCCTGCCGTGTGCCTCGGTTGCTAGTCCTTAGGCTCACAAGTTCTGGTTGTTTTGGGTTCTTGTCGCGGAGCCGCTCCCTCTGATCAATCTCGGGGTCTCTCATCCTCCCTTTCAGGACCTCCCAGCCTCTGGGTTTGTGTGTGTGTGTGTGTGCGCGCGCGCGTGCGCGCGTGCTTGTGTATTGTTCTGGGTGAGTATGTGCGTGCTTGAGTCTCTGTGCCTGGGGTCTCTACCTAACACGTTCAGTGGTCTGTGTGTTCATCTCTGCCTCTTTCTGCACTCGTCCACTTTGGTCCTTTCTGCGATGCTCTTTCTCTCCCTCTCTCTCTCTGAGTCTCTGCTTTCTCCAAGTCTCTATTCTTTGTTCTTATGCCATGGGTATTTTCTCTCACTTTATGGGTCTCTGCTTTCCCCCTCTCTCTCTGCTGTCCCCTCCCCAGTCTCTATCTCTCTGTCTCTTTCTCTCTCTGTTTATTTCTATATACAGTCATTGTCCCAGCTCCACACCCCCTTCATTCTCCAAGCTTAGAAGAAAACATCCAAACACTTCAGCATCAGCATCCCAAATTTATTCTCCAGCAGCTGTGGCCAGGTGGGAGAGGCAAAGAAGAAGAGAGGGGGAGAATCCCCAAGAGTGGCAGGCATTGGGGTGGGGGTAGGGTTCCGAGCAAGACTGGAGCCATGCAGTGATGGGTTTAGAATGGGGGAGTCTAGGACAAAAGCTGACTGGGAACAGTTGGGGAAAGAATCCTCCATACATCCCAGGAGTCTCCAGAGCATAGAAGTGGGGTGCTGGAGCATGGGGGCACAGCCTCCCACTTACTCCAGAATGCAGTGCAGGTAGGTGGGGCCTTGGAGGAGGGGATTATTCTGGAATCAGAGTCTGGAATAGTTCCACCACATGAGACTATTTCCCAGGGGAGGAGGAGAAAGGCGAGGCATAGATTCTAGCAAGATGGAGTCTAGAACTCAGTAGAGTTGGGATGGTGTTGGTGGTTCTGGAACTTGATGGAGCGGAGTCCTGAACACTGAGGCAGGTCAGAATCTAGGGCTCAACGCGGCAGAATCTAGAACACGGTCCGGCTCTAGAGACTGTATGGAGTTTAGAATGCCAGGAACGCTGGGGAGGGGCATCTAGAACCCAGGAGGCAGAGGCCAGAATGCTGGGGAACAAGATCTAGAATTGGAAAGGGGGTGGGGAAGTAAGGCAGGCGTGGCAGAGGGAGCCATGGGGACACCTAGTGGCAGCAGGTGAGATTACATGACTGGCACAGGCGCTGGGCTGATGGGGCTGCGGGCATCTGGGTGCACGAAATCCGGGTTGACATAGGTGAAGCCTTGGAAATCGGCTTGGTCGATGCTGGCCAGAACTAGGCGGTCTGGCGGTGTCAACGCTGGCGCTGCTCGCGTGAAGAACTTGTCGAAGTTCTCGCCGCTGCGGCCACACTGTGGGAAACAACGCGAGGGAAACATGAAGTTCTGCCCGCTCCTGGAGTGTCTATGTCCCCATATCCATCTCCTGTCTCCTCTGCACAACCTTCATGGCCTCTGCATCTCTCTTTAGGGTGTCTCCACAGGGAACCCCACCCCATCTCCACATATAGGTATTGGAACTCAGGGGTATCCCATCCCCAGAGGCCAAGGTTTTGTTTCCAGAAGGTGACTGACCGGGCGGGGTCTGAACGGAGGCGCGATCTCCAGTCGTTCCAGCCGGTCCCAGTCGATCCAGCGGAAAAAGCCATGAGCTCGGATGGTGGGTTCTCCGTCTGGCCCTGAGCCCAGGCGCTTTGCTGGGTGCTTGGTTAGGAACTGTGGGAAACACAGAAAGAGACAGACGGACAGACAGAGTCCCAGACAGGGAGGCCCAGAGACCGACAGAGAGAGAGGAAGACAAGGAAGGAGGAACAGAGAGACACAAGCACAGAGATCCAGAATGAACAGCAAGGGAAGCGGAGGGAGGGGGAGGGAGGGGAAAGAAGAGAGGGAGAAAGAGGGAGGGGGGATGAATGAGATGGGGTGGGTGAAATCCAAACCCAGAGACCCAGGGACAGACAAAGAAAGAAGCAGAATCAAGGTGTGAGAGTGTGTGGGGCAGAGAAACCCAGAAAGAGAAGAGGGGAAAGAGGGGTGGAAGAATCCAAGGTGGGGGAATGGAGGGAAAGAGGGAAAGAGGGAAGGAGAGGGAGGGAGGGAGGGAGGGGGAGGGAGAGAGAGAGAGAGAGAGGGAGAGAGAGAGAAGGGGAGAGAGAGAGAGAGAGAGATTGAAGACCCAGAGAAAATGGGGAATAGAGATCCAGAGAGAGGGGTTACTCAGTGGGGAGGACAGAGACCCAGAGAAGGTAGAGATGGTGCAGGGGCAGAGGTGGGGGAAAAAGAGAGGGGGACGGAGACCCAGGAGACAAACATCCAGGGAGAGGGATAAAGACCCGATTTGAGGGTAAGGACTCAGAGAAAGGGTAGGAGAGAGACCCAGAGAGAGGAGGACAAAGGTGCAAAAGGTGGACAGAGATCCCAAAGGACACAGAAAAGATAGAGACACAGAAAGCCCCATCAAGTGCCGATGGAGGCAGAGGGATGGGACAGAAACCCAGAGAGAGACAGTCAGAGGGACATGGAGACAGGAGCTAGAAGCAGAAGTGTGCTAACTGACACCTGTCAAAAGGCTGCCATTGGCTAGCCTTTTCCTCCTCCCTTAACTCCCCAACCCCAGAGGAGGAGACTGGGGCTCCCAGAGTTCGGCTGATTTGCTTGCAGGAAGAAAAATGGCAGAAGTCAGGTTCATCCGACCCACCCAGGGCTGGAGAGGAAGGCCCTGGCCATCTAGCACTTTCTGGAGTGAGCTGGGAAGTGGGGACAGCAGAGGAGGTTGGGGTAGAGGCCATCCTTGGATGGGAGGTGGCAGCAGGGCAGGACATTATCTATCGTTCTAACAAAATCTCTGTATAAACTTTTTCAGCAGATGGAAGTAAAGGGACTTGAGGAGTGGGAGATTTCTAATGTGAATAGAGGCCCTGTGTGGCAGCCCCAGTTGGCAGCAGTGGGGTGTATAAGCTGTGGGTCCAGAGAATCTGGGAGTCAGGGGGCTCTCACCCCCTTGCAGATGGCCACAGCTTCCCGGGAAAGTGACTTGGGGTAGGTGACAGTTTGTTCCATGATGGCCTGGAACAACTCCTCCTCGTCCTCCCCATCAAAGGGGGGCTAAGGAAGTAGAGAGGACAAAGAGTGAGAGACTTGACAAACTACCTTCCCGCCATCACCCACCATGAACACACACCACCCCTGCTAAATTCCTAGGGGGAAATTTGACCAAACCACCAAAATTGTATCTTTCTCAGTCTCAGACTCTCTTATTTTCTATCTCAGATGCTTCAGCTCTCTGCACCTCTTTGCTGCTCCCTCTCTTTATCTGCTATGTAAATCAGCAGGGTGCTAATTAGGCAATATGTCAGTTAAATAGAAGAGAGAAAAACTGCAGGAAAAGCTGTAAAAATCCATCTCCTAGTTAGTTGAGTGTCCTCCAGTCTTCTGGGGTTAGGAAAAGCAGTGCCCAGGCGAGGCTTTGTAATGTGGGTTCTAGGGGGTCTGTTTATACAAATGAGGGGGTTCGTAAACTTGGACAGGAGAAAAATGCATCTTTATTTTTTAAAATCTCTAACTGAAATTCAGCAGCCCCTTCAAGTATGAATGTAGGCGACAAACCACAGCAGTAGTAGTTGTGACTTCATCACCAATGGATATCAGGTATTTTCTTATCATACAAGAGTTGCAGATATCTCAAAATATCAGTCATCTCTACTCAGACTTACTGGTAGACCTTCCTATTTACCTCTTATTTCTGTGAAGTATTACCATTTAATTTATTAGTAGGAAGCCACGTGTATGTCCATATTCTAATATATTTAGACAACCACACACATTTAAGTCAAATTTACTTAGTTGGTTAAATGAGACTCAATTAAACTTTTAACATTTTGATAACCATATTTCAATATGATTGGCTTATTTTATAATGCTATTATTTTATTTCATGCTTTTAAAAACATTATTCTTGGTAGGGGGTCTGTGGCACATAAAAAGTTGAAGAACCCCTAGCCTGTGGGATGATAATGCTTCAGGACCATGGAGAGCGCTCTCGCATGTGGCACGGCCTCCCCACAGCTTAGCACACCACGTTAGCCTATAGGCATCTCTTCCTGACCTGCTTTTCCTGAAATAGTGTCCATGTAACAGGCGGCACCCACTTTGTGCTGCCTTTAGCAAAGCCAGCCTCTCCCCAGCTTCCTTTACCTGTCCTGCCAACATCTCATACAGCAGAACCCCAAAGGACCACCAGTCAACAGACTTCCCATAGGGCTGGTAGGCAATGATCTGGCAGGGAAGCAAGGAAGGCAAGGAATTATGATTTGTGCTTTAAAAAACATAAAGTCCCTCTGGCTTCACCACCTGAGAACCCTACCCACTTTAAGTGTTTTCAGTACAAACCCTTCCCACTCAGAACACTTTGGCCAGATCTCCATCCTTTGGAGAATTTGGGAAACAAACTCTACCTACTTAGGACATTCCTTTGGTCCAAAATAAAAAGACTATCTGGGGGAAAGGTAACAGCTCAGTGGTAGAGTGTGTGCTTAGCATGCATGAGGTCCTAGGTTCAGTCCCCAGTACCTCCAAAAAAACAAACAAACAAACAAAAAACCAGCTACCTAAGGGCCAGTCACAAGTCCTACCCATCTAGATGTTTAGGTAACTGGACTCTCTCCTTACAATATCAGGTACTTAGGGCAGAATTTCAGATACCAGGGTGTCTTAAATCTGGATACATACCAGATTCATCTAGGGGGCTCTTTAAAATAGATGTTTCCAACCCGGCAGAATTCTAACCACAATAAACCAGAGTTAGAAGCAGGAAGATGTGTGTGTGTCTCTAAATCTTCCCAAGTGATTCTGATCATCAGCTATGGTTTGAAACCATTGGCATTGAGTACTAGGGCACTGGCATAGAAGAAAGGTCAAGAAGACATTGCCAAGAAGGATCAAGGACCACACCACCAACCTCACCTCCTCCTTCAAGTGAGAAAAGTCAGGACATGTGCTCAATCTACTCATATACAGTCAGATCATTAACCACCCCCACCCCCGAAAGTCAGAGCATTCTCTGCCCACTTGAAATATTCAGGAGACAGCCTCCACATGCCTAGTGCTCATGGAGGCTGGGCCCCACCCACTCAGAGTACACTGGAAATCATCTCCACCCTCTTAGAACAGTCCAGTAACTGAGAGTCTTCCTGTTCTTTTAGAATCTTTAAGAGCTGGTCCTGCTCTTTAGAACATTCACCCACAGGTCCCACCCACTTTGCCTATTTAGAGACCCAGCTCCGCCCACTTACAATGCTCCATGTGTAAGCCTCTGTGCTGCTCACTGTTGCAACACCCATGACTCTCGTAAAGATCCCAGGGTCAGGCCCCCCTGTTATGAACACTAGACAGTCTGCCACACCCACTCAGTGAACTTGAAGAAAGCCAAGAGCAGGGGAGGTAGGGTTACCTCGGGGGCTATGTAGTCTGGGGTCCCACAGAATGTGCGAGTTGTGGTCCCGGGGAAGACGTTCTCCTTACACATGCCAAAGTCAGTGATTTTGATGTGTCCTTCAGCATCCAGCATCACGTTGTCCAGTTTCAGGTCCCTGGGGGTGAGTAGGGTGGAGTGGGTAGGAATTGCAGGAAGGGCAGAGTTCAACAGGCTAGAACCTTTAGTTTAATTCCCTTCCCCTGTAAGGATCGGATTCTCTCCACTGAAAGGCCGGGGACTGCTCACCGGTAGATGATGCCCTGATTGTGAAGGAAGAAGAGGCCGATGGCGATTTCTGCTGCGTAGAACCTGGAGGAGGGGGTGGGGAGTCAGAAGGTCAGAGGCTGGACCCCACTGCCTTCCACCTACCCGCCCCCCGCCCCCTACCCCCCGCGTTGGCCAAGACTTACGCTGCATGGGGCTCCTTAAACTTGCCCAACTGCTGAATGTGGTACATCAAGTCGCCCCCGGTGACATACTCCATCACAAAATACAGGCGGTCCTGGGGAGGAGCGAAAGGGACTCAGAGGCAAGGACACGCCCACCAGGGTTAGGAAACATCCATTCCTGCCCGTTCAAGACAAACGTGGAAGGCTCTGCATCCACCCAGTCAGATATCCAGAGAGCAATTGTCTATGCCCACCTGGTGGCCCCGAAGATTCTGAACCGGCCACCTCAGAATCTTCACCCACCCCATCCCCTGTTACTCCGAACAGGCGTTCTGGTCCCTGCTTCTCAGAATTGAAGACTGAGGCCCACCATTCGCTTGAAACCCGAGGAATACTGAAACCTTTTTCCATATTCACCCACATGCATATGCAATCCTGACCACCTGTTAGGAATCAAAGTTGTTCAGGCCTCACTTGCAATTAATATTAATTAAAAAAAATCCAGGAAGCTGGCTCATCCCTTCAGAGCTCTTGGAAGTAGAGTCACACCCTCTCAAACCTCTGATGGTTCTGGACTTCTTGTCCCATGACACAGTCTTGGGGAAATACTGTGTTTGACCAGTCCTAAACTCAGAATCCAAGAGTGACAACCTCATTACCCAGAGCCCAGCTGTAGGCAAGCTCACTCGGAAGGTGTTCTCCACGAACTCCTTTACTCCAGAAGCTGTTACTCAAAAAACACCCACTCAAGACTTAGCTGGGTCAGGGCACGCCCACTTGGGGAATCCTAGTCTCCTGGCCACGCCCCTTCAGGGCACCTGAATTCTGGCCACACCCACTGAAGAGCCGGCCACGTCCAATCAGAGTTCATAGAGGTCTTTGGCCCTGCCATAAACTCAGAATCTCAAAGCAAATGCCTGATCCATCCAGTGGGGGGTGGTCCTGAGACAGCCTCTCCCCTCTCTTTTCTTACCGGGGTCTGGAAGGTGGAGTGAAGCTGGGTGAGAAAGTGAGGCCGGCCTCCGGGGCCTCGGCCCCCCAGGGCCAGCACGCGTTTCTCCACCAGGGTGCAGTCCACGTCATCATCCTGGACAATCACGTCTTTCTTCAGGATCTTGATGGCATAGAGCTCATCGGAGCCCCTGCGCTCTGCCAGCATCACCTAGGGACAGAGGCCAGAAAGGCCCAGTCAGTTTTGGGAACCCAATGGGGCAGGTCTCTGCCCCTCCATTTCAGGGACACAATGCAAAGGAATCCCAGGTCCGCCCTCTCCCTCTCAGGAGACCCGGTGCCCCAACTTTGCTAACCACTCTCTCAGGGAAAATTATCCACATGTTTACACATCTCCTCTCCAGCAACACAAGAGGCCCCATCAAACCCTCTTTGGAGACTCAACAGCCTACAGTCCCTCCACCACCGCTTCATCTCTAAGAACCAGAACCCTGACCCCTCCTCAGACATCCTCCCCTTCCCCCAGAGCCCCAGAAATCCAACCTTCCCAAAGCTGCCTTTTCCCAGAACCATGAGGAAGCTGAAGTCGGAGATGTGCAGACGTCCAGGGCTCGCCCCGAAGAAACAGCGCTTGGAGTCGGTGGGGCTGGGGGATGGGGAGGGGATGGGAGAGGAAGAGGGACCCATCCGCACCCTCTGTGAGAAAGGGGAGAGATCCGGAGGTAGTCAGACCCCAGAAGGGGATAAGGAGGTATCCCGAAGAGAGACAGAATCCAAGGACAAAAGGGATGGGGGGAAATGGACAGATGGGAAGATGGAGAAAAAATGTTGTCTCCACCCTCCTCCTTGACTTAAGAACTTTCTCTAATTTCCCATGGCCTGGAGGGTTTATTTATTATTCAAGTAGCACTTAGATAGCTTAGTATATGCCATTAATCCTCTGGAAAATCCTTATCACCCTACTGCTCCCCATTTTAGAGAAGAGGAGACTGACACAGATACATTAAGTAACTTGCCCAAAGTCACACAGCAGGTAAAAAGCAGAGCCAGAAATCAAAATCCATTAAAGCCAGAGCCTGTCTCCCTATTTTCTGTTTCTTCACCATCACCCAGCGTGTGGCTGGGGTTTTAGCAAGAAGATGTTGAGTAGATGAAGGTCTCAGGAGATGGGTACTGGATGCATGTTCTATTGTTCAACCTCCAGAGCATATGCAGAATCTGAACACCTTTCCTACCATTGTCCTCCTGAGCCAAGCTACCAGCAACTCCCCTCTGGGTCTTCACAATAGTCTTCTTTCACTTTTCTACACCTATTCTCTACACTGAGGCTGTCCAAATTTAAATCTTGTCCAAATTTAAATCCTCTCAGGTCACCTCCAATGCCCTTCCCATCTCACTGGGTTTAAAACCCAAATCCTTCCAATAAATGACCAAGCTGTCCCCCACCTCTTCCCTCTCTGACTCCATCTCCTACTTCTTCCCACCCTCACCCCTCCCTCGGCTCTAGCATCTCACCTTCTTGCTGTGAAGACATTGCTCCCACCTCAGGGCCTTTGCATGTGATCTTCCCTCTGCCTGGAAAGCTCTCCACTGTCCTCATAGCTCACTCTCTCGGTTTGCCCAACAGTCACTGTCTCAGTGAAGCCTTCTCTGCTCACTGCCATTAAAATCACAGAAACTTTCCCCAGCTGCACTCCCTAGCCTCCTTAATGTTTATTTTTCTCCATATCACTCATCACCTTCTCACACATTCTCATTTGCTCCTTTATTTTGTTTAATGTCTTTCTCTGAGTGTAAGCCCCCATGAGGGCAGGGATTTATTTTTTCTCTCTCTTCTTGTTTCTGGCTATGTCCCCAGTGACTCAAACCATTCCTTGGACACAGAGTGCTCAAGAAAATGTGTTTTGAAAGAATAAATGAGGGAGAAAGCAATCCTTCCTTTGACCTGAAAATCTGGTCTCCCTCTTCTTTGCCTGGGGAACCCAGCACATCCTCTCTAGGAAGCTATCTGGGACTCTCTCTGGTCCTGCCAGGTGCTTCTTAGGACTCCCCAGTGCCCAAGGCCATTTTCATTATCATATACATTCCTTCTCTATCTGTAGATTTCTCCTGCTTTGAAAGAGGAACTCCCCAGGGAATGGCCTGATTCTACTCCCAGAATAGGGCATGGTTTATGTGAAACCTCAGGAAAGAGGTGTTCAGTAAGTGAAAAAACCAATGGAGGAGAGAGAGGCCACAGTGATAAGTAGACAGAAAAACTCAAGGAGCAATTCAGCTGTCATCTCCTTAGGGAGGCCCTCCCTGACCACCTCCCCCCGCAACCCCCAACCCAGGCTGGGTTAGTGCCTCCTCTATGCTTCTTCAGTTCCCTGGGCTACCTCTAATTTAGCACATCATCCTGGAATCTAAGTATCTGTCACTGTGTCCCTACCTTGGGGAGCTGCCTGAGGGTCAGATTCACCTCTGGAGAGCCAGGATTGCTCAGCAAGCCAAGACCCACTGCCAGCTATGTGCCCCGCCCGTGTGCATGGACATGAGGACAGGCATCAGAGGGGTGGGAGGTGGGCGTGGGATCCAGACCACAGGAATTAAGCAGTTTCCACTCCAGGCCTCAGCTCTACTCACCTCATACAGTTCCAGGGGGTAGTTACAGGCCTGGGGGAGAAGAAAGAGCCCCACGTCAGAGCCCCCAGAGAGGTAGGAGATTGCCCTAGAGCAGGGGGTGGGGGCCCCCAGACCTCCAAGCCATGGGGATGGATAGAAGTTTGAGTTCTCATCAGACCCTAGGGCAGGGGGCCCCTGGAAAAGCAGAAGAAGGAACTCCGGGATCTTCTGGGAGTTTTAGGCCAAGGATCAGCAGGCAAACAGAGGTAGTTTGGGAAAGGCCAACTGAACCATGGGAGGCTGGGCTGGGCTTTCCGTGGGGAAGCCAGGGTCTGGGTACCTCAAACTTCTGGAGGAGGCTGCAGTTGTCAGCATCAGCCACCGGCACATTGTAATATTCGCCCTCCTCCTGGTTCAGTAACTTGTACCTGACATACAGACAGAGACCAGAGCAGGGCAGGAGGAATAGGGGAGACGGTTGGGGAGGGGTGGGGGAGGGCACCCACAGGAAAGGCAGAGACATCAGAAGGGGGGAAAGAGACAGAGAGACAGAGATGGAGAGAGAAAGAGTGAGATAAGGAGAGAGGGACGGGGGAAAAGGGGAAAAAGAAGGACAGAGAGGTAGAGAGAAGATAGTGGCCTAGAAGGGGAGAGACCACAAACAGACGGAGATGCGGGGGCGGAGGCCCCGCCCAGGCTCTCACCAGCCGTCCACTGGCGCTTTGAGCAGCTCCGAGACGCCAAAGGACATGGCACCCATAAAGTCGTTGCGCGAAGTCCGGTCCCAGTCCCACACCTCCACGCTGAGCCGGCGCTCCACGTCCCCCGGCTTCAGGTTGCTGCGGGAAGGGAGGGGTGCAGTGAGGGGCCCAGCTCGTGGCTCCCCCACCTCCCCATCCTTGGTGCTGGAGGAGGCGAACTCAGTGAGCTGGGGCCTCTCCTGCTCCATAAATTGTCTTCCTACACCTGGTCCTCTGGAAGAGGGTCTCTCTCCCTCCCTGGCCCCTAAGTAAACCTAGACCACTCGGGTCTCAGTCTCCCTCCCTCCCTCCCTGGCCTGTCCCCATCCCTGTCTCCTGGCCTCTCTATCCAGATCTCTCCTACGCTCAGGGCCCCTCTCCTCCCTCCAGATCTGTCCTTCTGTCTTTCTGTCAGTTGGCTTCTCTTTCTCCCCCGGCCACCCACACATCACTCCCCCCTCCCATTCCATCTGTGATTCTCTTTGGGTTTGTCTCTCTTCTTCTGAGTCTGTGTCTGTCTGTCTTTCTCTGATCTGTGTCACTCCGAAGCAGTGGGATTTGATGGAGATTAAACACATAGACGTCTGTCTGTCTCTCACCTTCTTTATCTCCATCCCTCTCCCTCATTCACTCCATTTTCTTCTCCCACCACCTTTTTCTGCCCTTTTTGAGGTTCCCTCTATCCAAACACCTCCCACCAGCTGTTCTCTGGGGTCTTGTAGGCCGCCAGGACCCTCAGATCAGCCATCACAGCCTCCCTTGCGCCCGAGGCTCACAAGACAAAGGTCTCGTTCCACACAGGGTTTAGCGTGGCTTTCACCGTCCGGGTCTTTTGTTTTGTCAAATTCCGAGGGTCTGGGATGAGCTTCAGTTTCACATAGGGATCAGACAGACCATTGGGGTCCATTGGGATGAGGTTACGGGCCTCGCCAACTGGGGGAGAAGGCGGAGGAGGGTAGACGGGTTTAGAGATGGAGGAAGAGGCTCCCTAGCCCTCCCCTAGTCAGCAATCAAGAATTCCGGTCTTCCAGCCTCGTTTCTCATGGCTAGCTGGCTTTGATCTCTTGCTTCTCCAGCACTCGGGAGGCAGGGCACGAAGCCCTTTCCCAGGTAGTGACCCAGAGATCAGACCCAAAGCCCCTTTTCCACTAGGACCCAGGAGCCAGGACCCTGGCCGTATCACCAGTAGTAACCTGAGCCTCCTCTGAATTGGGTCCTTTCTCATCCCTGCCTCTCGAGGACCTGGGTGCCTAGTCATTAAGAGGGACAGAAAGTCGCCAGAGGCGAGGCTGGAGGCCTGGTGTCCAGCTAGAAGGGGCGTGGCAGGGTGGGGCTCAGCCTTTGCAGGTGGGGTCAGGAGTGTGGGCGTGACCTGCGAGAGGGGAGTGGGCTTCCCGGGTTGGGAGGTAGGCAGCTCAGGTGAATTCCACGGGTCCCTCACGCTTGGCTAAAGGGGTGGGGCCAGGCGAGGGGGCGGGGCTCACCCGTGACGTGAATCTCATCCGAGGTCGGAGCCCGGATCTCCAGCTGCAGGCGGCCGCGGCGCTCGGTGTGATCCACACCGCACAGAGAGGGGACGCTGCGCACACAGCGCCGGTGCACGTTCATCTCGCAGCCTGTGGGGACGAAACCCGGACGGGCACTTCAGGCCCCAGCCCCAACGCCAGACTCCATTCCCCAGCATTCCCCGAAACCCCGACCCTGCCCTTTGGCAAGGGCCCGGGAAGCGCCAAGTTCTGGCAGGCGCGGAAAGCGTAGACTCACAGGAGCATTTCATGCCCTGGTGCACCAGCCCGTAGAGGAGGGAGCCGCAGTGGTCGCAGAAGGTGGGGCTGCTGTAGCTGTGCAGACGGAACTTGTGCTTGTTCCGGGGATCCTGGGGGCAGGGAGGAGTCGATCAGAAGGGGTCGGGAGGGTGTCCTAAAAGAGCATCCCTTTATACCCTTCCTCCTTCCTCCTTGCTCTCCCAGTCTTCCTGCTGCTTCACCTCACTCACTCACTCTACAATATTTATTAAGCTCCTACTGTTCTTGGAGCTGGGACCTAGCCATGAAAAAGCAAAACAAAACAAAACAAAACGAAGCAAATAAAAACTCCTGTCTATGTGGAGTTTACTTTCTAGTGCTGGGAGACAGAAAATGAACGTGATAAATAAAATATACAGTACGATGGATGCTAACAGGTGCTCTGGACAAAAATGGAGCAGGCAAGTGGGTTGCTGGGGTGGGGGGAACTGAATTTTGAAACAGGCTGATCAGAGAAGATTTCAAAACACGGTGGCACTTGGGATGAACCTGAAGCGAGGGGAGGTTTCCAACGTCCCATAGTCCCTACCCACCTCAGCCTTCCACAAACTGTTCTTTGAGGACTTGTGGGCCACCATGAACCCCAGTTTATTCACTGTCAGCCTCCCTCAATGTCTGCCCCCTGATAATCTGCCTTCTCTGAGCCCCTTGTGGAGTGGAGACTATGACCTCTCAGTTTTAAGGCCTCAGGCATCCTAAATGAAAGATTAGGTGTAAACCCCTTAGCAGGGCCTGGCCTGTTAAATGTGCTCGGTACTGTTACTTTTACTGCTGTTCCCACTGCTATGGTTATTATTAGTGATTTTATTGCAGTCCTCATGTAGCCCTGGGTTTAATTAAGAGGCAGGCCACTTCCCAGCTGCGTGATTTCAGGCAAGTACATGCCCACTTTTCAGCCCCAGCATCCTCCTCTGCCAGGTGGAAGTAAACAATCTATATCTTGAAGCACTGCTAAATGTCGAGTCTAATTAAGCATGCACTTAGGATACCAGTAAAACATCCCTCCTTCCACCCTCAGCAATGTCGGAGTGTTAGATAATTTGATATTTGCCTTTTTCTAGGAATGCATTGCAAGAGTTATCCTAGGGTGGAAATTCAGGGCATTCTGGGACTTCCATTTATTTTACGGTTTAGTGGGGATGATATTTTGAATCCTACTTGGTGGAAAGAGGGTGCTGGCAGTGGCCGTGATCACTTTTAATGCTCTGGATCTCTAAAGATCTTCAGCTGACCCTAGTCCAAAGGGTTCCTACTGCACAAAATGAGATACTGTGGGTGAAAATTCCCAGCAGGACACCTGACATAGGAGGTGAAAGGAGCTACTAAAAAGGACACGGTACTGGGAAAGACCAGAGGCTAGATTTTGACTCTGCTCACTACCCAGCTGTGTGGCCTCCCTCCAAACTGCCCTTTTTATTTTCATTTTATTTAAAGTTTTTTTGTGGGGTGGGGGAGGTAATTAGGTTTGTTTGTTTTTTTAATGGAAGTACTGGGGATTAAACCCAGGGCTTGTGCATGCGAGGCATGCGCTCTACCACTGAGCTAGGCCCGCCCCCCCACACCACCCTCTTTAGAGGCTCAGGCTTCCTCCCTGTTAAACGGAGCCAGAGCCCTCCTGGAAAGGGCACTGGTGGAGACTAAGCGACGTCATGCTCATCACGCACCGAGCACCTCTTCAGCCCTTGATCTGCGCTGCCCACAACAAGATGGAAAGCTCAAGGCTTCACGAAGAAAGAGAAACCCAGAGTGGTATCAGGAAAGTCCTCATCCTCACTATTTCCCTCAGTTTCCTCGTCGGGAATAGGAACAATTTTGCAATGGAAATCATCAATCTTTCGTCTTTTGCTGTGTACCAAGTGCTGTCCCACGTATTTGACTCATTTAGTCCCTAAAGGTGAGGGGATGGCCATCATTGTCATTTTACAGATGAGGAACTCCAGAGGTGCAGAGAGGTAAACTATGACCTTCCAAAAGGTCACAGAGCCCGCACATGGTGGAGGTGGGAGTCAAGCCCAGGTGCCCTGGCTCAGGACCTCTCTCAGGTGAAGACGGGAACGAAACCTAACATAAGCTGTTGCGTGGATTCAGTTCTATACTGGATACAAGATACCTGATGAGTGCATGCAAGGAGCATTGGAAAAGTCAGATGTAGTGCTGGTGCTGGAGGCGGGCAGCAAGAGAGCCAGTCGTAACAGATACAGGTGCTGGTAGACAGTGGTGCTCAATATACGTTCTCTGAAGTCACATCCTCTATGTAAACTTCAGTTTTCTTGATCTGACAAGCTGGCAAAAGGCCTCACGGACTTCTGTGGCCATCTCCCTCCCTCCCTCTTTGTCATTCTGCTTCCTTCTCCATCTGCTAATCATTAAAACCATCTTCAACCCTGTGTCACACCCTGGGCTAGACTCTTAACCTGCCTGACTTCACTGAACTGTCAAAACAAGCCTGGAGGCATCTAGATTGATGTCACCCCATACGGTAGCCCTGACCATAGGTGGCAATTTAAACTGAAATCAATTCACATTAAATCGAATTTGGATTTCCATCCCTCGGCAGCTAGCTATGGAGGCTGGTAGCTGGACAGCGAAGATACAGAATGCTTCCATCATTGTGGAAAGTTCTATTGGTCAACACTAGATGGTCAGCCCCATTTTATAGATGGGGAAACTGAAGTTTAGGGAGAGGAGCCCCATGGCCAGACAGAAAGTGAAGGAGGGATCAGGGATGGGCAAGGAGAGTTGACAGTTCTTGTAGGCCCTGATGTTGTGGGGGGAGGAAGGAGAGAGAGGTTGTGTGTATCTGTATGTGTGCACATGGGGGAACTGTACATGCACATGTGTGTGTGCACATGGAATTGTATATGCACATGTATGTGCACACAGGAATCTGTACACACGTGTGTGCACATAGGGGATTTGTATATGCATATATGTGTGTGCATGCAGGTGATCTGCACATGAACTTGTGTGTGCACACGGGGTGGTCTGCATATGCATATGCACATGGGGGAATTGTGTATGCACATGTGTGTGCACACGGGGAATCTGTACATCATGTGTGTGTGCACACAGGGTTGTCCATATATGCGTATATGTGTGTGTGCACAGGAGGGGTCTGTATAGGCACATGTGTGTGCATATGTACTATAGGATCTCTCACGCTAACGCCTCAGCACGTCCTAAGCAGTTCTGAGTATCTTCCATTTTCTATTCCAGTTTCTCTTTCCAGGTATCTGCACCTCTGACTCTCTCAGTCTCTCTGGGGCCTCTTTTCCTTCCTCCTGTGTCACTGTCTCTGTTCCATTCCTGTCACTCTGCCTCAGTCTCTCCGTCTGGATGTCTATCTTTTTCTGCATCCCTGAGATTCTCTCTCTGTCTTATCTCAGGATCTTGGTACCTGCATCAATTTCTCTCTCTCTCCCTCAGCTCTATTTTTTAAAATCTCTTGACTCCTGGATCAGAGCCCACCTCCTCCAGTGCCAAAGTCCCCTTACCCCTGCCTCCTTGGTCCCCTACTTGGGTCCCCAGCCTGTCTCAGTCCCCTCTCATTCCCCCTTTCCAGGCCAAGGGCAGGGAATCTGGGCCAGACTAGCTCTCCATATCTCTCCAGCCCCCCTCCCCTCCCAGCCTTAAAAATAGCAGGAGAAATTGGGACGGACGCCGAGGGGGTGAGGGCGGGGGTGCGGCCTGAGGAGGAAGAACCAGGTGTCCGGGCACTCACGTCTGTCTGGGGGCCTTTCCCAGCGCCTGGACACTCGAAGGTCACAAATTCGTGGCATCGTCGATGAACCACAAAGCTGCAGACTGAAGGTGAGAGTCATAGAGACACAGAGGCAGAGAGAGGATCCAATGGACAGAAAATCAAAAAGAGACAGAAGGAGAGACCCCAACAGAAAGAAAACCAGAGAGAGAGAGAGAAATCCTGATAGACAGAGAGGGTTCAATACAGGGAAAAATCAAAGGAGAGACCTGGACATGCAGAGAGAGAGAGAGACAGACAGAGAAAGAGACAGAGGCAGAGGCACTGGAGACAGAAATTCAAAAGGTGGACCCAAAGAAAGAAACAGAGATGCAGAGAATCACAGAAACAGAGCATAGAGAGCCCAGTGCATACACCCAGCCAAAGGGAGACAGGGAGAGAGACAGAGACAGACAGAGACAGACACAGACCCACAGACAGAGATAAGAAAGCAAGGAGACAGGCAGGCAGACTAGAAGAGAGAAAACACAGAGAGATGTCCTTCGGCAGAACAGAGAGCATCAACTTGGGCAGAAGTGAGTCTGGGGGCGCTGCTGCCGGCCCGCCCCGCTTCCTGACTCACTGTTGTCAGCAGTAGCAGCTGGTGTTTTAGGACTCGTCCCCCTCTCCCGGCCCCCATAACTGCCGGCCCCACCCGGTCCCCACTCGCCCATTGGTGACCCCACCCGCCCTGCCCCTGCCTAGGACGATTGGTGTTGTCATGGAAACGGCAGTCTGGGGGGGGCTCTGACTTTGCATCTCCGGCCCCCCTCCCTTCAGCTCCCCTTTTCCAAATCTCCCTGTTTCCATGGTAACAGATTCTCCAAATATCTGTCCCCACCTGGAGCTGGCCGAGGGAGGGGCCCCCAGCACCACCTCCGCTGTGGCCCCGCCGTCAGAGCTCCCTCCCCACTGCAGGCTGTGTCTCTGCCACACCCCCCGCCCCGGGCTCCCCCGCGCCTCTCTGGGGACCAGAGAACACGTGTGTTCAGCAGCCTAGGCTGTGGGGCTCCAGCCTCCACCCTCCTGAGGGTCCCAGGAGTCCAGGTCCCCAGCTCTTACCTTGACATTGTAGGCCCTGTTTTCCAATCCCCCTGTAAGAGTCAAGGATCTGAGGTCAGTGCAGAAAAGGGTACCTGGCCCCCTCACCTTTGCCCATCACAGGAGGCCTGCATCCTCCCATCCTCCTCCTGCAAGACCCAGGAGTCTGAGCCCCAGGTGCCTCTTTTTCACAGAACCCAGAAATTCTAGCTCCCAGAGCCTCTTCTCTCAGACCCAGGACTCCAGGCCCCCAGCCCCTTCTTTCAAACCCAGAAGTCCAGGACAGCAGCCCCTCCTCCCTCTGACCCAAGAGTTCAGGCCCCCAGCCCCCTCTGACCCTAGGGCCAAAGCCCCCTCTTTCCTCATCATTCAGGGATATGGTGCCAGGGGTCTTTAGCCCTAGTCCCCTCGTCCCCAGCCCCCTTCCCTCACCATATGAAGTCAGTGCAGTGGCTGCAGAAGGTTGGCTGCTTGAAGAAGCGAGCGGTAAACTTGTGACTCTTGACTTCGTGGACCACCTTCTGCCTCAAAGCCCCCTTTCTGCAAAACAGGGGCCGGGGTCCCCCCTCTGAATCGCCTCCGCCGGGGCCCAGGCCTGCCATGGCCCCAGGAACGTAGCAGGGACCAGGATCCTGTCTTTCTGGGGAAACAGGTGGAAGGGCAAAGAGCCGGAGACTTGGAAGAGCAAAAGAGCCAGCGGGAGATTCCGAGGTGGCAAGGAGAGGGGCGAGGCACCTCCAGGAGCTGAGCGCGAGGGGCAGGCAGCGGCACCCCGGGTCGCGCCGGCTCCGCCAGGGGGAGCGGGCGAGTGAGGCTGGGAGCCGAGGGCAAGGGCGCGGAGGAGCCGGAGGCACGGGCGGCGGCGGCGGTGGGAGCTCCAGCTCAGGCACCTGCTGAAATGTTGGAGCCCCGGGTGGGGGGAGGCGTTGCTATGACGACCGAGGGGCGGGGTTTCGGCTTAAAGGCGTCCCCCCCTCCTTGAGACTCGGGACAAATGCCCTCCCCTCTCCAACACACACACGTGCGCACACCCACTCTGGGGGCTGGCTGAAGGGAGGGGGCATCCTCTGAGCCGTGCCCTGCCCCCTCCCCAATCTGTCGCGTGGCCCATCTTCCTCCTCACTAGGGTGCCTCGGTGGGTCTGTTAGCCCACTGCAACTCCACTCGGAGCTCTGTGTCTGTCACTGTGTTTCGTTACACAAACTTTGTATTAGAGCTGAGATCCAGTGGGAAGGTCTGGTGTCTCACTTTTTCTGATGCCACCCGAGTCTTAGTTTCTCTCTCTGGACTTCCGTGAATTTGTACGTCTATGCCTCCCTCCGGAAGTGTCTCTTTCCCTTGGTCTCTGTTCCTCTCCTTGTATTTCTGGCGCATTCATTCCCTGTTTCTCTGGGTAGATCAGGGTTCCTTTCCTTGTCTCTGAAAATTTCTGTTTTTATTTCTCTGTTTTCTTCACTGTGTGTCTCCATTTATGTCTGTCACTCATCCTGTGACCCTCTCTGGGTCTTTGTATCTGTCTCACTGTGAATCAGTCTCCCTCTGTCTCTTCCTGTCCATAAATTCTTGCACTTCTGTCTCCCTGAATCTCTTCCTCTCCCTGTCTCTCTGGCTCTGTGGATCTGTCTCTCCGCCACCAACACCCCATGTCTTTCTCTTTGAGAGTCAATCTCTCTTTCTCTGTCTGTCCTCTTCTATTTCCCTCTATTTCTCTCTCCCCATCCCTTTCCCTCCGTGTCCATGTCTTTGTAGATGCTTTTGTCTCTGTCTCTACGAATCTCTGTTCGTGCTTGCCTCTTCCTCCTTCGGTATGTCTCTGTGCCTGTCCCTCTCTCTAGCCCACTCTCTGGTTCTGTCAGTCTCTCTCTCTCTGTCGCTGGGGGTCTCTCTCCCTCTCCTCCACCCCCTCCCCCCGCCTCAACTCTATCCTTGTCCCTTTCTCACCCACTTTATTTGTCTCCCTGGCTCTATGAATCTCTCTCATCTCTGGGGGCCTCTCCCTCCCTCCACGTCCCTCTGTGATTCAGTCCCAGTCTCCTGCTGTCTCTGTACTACTCTGCGTCTCCGTCAGGGGGTTGGGAGGGTCTGTCTGATTGTTGGCCCCGTCGGTCTCCTCCCGTCTCCCCCCTCTGTGCCTCCACCAGCGTCCCTTCCCTCTCTGGTCGCGCTTCGTCCCTCCCCCAGCTCCCGAGAGCTTCCTAGTCCGGGCTCCGAGGAGAACCGCTTTGTTGCCAAGGGCAACCACGGCCCACCCGGGGCTGCAGGGTGCCGTGCATTCTGGGACTTGTAGTCTAGGTCCGCGGACTGGCCGTTCTCCAAACGCGGCCAAGAACTTCCTCTCCCGGCATGCTTCGCGAAGCGGGGCGGGGCGCTGCCGCAGCTCCTGGGTACGCCGGACGCCCATCACAGCTTCTCTGGGAATTTTGGGAGTCAGGTCCAGCTCCCGGAAGCCGAAGGGGAGATAAGAGTATCCGAGGTTTCTCCTAGCCCCCCAAACATAGGATCCACTGACTTTCCAGCCACCTCCAGGCCTCTGCCGTGCCCCAGGACAGAGGATGGGGGGCGGGGTGGCCCCTAAAACTGACCTAGCAATCCCACCGCGCCCTATTCTAGTTCTGCTTGGGTTCTTTCTCTACTTACCAGCATTCACCCCCAGGTTCTTAAGGGGTTCTGCCTGGTGCCTTCCAGAAAGGGTTCAAGCACGGGATGGGGAAGCGGGGTGGGGGGCAAGACGCCCTTTGGGAAGGTGGGGACTGGTGTGAGTCAGAATTCTGGGGTGGTCACTGCAGAGATCAAAAGGAGCCTTTTCCTCACCAAAAAGACGTACGCCTGTTCTAGTTAGCCCCTCCCCCTCCTCCAGCGGGACCCTTCCCTCCCTTGCAGGATCTCTGCCCAATAGCTTTTGCGGGTATAGATGAAGAAGATAGGTTGCATGATCCTGGAGTTTTTTTCCAGATTCACATATTGATGTATTTGTGATCGTCCTCAAGCTGGAGAAACGGACTGTGGGTCAGAGAGTCACTGCAGGAGTAATTAATTTGATCTTCAGCAAGGTGTTCTATGGACCAGGTGTGTCAGGCAGCTTAGAACTGACAGTAAAATGGAGCTGAGGGTGAGAATATAGGCAGGGTCAGATCCTGAAGGCTTTGACTGAGGGACTTTGGTATTACCTATAGGCCATGTTGAGTGGGATAGAAGGATTTAAGCAGGGGAGGGCAGGATCAGATCTGGATGTTGAAGGCAGAGCATCCCTCTGGGGCCAGGGTAGGCTGCAGGTAGGCTTAAGGACGAGGCTGGGACAGTAGCTCAGGTGAAGCCAATTGAAACCTGAGCTGGGTCTGGGACAAGGGGACAGATATCAACAGGATTTAGGAGGAAGAATAGTGTTTGATGAGCCACCAACTGACTGAGAGGAGAGAATGGTAAGAAGTACCTGCGTTCTCAGCCCTGAGAGGCTGTTCCTGATGTGGGACACCTGAGGAGTTGATTTTGGAGGAAAGATGCCACACTCAGAAAGGGACATTGTATTTCTGATGTGCTCGTGGGACTCCAAGGAGGGCGAAATCTTGTTCATTTCTAGTCTAACTCTCCTGATGTGAGGGAGTAGTTTGGAAGATCCAGACTTAGCTAGTTTTTTTCTTACAAAGCCAATGTCATCTTGACCCCAGCCTCTTTCTCCTACCAAACCCAGGAATCGAGGCCCTGCCCTTTCTCCTGGATAACAATAAAGCAAGCACAAGTCTTTCTTTTATCTTTATGTTGAGGTTTTTTTAAAAATGAACATTACGGATGTGGGAGAAGGGACAAAGCTTCTCTCTGTGATTGACAGCAGGGGCTGATGGGAACCAGAAGCTCCGAGGAATTAAAAAAAAATAAAATATATATTTATACATTTATATAGATCATGTTATGCATGTGAGTCCCAGAGAAGCAGGAAGCAGCAGCAGAAAGCAACTAGCACACAGAAACACACGTGTGTGTGCACCACACACTCAAGCAATGCAGTTCCTTTGACTGTGGCACAGTAGCAGTTCCCAGCCCCCCAGCCCACGCCCCCCAAATTTTTTTTGAAAAGAAACTTCCCTTTTAAGAACAGAGCCATCCAGTAATTGTTGGCCCTTGTGACCAGAAAAAAGTAAAGGAAAAAACCCAGGCTAGCATCACCTTTAAGGCTGGCAGTGGCCATTTTCCTTCCTCCCTGCAGAGGACGGAGATGCTGTCTTTAACACTGAGACTGGAGGGCCACATCGCTGCCCATCACAAATACTTCAGTTTTCTTCAAGACCGTGCAGTTCTTTGCCAGCTCTTTTCTGATACCCCAGAGTAGTTGGGATGGAAGGTATCCACCCCTCGCTTCCTTTAAGATGGCGTCGAGGCAGTGGGGTTCTAGTAAGCCTGGCAAAAATTCTGGAGCCAATCTCAGGTGAGGCTGAGCACCAGGTGGGGCCTAGGGACCCAGGGTCTATGCTTTAAGGCTTCTGCCCATTGGAAATTATTGACCTCTAGAGTTTTGTTTTTTAACTTAAAGCGGAGGTGCACTGGACACCCCGCTCTGCTGGGAGAAAGGAGGCCCAATCCCTAGTTACCCACCCCACCACACCCCCAAACACACACACATACACACACACACCGACTAAGGCACAAGCAGGGCGGGCAGGCATGCTTTGGCAATGAGGCCCCTCCGGAGGCCCAGGGTATGAACAGCTGCAAAAGGGGTGTGTGATGTGGAGCTCAGCACCTTTGGAGGTGGGAGGGGGCGGTGGGGCAGAGGAGGAAGAAATCTCAGGGCTCCCGAGGGATCAGAAGGGAAAAAGGAAGAGGTGGTCAGGAAATAGGAAGATGAAGAAAGAGGCAGGATGACCAGAAAAGAGCCAGAAACAGGAGAAAATGGAGAAGAGAGAGGGAAGAGAAAGGGGCAAAACAGGAGGGGAAAAAGAGCAGAAGTGAAGGAAAGAGGAAAGAGAGCTGGATGAGTTGGGAAGGATGTGGGAAGCCTAGGAAAGAGGGGACCAGGAAGAGGACATCAGAGGACGTCAGAACTTGGCAGAGAACCTCCAGTGAGAAGAGGGAGTCAGGAGCCACTGGGCAGAGCCTCAGACCCTGACAAAAACCAGGCGGGCCGAGTACACCAGATCGGCCACGTAAGCCAGCAGGTTGATGGCTGTCAAGATGGCCACGGCCAGGCGGCGGTCCCAGGAACACACGTAGTAGGTGTGCTGACTGCCGCAGCTCACATCCCTGTACCGCCGGGGCTGGCCGCCATACTTCTCGTCGAACTGGTAGAGGGGCCAGAGGACCAGAGCGGTGGCGTAGAGGAGGACAGAGAGCAGGGCCAGCCCAGAGAGGAAGCTGGGGAAGGGGAAGGGCAGCATGTTGGTGCAGTCACCCAGGTTCAGCAGGATGGCCACGGCTGCCAGGATGAAGCAGATGGAATAGACGGCCACGCACCACTCCAGGGCCGGCTGGTGCTGGTACAGGTAGGGGCTGCTGATGAAGGCGAAGATGACACAGGCCACGAAGGTCTCCAGCACCTTGAGCAGGCCCGGCACGGTGGCCATGTAGCCAGTGATCTCACCAGGCCGGGCCCGGGTCCAGGCCACTTCGGTGGCGTAAGCCACACAGGCGATGCAGGAGAAGGTGGTGGCGGCGATGGCATGGTCCCGGGAGCGGCCGTGAGACATGAACTGGACGTAGGTGGTGGGGTAGATGATGGAAGCCGAGAGGCAGAAGAGGGCAGCGTAGCAGGCGTAGGTGATGGGGAAGTTGCGCCAGGACAGGGGGAAGCGGGCCTGGAGCCCTCCTAACTCGACGATGAGGATGATGAGGGTCACGGCGAAGCAGAAGCACCAGGTGAACATGGACCAGTTACCCATGGCCCCCGTCCAGGCGCCCACACTGGCCACCAGAGAGAAGGCCACACAGGTGGAGAGCAGCTGCAGCAGGCGGAGGAGGCCCAGGGGCTGGGTCAGCGCCCGAGGGGACCCCACGATGGTCGGGTAGCTCAGGCCTGAGGACGACGATGTGGTGGTCGTGATGGTGGTGCGGGTCACCGTCACCGGCATGGCTGCGGGAGGGGAAAGAAAGTGTCCCAAGAAAGTTGCAAACTGGAGAATCCAGGCTCCCAGCCCTTGCCTCCCTGGTGGGGCAGGGAGTGTGGACAGAGTAATCTGGTCTCCAGCGGGGGGGGTACCCAGGATGCGGGCCTTCCAGTTTTCAAAGTAGGCTAGTCCCAGGCCTACTGGGATGAGGTGTCACCCAGGTGCTAGCCCCCTCTTCGCTCCGCCCTCAGGTTTCCCGCCTCCCACGTCAGAGCTCAGGACTGTAGGCTCCTCTTTCTCTTCTTCCCAAGATCCTCCTTTCCTTGCCCCGAAATCCCCCTCCTGTAAAACCACATGCCTCCCTTCCCACTCCAGACCCGTAAACCTGCCCTACTTCCTCCTGGGACTCAGCCACCCAGCCACCCAGCCACCCAAGAGTCTGTTCTAAAGCACACTCCTCCCCTGCCCTTCCCATAACCCCTGTCAGAAGAAGAGGCCCTGCCTTCTGTGACCTCTTAAAAACCCCATCTCCACACTTCCTCCCTTTGGAGGACCCAGAGCTCTGCACCCCAGCGCCTGTGCCCAACTTCCTTCTTTCACCTAACGGACTTAAATATTTCCAGCCTCCAAATGGTCACGAGTCCAGCTTCCAAGTGGGAACATTCTCAGAGAACCCATGTCTGATCAGAGGGCCCAACCTCCCTGCCTGTCGCCTCTCCCTGAGCAGGCATCTGGTCCCAGCTCCTAGAAGACTAAGGGCTCTCCCTCCCTCTTGGAACTAATGTTCCATCTCAGGAGTCTGCTTTAGTCTGGAGTACTTCTTTGCAGAGGAAGCTGGGCTTCCCCCTGCCTATCTCCATGGGGTCCAGCCCCGCTCAGGAACCAACCAGCTAGTTCCCCAACTTCTGGAAAATGCAGCTACCCAGATTCTCAGCCAGTCCAGTGCCACTGAGAACTCAAGGCCTCTCTCATTCAGTAATACAGCTTCCCACCCTGAGGCTCTGGGCCCGCAGCACCAAGCACACCAGCCTCTGGGAAATCCGCTGTCTTCTGTCCCTTCAGAATCTATTGTTTAACATCCTTGTCCCAAAGGCCTAGCCTCAATTTCTGACCAGGGGTCCAGGTCCTCCCTCAGGCCCTAAAATATCTAATCACTTGGCTCCCACCCCTAAAAAGCTCAGAAGGCCTCTCTCAGCCACAGGGAAATAAACCTTCCTCCTTCCGGGGTCAGGCAGTGTCCCAGCTGGTTCCTACACAACAACTCCCTGAAGACACAAGAGGCCAGCCCCTAAACATGCTGCTTCCTCAGATACACAGGCGTCTGGGCCCCTCTCTTTGGAACCCAAAGATCTCAGGATCTGGGAGTCCATGTCCCCAGCCCCTCCTTCAGACCCAGCAGCACCCACCACCCAAAACTCTGGCCTCAGACTCCAATATTCAGGACGCTCAGCTGGCTCCTGCCTCTGACACGGGAGTCCAGGCCTCCAAGTCCTCCTCCTTCAGGCCCAGGAATACAGCCCCCCAGCCCCTCCTCCCTCAGACCCAGGAGTCCAGACCCCAGAGACCCCAGCGCACTCACCAGCGGCCTTCGCTGAGGACCCCACCAGAGGAAGATTCGGCTCTGGAGGCCGACTAAGTCAGACACCTGGAAAAGGCCAGTCGGAGGGCAGGAGGGAAAGAGAACGTCAGCCTCCAGCTGGGACCCGGCTCCGCCCTCCCGGGACCCAGGCGACCAGCTGGCCCGCCGCCCGCCCGGGTTTCGCCGGGAACACGAGGTGAGGCTCTGCAGACCCTGGGCGCGCCTCCCGGCCAGGGCAGGGACTTGGCCCCGATCCCCAAGGAGGTCCGGGTGGGTGACCCCAGGGAAGCCCCGCCCCTTCCTTCCTCCCCTCGTCCCTTACTGCGCCGGCGGGAAAGCAGGGAGCCCGGCGAAAGTGTAAGTCCTGCGGGCCGGCGTGGGCGTGTGTCATCCTAACCCTGCTCCGGCCGGGAAAACCGCGGGGCCGGCGGCGGGAGGGACCTGGGCGGTGGCTGCGGGGGCGGGCGGCCCAGCCGGCGCCGCGTCTCCGTGCCTTATAAGGGCTTCAAGTCAGCCCAGTCATTCGGAATGTGGCGGGGACCCGGAGGCGGTGCTGGGACCCCCGCCCTGCTCGTGGATTCCGGGGCGGGGGGTGGGGGGAGTGGGGCGGGAAGCCCGGACTCCAGGTTCCAGGAGGAGAATCCTGCAAGTTCGAATTTCTGAGTCCTTCAAAATGTGAGTTCTGGGTCCTGATATGGTGGGCTGGGAGCCTGGACCCCCAGGAAGGTCTCAAAGAGAGGAATAGTTGGGAATCCGGACCCCTGGGTTCGCCCAGAGGACCACCCCCCCCCCCGCCATGGGTCAGGAAACTGCACAGTATTGGAATCCAGTCCCTAGATAGTAACCACACCTCCCGCCACCTTCCGGAAGGCAGGTTTCTCGGCTAGAGCTGGGCCTCCCGGGCCACCTGGGAGGTGCTGCGCGGGAGCCCGCCGCCTCCTGCTCCGCCCCCACCCGGTCCGTTAGGAGGAAGTTGGGACGCTCCCAGAGATAAGAGGGCAGGTCACAATCAGTAAGTATCCTCTGGAAAGTTGGTTAGCGCACGGACCACCCGGACGGAAGGGGTCCATCTCCACTCTCAGCGCCCCCAGCCGCCGCTTGAGGTCAGAGCTCAGGAATGCACTGCCAGAGACCGGAGGAGGGAGAAGTAACACCCTTGCGGCTTCCCGACGTAGCTCAGGGCCTCTCACGGCCACGCCCCAGTCCTCTCCCCACCTCCACGCCAAGCACCACACCCCATCACTCCACTAACTCAGAATCGCGCCCTGAACCCCAGCTTCTGCTTTCAACACCCCGGGGCCCAGCTCTGTCCACACTTTGGGAGAGGGGTGTTGAATCTCAGCACGCCCCCAGCCCCCTCCCACTGGCCATTCTAGTCTAAAGTTCAGACTCGGTCCCCTGGATGGGAAGGTCAGCCACTCTCTCAAATCCAGGGCTTCCAACTCCAAGCTCCTCCCCAGCCCCCCAGGACCTCCTTGTACCAGATTCCAGTCCCCTTCAACCTGGGCACCAAGAAGTCCCCATCCCTCTGCACCCTCAGACCCAAGCCAGGCCCCCAGCCCCTCCTCCATCAGACCCAGGAGTATAGGCCCCCAGCCTCTCCTCCATCAGACCCCACAGTCTAGGCTCCAGGCATCCTCCTTTTTCAGATGCATGACCTGTGTGAGTTCAGGTCTCCAGCGCTCTCCCAGGAACCCGAGTCCTGAACCAGCCCGTCTTTCTAGGGACTCAGACATTTGGAATCCCTCTGCACCCAAGAATCCTGGACGTTGCTCCCACCCTCAAGGATTCCCGCAGCCTCACCTTACAGGCCTGTGGCGGCTGCGGCTGAAGCAGAGGCGACAGCTGCGGACCAGAAGGGTCTGCGGGCTGGGTGGGGTTGGCTGGCAGGACAGAGTGTGTGGGCGGGGCCGGAGGCGGGGCCAGAGATCCGGGCTCTAGGCGAGTAAGGGACTCCCCCAGCCAGGGCTATCCCAGCCCCGCCCCGAGGGCGGGGCCAAGGCAAAGACCACAGCCCTCCAGGGATAAATACACGGCGGATCCTCCGCCCCGCCAGCGGTGGGGGTTGAGGGCTGAGGTCACTGTTTCCGTGGTGACAAAACAGGAAGACACAACAGCTGGCGGAGTGGAGGCTCTAGGGGGCTGCCCTCCTCGACACAGCTCTAGAGAAGTCTCCAGGGCAGGCCTTGGAAGGCCGTTGCCATGGCAACCCCTCTGTTTAGACTTTGTTTAGGACAAAGCCCCCCAGCCCAGGTCCCCACCCCAGGCTCACCTCACTCAGTTCTCCCTCTCCCTTTCTGCCCACTCCTTCCTCGTCTGCTCCAGCCCCGCTCGTCCAGGATGGATGAAATCTTGGACATCTGGGTGGCCGCGGGTTGGAGGGCCGGGTCTCTCAGTTTAATGGGGTCTATGGGCTAGGGTTTCTGCCTCTTGGGTCCCTGAAGTAGGAAAGAGTGAGGGGTGTGCTGATCCCTAGGCTTTAGGGGGTTTCTGGGCTGAGGTCCCGTCTCCTGGGTCCCCAAAAGAACTGTGGTTGGATTTCTGTGTTTAAGGTTCTTAAGGGAGGAACAAACTGGGTCCCCTAATCCTCATTTACACTGGGATTCGCGGTGTGAGGGACTTACGGGCCCGACCCCTGGGTCCCCTATGTGACTGTCGGTAAGGGCAGGGGAGGGGGTTTATTGGTAGCAAAATTTCTGGAATCGGGGAGATATGAATTGGGGGCATGGACTCCCAGGTTCCACATGACGCCAAGGCTGCGGGCCCAGATGTGGTTGTAAGCCGAGCCTCTTGGGTCTGGAAGGGAGAGATATTTTTGGCCTGCATTCTTGGCTCCTACAAAGAGGGAGGGGCTCAGAAGCTTAACGAGGACGAGGCTGGGGGTGCTGAGGGCTCCAGATTCCTGGTTCCTGCAAGAGGGAAGGCCCCAGTGCAGGAGGGGGGCCCCGGGGTCTTTTCTAAGGGGCGGCTCTGGGGCCCTGAAACGGATTGACAGAGCCAAGAAGACAGCGGGAGCTGAAGGTCGCGACGCATGGCCCGGGGCTGGGGCGGGAGGGGACCGGGGCGCCCGGGTCCCTGCCTGCTGGCCGGGCTCACTCACCGCGATCCGCAGTCTTCCTAGGCGCGGCCTCGCTCGCGGCTGTCGCTGGGCGGGGCCTGGTGGCGGCGGCGGCGGATGCTGGGCGGCGCTGAGCTAACGGGGCGCTGTCCGCGAGGCTGCTGCTGGGTGCCTTCCAGGCCGCCTACTGAGGAGGCTTTGAGGCCGAGCCCCTGGGTGGAAGCCGGCGCGCGGCGCGGAGGGAGGGGTAGGAAGGGACGCGGGAGCTCTGTGTCCCCGGCTGCGTGCCCTACGGAGCGGGAGGGGCCGGGGGACACCTGGACGCTGTGTGCGCGGCAGAAGCGGGGGGCGGGGGGGGGGAAGGGTGTGCAGCCTGCGTGCCCACTTTTGCGCCCCGCAAAGGCGGTAGACGCAGACCGTCTGTCATCCTGTGCCCTGCCCAGGAGAAGGGGTCTCCACGAGCCCCGCGTCAGGACGTACAAGGAGTCAGGACTGGTCTTCGCCGGAGGTTCTCCAGAGACGACCCCAGATTCTACTCACACACCTCCGTGGCCTCCAGCGTAGAAGCCGCTCTTACTCACTTCCTGCCCAGCTCCTAAGATACCCCAGATAGTTCAGAGGCCGTCTCTACGCACGCAGTTGACTACAGTTGTGCTCGCTGGTGGAAGTGTTTCCCCTCCAGGCACGAAAACCCTCAAAACAGCAGAGTTTAGGGTGGCAGGAACAGGAAACAAACATTTACAGACTGAGTCATCAGGTGTGATCCCGAGAGGTGACCCGCAGGGTTCCCGGGTCTGTGTAATCTGGCTGCGTGTAGTGTTTACCCCGCCTGCGGAGCAGCACGTGGACCCCAGAGATGCGGTCTCCATCCCGGCACTGAAATCCCGTCTCAAACAGGCCGTGCCTCTGTTCTGTGAGTCTAGCTGCCTCTGGGTGATTGGGGTACGTGGACCCGCCCACTGACTTACTAACAAACCGAGTTCCTTGATCAGAAGCAATACTGTGTGGGTTAACACGACGGTGAATAGGGCCATTCAGCGTGTGTGCAGATGCCGCCGTTGGCAGGAATGTGGAGGGCAAGGAAAGCAAATATAACCCGGAGTTAATTATTTCAGGCAGGAAAGTCGTTGCCCAATCCACGATGGAAGGGGTCCAATGTGGTCCTCAGGTGACCGCGTATCTGGCTGGTCTCCCTAGGAAACCATACCACACTGAAGGCCCAGCCCTGCTGCTGCCCAGTAAGGTGGCCTCCCCATCAGCCCATCAGTGACAACGCTCTCTAAGCTTTGATGAGGCAAGACCATGTATAGCCCGCCATGGTCACTTTGCTCATAAGCCCATTAAGCCTGTGCTGGGGAGACTGGGGAAAGAAGCTGACTGAGCGTGGGCACCTGATCTCCTTAGTGGTTAGTGGCAGTCTGTGTAAGAGAGGCTTTTTGGGGGGAGCTCACCCGGGTACAGATTATGAACCGTTTTTCACTTCTGACACCAAATGTGTGGGTTTTTTCTCCCTCCCTCCCCTCCCTTCCTTTCCTCTCCTTTCCTTTTCCTTCCTTCCTTCCTTCCTTCCTTCCTTCCTTCCTTCCTTCCTTGTTAACAACCAGTCCATAACTCCGGACACCACCTGCATGTCCAGTGATTCACTTCAGTTCTGAATCAGGGTACACTAACCACTTGGACCTGTCCTCAGGCCTTGCAGATTAAGGGCTTCATTCCACAAGACCACCCCCACTTCAAACACCAGTCCCAAGTCCCAGGCCTCCCACATTTCCTACCAACTTAGGTATTAATCGGGGTTCCCATGACTCCCTCCTTGTTAGCATATGAAGTTACTGAGCCTATAAAAGCTAACAACCCTGCGCCCCGCGGCCTCTTGCTCTCTCTTGCCTTTAGGGACAGCCTGCTCTCTGTCTATGGAGTGTGTATCTGTTTTTACTTTAAACTAAACAATCCCGCACGCCTCGTGGCCTCTCTGGCCTTCTGAGACAGCCTCCACTCTGTCTATGCAGTGTGCATCGCTGAATAAATCAACTTTTACTCAACTATGGCTCGCTCTTGAATTCTTTCCTGCATGAAGCCAAGGACCTTCTCTTGGCGGGGCGCATCCCAGGGACTCAGCTGAGACCTGGGACGTGGCCATCCCCTCGTGCCCCATTTTCCTGTTTCAGCCTCAAGGAGTCACTCTCCTTTGTTGGGCTGTCATCTTCAACAAAGGGCTTCCATTTGGGACCTCGCATGTGAGCCAGATCACACCAGGTGTTGTTGCTGCAGCCAGCAGGAAGTGGAGAGGGGGAGGGGCAGCATGCTTCTTTCGCTTTAAGTCTGTGATCCTCAAGTTACACACAGTCCTTGGATGTCCCACTTCATTCTGGGGTACCCCAGAACTCAGTGACATGGCCACGTATAAGACTGGAGAGTATAGTCTTCAGCTGGGCAAACATACACCCAGATAAATCTTCTAATATAGAGGAAAGAAACTGGGGGGAAATACTGGTGACCTCTGCTGTGACCCACAGGAATATACACAGCCCAGACGGTCTGAACTCCAGACACGTGTAGTGGGTGCTCACTGAGCCTCCACTGGGTGTCACAAAGGTCCAAACTCAATGCATCCAAAATTAACAGCCGAGGGGGTGGGTCTACTCAGTGGTAGAGCGCACACTTAGCATGCATGAGGTCTGGATTCAATACCTCCATTAAAAAAAAAAAAAGATTCAACCAAAATTAACAGAGCTTCCCTCCTGTGCACAGATCACCATATCATCATAAATGTCACAACCTGTCATCTTGCTGCATAAGCTAGCATTCTTTTTTATTTTATTATTATTTGTTCGGGGTTTTTATGGGGGGGGGACGTAATTAGATTTACTCGTTTAATTAATTTTTCTGAAGGAGGTACTGGGGATTGAACCCAGGACCTCATGCAAGCTAGGCATGCGCTCTACCACTGAGCTCTCCCCTCCCCCTCAAGCCAGACTCCTAAGACTTGTCACTGATATTCATTTCCCATATCCTCCCACATCCAATCAAACACCAAGTCCTGTCACCTCCTATACTCTCTCTCAGATTCATCAACTTACAGAAATACATCTCTGTATTAGTCCCATGTTGCTGGGCAGTACATTTCCCCAAAGGAATAAAATTCTGACACATGCTACAGCATGGAGGAACCTTGAAGACTTGATGCTGTGAAATAACCCAGACACAAAAGGACAAATACTGTATGATTCCACTTACATGAGCTACTTAGCGCAGTCAAATTCATAGAGACAGAAAGTAGAATAGCATTTACCCAGGGCTGGGGGCAAGGGGGGTGAGAGTCAGTATTTAAGGGATCCAGAGTTTTAGTTTGCCATGATGAAAAAGTTCTGGAGGTGGGTAGCGGGGACGATCGCACACCCATGTGAATGCACTTAACCCACTAAACTGTTCGCTCAGACTTGGGTAAAGGGGCACATTTTAGGTTATATATATTTTACTACGGTAGTTAAAAAAAATAAAAAGAAAGAATAGCCTGGCCAGTCTCGAAAAAGAAAAACAAAGCTGAAGGATGTATGTTACCAGGTGTCAAGACTTCTTTAGGAAGCCGAGTGACTGCGTGAGGTGGTACTGGCGCAAAACCAGACAAATTGAACCATGGAAAGTACTGGAGAGTTCAGAATGGAGAGGGAGAGGGAAACGGAAGCTCGTTAATACCCTGAACCTTCTTTTTTTTTTTTTTTTTTTCAAAGAATGTTTGGGTATGGAGAGTGGAATTATCCAAGCATCACTGACATGGACTTGGGCCAGATCCACACTTGCTGGATGGAACTAGAGGAATCCTCAGAGTGACTCAGTTCCTTGTGCTCTCTTTGCCTCACAAGCCCACCCTCAGAAGCACACCCCTAGAATCTTCAGTATCTAAGCAACCCTCCCCCTCTGACTGGGCTCCTCTGGTTCTTACACCACCCAGCACCACATGGATAAATGCATTTCTGCCTCCCTTTGAGCAGCGCTGTCCAATAGAAATGCAACATGAGCCACCAATGTAGTTTAAACATTTCTAGTAGCCAGATTTGTTTCTTCTGTTTTCAATTTGGTGGCTTTTGATAGATGTCTACACCCATGAAATCACCACCACAATCAAGAGAGCTAACATTTCCCTCCCTCCCCAAGGGGTGCAATTTTCAAATTCCCAGTTTATCCCTTCCCATCCCCCTTAACCCCTGGTAAACATAAGTTTGTTCTCTATGTCTGTGAATCTGTCTGTTTTGTAGATAAGTTCATTTGAGTCCCTTTTTTTTAGATTCCACATATAAGTGACATCATATGGCATTTTCCTTTCTCTTTCTGTCTTACGTCACTTAGAATGATGATCTCCAGGTCCATCCATGTTGCTGCAAATGGCATTATTTTATTCTTTTTTATTCTAATAGTCACATTTTTAAAAAGCAAAAAGAGAAACAGATGAAGTGAACTTTAGTAGCATATTATAATTAACCTAATTGGTCAATATGTTTTATATTTTTTTTCTGGAAAAAAAAACTCAGTAAGACTTTCTTGTTGGCCATGGTGATGGTGGTGGCCTGTATTCTCCTTAAAATCCAGTGGCTATTTGCACTTAGAGCCCATCTCAGTTTGGAGGCTAAGGTTTCAAGGGAAATGTGGCACCTGCAGGTAGAATTCATAAAATGGACAGTTGAAAAGGCAAAGTCACATGTTCAAGTTGTCCAAACATTCTTGAAAGATATCTGCTAGCTGAACCAAGTATCCACCTTTAGATTTAAATTATGCATAAATAAAATTTAAAATTCAGTTCTGCAGCCCCACCACGCACATTTCAAGCACTCAGCGGAGACGTCACATGGGATAGCACAGCCTTAAAATGTGTTAGGAAAGGACCGCTTGTAAGAAGCTCTTCGCAGGAAACTGCCTTCAGCTGACACTCCTTTTGCCTTTCAGTTTAGCAGAGCTACATTGTAACTCGCTTTTAAATCAGGCGCCTCCCTACCCTACTCATTGCCCCCCACCCAAGCACTTTTCAAATCTTCTGATCACACAGTACCTTGCCTCACCGGTTGGTTTTCTCCATAGATCAAAAGTATGAGAATGAAGAGTAAGTAATGAATAGATGACCAGCTCTCTCCCCAGCTTTCCCTTCACTCATCTCGTGAACAGGCTGTGTGGACAAGACAGCATTTAAAGAGAAGAGTGGAAGTGGACAAGCCTGCACCCAGTGGAGGGACGGCGAGGGCTCTGACCCCCTGCCTCAAGAATTAAGATCACTTTCACGTTTCCCTTTAAAACTTCCATGGCTGAGCAGAATCTTCTGAGTTGGTTTTCTTGGACACTGAGTCCACCATCTCCCCAGACTGTGGGCACCTTTCCTCTCTACCGACACTTGCCTCTCCAACCGTTGGCTTTCGAGCGCAGTGAGCAGCCGGACCTGAGTTCAACAACACTCTGTTTATTAGCCTGTGCAAGCCTGTCCTAGCATACAGATTCCAGCAGTATTTTTAAAAATAATACTTTGTGACAAAGTGTAACATTTTTTTAAAGGCAGGAAAGTTACAGCAGTGATGCAAGTCCAGGATTTTTTTTTTAACTTTTTTGGGGGGAGGGGTAGGTAATTAGGCCTATTTATTTATTTATTTTAACTGAGGTACTGGGGACCGAACCCAGGACCTCGGGTATGGAAGCACGCGCTCTACCACTGAGCTCTACCCTTCCTCACTAAGTGGGGTTTATTCTAGGAATGGAAGAATGGCTAAATATTCAGAAACCATTAATGAGATTTATCACACGAACAGGGCCAAGTAGGAAGAAAAATTGTGTGATCATCCCATATGTGCTAACAGAATATTTGACAAAATTTAATTTTAAAAAACCCACTCTGAATAAATAGGAAGTTACCGTTCCTAAAGCTGTCAGACATCTGTGGTTCTCCAGGGTTCCCGCTCCGTGAACGGGTTTCTCTGGTCTTTGGTGTCAGCATTAATACTACAGAGCAGGTCTGGTATTTGGGGGACTTCCCAGCATTTAAACCCTCAACTTATTTTTGGGGGGTGGGAGGGTGGGTAACTCCTCATTGCAGACACACTAGTGGGAGCTGGTGTCTGATTTATTGGGAAGACTAAGGCAGCTAGACCTGCCTCCTACTCCGCCGTCCCAGAAAGTGGGGAGCAGGCAATTGAATGCTTCCTCCTGGGACTTTGAATGAGGCAGGAAAGAGGCAAGGACACAGGGAAATTAAAAGCACAGTTGCAAGGGCCAAGATGTCATTGGCTTAGTGTTGAGAAGAGGGAGTGACCGCTGGAGCTGGTGGCGGTACCTCTCCCCAGCCCGGGGTGGCTGCATGTGACTGAACATTCTCTCTGCTGTCTAATCTTGGCTTCCTGCCAAATTCCTATTCTCCAGCCTTTCCCATGCACTCTGTGATTTACTCAATGCAGGGGCCTTCCGTTAAATTCCTCCTCTGCTTCTTAGATTGAGAAGCAATGCCTATCATTTGCAAGCCAGGCCCACATAGGTAGAGGCTTTCCCCTCCACACCGCAGCAGACCCTCAGGAATCCCCCAATCCTGGCAGCCCAATGGAGGTTTCACGCCCCTGAGACGATTTTGCTTCTCCTCAGGACGCAGATTGGATTAACAGATGGTGACTTTAGTCGTGCTTAAGCAAAATAGACTGAAGTCTTCTGTTCTGAAGACGTAGGCTGCATGGCAGGGGTGGGGATGAGGAAGGAAGGAAATCGATCTGATTTGGAAAACTCCCCTGCGAAATGTACTTATCAGATGGAAATTAGTCTCCGTCTTAAGGCACCAGACAAATAAACTAGGGTTCCTTCAGATAATGCAACATTTTGCATGCCTGAAAAAATAGAATTGGGGAGGGGGATGGTGTAGCTTAGCGGTAGAGCACCTGCCTAGCATGCATGAGGTCCAGGGTTCAATCCCCAGGACCTCCATTAAAAATTAATTAATTAATCTAATTAACCCCCAAAATGAAAAAAATAGAATCTGGAAGCTCTAGTTACCTAATTAGAAAATCTTCCAGGATATAGTCAAATGAGAAAGACAAGATGCAGAAACACGTATGAGAATTTAACCTTCCGTGTGAGGAAACATAAAAATAAGAATAGGTATTCCTTTGTTTGCTTAAACACTTGGAAGGGCCCACAAGAGACTCAGAAAACTGGTGACTTCCAAAGGAGGGCAAAAATAAAGAGATGTAAGGTACAGTGTAGAAAGGAAACTGCTTCAGGGATGTGTATAAACCTAAAGCTGTAAACACATTAACATATTACTTATTTAAAATTGTAACTGTGTAGGGCTTCTATGGCTCAAGGCGTGGAAAGTCCTTAGAACAATGGTTCCATGTCAGGACATGCTAATTATTACACAGTATATAATCTATATCAATATTATATGAAACATGCCATGGAAAATTCTAGAAAGATATAAGAAATTAGTTCAGACGGGAGGGAAAGGAGGACTGGACTGCTGGAACCCTGGTATGGGTGAGAGATTTATCTTTCGCTATCCACCCATTTTTGTGTATTTTCTGAATCCTCTACCATGGTAAATATATTGCCAAGTCAAACCACATAAGGACGAGTGCGTTTTAACCAGCTATTTATAATCTGCCAGGCAAGGAGCCTGATAATGACAAGTGAATACAGATGCCTTTCTCTACTGAGCTTCTAGGAGGAGACCAGAGGCAGGCATCACAAGTGTGGTGGCTCCCAGTCACAGATAAAAAGAGTGTGTGTGGTGCGAGTCAAAGACACACAGACACGCAGTGGGTGCAGAGAGAGGGTGTAGCTCAGTGGTAGAGTGCTTGTTTAGCACGCGCGAGGGCCTAGGTTCAATCCCCAGGACCTCCACTAAAATAAACAAACCTAATTATCACCACTCCCCCCGCCCCCGCCTTAAATGAAGGCTTGAAGGCCCAGATTGATTTAACCCAGCGTCTGTGTGCCCAGGGTAGGTCTTGCATACCTGCTGTTAGAGATCCTGAGCCAGGCTGCGGCCAGGAGAGCGCGTCACCTTCTGGGTCGCCCACCCGGCCCAGGTAACCTCTGCACGCCCTCTGGGGCCTCGCGTCAGGCCGGGAGCACAAGAGGCTTCCGTACAAACACCTCGTTTCAGGCCAGCCAAGGCTGAACCTAGGCGCTCACCACTTGCGGTCTCACTTTCTAAACCCGCAGTTAACGCGGGGAGAGGATAGCTCAGTGGTAGAGTGTGTGCTTAGCGTGCACGAGGTCCTGGGTTCATCTCCAGTACCTCCATTGAAAATAAACAAATAAACCGAATTACCTCCCCCCCCAACCCCCCCAAAAAGTATAAAAAAAATAAATCTGCAGTTAAAAGGCGTTGGCCAGTCGAAAACGCACAAAAACAACTCAAAGCGGAGCTGGCTGGCTCTGTGGGGTCGGGTCGCGTCCGTGTTAGGTCTCCCTCTAGCGGACAGTGCGGGTAGTGCACACTCAACCTGGAAATGGAACAGGAGACTGTCTTCCGGTCCACGCAGTGTCTTAGGGCAAGTGAACAGTCCAAGACGCTCGCTGCTCTGCGAGCACATATCCAAGGAGAGACAGTGAGTAAGCAACCACCTACACTAGCCCTACACTCTGGCTAAAGAACTAAAAGGATTTGGAGGAGATGGGGGGGTCTGATTTAGGCTGAGTGGAAGGGACTTTTGAAGGCATGACATTTGGCCTGAGAGCTTAAGGATGCAGAGAAACCAGAGTCCAAGGAAGGCGGAACATTCCAGACACATGCCTTGAGGGAGGGGGACTCCTCCCGTGTGCTCAGGGAAGAGCGGGAAGACCAATTCAGATGCATCCAGAGTGACAGAGAGACTGCGGTGTGAAATGAGGCAGATAATGCAGTATTGCCACAAAGACAGATGCACAGATGGATGAAACGAAACACAGATTTCAGAGACGAATACACAAGCAGAGAGCCACTCGGTTTATGAACAAACACACAGCATTGCAGTGGGGCAAGGAAGAACCCTTCCTTCCTTCCTTCTTTCTTCCCTTCCTTCCTTCCTTCCTTCCTTCCTTCCTTCCTTCCTTCATCCCTCCCTCCCTCCCCTCCTCTCTTTCCCAGTGATCCCCTACCCCAGACCATATCCCCGAATAGATTTCCAGATGGTTCTTGGGTCTGTGAAAGAGAAAACAATACATATTCAAAAATAAGACATCATTGTGATGTTGGGATTGGCAACAGTTTCTTAAACAGGATGCAGAAGCATCGCATCCAAATTAAAAGTGGTAAATTGGACAATTTTTTAATATTAAAGGTTTATTTAAAACTAAATTCTCACCTTGAGTATGCAAAATACAAACTCCACAATAAACTGGGCAATCTTAAAATGGAGAACTTCTGTTGCTATAGACTGAATGTTTGTGTCTTCCCTCCCACCCCTAAATTCATATGTTGAAATCCTTAGCCCCAATGTGCTGGTATCTGGGTCTGGGCCTTTGGAGGTGATTAGCTCATAAAGTGGGAGTCCCATGAATAAGATGAGTACTCTTATAAGAGAGACCCCAAGTCTACCCAGGCAATAGAAATAAAAGCAAAAATAAACAAATGGGATCTAATTTAACTTATAAGCTTTTGCACAGCAAAGGAAACCATAAGCAAAACAAAAAAACAACCTACAGAATGGGAGAAGATATTTGCAAATGATGTGACTGACAAGGGCTTAATTTTCAGAACATACAAACAGCTCATACAACTTAATTACAAAAAACAAACAACTCAATCCAAAAATGGGCAGATCTAAACAAGCAATTCCCCAATGAAGACATACACATGGCCTATAGACGCACGAAAAAATGCTCAGTATTGCTAATTATCAGAGAAACACAAATCAAAACTACAATGAGGTATCACCTCACACCAGTCAGAATGACCATCATTAAAAAGTCCACAAATGATAAATGCTGGAGAGGCTGTGGAGAAAGGGGAACCCTCCTACACTGCTGGTGGGAATACAGTTTGGTGCAGCCACTGTGTAAAACAGTATGGAGATTCCTTAAAAGACTAAAAATAGACTTACCATACAATCCAGCAATCCCACTCCTGGGCATATATCTGGAGGGAACTCTAATTCGAAAAGATACATGCACCCCAATGTTCATAGCAGTACTATTCACAATAGTCAAGACATGGAAACAACCCAAATGTCCATTGACAGATGACTGGATAAAGAATTGTGGTATATTTATACAACAGAATATAACCCAGCCATAAAAAAGAATTAAGTAATGCCATTTGCAGTAACATGGATGGACCTGGAGAATGTCATTCTAAGTGAAGTAAGTCAGAAAGAGAAAAGAAAAATACCATGTCATTCATATCTGGAATCTAAACACACACACACACACACACACACACACACACACAAATGAACTTATTTATAAAATGGAGACTGACTCACAGACATAGAAAACAAACTTATATTTACTGGGGGTGGGGTGGGGTGGTGGGAAGGGATAAATTGGGAGTTCGGGATTTGCAAATAATAACTACTATATATAAAATAGATGAACAACAAGGTTCTACTGTAGAGCACAGGGAACTATATTCAATATCTTGCAATAGCCTATAATGAAAAAGAATAGGAAAAGGAATCTATATCTATCTATATCCTTATGTATAAATAGAACAGTGCCTCAAAGATGTGACATCCTGTTGCCTGTTAACCACTAAATTCTTTCTTGTATATGCAGTGAATTTCTGGAAAAAAGACAGAGGGACGTGGGGAGAAAACTGGAAAACTGGGATGTGTGGGGGACCTATTTGACCAAAAAAAGAATTTTTTTATATATAATTGACGTGTAACATTGTTTAAGTTTAAAGTGTACAACAGTGTTGATTTGACACATTGATACACGGCAATATAATTGCTACCATAGGGTATAGTATAGATTTGATACATTTCTGTATCACAAAACGATTGCACCTCAGTGTTAGCGAACACCTCTATCGCATCACATAATTGCCATTTCTTTTTTGCGGTCGGAACAATTAAGACTCAGTCTCTTAGCAACTCTGAAGTTTATAATATAGTATTGGCTATCGTCACTATGCTGTGGGTTAGATCCTCAGGACTTACTTATCTACTAGCTCCCAGTTTGTACCCTTCAACACCATCTCCCCCAATTCCCCCACCCCTCTGCCCTGGTAACCACCACTCAGCAGTGCTAAGATTCCACATAAGAGTGATGTCATACAGTATTTTTTTCTCTGACTTCACTCACTTTGCATAACGCCCCCAAGGCCCATCCTTGTCACAATCCTTTTCATTTTCTTTTCTTTTTAAAAAACTGAAGTAGAATTGACCAATTGCATTATGTTAGTTTCAGGTGTACAGTGTAATGACTCAATATTTGTTCATATTGCAAATGATCACTACAATAAGTCTAGTTATCATCCATCCCCCATACGGTTACAATTTTCTTTTTTTCTTTCTTGCCATGAGAACTTTTAAGATGTACTCTCTTAGCAACTTTCAAACACAGGATGTGGACTTGTTAACCACCATCACCATCTGTTTCATACCCCTAGGACTTTCTTATTTTATAACTGCAAGTTTGTACCAGTTTGTAACCTTTTGTCTTATAGGACCACCGTTGTATCCTTTGTAATGTACAATGTAAATTATTACTGAGTCAGAAGCTGGCAACATAATTTCATCTGGCCAGCAGGTAGCCTTATGATCTTGCACGAGGGAAGATGCTTCTTTATCACCCAGAGTCTAGAAGGACACTTAAAAGCACTTGCCCCTGGGGAGAAAACAAGCCTCATTGCAAAGACTGAGATAGTGATACACAAAGAGAGATGGTTGACATGTCCCCAAACAGGCAGCTGGCAGGAAGGCTAGAATTTGAACCCACATTTGATCTCCAGCCATGGGCTCCATCCCAGCACCTATCCCTGGGCTTTGGTTTCTATGAGTCAGACTGTGTCTACCCCAGCAGACTGGGAGCTGCTCCAGGGCTGGCACCACACCCAGTTCCTCTCTGGAATGAGGATCCTAAGAGGTTTCCAGAACTCTGTGTCATTGCTCAGATGAACTTAGGTCTGGAGAGGGAGAGATGGGATTGGCCCGGGGGCCCCCACCCTTTTTCTGATGGCTCTCTGTGTACTTCTGGGCAGGAGTCTAGGGCAGGCTGTGTCAGGAAAGAAACCAGGCAAACTTTTATATGCAAACCTGGGCCCCATGAGGGCTCTCTCTTGCATGCTGAGATCTCCCTCCAGAGGGCTGTGATGGAAAAATGCGTTTGTCCCAGACATGGATAAAGATGATAATAATTCTTTCCGTCAGTAGTTATGTGTTAACTGTGTACCATGGTCACAACCACATAGGATAAGGCAGGGGACAAGACAGACATGGTCCTGTATGCAATGGGATACTACTCGGCCATAAAAAAGAATGCAATCTTGTCATTTGTGACAACATGGATGGACCTAGAAGGTTTCACGCTAAATGAAATAAGTCAGACAAAGACAAATGCTGTATGATTTCACTTATATGTGGAATAAAAAAAACCCCAAAACCAAATGAACAAACATAAAACAGAAACAGAGCTATAGACACAGAGAATCAACAGGTGGTTGGTTGCCCGAGGAGAGGGGCTAGGGTAGGAAAGAAATGGATGGGAGAGATTAAGAGGTGCACATTTCCAGTTGCAAAATAAATGAGTCATAGGTATGAAATGTACGGCGTGGGGAATATAGTCAATAACTATGTAAGATCTTTGTACGGTGCCATATATTGTAGCTAGCCCTGTCCTGCTGATCAGTTTGAAATGTAGAGAAATATCAAATCCCTATGTGGTGTAACAGGAACGAACATCATATAATAGGTCAGTTATATACCCAAAACAAGCAAATAAACAAACTCATAGAAAAAGAGATCAGATTTGTGGTTTCCAGAGGCAGGAGCTGAGGGGAGCGGGAATTGGATGAAGGTGGTGAAAAGGTACAAACTTCCATTATAAGACAAGTGAGCACTAGGGGTGTCATGTCAGCCATGACAGATACAAGTAACGCTGCCTCCGTTCTCATGAAAGTTGTGAAGAGAATAAATCTTAAGAGTTCTCATCACAAGGAATAAAATTTTTTTCTATTTCCTTAAGTTTGTATCTATAGGAGATGATGGATGTTTACCAAACTCATTGTGATAATCAATTCACAATGCATGTAAATCAAATCATTAGACTGTACACCTTGAACTTATACATGGCTGTGTGTTAATTACATCTCAATAAAAATGGAAGAAAAAAATTTTAAAGACAGACATAGTAGGGAGGGTATAGCTCAGTGGTAGATCATGTGCTTAGAATGCATGAGGTCCTGGGTTCAGTCCCCAGTACCTCCATTTAAACAAACAAGCAAACAAACTTAAATACCCCTCCCCCCAAAAAAGTGGGGGAAAAAAAAGACAGACATAATCCATCAAGGGCCACATTCTAACGAGACAGACAGAGTAAAAGGCTATCAAATGTGAAAAGTGCAATAAAGTCAGGATGCATGAGGGTCCTAGGAGGAAGGGGGGTCCTGCTTTAGACTGACCTGGCAGGCACTGGCCACGTCAGAGATGGTAAATCTGAGCTGAGAACTGAAGGATGAGGAGGAGCAATCCCTAAAGATCCTAAGGGAGTCTGGACATCCAAACACAGGCAGGAATTAGCAAAAGGACCCTACGTAAAAGGGATGCAACACACGTGTATGGAAAGCAGCCCCAAGGCTAGTGGAGTGGACCCGGTGAGAGACAATGGCCCGGAGGCAGGAAGTGATGCAGCCCCGGCTGGCTGGAGCCAGGTCGCGGAAGGAGTTTTAAGGACACGATAAATTCTCTGGCTTTTGTTCAGAGTAGGAAGGGAAGCAATGAGATGCTTTTCAAACTGGAAATGATATCATTTGATTTCTGCGCTTCAAGGAGTCTTGCTGGGTGGAGAAAAGACTGCAAGGTGGTGAGAATGAAACCAGGAGGCCAGGCGAGGAGGGCAGAGCAGACAGGGGTCTTTGGGAAAGAGGTCGGTGGTCGGCGGCGGGTAGTTTCAGGGGACAGAGAGGTAACTGGGGAGAGCCTTACACTCAGCAAACATTTATTTATCTATTTCTTAAATTGAAGTATAGTTGATGCACAATATTGTGTTTCTGGTGTACAGCAAAGTGATTCAGTTGTACATACATATATATGTATACTTTTTTCATATTCTCTTCCATTATGGTTTATTATAGGATATGGAATATAGTTCCCTGTGCTATAAGTAGGACCTTGTTATTTACCTACTTTATATATAGTAGGTTTTATCTGCTAATCCCAAACTCTCAATTTATCCCGACCCCCCATCCCCTTTCCCCTTTGGTAACCATAAGTTTGTTTTCTATGTCTGTGAGTCTATTTCTTCTTTGTAAAATAATCTCCTTTGTGTCATATTTTAGATTCCAAATATAAATGATATCATATGGCATTTGCCTTTCTCAGTCTGACTTACTTCACTTAGTATGACAATCTCCAGGTCCATCCATGTTGCTGCAAATGGCATTATTTCATTCTTTTTTATGGTTGAGTAGTATTCCATTGAATATATACGCATCTTCTTTACCCAGTCATCTGTTGATGGACACGGAGGTTGCCTCCATGTCTTGGCTATTGTAAACAGTGCTGCTGTGAGCACTGGGGTGCATGTATCTTTTTGAATTAGAGTTTCCTTTTGATATATGCCCTGGAGTGGGACCGCTGGATCATATGATAACTCTATTTTCAGTTTTTAAAGGAATTTTCATACTGTTTTCCATACAAACTACATTCTTACCAACAGTGTAGGAGGGTTCCCTTTTCTCCACAGCCTCTCCAGCATTTATCATTTGTAGACTTTTCAACGATAGCCATTCTGACTTTGAGAGGTGGTACCTAACTGTAGTTTTGATTTCAGAAAATATTTATAGAGTTCATCGTGCCCTGTTACAGGCACTGCAGATAAAGCCATGAAGAAAACAAAGTCCCTGTCTGCACGGGGCATCTCAAGGGTTCCAGGATTTTACACTGCGTACCCTTGATATGCCCTTGAAAATGAATTGCTCATCAGTCTAAGATCACTGAGAGTTTCAGCAGGGGATGTGGGCTCAGACACTCTAAATTCCAGACTGGGAGTGATAGCGTCATGGTTCCCATTCAGAGTTCAGAGCCTGGTCTCTGAAAGATTTGGAAGAATGCCTGGGACATGATAAAAAGGTCAACAGAAAGGCACTGTTCTTCTTAGAATTATTACATTGCTGTTGTGTGAGGTATGCAGCTACACACTTTGAAAGGATGAAGGGCTCATCTGGGGATATCCTGGGAGGCAAATGGACACTTCTAGGGGACGTGGGCTAATGTATTCTGGGAAGCAGATGAATACATTTGGGAGCTTGTCCTCCCACACTTGAAGAGTTGCTCACCCAAGAGACAGCTAACAGGATGATGGTGAGCATGATTATATGTGTTTATATCTATATCTAGAGAGAGAGCTTGATTTTATTATAAGGAATTGGCTTGTGCAACTTGGAGACTGATGAGCCCCAAGTTCTGCCTTCTCTAAGCTGGAGGCCCAGGGGAGCAGATGGTGTTGTTCTAGTTCAAAGTACTGCAGGCACAAGACCTAGGAAGAGCCAATATTTTACTCTGAGTCCAAAGGCAGTGGGTAATAAAAACAAAACCAACATCCCAGCTCAAGAGCAGACAGGTAGAAGGAATTTTTTCTTATTCAGTGTTGTTCTAGCCAGGCCATCAACTGATTAGATGAGGCCCACCCCTGCTATGAAGGGCAATTTGCTTTATTCAGTCTAGAGATTCAAATACTACTCTCCTCCAGAAACACCCTCACAGACGCAGCCAGAATAATGTGTGACCAAATGTCTGGGCACCTTGGGGTCCAGCCAAGCAGACACATTGGATTACCCATCACACTCAGCCTTGAATCTGAGCTTCAGAGGAGGGACCTCTGCTCCTGGACGCCCCTTGAGACCTATCTTTGGAAGTGTGCAGGGAGAGGCTGAACAGTATCATGGTTAGGAGCAACGGCTCTTACGGAGATGGCCTCGGTTCAAACGCCGTCTCCACCATTTAAAGGTGAAACGCCTGTTGCATATTTTCTGCAAAGACAGCTGCAGACAGTTCCTCCCAGATCTGTCATCTTGCTGCTTCTTCCAAGAAGAAGTGGAGTTTGTGCCACACACAAAATAGGAAAACAATAAGGATTTACTGTGTAGTACAGGGAACTATATTCAATATTTTCTTGTAATAACCTATAATGGAAAATGATCTTAAAAAACATATAACTGAATCACTTTGCTGCACACCTGAAACTAACACAATATTGTAACAAAACAAAACACAATACTGTAAATCAACTATACTTCAATTTAAAAAAAAAAAAAGTGTTTATTTGCCTCCCCTTGAATGACTTGTTGGGGCCAATAGAATATGGTGGAAGTGACACTGACCTCCTCACCTTTTAAGAAGATTTACATTGAGATTTGCAAATGTTAACCGCTATATATAAAAGTAGATTGAAAAAGCAGATTTCTTCGGTACAGCACAGGGAACTACATTCAATATCTTGTAGTAACCTTTAACAAAAAAGAATATGAAAACAAATGCATGTATCTACATGCATGACTGGGACATAGTGCTGTCCCAGGGCACAGAGCCAGAGAGCCACCCAGCTGGCCCTCAGGACGTAAGAATTCATCATTGTTTTAAATTAAGCTTTTCAGATTCTGAGACATCTGTTACAGAGCGACAGGGGACAGGGAGCAACCTGGGGCTGATCACGTCAGCTCTTGGGGATACCACAAACTCACAGATCTACTGACGATGAAGGACTTAACGCACCTAAAGGACTTAGGTCATATGGTCAGTTGCTCAGTAATGTGACCTGCTGTGGTTATTCAAGCTCGAAGAATATGAAACACACCAGGCAGGGCTGGTCTCTATCAGATGCATGTCTCCTGCCATCACCTCTGGGCATATTCATTCTGCGGAAGTAAGAAAGGAGAATAAGGAACCCTAGCCTTGATCAAAATCAGTGGTCTGAAAGCAGAGGTGGAAGGTTTCAGAGTGCAGTTGCTGAAAAAACCTTCCGGCAATCTTTTTTTTTTTTTTTTTAAAGTTCAATTTATTATTATATTATTTAATTATTTTATTGTGGCAGCAAGGGGGAGGTAGTCAGGTCTCTGTATTTTTGGAGGAGGTGCTGGGGACTGAACCTTGTGCATGCTAAGTATGTGCTCTACCACTGAGCTACACCCTCCCCCACTGGACAATCTTTAACACATAAGCCCTGGGTTAGTCATTCGTCTCTGTGTAGATAGGGAAGAAAAAAAGCTAACAAATAATTACACACCCAGTACATTTAGATTAGCGCCCCAAACACATTTATTCCATAACTGGCCATCGTAAACGATAATACACTTTACAACATCTATAGATTTTTTTCAAAGTAGTCCCAAGGATTATAAGCTTGAAAACTGGCAACCATGACTGTTAGTAACAGACAGCTGTGTTAGAACGTCTGTTGAGAAAAATTCTGGTGGTTGAAAGCTGTGACGCACGTTTGTGAAACGAAGGTGAGTTTGCTGAACAAACTTGTGACAATGAACCACTGGCTGGTAGAGATACATAACCCTGACGATGTAATTGATTTTTAAAAATTGAAGTATAGTTGATTTATAATGTTGTGTTAGTTTCTGGTGTACAGCATAGTGACATACATGTGTTTTTCAAATTCTTTTCCATTATAGGTTATTATAAGAGATTGAATATAGTTCCCTGTGCTGTACGGTAGGACCTTGTTGTTTCTCTGTTTTATATATGGTAGTGTGTATCTGTTAATCCCAAACTCCTAATTCAGCCCTGCACCCCCTTTACTGCTGTGGTGACCTCTAAGTTAGTTTCCTATGTCTGTGAGTCTATTTCTGTTTTGTAAATAAGTACTTTTGTATCACCTTTTTTTTAGATTCCACATATGAGTGATATCACATGATATTTTTCTTTCTCTGTCTGACTTACTTTACTTAGTATGATCATCTCTAGGTCCACCCATGTTGCTGCAAATGGCATTATTTCATTCTTTTTTATGGCTGCATAATGTTCCATTTTATATTTTATATGTATATACACCACCTCTTTATCCACACATCTGTTGACTGGCATTTAGGTTGTTTCCATGTCTTGGCTATCGTAAACAGTGCTGCTATGAGCACTGGGGTGCATGTGTCTTTTCAAACTAGAATTTTCTCCAGATACATGCCCAGGAGTGGGATTGCTGGATCATAGCGTAACTAATTTTGGCTTTGTAAGGACCCTCTGTACTGCTCTCCATAGCGACTGCACCTGAATTGTACTCTTTATAATAAACCAGTAATCAGTAAAGCCCTGTCCTGAGTTCTGTGAGCCGTTCTGTCAAACTGCTGAGCCTGAGGAAGGGTCGCCAGAAGCCCTTGTTTACAGCCAGCTGGTCAGAAGTCCAGGGGGCGACCTGGGACTTGCAACTGGCATCTGACGTGGAAGTGGTCTGTGGGGCCGAACCCGGAGACCACGGGTTCTGCCGCTGACTCTGGGTGGGTACACAGTGTCGGAGCTGAACTGAACGCGCATTTGGGGCCTGAAGAGTTGGAGAACTGGTTGTTAGCATGGGCAGGAGGAGACCCCACACTTGGTGTCAGAAATGGCAGCGGTAAAACAGCACAATTACATTCACAGGTCCCAGGAGGAGAGGGCACAGCAGGCCACGGGGCAGGGCCGGGGTTGGGGAGGGGACCATGGCAAGAGCCGTACTGCGGTTTCCTTCTGGGGAGGGGCAGGTGGGGGCCGTGTAAGGAGACTCAGGCTTGTTTAGTTTGAATAGTTTCAGATTCTGGGGCATGGGGACAGCTCCTGGGCGTCTGGTACCCGGCCATGGGGTGAGCAGGGCAGAGAGCGCGGCTCAGCGTGTCACAGCCCAACGAGGGGGGCTGGTGAGGGTGCAGGCTCTGGATCAGATGGTTTGCAAATAAAAGACACGCTCAAAAGCAAGTTGTTTGCTGTGGGGGAAGGGAGGGCGTAGCTCAGGGTAGACATGTACTTGTGTACTTAGCACGCACGAGGTCCTGGGTTCAATGTCCAGTACCTCCATTTATTAAAAGGTGAATAAATAAACCTAATAACGTCCTCCCAAAACAAACAAACAAAAAAACCCCCGCAAATAAATAAAATAAAACATTTTTAAAACCCCACAGAATAAAAGGAGAGGTTTAGTACAGCCTCCTGCCCAGGAGAGTCTCAATGTCTGGAGACATTCGTGGTTGGTGCGGTTGGGGGTGGGGCGCTGCTGGCGCGCGGACCCGGGGGTCCGGCAACGCCCAGAGCAGCTCCCCCGCCCCTCCGCTGCTCCCCCACCGAGAACGGGCCACTCCCAAATGTCAACTGCGCCCCGAGACTGAGAAACCCTGGTTCCGAGCAAAAGGCAAAGCCTTATTTTCCCACAGTCGCTTAATTAAATTGCCTCCTAATTCAGGAGACTTTTCTCCACGCCTCCTGTGATCCAGAACTTGCAGTGGGCCACGGGGGCGACACACGTTGGACGGACTGGGAGACAGCCACGGCCTGACAGGACTGGCTGACTCAACACCCAGATGTTCGAAATGCACAGGGAGAGAGCTCTAGAAAGGGTGGAGCGGGGTGGGGGTGCTGCAAGCCGACTGTTTACATTCCTCTTCCTGAGCCTTTGATTTGATGAGAAAACACGAGTGGTGGTTTTGCTCTGCGACGCGCAGCCGGCACCTGCTGTATGCCCCTGGCTGCTGCCTCGGGCCCGCAAGCGTCCCACACCTGCACGGCCGAACCACGTGTGCACAGGTAGGTACGCAGCGCGTAAATCGCTGAGTGAGTGAATGGAAATCACGAACACGTTTTCAAGGAATAATGGATGCATCTAGGAGAGGTAAGAATGACTTGTGTTTGAATCTCCCCAATTCCTTCATTAAAAAAAACTCTCCCAAAGAACAGCAAACTCAGCAAAGAAAATTACCTACAGACGACATTGTCAGTAAAACTCAGTGAACTCTGGTGAATTCTGGAGCATGAGCACATGGGCTCAGCCGAGAAACAGGTATCTCTTATTCTACATCACAGTAAGGAAACAAAGGCAGCTATGAAAGGGCAACTGTGCAAAAATTAGGACACCTCAGAAAAGAGATGGGTGGGGGGAAAGATGGCGTCAAAAGGCACTGACAAGGGTCAGAAAAGGACTAGATACTTAAAAAAAAAAAAAAGACAGTTACAAAACATCATTTACAAGACATTGACTAAGCTGTAAGGAATGGACAGACCCACAGAAAATATTGTAAGTGATATTGATGATGGAAAGAAGGAAATAATCGGAGATGAATGAGGGGATTAAAACTATTTAAAAGAAAAACTATTCAATGGAAAGTGAAAGAAATCAAGGAGAGACAAAGATCCAAAATACCGGAACAGAAACAGCTGAAGGAGAAAACCAAAGCAATGGAACAAAGCGAGTAATAAAAATCGTGATCTAATACACGTTCCTGAAAGAAAAGGTTTGGGTCTTCAAAGGGAAGGGCCAAGCATGTGTCTAGGAAATCAGCTGAGAAGTCGTCAGTAAGACACATTCTAGGAAAATTACTATTTACACATCTAAGCAATAAATCGAGTTAGCTTAGAAGGAAAAAAAGTCAGATTAGCATCAAATAATTTGCCCACAGCACTGCGGTCCAGGAGAGGGTGGTTCAACAAGTGAACAACACTCAGCAGCTCATTAAAAAACAAACAAACAAACAAACAAACAAACAAACACCTTGGCCAAGTGGGGTTTACTCTAGGGATGCAAGAATGGATAAATTAGAAAATCATTAATGAAATTTATCATCTTAACAGAGCGAAGAAGAAGAAAACATCACGGATCATCCCCAGACACTAAAGGGACATGACAAGATTTGTATCTATGTTAACACACAATTAAATAGGAAATGATAGTTCTTTCAAATATTGATAGATAGCCTGAAATTCAGGATCTCTCAACAGTAGAGGATCTAATAAAAATAACACCAGCATCTAAATTTAAGTCAAGGACCAGAATGCCCACTCTTTTCACTGCTACTTAGCACGGAGAACGCGTTTTCCACTGCGTGATGGAGGGAGGCTGTCTATATTCGACAATCACCGTCCGAGAAAATCTACTGAGCTCCAACTCACCTCTCATGAGATTGTTTCCAAGGATCATAGCGCCGACAGGTGAAAGGAATTCTGCTTTAACTGACTCAGCACGTTTATTTGCCAAGCATCCTTTGCATGTCTACGGGTCTCAGACACTCTCTTAGGTATGATGGTATTACAGTGAGCTGGACTAGAAGAGGATCCTGCGGTCAGGATGACAGTCCATGTTGTTTCCCTAAAGTGTTCTTCCACCAGGATCGACAGCTGCAACTTTCTTTATAACTGACTCCAAACGGGATTGTCTGAGGAAAACTATGCGGGGACAGTAAACCTAGCCCTTTCTCCACCCCTGACTCACTCCTGGGTAGTCAGACTCCTGGTGGAACAATGCAGCCACGAACTAGTGGACAGCTGGTGTTTTCTTCCTCTCCCTCCCTTCCTTCCTTGTAAACTAGGAAGTTAATTGCTAGCTGTGTCTTTAAATACACATTTTATCCGGTAACATTGAAAACCTCTGTTCCCGTAGTTAGACTTGAATCATTTACCAGAATCACCTGCACAAACGTGCAGTCACGCGTTAAAACCCTGAGCAAGGATTCAGCACCTATTCAGCAAGTGGGCGATTGTTTCCTTAATTTCCAAAGCTGCCACTTGAACTTCTGAAATGGCTTTACCCTCTGCTGGTAATCACTGGGTTTTCGCAATCAAGAGGGTGTGCCCCCCACCCCCCAACCCAAGAGAACAAAAGGATCCTTTAACTTGCATTTCTTATTGTTTGGCTAAGATTGCCAAACGTTACTACTTTGCTAACTGGTAACTAATACCATAGTGCATTGAGACTGTTTCTGTTTGTACTCAGGTCCTCGGCTTTACTCAGGGGTGAGTCATTTAAAAGATCACCAGCAACGCTGATTATTTCACTCCCTCCGGCTGCAAGGCGGGCTTCGTCCGCGCCTGCGGTGTCGGAGCGCCCTCTGGTGGTAAAATGAATACAATGCGGCCACGGGCCGGTCCTGGCTTGGCTCTCTGAGACAGAGGTCAGGGATCAGCCTAGAAAACTCAAACATGGGCACGCTTGATTGTCCCCTGGGAAAATTATTCACAACTTGATTACGACCATCCTTGGAAACTACAAGATTAAAAAAAAAAATTTCTCTGCCCTAATGACTGCTGGGCAATTAAGATAAAATGATTTATGATTTTCAGGTACTGTTAACATGTAACTTAAGGCCCAAGTTGTTAATATGTAAAAGCTGACTCCTAGATTCCCCCAGTGTGTTTGTGAAGGACAGGTGTCACTGGTTCCAATACTCTTAAATACTCAGTGTGACGGCAGAATTGTTCCTAAACCTAGCTGGATGGGAGAGCTATTCTATAGGAAGCCTAACTCCCCTTTGAGAAAAAAAGAAGAAGAAAAAAAGACAGTACTTTGTATTTGAAGACCGAATCAAGAACACACTACATATCAGCCATACTACTTAGCCATAAAAAAGAATGAAATAATGCCATTTGCAGCAACATGAATGGACTTGGAGATCATCATACTAAATTAAGTAACCCAGGAAGAGAACGAAAAACACTGTATGACATCACTTATATGTGGAATCTAACAAAATGATAAAAATGAACTATTTACAAAACAGAAACAGACTCACAGACATAGAAAACAAACTTGTGAAACAGGAAGTGAAAGGGGGGATGGGAGGCATAAACTAGGAGTTCAGGATTTGCAGGTACTAATTACTATATTAAAATAGATAAACAGCAAGTTCCTACCGTAAAGCACAGGAAACTTTATTCAATAGCTTGTAATAATGGAAAAGAAATATATATATGTAAAATGAAAAGGAATATATATATATGTAAAATTGATCTCATTTCTGTACACTAGAAATTAGCACAACATGTAAACTGAATATACTTCAGGATAAAATAAAAAATAGGGAGGAGGGTATAGCTCAAGTGGTAGAGTGCAAGCTTGGCATGCACAAAGTCCTGGGTTCAATCCCCAGTACCTCTACTGAAAAACCAAATAAATAGATAAACCTAATTACTTCCCCCATATAAAATGAAAATTAAAAATAAATAAAATTTATAAAAGGAAATGTGACATATATACACAATGGAATATTAGTCAGTCATAAAAATGATGAAATATAGCCATTTGTAGCAACATGGATGGACCTAGAGATGATCGTAAAAAAAGCAAGTCAGAGAAAGACACATATTATATGATATCACTTATATGTAGAATCTAAAAAATAGTACAAATGAATCTATATATAAAAACAAAATAGAATCACAGACACAAAACTTATGGTTACCAAAGGGGATGGTGGGGGGAGAGTTAAATTAGGAGTTTGGATTAGCAGATACAAGTTATTACCTATAAAATAGATAAACAAGGTCCTACTGTACCACAGGGAACTATATTCAATATATTCACTATCTTGTAATAATCTATAATGTAAAGAATCTAAAAATAAAGAATACAGATCTATCTATCTATCTATCTATCTATCTATCTATCTATCTATCTATCTATCTATATCTGATAATATTGATGTGCATCTGAAACTAACAGAACATTGTAAGTCAACTATACGTCAATTAGAAAAAAGATTATATGGCAACCCTGATCAGGTTCACTCCTTCCTGTTGCAAGACTGACTTTGTTTGCTCCTGTGGTATCGGAGCGCCCTCTGGTGGTCGTTCAAATCCTCTGTAGTCATGGGACACTCCTGGCTCCGCTCTTTGAGACAGAGGTCAGTGGTTACCCGATAAAACTCAAAAAGGGGTACCCTTACTACTTGCATTAGCCAAGAGATGAAAGCAACCTAAATGTCCATCGACAGATGAATAGATAAAGAAGGTATGGTTTACGTATATAATGCAATACTTCTCAGCCATTAAAAAAAGAATAAAGTAATGCCGTTCACAGCAACATGGTTGGACCTGGAAATCGTCACTGTAACTGAAGCAAGTCAGACAAAGAAAGAAAAACATCATATGATATCACTTACATGTGGAATCTAATAAAAATGAAACATGTGAGCTTATTTATAAAACAGAAACGGACTCAGACATAGAAAACAAGCTTGTGGTTATCAGGGGGGAAAGGGAGTGGAAAGGGATAAATTGGGAGTCTGAGATTAGCAGGAACTAACTACTATATATTAAATAGATAAACGACAAGGTCCTACTGCATAGCACATGGAAATATATTCAATAACTTGTAATAACATATAATGGACAGAGTCTAAAACTAAAGCATACAGATATATACATACATATACATGTATAATAAAATCGCATTGCTGTACACTTAAAACTAACACAATATTGTAAATCAATTATACTTCAATCAAAAAACAATTACGGGCAACACTGATTAGTTTCTCTCCCTCCTGCTGTAAGGCTGGGTTCCTTTGCTCCTGTGGTGTCGGCGCGCCCTCTGGTGGTCATACGAATCCTCTGCAGTCACGGGTCATTCCTAGCCCCCTTTTGAGACAGAGGTTCTACCGTAAAACACACGGAACGATGTTCAGTAACTTGTAATAACTTATCATGGGAAAAAATATTTTTAAAGAATACAGATATATACATATATATGTATAATCGAGTCACTTTGCTGTACATTCAAAACTAATAATATTGTAAAGCAACTATTCTTCAATTAAAAAAAAAAAAAGATTGTGGGGCAACACAGATCAACTTCATTCCCTCCTGGTACAAGGCTGGCTTCGTTCGCGTCTGTGGTTTCGGAGCGCCCCTCTGGTGGTCGTACAAATGCTCTGCAGTCACAGGCCAGTCTCGCTTGGCTCTTTGAGACAGGGGTCAGTGGTCACCCAATAAAACCCAACAAAAGGCACCCTTACTATTTACATTAGTCAGAACATGGAAGCAACCTAAAATTCCACTGAGATATAAGTGGATAGAGACATTGTGGTATATAAAAACCATGGACTACCTCTCAGCCACAAGGAAGAATAAAATAATGCCATTTGCAACAAAATAGATGGGCCTGGGGATTATCACACTAAGTGAAGTGTAAGTCAGAAAGAGAAACTCCATGTGATAACACTTATGTTGGAAACTAAAAAATGAGACGAACGTATTTACAAAACAGAAACAGACTCACAGATAAAGAAAACAAACCTGTGGTTGTCAGGGAGGAGAGGTGGGGAGGGATAAATTGGGTGTTTGAGATTTGCAGATACTAACTACTATATATAAAATAGATAAACAAAGTCCTACTGTGCAGCACAGGGAACTTGTAGTAACCTGTAACGAAAAAGAATGTGAAAAGGAATATGTATATATGTATAACTGAGTCACTATGCTGTACACAGGAAATTAACACAACACTGTAAACCTACTATACTTTAATAAAAATAAAATGAAATAAAATTAAATAAAGGAAAAAGAAATGGTGGTATGTATACACAATGGAATATTACACAGCCATAAAAATGTTGAAATATTCCCTTATGCAGCAATATGGATGGACCTAAAGATTGTCATATTAAGTGAAGTAAGTCAGGTAGAGAAAGACAAATATTATATGATACGACTTACACGTGGAACCTAAAAAAATTGTACAAATGAATCTATATACAAAGCAAATAGACTTACAGGCATCGAAAGGAATGTATGATTATTAAAGGGGATGGTAGGAGGAGGGATAAATTAGGAGTATAGGGCTAACAGATACACACTAGTGTATATAAAATAGATAAACAAGGACTTTCTGCATAGTGCAGGGAACTATATTCAACATCTTGTAATAACCTACAATGGAAGAGATTGAAAAAATACAGATATAAATATATAAATGTATAACGGATCACTTTATTGTACACCTGAAGCTAACAAAATATTGTAAATCAACTATATTTGTTTTAGGAAAAAAAACCATTACAGGGCAACACTGATTATTTCACTCCTGCTGCAAGGCGGGCTTCGTCAGCGCCTGTGGTGTCGGGGCGCCCTCTGGTGGTGGGATGAATACACTGCAGCCACGGGCCGGTCCTGACTTGCTCTCTGAGACAGAGGTCAGGAATCAGCCTAGAAAACTTAAACAGGGGCACGCTTGATTGTCCCTTGGGAAAATTATTCAAAACTTGATTACCTCCATTCTTGGAAACTACAAGATTTAAAAAAATTTTTCTCTGCCCTAATGACTGCTGGGCAATTAAGGTAAAATGATTTATGATTTTCAGGTACTGTTAACGTGTAACTTAAGGCTCAAGTTGTTAATATGTAAAAGCTGACTCCTAGATTCCCCCAGTGTGTTCGTGAAGGACAGGTGTCACTGGTTCCAATAATCTTAAATACTAAGCGTGACCGGCAGAATTGTTCCTAAACCTAGCTGGATGGGAGAGCTATTCTATAGAAAGCATATCTCCCCTTGGAAGAAAAATAAAAAAAGATGGTACTTTGTATTTGAAGACCGAATCAAGAACACACTACATCTCCACCATACTATTCAGCCATAAAAAAATAATAAAACAATGCCATTTGCAGCACCATGGATGGACATGGAGATTATCATACTAAGTGAAGTAAGCCAGAAAGAGAAAGAAAAATACTATATGATATCACTTATATGTGGAATCTTAAAAAGTGATACAAAAGAACTTATTTGCAAAACAGAACCAGACACACAGACATAGAAAACAAACCTGTGGTTACCAGCAAGTGAAGGGGGGGATGGGAGGCATAAACTGGGAGTTCAGGATTTGTAGGTACTAACAACTATATTAAAATAGATAAACAGCAAGTTCATACTGTAAAGCACAGGAAACTATATTCAGTACCTTATAATAGTCTATAATGAAAAAGATAATGAAAAGGAATATATATATATACACACACACACATATATATAACTGATCATGTTCCTGTACACCAGAAATTAACACAACATTGTAAACTGAGTATACTCCAGTAAAAAATAAGATAAAAGATAAAACAAACAAAATTTTAAAAGGAAATGGGGCATATATACCCAATGAAATATTACTCAGCCATAAAAATGATGAAATATAGCCATTTGTAGCAACATGGATGGACCTAGAGATGATCATAGTAAGTGAGTAAGTCAGACAGAGGAAGAAACATATGATATCACTTATATGTAGAATCTAAAAAAAGTACAAATGAATCTATATATAAAAAGAATAGAATCAGAGACACAAAACTTATGGTTACCAAAGCTGATGGTGGGAAGGGGGCTAAATTAGGAGTATGGGATTAGCAGATACACACTACTATATATAAAATAGATAAACAAGGACCTACAGTACAGCACAGGGAACTACTTTCAGTATCTTGTAATAACCTATGATGAAAAGAGTCTAAAAATAAATCATACAGATATATACATACATATACATGTATAATAAAATCACATTGCTGTACACTTAAAACTAACATAATATTGTAAATCAGCTATACTTCAATTAAAAAAAATTGTGGGACAATACTGATGACTCACTCCCTCCTGCTGCAAGGCTGGCTTCCTTTGCTTCTGTGGTGTTGGCGCGCCCTCTGGTGGTCATATGACTCCTCTGCAGTCATGGCCAGTCCTAGCTTGGCTCTGAGACAGAGGTTCTACTGTAAAACACAGGGAACTATATTCAGTATCTTGTAATAACCTATAATGGAAAAGAATTTTTAAAAGAATACATATACACATATATATGTATAGTCGAATCACTTTGCTGTACCCCTGAAACTAACAATATTGTAAATCAACTATTCTTTGATTTAAAAAAAAAAAAAAGATTATGGGGCAACACTGATTAGCTTCACTCCCTCCTGCTGCAAGGCTGGCTTCGCTCGCTCTCGTGGTGTCAGAGCGCCCTCTGGCGGTCTTACAAATGCTCTGCAGTCACAGGTCAGTCTGGCTTTGAGACAGAGGTCACTGGTCACCCAATAAAACTCAAAAAAAGTCACCCTTACTATTTACATTAGCCAAGACATGGAAGCAACCTAAATGTCCATCGACAGATGAATGGATAAAGATGTGGTTTACATATACAATGGAATACCTCCCAGCCATAAGAAAAAATGGAATCATGCCATTTGCAGCACCATGGATGGACTTGGAGATTATTACACTAAGTGAAGTAAGTCAGACAGAGAAAGAAAAACACTATATGATATCACTTACATGTGGAATCTAAAAAACGAGACAAATGAACTTATTTACAAAACAGAAACAGACTCACAGACATAGAAAACAAGCTTGTGGTTATCAGGGCGGGGGGAAGAGGTGAGAGCGAAAGAGGTGGGGAGGGATAAATTGGGAGTTTGGGATTTGCAGATACTAACTACTACATATAAAATAGATAAACAACAAGGTCCTACTGTATAGCACAGGGAACAATATCAACACCTTGTAATAGCCTATAATGAAAAACAATGTGAAAAGAAATATGTATATATGTATAACTGAATCAGTATAGTGCACCCCAGAAATAAACACACATTGTAAGCTGACTGCACTTCAATTAAAACAATAATTATAATAAAATAAATTGAAGATGTGGTATATATACACAATGGAATATTACTCAGCCATAAAATGATGAAATATTTCCATATGCAGCAATGTGGATGGACCTAGAGATGACCATACTAAGTGAAGTAAGTCAGACATAGAAAGACAAATATTATATGATATCACTTATACACAGAAGTTAAGAAATAGTACAAATGAATCCATATGTAAAAAGATAGACTCACAGACATAGACAAGGATTGCATGATATTAAAAAGGATGGTAGGAAGAGGGATACGTAAGGAGTATGAAATTAATAGATACACACTACTATATATAAAACAGATAAACACAAGGATATACTGCATAGCACTGAAAACTACACTCAATGTCTTGTAATAACCTGTAAACGAAAAAAATCGGAAAAAAGAATACAGATATATAGATATATGTATAATGAATTACTTTATTGTATACCTGAAACTAACAAAATATTGTAATAGACTACAGTTTAATTTTAAAAAGATATTACAGGGCAACACTGATTATTTCACTCCTTCCTGCTGCAAGGCGGGCTTCATCTGCTCCTGTGGTGTCGGAGCGCCCTCTGGTGGCGCAACTGATACACTGCAGCCATGGGTCAGTCCTTACTGAGGTCACTGGTCAGCCTAGAAAACTCAAAAAGGAGCACCCTTACTATTGACATCAGTCAGGACACGGCACCAACCTAAATGTCCATCAACAGAAAAATGGATAAAGACGTGGTATATATAAACAATGGAATACCCCTCAGCCATAAAGAAGAATAAAATAATGCCACTTGCAACAACATGGATGGACCTGGAGATTGTCATTCTAAGTGAAGTAAGTCAGACAGAGGAAGAAAAATACCACATGATATCACTTACATGTAGAATCTAATAAAAATGAAACATGTGAACTTATTTTTTAAACAGAAACAGACTCAGACATAGAAAACAAGCTTGTGGTTATCAGCGGGGAAAGGGAGTGGAAAGGGATAAATTGGGAGTCTAAGATTTTCAGGAACTAACTACTATACATTAAATATATAAACAACAAGGTCCTACTGTACAGCACATGGAAATATATTCAATAACTTGTAATAGCCTATAACGGAAAATAATGTGAAAAGGAATATGTATATGTGTATAACTGAATCACTATGCTGTACACCAGAAATTAATACAACATTGTAAACAAACTGTACTTCAATAAAAAATAAATAAAATGAAACAAAATAAAAAGCAGATGTGATATATATACACAATGGAATATCACTCAGCCATAAAAGTGAACTATTGCCATTTGCAGCAACATGGATGGACCTAGAGATTATCATACTAAGTGAAGTCAGTCAGAGAAAGACAAATGCAGTATCACTTATACGTGGAATGTAGAAAAATAGTACAAATGAATCTATATACAAAACCGAAATAGACTCACAGACATGGAAAAGGGATGCATGGTATTAAAGAGGATGGTGATGGGAGGAGGGTGTAGCTCAAGTAGCAGGCTGCATGCTCAGCATGCATGAGATCCTAGGTTCAATCCCCAGTACCTTCTCTAAAAACAAAGAAAGAAATAAACCTAAATACCTCCCTCACAAAAAAAATAAAATAAAATAAAAAAAAAATAAAAATAAGGAGGATGGAGGGAAGAGGGATAATAAGGAGTATGAAATTAACAGATACACACTACTATATATAAAACAGATAAACACAAGGATATACTGCATAGCACTGAAAACCATATTCAGTGTCTTTTGATAACCTATAAATGAAAGGAATTGAAAAAAGAATACAGATATATACATATATGTATAACGGATCACTTTCTTGTACACACAAAATTAACAAAATGTTGTAACTATACTTCGGCATAGAAGAAAATATGGAATGAAACCGATGCGTTTCACTCCCTCCTGCTGCGGGCCTGGCTTTGCCTGCTCCTGTGGTGTCGGAGCGCCCTCTGGTGGTCCTACATGTGCTCTGCAGTCACGGTCAGTCCAGGCTTGGCTCCGAGACCCAGGTCAGTGGTCACCCAATAAAATTCAAGAAGAGGCTCTCTTCCTTGTCCCTTCGGAAAATAATTCAAAATTTGATTACCACCATCCATCGAAGCTCCAAGTTTTACCAAAAAAAAGCCTCTTGCCCTAATTGACTGCTGGGCAATTATCTTGATACCGTTATCTATGATTTTCAGGTGCTGTTAACTATGTAAATTAAGGCTCAATTTACTAATATGTAAAAGCTGAGTCTTAGATGCGTGTGTTCATTAACTTTCTTGAGTACATTCACATGTGAGACCGAAGGGACCTAATTTTCACTGGTCCCAATAGTCTTTTTTTTTTATTTAAAATTGTAAGTTATTTGAGCAAAAATTTATTCCAGTTGAGCAGCACCAAACTGGAAGTGGATAGGAGCACCCCTGCTCCCCCACAATAACCTTAAATATTAACTCTGACCAGTAGTATTTTTCCTGAAACTACCTGGATGGGAGATTTACTCTGTAGAAATCATATCTCTGCTTGGCAATAACACAATGGTACTTTCTATTTGAAGCTTGAGTCAAGGACATATTACACCTTGGATAAGACGACTTGCTGCTTTTTAAAAGCTCTAGAATATATGTTTATAGAATCAACTAAATTTGGGGGGGGGGAAGTCCAGTGATAGGAGCCTCCACTGTTCTGCTGTGAAGCCGCTTTGGCTTAGGGTTTCTATCTTTTGTGAGCACAAAATTCTGATTCACATAAGGAGGGAATCAAAGTGTGGATCCCAGGACTGTAAAAATGGTAACAGCAGCATTAAGAGGCTGCTTGGGCTGCGATAACGTAATACCAAAGACCGGGGAGCTTGCAAACAGCAGAGGTTTATTTCTCACAGTGTGGAGGCTGGGAGGTCCAAGGCCGTGGTGCCAGCAAGGTCAGGTTCTGGCGAGGGCCCTCTTCCACGCTGCAGACTGCTGGCTTCTCCCCGTGTCCTCACACAGTGGCTGCGGCAGCCCAGCTTTCTGGTTTCTCTCTAAAAGGGCACTAATCCCACTACTGAAGGCTCCACCCTCGTGACCTGAACGGCTCCCCAAAGCTCCACCCCCACATACCATCATGCTGGGGATTAGATTTTCAACAGGAGAATTTGGGGGAACACAGGCATTCAGATTCCAGCATGGACTATTCGCTTTCAGGAATTTTACATGTGTTAACATTTTTGGGACCAACATCAACAGTTCTAAAATGCGCCATTTTTTATACTTCAGGATTTCCCAAATTGGGATCCATCTTGTTACTGAAGGCATGTTACTACTGGTGTTCAAGAAGGATTGGCCAAAGACATGGAAGCAACCCACGTGTCCATGGACAGATGACTGGATAGAGAAGATGTGGGGTTTATACACAATTATTCCTCAGCCACTAAAAAAAATAAGAATGTCCACTTGCAGTAACATGGATAGATTCAGAGACTGTCATACTAAGTGAAGTCAGTCACACAGAGAATGCTACATATTATATGATATCACTTACATGTGGAATCTAAAACAAAATGACACAAATGAACTTATGTACACAACAGAAACAGACTCACAGACATAGAAAACAGATTTATAGTTACCAAAGAGGGAGGGATAAATTAGAAGTTTTGGATTTGCAGATACTAACTACTATATATAAAATAGATAAACAACAAGTTTCTTCATGATAGCACAGGGAACTCTATTCAATACCTCATAGTAACTTATAATGAAAAAGAATATGAAAAGGAATATATGTGTGTATATGTATGACTGAAGCACTATGCTGTACGCTAGAAACTGACACAACATTGTAAACTGACTATAATTCAATAAAAAATTTAGTGATTAAAAAAAGCAAAGAACTCAATTTTTTCTTTCTCCTTGTTTGCTCATGGTCTCTCTCTCTGACTCCGAACTTACTTGATTTCAGTCTTTCTTTCTGTCTCTCTTCGCTTTGTTTTTCTTGCTTGATTTATCTTTCTTTCCCCATCTGTTTCTTTCCTTTGTCTCCAGTTCTCTGACTCTGACTCTGTCTGTCTTCACCCGCCTCTTCCCCAGTCTGTACCTTTGCTGTCTCTGCATTTCTCTGTGTCTATTTGTCTATCTTGGTGTGTCTGGCTCTTTTCTTCCTAGTGCCTCTCTTTGTCCCTGTCACTTAAGAGATTTTTTTTTTTTTATTGAAGTAAAGTCAATTACAGTGTGTCCATTTCTGATCTACATCACGTCTCTGTCGCTTTTGTGGGTTTTGCTGATTACCTTCTCCCTTTCTCTCTGTCTCATGCCATATGCCTCTCTGAAAAACTCCAGAATCAGGACTCGGACCCGCTGTGATAAAGAGGCCTCTGAATGCCAGGTAAAACTGTCCTTACCTGTTGTCTGGACTCCTTTTGCACCATCCCCCAGGGGGCTGGAGATGGAGCAGGAGGAAATCGCTGAAGATACAGAGGAAGGAACTGAGTTTGGAGAGACCTCCCTGATTCTAATGGGACTAGAATGGAACAGGGTGGGAACAGACAGTGATTCCTCCCTTGTACGATTTTGAGGCCACGAGATTCCCTCAGTCACCTGCCCTGAAGAGCTGGGAGAGGGGAGCCTGCTTTCCTGCAGGTACAGGAGCACACCAAAGCCCCAGCTTCATGTCTAGATGGTCAATCTCTAGCTGGATAGAACCACAGAAGTAAAACACGCCAACAGACTGAGGAAATTTGATTATGTTACTAACGCTCATGTCTGTATCGCAACTTATAAATCACAAACTAATTTCATATTCATGGATTCATCTGGGTCTCGTGAAACATGGACGGGAAAAGCAGAGCAGATACTACTTTTATTTAATTTTATTTTTGTGGAAACCAGGACCTCGTGCATGCTAAGCACACGCTCTGCCACTGAGCCACACCCTCCCCGCTGATTCCTTAACTTCTACAGCTAGGTTCTTTATATATGAATCCAGCTGTATTCTGAGTCCAGAAAACATTACTGCTCCTCACAGATCCCTCCCCTTTCCCTCCTTCTTCCAGCAGCAATAGCAATTGAATAGGTGGATTTCCAAAGGTGATGGTGGCTGAGGAAAGAGGGAAGTGAGAGTAGAAAATTAAAGTATGCTAAAATTTTTTTAAATACTTTTTTTAATTTTAAAAAATTTTTAATTTTTTTAAAATTAAAAAAATTTTAAAAAGAAAATTAAAGTATGTCACATTTATGAAAACGAATATATGTATGTATCTGCAAGACTGGGACGTTATGCTGTTCACCAGAAACTGACACATTGTAACTGACTATACTTCAACTAAAAATGAATGAAGTATGTCACATTTAAGGGTCGGAGCCAAACACCTCATCTCCGAAATTCCCAGTTTACGTAGACTGTGTAAGGACTTACGCCGTGTCCTGTTTCTTCACTTCTTTGCTAAGCCCTTAGAGGTTCAGAAGGAGGGTTAGGTGACTTTTCTAGACTCATAAGCCAGCAAAGTGCTGAGGCGCTGGGGTGGGCGGGGAGAGGGATGTGTCAGGCCTGGAGGATGGCCGCGTTGCGCCACTGTCCCTGGAAAGACAGCAGAACCTGTCATCTCCCAAAACACCTTCTTCATGTTGTTTCCATGCTCAGAAACATCCACGGGCTCCCTGCTGCCTACAGGAGCCACCACTTATATGAATTATGGTGAAATAACATGTTCATGCTTTGCTCTGTCTCCTGCTTCATGACAACTGTTTTATCCCCCTAATTGATGAAAACCAATGATAAGAATTTAAATAAAATCCTTCACAACTTTCCATGAGGCCTCCTCCTCCGTCATTTCATGATTTTCATAGCAGCCCTAACCCACTACACGGAGGTCCTTATAAAAAAAGGTTAGAATGCAGAGGGCACAGACAGAGACCAAAGGGTGAAAGATTTAGCAAATAAAAATATGAGACATCTAAGAAAATGGAAGAGAGACAAATTGGAAGATTCTACACTGCTGGCCTTGAGGATGGGGGACGGGGCCGCTGGCCACAGCCACCAGAAGCTGGAAAAGGCAGGGGAGAGATCTTCCTCTAAAATGTTCAGAGGGAATCTGGTCCTGCTGACACCTTGGTTTCAGCCCAGTGAAACTTATTTTGAACTTCTGGCCTCCAGACGGTGAGAGAATATATTTCTGTTGTTTTTAGCCAACACTGTATCTGCCTGTCTGGAGCTGAAACAGGGAAAGAATAAAATTCAAGCCCTTGTGCAAAAGAAACAAACAAACAAAAAACCCAAGACACTTAGATCTAGAGGTTTTCAGATAAACAATGAAGCATAAAACATATTTTTAAAAACATGTATTTTATACATGTACAGGTTTATGCATATTAATTATACATGTACACATTTTAATATGTACACATACATACACATGTACAGGGGTGTGTCATTTTATTGCGCTTTGCAGATACTGCACCTTTTACAAATCAAAGGTTTGCGGCAACCCTGGGTTCTCTACAATGATTAGCATTTTTTAGCAATAAAGGTTTTTTAAACTAAGGTATGTACATTTTGTTAAGAGACAGAATGCTATGGCACAATGAATAGATTATACTGAAGTGTGAACATAAAGTTTGATATGCTCTGGGAAACCAAAAAATCTGTGTTACCTCTTTATTGCCATATTCTCTTTACTGCGGACGCCTGGAACCAAACCAGCAATTTCTCCAGGATGTGCCTGTATTAACTCCCCAGTTTGAGAGATATCATTTAATTGTCACAGAAAGTGTATCATTTTTCTTCCCTAGAGAACTGCCCACATTCTTGTTTTGGCTGATTGTATTTTCAGTTGAAATGTGAATCTCTCCCTTCTCTCTGCTGTGAGCTAGTAGTTGATCTAGAGGTTTGATTACATTCTGATTCAACTTTTCATGAAGACTGTGCTATGGGCAGTGTTCTGTGTTGTCTGTTACAGCACATGGGGTTGCACGTGCTGTACGGTGGTCCCATATCAGGAAGGAAAGGCGAAAATCAGGCGATGTCAATCTCGTCCATCAGAGTTTCGCCTAACAGTTTCCATTGCCATCAATTGCATCCTAAGTCTGCAGTTTTATTCCAACTTGCAATATAGTGATTTTCCTAATTCTGTTAATACTCCTCAATCTATTTTTAAATTCATCTAATAAATTTGCTGCTCAGTTTCTTGAGTCCCATCCCTCCTTCTCTCTACTTCAGTTATTCATTCCCATACACAGTCCTCTGCTTCATTATCACCAATGAGTTCAGTGTCCATAATCTCAATTTGCAGCAGCAACTTTTCATCTCATTTTTCCAGTTTAACTTCCTTTCTTTTAGTTCCACCCAACTGTGACCATTTATCAACCAACTCTTACTTCCTGCTCTTTTCTGTCTCCTCTAGCAAAGCAGGAGGTTTTTGTTTTTGTTTTTGTTTTTTTCCTCTCAATTGAGAACTTTTCCTCACCAACTCTAGTGTGGAACTCTAAGAGTCTGAGTCAGAAAAGTAACCAGAAATCATCATTCACACAATGCTACACAACATCTCAGTAACGCTGGGGGAAAAGATAAAAAGGATCGTTTCCCTTTATCATTATGAAATGACCCGCTTTACCTGTTATTAGTTTCTTTATCGTGAAGTCTGATTTGCCTGATACTAATGTAGCCGCCCCAGCTTTCTCGTGTTGCTGTCCACACAATGTATCTGTTACTTTCATTTTACTTCCAAACTACTTGTGTCCTCCTATTGAACGTGTAACTCTTGACATAATGTACAGTTGCCTGCATTTCCTTCTCATTTGCAATCTCTGTGTTTTTGCTGGAAAGAGGCACAATAAGGCGCTTCTTATTTTGCACATCAATATTTTATTTCTTCCTCTGGTTGCTGGTTACATTGCTGTACTGTCTTTCTGAAAATTCATCTTGTTGGAAGTTTATGAAGCCTGTATTTTTAAGTATGTATATTATGCTTTTAAAGGTTTACTTAAAATTGTACAACATTAAAATCATTTCCTCTGTTGGCAGTGACTACAGGGCTCTAAATGCATCCCATCCTCACAATTCACAGAGGCTCAAATTGTCCACGACCTAGCAGGTGCCTCCCATGTACAGAGGGAATCCACACAGCATCCGTTTCCTGTGCTTAAGAGGATTCATCACTAGGGATGATTTGTCAAGAGATTAGGAGTTGGAGGCTGGAGGCTGTGGATCAGTGTCCTCCAAGCTGTGTCGGATCCCATATCCAAAGTATATGGCGAATCCTAGTCGGGCAATGAGACAATGAGAAGGAAAAGTGGGTGCTCTCCCCACTTACAAAGGCCCAATAGGCCTCCTATTGTGGAGTCTCACACAGTTTGGGGGAGGGGTAGTAGGAAGAGGGTTGGATTTAGTCACTTAGGAAGTCTCTTTATCCCAGAAAGTCACTTACCAATGGCACTCCAGATGCCAAACTGGGCCCAGGTCCAAGTGGTCATCTGCATCATCAAGTGGACATTCACGAAGATGCTCAGCACTGGGAGGACAGGCAGAGCAGGCACCTGCGGGCGAAGGCAGCTAACCCTGAGCGCGCCGCAGGCCTCACCAAGGCAGGCCCCGCCCCCACGGGGGGGGGGGCGACGCCAGGCCTGGTCACACGGAGCAGCCAGCGCCTCCCCAGGCTGGGTGTGAGAAGCACTGAGAGTGGACCAGGGAAGGGCCACTGGTTAGGGCGACTCGCCTCCTTCCCTGGTCCAGCCAAGATAGTTCAGACCTCACAGCGTGCAGACTTCCTTCACTCAGGGTGGATAGTTTGGGCACATAAGGTCACCCACCTTGAAGGGAGGAGGAGTGGGGCCCTGGGGCTGCCTCCAGATGGTGACAGTGACCCCGGCGCTGAGCACCAGCAGCAGCACAGCCACCGTTGTACAGACGGGGTCTCCAGAGAACACACGGCGGGGCCACTGGGCCAGCACCAGGCTCAGGGCCGTCAGCAGGAGAACTGCAGGGTCCAGTGGGAGGAGAACAGGGTCAAGTCCAGAAGCCGGTGTGTCAGGCCTTGGGTCAGACCCCTCCCCAAACTGCCCTCATCAGGAAGCTCATATTATCTCCAAGAATCCTCAACACCTGCCAAGATCACAGTCCCACCCCATCCTCTCAATCTCTGAACACCTCCAAAGAGCCATCCCACGGCTCACCAAGCAGTAAGGCACATCCGTAAGCAATCCGGCCAGATTTCTGAGTGGGGCTGGTGTTCACACGGCCCCACAGAAGCTTTAGAACATTTGAGGTTCCTGCTTCAGGCCCAGGTTTGGAAGAACTTGGTTCACGTTCAGAAATTTCACTTTTGTTCTTTGTGTTCTCATTCTTGCTTGAATTCGGATCTGGCTGGTACCTGAATTAGAGGTATTAAGGAAATATTAACAGCAGCCCCTACTCAGCCAACATCAGCCAGCCTATCCCACATCTGTCCTGCCTCAAGCATGGCGGGACAGTTAGAAGGCAGCATGAGGGCAGAAGAGGACTAACTCCCCATCAATCTCCATGAGCCCAAGACCCCCAGCCGAGGTGTCATGGAGTCTCACCTGAGGACAAGAACAGAAAAAGGCATGATGGTGTAAGCAAGAAGGATCCCAAGAGATATCAGTTCCACGATGTCATGGAACTTGAAGAGTAACGCCAGGAGCCCTAGGATGAGTGTGTGGGGAGGGAGTGAGAAGCCACTGGAAAAATCCAAAACAAGGAAGTTGATCAAAGAAGGAGAGTGATTTATTTACTCACCTGCAAGACTTCCAGAAGACGTGGTGGCCATGATGGGGGTGCCTGTGCTGGCACAGATGCGGGCAAGTTCCCGGAAAAGGAGCCCGTCATCTGCCATTGCATAGGTCATGCGAGACATGAAGAACATTGTACCTAGGAGGCTGGGGAAAAAAATGGAAATGTGTGTGAGGACACGGAGATACAGGACAGATTGGAGCATCTGATCCTCAATCTACTGCTCCTGAATCTATTTGGCATAAGGTATATTTCCCTCTAAGTGTCTCTCAATGTCAAGGGACAGGATACCTGAGAATCTGACAGTAGATGGGGAGGAAGCCTTGACACTGACCTGTATAAAAGAGCACACAGGATGACAACAGCCATGACATAGCTGGCAGGGGCCCATCCAACATGGAGAAGAGCCTGCGGCAAGGGGTTGTAAGGATCAGTCTGGTAGTAGGGCACCATGAAGGTGAGTGACGCTGAGACGCCAGAAAACACCAAAAAGCAGATGAAGATGGAGATGGCCATGCTCAAGGGGATGGAGCGCTGTGGATTCCGGGCTCCCTTCCCTGCAGAAGGAGCGGAAGCGCTGGATCAGAACACACTGGGGTGAAAGCACATAATCCCCTTCCCTCTTGAACCTCCAAAAGCAGGATAGTCTTCTACCAACCCCTATGCCCAAGGGCAGCCCAAACTGGCCAAACCTCTGATGGGAAACACGATCAGCATGTTACCTTTATTGACAATGACAGCAAAACCAGAAAACAAATAGTAACATAAAGCTGCTCCTCGGAGAATCCCATCAAAGCCGAAGGGCACAAACCCTCCAGAACCCAGAGGGCCCAACCTATGAGAGAAGAAATGAGGAAGAACGTGGGTGAGGTGTGTTCAGCCACCTCTGCTGGACTCCTCAGTTGACACCATGAGTCCTGAGCTCCAGGACCCGCAGCATCTGGATCCGCCAGCCCGGATCTCCTTAGTCCCCAACATTTTCCCAGCTCTGCCCCAACCCCCCAAGGATCAAGAGTACCCTTCTGAGCTGTAGGTGCCATTGGGTCCAGATGCTGCCAAGTTATAGTCCTGCTCCGTGAGCTGCCAGTTGTGCAGATCTCCCTTAATGAAGCCAGAGAGGAGGATGAAGCCGAGAACCAAAAGGTTCAGACCAGTGAACACTTTGGCAACGAGGGGCGTCACACGAGCTCCTAAAATCAGTACTCCTGTGGGAAAGATGGGATATAAAACACTCAAAATAACCTCCTTAGGGACAGAAAGAAGAACAGTGGTACCCAGGGGCTGAGTGAGGGGACCAGGTCAGGTGGCAGACGGACAGTGACTGCTCAGGGGGAATGGGGTTTCCTTCTGGGGTGATGAAAATATTTGGAACTTGATGGAGGTGATGGTTACACAACACTGTGAATGTACTAAATGTTGTCGCGTGTACACGTTAAGAGGCGTAATTTCTTATTGTGACAATCATCTCACTTATATACATCTATCAAACCATCACATTCTACACCTTAAGCCTGTGCAGTGTTCATGTCAAGTATATCTCAATAAAGCTGGAAAAAACAGTAAAATGTTTAATTTTATGCTATGAGAATTGCCTCTGTATTGAAAAAAAAAACTTCTCTAGTCCCAGTAGAGAGGAAGAAACTTCATCTAAGGAAATGATTCAGAGCAGGGCTGATTTTGCCTCCTAGGGGACATCTGGCAACGTCTGGAGACATTTTGATTGTCACACTTTGTGGGATGGGGCCACTGAGTAAAGGCCAGGGATGTACTCAACATCCAACAATCATTTTTTAAAAACCCTTAATGCACAGGACTGCATCCCACACCAAAGAATGATCCAGCCCAAGCTGTACGTGGTGCCAAGGGGGAAAGAAATGATGGTCTATTTTTTGCCTTCCTGTCATAGTTCTTTCCCATCCTAATCTCCCACCATTCTGCCATCCAACTCTTTCCCACACAACTTCCCCTCCACACCCAACTCTTCCCATCCTATCTCTGACCCCTGTCTCACCAGTCATGAGCAACACCAGGCCCAGCGCCACAAAGTCTGGGTACGCGGCCAGGAAGTAGGGCATATGCACAGAGAAAGTGCCCTGTAGCCCCTGAGAGATGTGGTTCCCAGTCAGGCTGTCAAAGGCGTAGCTCCAGGCCTTGGCCACACAGGCGGTGTCTGCAGTGGCAATAGGACTATTTATTAACAAATGTAAATTCATTCCCTACTATGTGCCTTGGGACTTTAAAAAAAAAAAAAAAAACAAGATACCTAATCTCAAAGAGAGATGGGAGGTCTGGGAGATGAGGGTCAAATTTAAATCAAGTGGTAAAGGAAAACCCCATGAAGGCAAGAGCTGAGCAAAGACTTCAAAGTGCTGAGGGATGCGCCTGTGGGACATGTCCCCCTCTCACCCACTTCTTACAGTTCCCTTTCCTTCTGGGTTCTCAGCCCAACCATTTAAGGAAAATGGGCTAGAGCAGAGTAGCATGACGTTATGGGGTTTTTCTGCCACTAAAACCCCCTTCCCCTGCATGACCAGTAACAAGGTGCTTATGAATGAGTGAAGACTCCAACCCTCCCCACTAGTTTCCCAGTCTTAACCCCCACCCCTTCCCTCTCCCCATCATCTCACAAATGACAGAGAACAGTATGAAGTTCCAGCCAGTGATGAAGGCAAACAGTTGTCCCATGGTGACGTAGCTGGAGAGATACAGAGAACTGGAGCTTGGCACCCTGGCCCCAAGCTCAGCATAGCAGAGCCCAGACAACAGAGAAGACAGGGCGGCCACCAAGAAGCTGATGATAATCGCTGGTCCAGCTATATGCATGGCCACTGCGCTAGCCATGATGTACGCGCCAGCCCACAGGGTGCTGCCCACACCCAAAACCACCAGGTCTAGGATGTTCAGATGAGCTACGTGGCTCTCATACTCCTCTGCAGGCTCCAGCAGCTGCCTGCAGACCAGCTTCTGGCCAAATTGGAGAACATCCTGACACCGCATCCTAGACGGGGTTGAGGAGGCTCAGATCTGCTGAGACAACAAGACACAAAACCATCAAGAACGTCCATCCACCCTTAGCTCTGGGAGCCCAGTTCCACAAAGCAGCAGAGATCTGGAGAGCAGGTGGTAGGTAAGTGGGCACACTGGGCAAGTTCCCCATCTCTGAGCCTCAGTTTCTTCAAACAGAAGGAAGACTTTTTTTTTTTTAATTCAAGTATAATCAGTTACAATGTGTCAATTTCTGGTGCCCAGGAAGACTTCAAATATGTTTCAAAATTACTGAAGGGAATGCTTGAAGCGAGGTGAGGGGGAGCAGTATCCGTCTCCCCAAAATGTGCCACTTTGGCATGTGGGTCGCTCTGAACCAAAGGCAGTTAAGACCCAGCAGGCTCAGGCAATAGCTCTGGTAACAGCTCCCTTCCAGGCATAGGCACCCTGTTCTGGAGATTGGTTGCTTGACAAGGTAAACATATTTAGCATGACTGAACTGTACACTGAAAAACGGTTAAGATGGCCGATTTTATGCTCTATGTATTCTGCCACCATATTCTTAAACTACTGCCAATAATGCATAATAGATCCAGCTTCACAGAGTTGCTGGGTTAGCAAGCCCAATGGTGGTTTAGTAAATCACCATACAGTCCCCGTCTCCTAACACCAAGAGCTGTGGATGCTCCACTGCCTGGGTATCCGCAGAGGGGAACCCACAGGTAGAAAGTGCCAGCAGAACACAGGAGACTGAAGTCAGCGGCCCACACATCATAAATCCTCTCTAAGGGTAATTTTTACTGTTGTTTGAACCCCAGTCAAAAAAAAGGAGTCTTAGAATCTCCAGGGACAAATCCATCCCCCACCTCTTCTCACACAAAGGCACACAGCTCCCAGCTCCTCCTGCTTTCATCGGGGAAATGGGTCTTGCCACCCTCAGGCGGGAGCCAGGCTGACCCAGCCGCACTCTCGGGTTGCAGAGGTCTCTTCGGGAGTATCTGAACTCAGTGCCTGGTCTCCTACAGAGGACGGGTTAACACAAGACTTACTGGACTCTTGGAGTAGATCCTGGAGCATTGGATCCAAGTCGGTGAGGCTGAGTCTAAGCCGTGTAGGGCTGGAACTGAAGCATGTCTAAAAACAGAAGTGGGGAGTCCCTGTGCACAAAAGCCCATCCTTAACTCCTGAGCTGTTGGGTGGAGGTGGGGTCGGGTGGGCGGGGAGCTTCTGTGGTGGTGCTATCAGCCCTCCACACTTCTGTGGTTGCCTTCAAGGAGTGGGCTGAGATGCTTTTTTTTTTTTTAATGTGGTAAAATGCACATAGCATAAAGTTTACCACTTTAATCATTTTTAAGTATTGCTAAGTACATTCACAAACTCCAGAACTTTTATCATCTTGCAAAACTCAGATTCTGTACCCATTCAGCAACAATTCCCCCTTGTCTCCTCCACAGTTCCTGGCAATCACCATTCTACTTTCTGTCTCTATGGATCTGACCACTTGGGAGCCTTTGTTTAAGTGGAGTTATACCTGTCACTTACTGTCAGGCTTATTTCAATTATTATAATGTCCAAAAGACTCCTCCATTTTGTGGCAAGGGTTGAGTCCATTCCGTTTTAATACTGAGTAATACTCTCTCATTTGTACACACCTCGTTTGGCTTATCATTTGTGGTCCCTGGGCACGTGGGTTGCTTTATGTTTTAGCCACTGTGAATAACGCTGCTGTGAACACGGGTGTACAAACACGTCTTCCGGAGTGTGTTTCAACTCTTCTGGGTGTGTCCTCAGACGTAGAATACTGGACTAGAGGGCTCTAAGATTTTTGTATGCTTGTAAAGGAGAAAATTTTCACAGCCTGAGGCATTGGGAAGTCATTTTGGCTTCTACATGGTTCAGCCTGAACTCTGTTTTGTTTTTTTTTTCCAGCCTGAACTTTGTGTGACCTAAATAGACCTGTGACACTTTCACAGCACAGCTGCTTTGACCACTGAGGAAAGAGCATCTGGACGATTAGGATGAACAACCCCTTCTTATGGTGTCTGTGTTCAAAGATAAGGTTCCCCTCGCAGACACCAGGGTCCTGCTGTCCTGCTGTCTATATACTAAGTCGGTCTCTTTCGAAATCCTGAAGGAACATACCCTGTCATGTCTGATGCTTGTTCTTTGTTTGGATGAGGTGTAAGTTTGTGCTGAAAACCAGGGTTCGATGGAGCAGCTCCTCAGGCTATCAGAGAGGCTGCCCCCCGGGCTATAGATCTCAGTTTGGCTCAAATAAAACCCTTTCCTATTCCCAGTATAGACTGTTTATTGACTGTTTCCATGGACACTTGAATTCAGCTGCTCATCAACCCCACTCACAACCCCCTTACCTCCCAGAATTTTCACTCTGCTCAACTTTCCACAGTCTGCACATGGACAGAGCCAGCTACCTCACCTCGAAATTCCCATTTTACATAGGTTATGTAAGGACTTATCCTGTGTCTTATTTCTCCATTTCTTTGCCAAACTTTAGAGGTTTAGAAGGATAGTTAGGTGACTTTTCCAGCCTCACACGCCCAGTAAAGTGTGGAAGCATATGGCAGGGAGGAGAGAAACATGTAGGTCCTGGAGGGAGTCCACGTTGTACCACTGTCCCTGGAAGGAGCAGAAATCATCTCCCCAAAACCACCTTCTTCACATTGTTTCCATGCTCAGAAACATCCACGGGCTCCCTGCTGCCCGTGGGGGCCACGGTTTGTATGGATTCTGACGGAGTAACATGTTCAAGCTTCACTCTGTCTCCTGCTTCTGCCAGCTGGCTTATCCCTTTCATCACTCCAGAGCAAGAGGAATAATTTTAGACATCCTTCACAGCTTTCCACAAGACATCCACATCCGTCAGTTATTTCATGATTTCCACACGAAAGTGAGGCATCGGATGCAGGGAAGACACTCTCATCTCACAGAACCCCTTCCCCCTCTCTTCTCTAGCCTCCTCCCAATTTCTCCCTGCGTTTCTTTTCTCACGTAAAATAATCTACGTAGAACCCCTCATAGACTAGACACGGTGTTAAAAGTCTCATTTTTCCATTCCAAGTAGTTTAACAATTTTCCCCCCAAATATTGTGTTGTTTCTTTGATAATATCTGGCAAATAAAAATTTCTCCATCTTGCGTGACATCAAATATTACACGTACTTGTGATCATTGTTTACATTTCTCATCAAATATAATTGAGCACTTACTGTATTCCAGACACTGCTTTAGCTTCAGGAAGTAAATGGTGGTTAAAACCTTTACAGGCTGAGTGCATCTTCCTGCTCTCAAATTCATCTGCTGAAGTCCTAACCCCCAATATGTCAGAATGTGACTGTACCTGGGGATAGGGTGTTAAAGAGGTGATTAAAGTTAAATGAAGTCATTAGAGTGGGCCTTAAGCCAGTATGACTAATGTCCTTGTAAGAAGAAATTAGAATGCAGAGAGCACACACAGAGACCAAAGGGTGACAGATTTATTAAATAAAAATGAGGGAGGCAGGGAACTATGGAACCAAAACCCAGATTTACTGACCAGAGACCTCCTTGAAAAGTTTAAAATTAATCCATGTCTGACTTCAGAAAATATTTTTGCTTGAGTAATGGAAAGACAAAAGCCCTGAATCAGTTTAATATGTATAACCACGCTTTTTGAAGAACCTGCTTGCTTAATTTTATTTTTGCAAAGTGTGTGCTTCACAGAGCAGAATGAGCCACAGAAATGAGCATGGAAAGGACAGAAGGAGACAAGAAGCCACAAAGAAGGACCCAATGGAGACCCTCAACCAGGGGTTCTCATCAAGCCACCTGGGCTCACGTCTCCCCTCCTTGAGTGTCTTCTCACTCAAGGGTCTTTTCCCCTTTCGTGCAATAGAGCAGCCTCACGGCTTGTCCCTCTGCCTCTGCTGAGAATGCTTTTCCAGCGGGTGGTCAAGGACCTGCACTTTTGGTGCGCTTTCTAATTTGGAGGTCGCTTTATCCACTAACAAAAATGCAAGGCACCTTAGATATAGTGAATTTCAGGTAACAATGAGCTTTATATATTGTAATACATATGTTGATAGAGATACATATTTGATGCATATTAATTGCACATATACATATTTTAATATGTACAGATACATTTACTTTTACAGGCATACGTCACTTTATTGGGCTTTGAAAACACTGCATGTTTTGCAAATTGAAGCTTTGTCGTAATCCTGTGTTGTCAGATGATGGAGAGAATTTCTTAGCAGTGAAGTATTTTTAATATAAAATTATACATTGTTTTATTAAGGAGAATGCTATTGCACACTTAATAGTGTAAATATAACTTTTATATGCACCGGTAAACCAAAAAAAAATGTGCCACTCTCTTTATTGCCATGGTCTGGAACCAAACCCACAGTCCCTCTGAGGGGTGCCTGTATTAACTCTCCAGAATAGGTCATATCATTTAACTGTTACGGAAAGTGCACCATTTTTCTTTCCTCGAAAACTGCTCACATTCTGGTTTTGGCTGGTTGTGTTTTCATCTGAAATGTGAATCTATCCCTTATGACTTCTATGCGCTGGTAGTTGGTCGAGAGGCTTCGTTACATTCTGATTCAACTTTTCATGAAGACTGTGCTCTGGGCAGTGTTCTGTGTTGTCTACCACAGCACGTGGGGCTTCACATGGTATCTTGTGGTCCCACGTCAGGAAGGTAACAAAGAAAATCAGCTGATGTCAACCTCTTCCCTTAGAGTTTCACCTAATGGTTTCAGTCTCCATGGGTTGTTTCCTAAGTTGGTAATATCATTAGAATTCGCAAGGCAGTCACTTTTCTAATTCTGTTAATCCTCCTCCATTTATCTTTTAATTCATCTCCTAACTGTGCTGCTCAGTTTCCTGACTCGCATTCCTCCTTCTCTCTACTTCAACAGTTCATTTCCACAAACAGTTCTATACTTAATTTTCACCAGTGCCTTCAATGTTCGTAACCTCAATTTCAAGCCTTCAGTTCTGCAGGAACACCTTTCTAATCTTGTCTCTCCAGTCTGACTTCCTTTCTTTTAGTTCCGCCCAACTGTAACCATTTATCAACCAACCATTACTCTGCTGCATCCCATCCCATTTCCCTACCTCTTGGCAATGCAGGTGTTTTTTAGTTGAGAACTTTTTTCACATTGACTCTACTGTGTAATTCCAAGACTATGTGACAGAAAAGTAAAGAAAAAATAATCATTTACACCATGTTACACTATATCTCAATGAAACTGGGGGAAAAGATAAAAATAATCATTTCTCTTTAGCATTATGAAATGATCCACTTCATCTGTTATTGTCCCCTTTATCTCAAAGTCTACGTTGTCATTAATATAAGTATGCTGCTGTCTCATGTTACTGTTCACACAATGGATCTGTTTCTTTCCTGTTACTTCCAAATTATTTGTGTCCTAATATTTAAAGAGCAACACCTGACACAATATTACTTACCTGCATTTCCCTCCCACATGGAAATCTCTGTGTTTTTGCTGGAAATAGGTACAAAAAAGCCCTTCCTATGTACAGATTAATATTTTATTTCCTCCTCTGGTTGTTGACTATGTTGTATATTCTTTGTGAAATTTCATCTTGCTACACCCTTAGGGAGCATGCACTTTTCTGTATGTATATTACAGCTTTAAAAGTTTATTTAAACATTGTACAACAATAAAGTCACTTTGTCTGATGGCAATAAATACAGGGCCCTAAATGCATGCTACCTTCACACTCCATAGAAGTTCAAAGTGTCCTTGAACCAGCAGGTACCTCCCATGTACGCAGGGATTCCACACAGCAGCCGTGTCCTGCGGTTAAGAGGATTCAGCACCAGGGATGTTTTTGTCAAGAGTCTGTGAGTTGGAGGCTGGAGGCTGTGGATCAGTGTCCTCCAAGCTGTGTCGGATCCCATATCCAAAGTATATGGCGAATCCTAGTCGGGCAATGAGACGATGAGAAGGAAAGGTAGGCGCTTTCCCCACTTACAGATGGTCAATAGGCCTCCTATTGTGGCATCTCACACAGTTTGGGGGAGGGGTAGTAGGAAGGGTCCAGTCACTCCAGAGGCCTCATTTTTTCAGAAAGTCACTTACCAATGGCATTCCAAATGCCAAACTGGGCCCAGGCCCGACTGGTCATCTGCATCATCAAGTGGACATTCACGAAGATGCTCAGCACTGGGAGGACAGGCAGAGCAGGCACCTGCGGGCGAAGGCAGCTAACCCTGAGCGCGCCGCAGGCCTCGCCAAGGCAGGCCCCGCCCCCACGGGGGGGGGGGAGACGCCAGGCCTGGTCACACGGCGCAGCCAGCGCCTCCCCAGGCTGGGTGTGAGAAGCACTGAGAGTGGACCAGGGAAGGGCCACTGGTTAGGGCGACTCGCCTCCTTCCCTGGTCCAGCCAAGATAGTTCAGACCTCACAGCGTGCAGACTTCCTTCACTCAGGGTGGATAGTTTGGGCACATAAGGTCACCCACCTTGAAGGGAGGAGGAGTGGGGCCCTGGGGCTGCCTCCAGATGGTGACAGTGACCCCGGCGCTGAGCACCAGCAGCAGCACAGCCACCGTTGTACAGACGGGGTCTCCAGAGAACACACGGCGGGGCCACTGGGCCAGCACCAGGCTCAGGGCCGTCAGCAGGAGAACTGCAGGGTCCAGTGCGAGGAGAACAGGGTCAAGTCCAGAAGCCGGTGTGTCAGGCCTTGGGTCACACCCCTCCCCCAGCAGAACTGCCCACATCACAAAGGACCATTCTGTCTCCAAGACTGTGCCTCCACTGCCAAAGACACACACTCCCACCTGCTCCTGTCAACGGCAGGACACCGCCAAACAGCCATCCCGCTGCTCACCAAGCAGTAAGGCACATCCATAGACAATCCGGCCAGATGTCAGAGTGGGGCTGGTGTTGATAGGGTCACACAGACTCTTTAGAGTCTTTAAGATTCCTGCTTTAGGTACAGATTCCAAAGGACCTGCTTCAGGTTCAGGAGTCTCAGTTTTGTCCTCTGTGCTCTGATTCGTCTGTAAATGCTGATCTGCCTGGTACCTGAATTACAGGTGTTAAGGCAATATTAACAGCAGCCCCTACCCACCCAATACAGACAGTCTAACACACCTCGATCCTGCCGTACGCACAACGGGACATTTAGAAAGCAGCATGCATGTAGACGGGGATTGCCTCCCCATCCATCCCCACAAGGGCAAGACCCCCAGTCAGCGTGTGGTGGACTCTCACCTGAGGACAAGAACAGAAATAACCACCAGCGAGTAAGCAAACAGGGTCCCAATTGACATGACGTCCACAAGATCACTGAACTCGAAGAGTAACGCCATGATCGCTAGAAGGAGGCACAGATGAGGTGCGGGAGGGAGTCAGAAACCACTGAAATGTCCAAGTTAAGGAAAGTGATCAAAGGAGGGGCTTTTGTTCAGTCACCTGCAAGGTTTCCAGAAGCCAAAGTGGCCACGATGGGGGTGTGTGTGCGGGTGTGGATCCGGGCGAGTCTCCGGAAAAGGAGTCCGTCATCTGCCATCGCGTAAGTCACTCGAGACATGGCGAACATGGTACCCAGGAGGCTGGGAGACAAAATGGGAACATGTGTGAGGACGTGGAGAAATAGGACAGATCAGGGCTTCTGTGCCTTAGTCTGCGTGGTGTGAGGGGTCTCTCCCTCTTGTCTCTCAATCCCAAAGGCTGGGACACCTGGGCATCTGACAGCAGATGGGGAGAAAGCTTCGACACTGACCCAGATGTAAGTGCACAGAGGGTGCCAACAGCCACCACATAGCTGGCAGGAGCCCACCCAACATGGAGAAAAGCCTGCGGCAAGGGGCTCTCAGGGTCAATCTGGTAGTAGGGCACCATGAGGGTGAGTGACGCTGAGACGCCAAAATACGCCAAAAAGCAGATGAAGAGCGAGGTCAGGATGCCCAAGGGGATGGAGCGCTGCGGATTCCGGGCTTCCTCCCCTGCAGGATGGGTGGGGAGAAGCACTGGGTCAGGAAACACCTTGAGGGGAAAGCACACAATCCCCTTCCCTCCTGAGCCTCCAGGAGCAGAACAACCTCCTAGAAACTCTTATGCACAAGAGCAGCCCAAACTGGAGCCAAACCCCTGAGGGGACAGTGACCGTGTTACCTGTAGTGGCGATGACATCAAAACCGATAAACCCGTAGAAACAGGTAGCCGCTCCTCGGAGAATCCCATCAAAGCCAAAAGGCACAAACCCTCCAGAACCCAGATGGTCCAAGCTGTGGTGAGAGGAGAAACGAGAAGAACGTGGGTGAGGTGTGTTCAGTGATCTCTACCGGACTCCTCAGTTGACACCATGAGTCCTGAGCTCCAGGAGCCCCATCATCTGGACCCACCAGCCCAGATCTGTTTAGTCCCCACCGTGTCTCCAGTTCTGCACGGTAACCACACCCTCACCACGCATTGCTCTGGCCAGGAGCACCCGCCTAACCTATAGGTGACGTTGGGTCCAGATGCTGTCAAGTTATAGTCCTGTTCCGTGAGCTGCCAGTTGTGCAGATCTCCCTTAATGAAGCCAGACAGGATGATGAAGCCGAGAACCAAAAGGTTCAGGCCTGTGAACACTTTGGTAACCAGGGCCGACTCTCGAGCTCCCAGAACCAGCACTCCTGTGGGAAAGATGGGACATGAAACTTCCAGAATAACTAAATGCATAGAGACTAGTGGTGGTCAGGGGCAGGGCAGTGGCAGAAGTGGAAACCGTGGACAGTGACTGCCCAGTGGGTGTGGGTTTTCCTTTTGGGGTGGAGAAATGTTTAGAGCTAGCTGGAGGTGAGGGTCGCACAGCATTGTGAGTGTGCTAAGTGCCACTGACTGCACACTACGATGATCAGTTTCTTACTGTGGCAATCACCTCACAAGAAACACATCAGTCAAACCATGAATATGTACCCCTGAAATTGTACATAATTGTATGTCAGTTATATCTCAATAAAGCTGGAGAAATCAATAAACTAGTTGAGTTTCTGTTGTTTGAATTTCACCTCAATTTAAATGATCTCTGGTCTCAGCACAGAGGAAGAAACTTGTCAGTCTAAGAAATGGGTGATTTTTTTCTTCACCCGTAGTTTGGCAAGGCCTGGAGACATCGTGGTTGCCACAATCTGCGTGGTGGGTGTCACTGACATCTGGGGAGTAAGGGCCAAGGTTGCTACTCAACATCTGACAATGATGTTCTTTAAGAAAAGAACAAAAACCCTAAATGCACAGGACATCCCCCCACACCAAACAATGACCCAGCCCCGAATGTCAGTGGTGCCAAGAGCGGGAAGCACAGTCTGTGTTGCCTTCCTGTCTCTCATACCACAGACCCTTCTTCCCTGTCCTAATTCCCCACCTCCTGCCTCTCCAAGCCTTCCCCACCCCGGCTCCCTCTCCACACCCCACACTTCCCATTCCATCTATGACCCCTGTCTCACCAGTCATCAGCAATACCAGGCCCAGTGCGAAGAAGTCTGGGTATTTGGCCAGGAAGTAGGGCATGTACAGGGAGAGAGTGCCCTGTAACCCCTGAGAGATGTGGTTCCCAGTCAGGCTGTCAAAGGCAGAGCTCCAGGCCCTGGCCACGCTGGCGATGGCTGCAGAAGAAGATGGAACATTCATTAACAAACATTAATTGAACCCCTACTACATGCCATGGGATGTATTTTGAGGGAAAAACAGACAAAATAATCTCAGAGACTTTCATTCATGGGGTGGGAAAGAAGATCAAGATATTCACAGAATCGGTCCACTATTTAATACGGTAGGAGGAGATCAATGTTGTGCAAAAAGAGAAAACATGGAAGTGGAACCAGGAGGGCTGGGATGAGGGCTGAAATTTTAAATCGAGGTGTAAGGGAAAACCCCACGAAGGCAAGAGCTGAGCAAAGCCTTCAACATGGTGAGGGATGAGCCTGTGGGCGTGTCTCCCTCCCACCCACTTCCTACGTTCCCCTTCCTTCTGGGCTCTTGGTCACATCACTTAGGGAAAGCGGGGGAGAGCTGAGTAGAATGAAGTTGTGGGGTTTCCCTGCCACCATTACTCACTTCTCCCACAAAGTGAATAGCAAAGTGCTCAGGAATGACTCAAGTCTCCAACACTCCCTCTGAGCACATTTCCCCACCCCATCATCTCACCAATGACATAGGACAGTATGAGGTTCCAGCCAGTGATGAAGGCACACAGTTGTCCCACACTGACATAGCTGTAGAGGTACGCAGAGCGGGAACATGGTACGCGGGCCCCAAACTCTGCAAAGCAGAGCCCAGACAACACAGAAGACAGGGCGGCCACCAGGAAGCAGATGACGATTGCCGGTCCAGCTTTGTCCTTGGCCACCTCTCCAGCCAGGATGTACACGCCAGCCCCCAGGGTGTTGCCCACACCCAAGGCCACCAGGTCGAGGGTGTTCAGACAACGAGCCAGGAGACTCTCAGACCCCTCCCTGGGCTCCAGGGGCCGCCTGCGGACCAGCTTCTGACAAAATTGGCTAACATTCTGACACCACATTCTAGACAGAGTTGAGGAGGCTCAGATCTGCTGAGAAAACAAGACAGAAAGTCATAAAAAATATCCATTCGCAACACAGAAGACTGGGAGGCCACCAAGAAGCAGATGACAATTGCCAGTCCAGCTACGTACATGGCCTCTCCACCAGCCAGGGTGCACACACCAGGATGCTGACCACACCCAAGGCCACTGGTCTAGGGTGTTCAGAGGAGTCATGTGACTCACAGACACTTCCCTGTGGACTGGATTCGGACCAAATTGACAAACGTACTGGCACAGCATCCCAGACGTGGGTCAGGAGGCTACAATCTGCTGCTCTGTTCCGTGTGTTGTACAACGTGCCCTCGTAGCTGACTGACTGCATACATAGTGGTTTCTGTCTCTTACCCCCACACTCCTCTATCTTGCCCTTCCCCCCGTCCCTCTCCCTACGGATAACCACTGGTTTGCTCTCTGTATCTATGAGTCTGTTTCTTTTTTGTTATAGTCACTAGTACATTTTATTTTTTAGATTTCACACGTAAGTGAGTTCATACACTATTTGTCATCCTCTGTCTGACTTATTTCGCTTAGCATAATAACCTCCAAGTCCATCCATGTTGCAAAAAGCAGAATTTTTATTCTTCTTTATGGCTGAATGTATGTACCACATCTTCTTTATCCATTCATCTGTTGATGGACAATCAGGTTGCTTCTGTGTCTTGGCTATTGTAAATAACGCTCCTGTGAATACCGGGATGCATGGATCTTTTCCAATTAGCACTTTCATTTTTTCTGGATAAATACTCAGGAGTGGAATGACTCAGTCATGTGGCATGAGCTGAAATCACCCAGCTCTGCTGGTTCAAGTCCAGCTCTGCTGCGTGCCAGCCTGTCTGGTTTGGCACAAGCTTATACCACACTTTGTCCTCCTTTCCTCTCTAAATGGGGGTAATTACTATCATCACAATTATCCCTCCCTTCACTGATGTGTGTGAAGTGACTCTGTAAGGGGCTTGTTGATCAGAGACTCCACGCATTTCTTCACCAAGGATCCTGAAACTAATAGCATTCTGCTTCGTTGCTTGCAGAATGAAGTGGAATTGACCCAACTCTAAGTTGGGGCAAAATGAGATAGATTTGTAGGGAGGGACAGACTCTGACCCAGTTCAGTGAAAGCATCAAACCAGAGTGGTCTCCCAGTTGCCTGGAGGGAGGACTAACCTTCACTGTGAATCAGAAATGACAGGACCACTGTCTCCTATCCTTCGGAGCATACGGAATGCCAGCTCTGCAGGGCGAGGCTGACCCAGGCAACACAAGTTATCATCAGGGGCCTCCTGCCCATAATATTCCAAATTCCTAGCTTAGCATTTTGGTTAAGGGCAAGCATTCAAAGAGCCAGGAAACTTGGACTAGAGTCTTGGCTCCAGCACCACCCCTGTGCCTCTGAGCAAGTCATTTATTCCTCCGGACCTCTCTCTGTGCGCCTCTTGTTCAAATGCTGCTGCTGATCCCTCGTGTCACTGTTGGTAGGAATGTAAAATGGTGCAGCTGCAGTCAGTAATGTATGGTGGTTCCTCCAAACATTAAAAATAGAATTACCATGTGATCCAGCAATTCCACGTGTGGGTGTGCACCCGAAAGGACCAAACATAGCGTCTCAAAGACATATTTGTACATCCATATTCACAGCAGAATTATTCACAATAGCTGAAAGTTGGAAGGACCCCAAATGTCCATCCAGGAAGGGATGGATAAACATAATGTGGTCTATACATACAGTGGAATATTATTCAGTCTTAAAAAGTCAGGCAACTCTGAGCCATGCTACAACATGGAGGAACTTTGAGGACATTATGCTAAGTGACATAAGTCAGCCACAAGAAGACAAATATTGTGTGATTCCACTTCTATGAAATATCTGGAGTAGGCAAACTCATAGAGATGGAAATTAGAACAGCGATTTGTCAGGGACTGGGGTGAAGGAGAAATGGGGGGTTATTGTTAAATGGAACACAACACAGATTTACAAGATGAAAAATGTTCTGGAAATTTTTTGCTCAACAATGTAAATATACTTCACATTACTAAATTGTACACTTAAAAACAGTCAAGACAGCAAATTTTATGTTATGTGTATTTTCCCACCGTTTTAAGAAACTGTTTCCAATGATAAACAACAGAGCCAGCATCACAGAGCCGCTGGGTGTAACAAACCCCAAGGTGATTTACTTTAACTTACCATGCAGTCTAGCCCAGCAGGTAACAAAATCCATGCATGCTCAAGTCCCAGATGGAGCACCAGCAAATACAGAGGGTTGACGGTACAGACGAGACTGAAGTCAGTGGTCCGCATATCATAAACCCTCCGTAAGGGTAATCTCTGCTACTGCTGGAGACCAGTCAGAAAATCATTCTTAGAGGTTCCGGACACTGATCCGATCTCTCCGCCCCATCCCACTTCCTGTCACACACACACAAAGGCACACAGCTCCCAGCTCCTCCTGCTTTCATCGGGGAAATGGGTCTTGCCACCCTCAGGCGGGGAGCCAGGCTGACCCAGCCGCACTCTCGGGTTGCAGAGGTCTCTCCGGGAGTATCTGAACTCAGTGCCTGGTCTCCTACAGAAGAGGGTTTACCCAAGACTTACTGGACTCTTGGAGTAGATCCTGGAGCATTGGATCCAAGTCAGTGAGGTTGAGTCTAAGCCGTGTAGGGCTGGAACTGAAGCATGTCTAAAAACAGAAGTGGGGAGTCCCTCTGCGCACAAGACAGCCCTTCACCCCTGGGTTGTCGGGGTGGAGATGGGGTTGGGTGGGCGGGGAGCTTCAGCCGTGCTATCAACTTGTGACACTTGGTGTGTGCTCAGAGGATGGTTCTAAGATGGTTTTTGTTTTCAATCATGGTAAAATACACATAAAATAAAATTTACCATTTTAACCATTTTTAAGTACTCAGTTCAGTCATGTTCAACACACACATTTTGTGCAACCGAACCCCAGAACCTACTTCATCTTGCAAAGCTTCGTGTCTGTACGCATTCAACAATTCCCCCATCTCCTCCACAGTTCCAGGCAATCACCATTCTACTTTCTGTCTCTACGAATCTGATCACTCTAGCTACTTCATTTAAGTGGAATCCTACAGTATTTGCCTCAATGTGTCCACCTTTGGTAGAAGTGAGGGTGATTGTAGACAGAGGAAAAATTTGTGTTTCAATAGAAACTATAATACCTGTGGATGTTAGATTCTAGTTCTGCTCATTGTTTTTGAGATTTTGTTTTCCACCCATACACTGGGCTGGGTCCTGAATTTTTTCAGTTTCCTCAGTTATTTGGCTATAGTCTCCAAACTAACATTTCCAGTTTTTTCCCTATTTTTGACTTGGAATCATTGAGAAACTAAGGCTGCCCTTTTCTTAAAGTCCTGCAAAGATAAGTGAGTCAACTTGATATAAACTTAAAAGAGGTCACCATCATAGCTGTCATTTAGACAATCTTCAAGCCTGTTTCTATGTGAGTCAGTCAGAAAGCTGACCTGAACACCCGATGACTTCACCAGAGACATTCAAGCCAGGAAAATCTGGTTGGAATCTGCCCATTATCACTGTCTGCCCTCACTCCATCTAAAGATGCTTTGTGCCTTACTTCTAGAAATCTTCTCTACAGGCAGCTCTCAGGACTCAGACACTGGGCTATAATTTTATATAGATCTTTGTTTTTCTTTTGTCTCCATAGAAATGTCTTCTATTGAATACTTAATTCTTTGCACCTTATAGGCCTAAGTTTGAGACCCCGCGTGCTTCACCACCTTCTGAAATGAATTTAACTGGACTGATCCATCGTCAGCACCAAGACACTGGCTCAATACAATGAAACAATCTACCAACCCAGCTCCTGGACTGCAAAGCTTCTTGAGCAAGTTTCAGAGGAGGGACTGCAGGGGAGCCAACTACATCAGGTGCCCCAAAACGTATCTCTTTGGCATGAGGATTAATTTAGGCTGATTATTTTTAAGAAACTGAACACGCAGGAAGTCTTTCTTTTTACCTCCCCTTAAAGAACCTAGATAAAGGGCTCACTCTGAGAATAAAGCTAACACCAGACAAGTCTGCAGAGGGCAGCAGCTAAGTGTGGTGAATTGCCTTCCCCCACTTTGAAGTCCCAAACCACGGCCCTCCCCCAAACTCTTTTTCCTTCTCTTTAGCTGAAGATGTTATTTAAGGCAAGGGTTTGGGCCATTTGACAAGTTACCCAGTTTTCCTGGGTCTCTCCCGTGTATACGTGTTATCACACTGTTTGAGTTTCTCCTGTTAATCTGTCTCATGTGAATTTAATTCTTAGACCAGCCAGAAGAACTCAGAAGGGCAGAGGAAAATTTCTTCCTCTTCCATGTGGAACATAACTTCTCGCTAGGGACTTCCTTCCAAAGAGTACGGTATGTAAAGGGGACCCAAAAAATAACTTAATAGTGGAGAAACCTGACAAACACTGTACCTCAACTGGATAACCAAGATCAGTGTCAAGTGATAAATCATGTTGATGGTATGTGCCCCTGATATGCTATGATAAGAAAGGCACTTTTACATAACCACGTCCCATGCAGTTTTGTCCCAACTTACATGTGACATACTTATACTAAATAATTAAATAAAGTGTATTCATTGTCCAGCAGGAATCCAAATTTATCTTGCCATCTGGCATTTCATCTGGCAACCCTAGACCAGAGGCAGCAGTCAGCCTGTGATGAAGCAAGCAAAAACTGTCTTTAGCTTGGTGCACAGACTTCTGAAGTCTTTCACATGCAGTTTTTAATTTCAGCCACTAGAAGGAATCTTGAGGGAAAAATAAATCCAAGCTCTTCATCCAAGCCAATAATCCTTCAGGGGATTTCTTGGCTGTTGGGCACTGGGGGAGGGAGCAGAAGATAAAAAGGAATGAAGGGGAGGGTCAGACATTTAGAGCTAAGGGCTCTGGTCCTGGGGTTTCAGCGCTTGGATCGTCCCTTTCTCTGCTGAGCAACACATGTAGTCTGTGTCTAAGCTTTCAGATTTCACAGCTGTAAATGAGAAACAGAATTTTACCATTTTTACGCAAGTCCGGGACGCAGTCTTCCCCAGCTTCCTTTATAGATGTCTTGTGTATAGATTCAATCACCTAACAAGTATGTGTTGAGTTTTCCCACATGACAGAAGCTATACTGGGTCATAGTAAAGACTCAGAATTCTGTCCCCAAGGCACTGATAACTATTGCCAGCTCAGGGCAACTGACCAAAGATGTAGAAGAACTGTGATGACGTGCAAGTTTCACCTGTTGAGTGTAAACCACTCACTCTGAGACAGTTTGTGAAGGAAAAACTTGGAATGTATTCTGTTCACAATCATTTATTAGTGATTCTCCCCCCAGCCCCCTGTTTCACCAGGATTTTCCATCATTGTATGTTACCCCTCAATGCAGCTGGGCATCTGAGTATCTAGGGTCTTCTGCTCTGCATGCAGATCTTCAATTGTCTTTTTCTTCTTGTTTTAACTTTCAATTTTCAGTTTTTAAATTTCAGAGTTATTTAATTTTTGTTAGTTGAGGTACAGTCAGTTGACAATGTGTCGATTTCTGGTGTACAGCATCATGTTGCAGTCATACATGTACGTAACATTTGTTCCTTCTCTAGTCTTCATTTTCATTTTGTTTCATTTTTTATTGTGTAAAATATACACATAAAATGTACCATCTTAGCGATTGCAAGCACACGGTTCAGCAGCAGGAAGTGCATCTACGTTACTGTGTAACTATCACCACCATCCATGCCTAGAACTCTTTTCATCTTGCAAAACTCACACTCCAAACCCAGTGAACAGTAACTCCCATCCGCCAGTTCTTAGCAGCCACCACCCTACCTCCTGACTCTGTGAATCTGATCACTCTCGGTACTTTCCATAAGTGGAATCCTACAATGTTGGCCCTTTTGTGACTGGCTTATCTCACTGAGCATAACGTCCTTCAGGTTCATCCATGTGGTAGCCTGTGTCAGAATTTCCTTCGTTTTTAAGACTTAATATTACACACAAACACACACACACACACATACACACACACACTATTACACAACAGCTTCTGTTCACCTGTTCATTCCTTCATGCACATTTGGATTGCTTCCTCTTTTGACCGCTGTGAGGAATGCTGCTCTGCACACTGGCATACAAGCATCTCTTGGAGTCCAGCTGCCTTTGTCATTAAAATCCTTTGGTGTAGCCAGCTACTCCTGCCATCACAGAACTGAAAAGAAAACTGTGAGATTCTTGCCTGCATTGTTTAGATATTCGTCCACTTTTTGCTCTTCCCTTCACCTTCTCTTTCTTTGGTGCTGTTCCACCCTCCAGCCGTTGCTAAAATGGAAAGTCCTGGAAGAAGAAGGGAAGGGCAGAGGCAACCAAGAGTCTCTCACTTGTTGGCCAGAGAAAATTCACCCAAATGATGATTGAGACCTTGTCAGGAAAGGAAGGTGGATCATGACAGTAAAAAAAAAAAAATGACATAACCCGTTACAGCAGAAGTTTAATCAATGCCCCTCATCATGGTGATTATTGCAGGGCTAAACCTTGGGGACACCAAGGAATGAATAGTCCTCAGCTGCACGAGTCTGTTGGGGGCGACCCCTGCTGCTGTGCTGAAGAGGAAGAGGAAGAGGAAGGAAAGAAAATGAACTGAGTCCAGTCTGCTCATTTCCCACTCATGGGAAAAAGTAAGCAAGGAAAGAAAAAGAAATTTTTACAAAAGCTTTGCCCATAAACAAGTTCCCCTGAGCAAAGTTTAAGGGAAGTTGAAGGGGGAGGATATATCTCAGTGGTTCAATCCCCAGTACCTCCTCTAAAAATAAATAAAATGAATAAAGCTAATTTCCTCCCTCTTTAAAAACAAACAAAAAAACAGCAAATAAGGGATGTTGAGTTAATCAGTCCCTTAAGAATAATTAGAACTTTTCAAAGTGGGTTGGGTTTTCTGGGTCCCTGAAGCCTGACCCTTCTACTTCTTGGGAACTTCTTGGGTAAGAAGTAATGGGGAGGGGAAAGGATTCCTCATCTTTCCATTTGGGGTGTGACCTAGTATCTGAAATAACAGTGGCCTCTGGGGACCAGCAGGGCTCCATTGTTACCAACGATCTTAAGGAACCCCTCAGTGTTCAAAACTCTGGCTCGCTCGTCATCTCTTTCTGGTCCCTGATTTGTTCTGCCTTTCCCTTTGTCTCTCTTCATCCTGTTTTTCTTGCTTTATCTGTCTTTCCTCCCCTGTTTCTTTCCTTTGTCTCATTTTCAATTCTAAGTAGTTTAACAAATTTTTCCCCCAAACAAATGCTGTGTTCTCCCTTTGATAATTTCAGGTAAACGAAAAGCTCTCCATCTTGAGTCATGTAAAACTTGACATGTACATGTGAGTCTTTCATTATATCTCTCTTGGAGTAGAATTGAGCACCTACTGTATTCCAGACACAGTTTAGCTGCTGGGAAGCAAGTGGTGGTCAAGACTGTTAACGGGCTGAATGTATCTCCCTGCTCTCAAATCCGTAAGTTGAAATCCTAACCCCCAGGACCTCAGAATGTGACTGAATTGGTAATTGGTTTAAAGAGGTAATTACGCTTACATGAGTTCATGAGGGTGGGCCCTACCACAAACAGCTAATGTCCTTATAAGAAGAAGAGATTAGAATGCAGAGAGCATACAGAGACAGGAAGGGGTCAAAGATTTAGTAGAAAAAGTACAAAAATGTGACAATGAATATATGTATGTTCATGTATAGCTGAAAAATTGTGCTCTACACTGGAATTTGACACAACATTGTAAAATGACTATAACTCAATAAAAAAATGTAAAAAAACCCCACAGACGTATACATAGTGAATTTCAAATAAACAAGGAACCCTAAATATATATTGTAATACATATACTTTTTAAAGATGTGTATTTTATGCATATTAGTTATACATATGCATTTTTGTATGTAAAGATACATACACGTGTACAACCATACGTCACTTTATTGGGCTTTGCAGACACTGCATTTTTTTCTCTTTTTTTACAAAATGAAGGTGTGGCAACCCTGAGTTGTCAGATGATACTTAGGATCTTTTACCAATACATTATTTTAAAACAAGGTGTGTGCACTGTTTTACTAAATTGAATGCTATTGCACACTGAAGAGACTACAGTCTAGAATGAACATAATTTTATATATGCACTTGGAAACCAGATACTTGTGTGAGTCCTTTTATCACAAAATTCTCCTTATTGTGGCCGTCGGGAACCAAATCATCAATTTCTCCAAGATGTGCCTCTATTAACTCTCCAGAATGGGTCACAGTGCTTCATCGTTACAGAAAGTGCACCATTTTTCTTTCCTGGAAACTTGCCCCCTTTCTGATTCTGGCTGATTGTGTTTTCAGTGGAAATGTGAACCTATCCCTTGGGTCTGCTGTGAGCTCGTGGTTGATCTAGAGGCTTGATTACATTGTGGTTCAACTCTTCACCAAGGCTGTTTTATGGGTGAGGTTCTCCACTGCCGACTACAGCACATTGCGATAATCTGGTGGTCCTACAGCAGCAAGTTAGAACAATAATCAACCTTTTCCATCAAAGTTTCACCTGACAGTTTTATTCTCCATTAGTTGTTTCTTAAGCCTGTGATTTCATTAGAACTGCAAGAGAGGGATTTTCCTAATTCTGTTGATCCTCCTCCATTTATGTTTTAATTCATGTAATAAATTTGCTGCTCAGTTTCTTGACCTCCATCCCTCCTTCTCTCTACTTCAGTTGTTCATTCCCACAGACAGTCCTCTACTTCATTATTACCACTGTCTTCACTGTCCATAATCTTAATTTCAAGCATTCTGTTCTGCAGCAACACCTTTTTATCTTCTCTTTCCGGTTTAATTGTCTATCTTTTACTTTCACCCACTATAACCATTTATCAGCCAACTCTTACTTCCCACCTCTTCCCTCAGCTTCTGGTAATGCAGGTAGTTTTTTTCAACTAAGATCTTTCCCTCTTCAATAAAATTTTTTTTTAAAAATTTCCCTATAATTGGCAAAGCATACAAAAAGAAAAAGAAAAAGAAACTTACCCTCATCAACTCCAATGTGTAACTCTACGATTCTGCAACATAAAAGTAAAGAAAAATGATCATTTATACAATGTTACAATTTATCTTAATAAAGCTAGGGGAAGAGATTAAAAAGATCATTTTCTTTTATCATTGTAAAATGATCCACTTTATCTGTTCTTATTGTCTTTGTCTTAAAGGCTTATTTCCCTCATATTACTATAGCTACCTTAGCTTTCTCGGGTTTTGTTTACACAAAGTTTCTGTTCCCTCGCTTTTACTTCCAACCTATTTGTGTTCCAATATTTAAAGTGTAACTCTTCCCACCGTATGTAGTTACCTGTGTTTTCTTCCCACATGCAGACTCTGGGTTTTGTTTTGTTTTGTGTTTGTATTTTGTTTTGCTGGAAAGAGGCACAAGGAGGCGCTTCTTATGTGAAGATTAATATTTTATTTCTTCCTCTGGTTGCAGGTTACATTGCAGTACTTTCTTTTTGAAAATTCACCTTGCTGGACATTTATGAAGCCTGCACTTTTAAGTGCATATATTATGCTTTTTAAAGTTTACTTAAAATTATTAAGATTAAAGTCATTTCCTCTACTGGCAGTGACTACAGGGCTCTAAATGCATCCCATCTTCACTCTCCGCAGAGGCTCAAAGTGTCCACGACCCAGCAGGTACCTCCTGTGCATGGAGGGAATCCACACAGCATCCGTCTCCTGTGCTTAAGAGGATTCATCACTAGGGATGATTTGTCAAGAGATTAGGAGTTGGAGGCTGGAGGCTGTGGATCAGTGTTCTCCTCCAAGCTGTGTCGGATCCCATATCCAAAGTATACGGCAAATCCTAGTCGGGCAACGAGACAATGAGAAGGAAAAGTAGGCACTCTCCCCACTTACAGATGCCCAATAGGCCTCCTATTATGACATCTTACAGCTCTGGGGAGAGGTAGTAGGAAGAAGGTTGGGTCCAGTCACTCCAGAGGCCTCTCTTTCCCAGACAGTCACTTACCAATGGCATTCCAGATGCCAAACTGGGCCCAGGTCCAAGTGGTCATCTGCATCATCAAGTGGACATTCACGAAGATGCTCAGCACTGGGAGGACAGGCAGAGCAGGCACCTGCGGGCGAAGGCAGCTAACCCTGAGCGCGCCGCAGGCCTCACCAAGGCAGGCCCCGCCCCCACGGGGGTGGGGGAGACGCCAGGCCTGGTCACACGGAGCAGCCAGCGCCTCCCCAGGCTGGGTGTGAGAAGCACTGAGAGTGGACCAGGGAAGGGCCACTGGTTAGGGCGACTCGCCTCCTTCCCTGGTCCAGCCAAGATAGTTCAGACCTCACAGCGTGCAGACTTCCTTCACTCAGGGTGGATAGTTTGGGCACATAAGGTCACCCACCTTGAAGGGAGGAGGAGTGGGGCCCTGGGGCTGCCTCCAGATGGTGACAGTGACCCCGGCGCTGAGCACCAGCAGCAGCACAGCCACCGTTGTACAGACGGGGTCTCCAGAGAACACACGGCGGGGCCACTGGGCCAGCACCAGGCTCAGGGCCGTCAGCAGGAGAACTGCAGGGTCCAGTGGGAGGAGAACAGGGTCAAGTCCAGAAGCCGGTGTGTCAGGCCTTGGGTCACACCCCTCCCCAAACTGCCCTCATCAAGAAAGGCCATCATATTTCTAAGTCTCCCTAATTGCCAAAATACACAATCCCACTCCATCCTCCCAAATTCAGATGCCAACAAAGAGCCATCCCACTGCTCACCCATCAGTAAGGTGCATCCATAGACAATCCGGCCAGATGTCAGAGTGGGGGTGCTGTTGATAGGGTCACACAGGGTCCTGAGAGTCTCTAGGTTTTGTGCATCAGGTACAGGTTCCAAAGGACCTGCTTCAGGTTCAGGAGTCTCAGTTTTGTCCTCTGTGCTCTCATTCGTCTGTAAATGCTGATCTGGCTGGTACCTGAATTACAGGTGTTAAGGCAATATTAACAGCAGCCCCCACCCACCCAATACAGACAGTCTAACCCACCTCGATCCTGCCGTACGCACAACGGGACATTTAGAAAGCAGCATGCATGTAGACGGGGATTGCCTCCCCATCCATCCCCACAAGGGCAAGACCCCCAGTCAGCGTGTGGTGGACTCTCACCTGAGGACAAGAACAGAAATAACCACCAGCGAGTAAGCAAACAGGGTCCCAATTGACATGACGTCCACAAGATCACTGAACTCGAAGAGTAACGCCATGATCGCTAGAAGGAGGCACAGATGAGGTGCGGGAGGGAGTCAGAAACCACTGAAATGTCCAAGTTAAGGAAAGTGATCAAAGGAGGGGCTTTTGTTCAGTCACCTGCAAGGTTTCCAGAAGCCAAAGTGGCCACGATGGGGGTGTGTGTGCGGGTGTGGATCCGGGCGAGTCTCCGGAAAAGGAGTCCGTCATCTGCCATCGCGTAAGTCACTCGAGACATGGCGAACATGTTACCCAGGAGGCTGGGAGACAAAATGGGAACATGTGTGAGGACGTGGAGAAATAGGACAGATCAGGGCTTCTGTGCCTTAGTCTGCGTGGTGTGAGGGGTCTCTCCCTCTTGTCTCTCAATCCCAAAGGCTGGGACACCTGGGCATCTGACAGCAGATGGGGAGAAAGCTTCGACACTGACCTAGATGTAAGTGCACAGAGGGTGCCAACAGCCACCACATAGCTGGCAGGAGCCCACCCAACATGGAGAAAAGCCTGCGGCAAGGGGCTCTCAGGGTCAATCTGGTAGTAGGGCACCATGAGGGTGAGTGACGCTGAGACGCCAAAATACGCCAAAAAGCAGATGAAGAGCGAGGTCAGGATGCCCAAGGGGATGGAGCGCTGCGGATTCCGGGCTTCCTCCCCTGCAGGATGGGTGGGGAGAAGCACTGGGTCAGGAAACACCTTGAGGGGAAAGCACACAATCCCCTTCCCTCCTGAGCCTCCAGGAGCAGAACAACCTCCTAGAAACTCTTATGCACAAGAGCAGCCCAAACTGGAGCCAAACCCCTGAGGGGACAGTGACCGTGTTACCTGTAGTGGCGATGACATCAAAACCGATAAACCCGTAGAAACAGGTAGCCGCTCCTCGGAGAATCCCATCAAAGCCAAAAGGCACAAACCCTCCAGAACCCAGATGGTCCAAGCTGTGGTGAGAGGAGAAACGAGAAGAACGTGGGTGAGGTGTGTTCAGTGATCTCTACCGGACTCCTCAGTTGACACCATGAGTCCTGAGCTCCAGGAGCCCCATCATCTGGACCCACCAGCCCAGATCTGTTTAGTCCCCACCGTGTCTCCAGTTCTGCACGGTAACCACACCCTCACCACGCATTGCTCTGGCCAGGAGCACCCGCCTAACCTATAGGTGCCGTTGGGTCCAGATGCTGTCAAGTTATAGTCCTGTTCCGTGAGCTGCCAGTTGTGCAGATCTCCCTTAATGAAGCCAGACAGGATGATGAAGCCGAGAACCAAAAGGTTCAGGCCTGTGAACACTTTGGTAACCAGGACTGACTCTCGAGCTCCCAGAACCAGCACTCCTGTGGGAAAGATGGGACATGAAACTTCCAGAATAACTAAATGCATAGAGACTAGTGGTGGTCAGGGGCAGGGCGGTGGCAGAAGTGGAAACCGTGGACAGTGACTGCCCAGTGGGTGTGGGTTTTCCTTTTGGGGTGGAGAAATGTTTAGAGCTAGCTGGAGGTGAGGGTCGCACAGCATTGTGAGTGTGCTAAGTGCCACTGACTGCACACTACGATGATCAGTTTCTTACTGTGGCAATCACCTCACAAGAAACACATCAGTCAAACCATGAACATGTACCCCTGAAATTGTACATAATTGTATGTCAGTTATATCTCAATAAAGCTGGAGAAATCAATAAACTAGTTGAGTTTCTGTTGTTTGAATTTCACCTCAATTTAAATGATCTCTGGTCTCAGCACAGAGGAAGAAACTTGTCAGTCTAAGAAATGGGTGATTTTTTTCTTCACCCGTAGTTTGGCAAGGCCTGGAGACATCGTGGTTGCCACAATCTGCGTGGTGGGTGTCACTGACATCTGGGGAGTAAGGGCCAAGGTTGCTACTCAACATCTGACAATGATGTTCTTTAAGAAAAGAACAAAAACCCTAAATGCACAGGACATCCCCCCACACCAAACAATGACCCAGCCCCGAATGTCAGTGGTGCCAAGAGCGGGATGCACAGTCTGTGTTGCCTTCCTGTCTCTCATACCACAGACCCTTCTTCCCTGTCCTAATTCCCCACCTCCTGCCTCTCCAAGCCTTCCCCACCCCGGCTCCCTCTCCACACCCCACACTTCCCATTCCATCTATGACCCCTGTCTCACCAGTCATCAGCAACACCAGGCCCAGTGCGAAGAAGTCTGGGTACTTGGCCAGGAAGTAGGGCATGTACAGGGAGAGAGTGCCCTGTAACCCCTGAGAGATGTGGTTCCCAGTCAGGCTGTCAAAGGCAGAGCTCCAGGCCCTGGCCACGCTGGCGGTGACTGCAGAAGAAGATGGAACATTCATTAACAAACATTAATTGAACCCCTACTACATGCCATGGGATGTATTTCGAGGGAAAAACAGACAAAATACCAAATCTCAAAGAGTTTCTTCTTCATGGGAGAGAAGACCCACATGATCCACAGACTTGGTCAGCTATTTAATACATTAGGAGGCGATCAGTGTTGTGCAAAAAGAGAAAACATGGAAGTGGAACCAGGAGGGCTGGGATGAGGGCTGAAATTTTAAATCGAGGTGTAAGGGAAAACCCCACGAAGGCAAGAGCTGAGCAAAGCCTTCAACATGGTGACGGATGAGCCTGTGGACGTGTCTCCCTCCCACCCACTTCCTACGTTCCCCTTCCTTCTGGGCTCTTGGTCACATCACTTAGGGAAAGCGGGGGAGAGCTGAGTAGAATGAAGTTGTGGGGTTTCCCTGCCACCATTACTCACTTCTCCCACAAAGTGAATAGCAAAGTGCTCAGGAATGACTCAAGTCTCCAACACTCCCTCTGAGCACATTTCCCCACCCCATCATCTCACCAATGACATAGGACAGTATGAGGTTCCAGCCAGTGATGAAGGCACACAGTTCTCCCACTGTGACATAGCTGTAGAGATACGCAGAACCAGAACATGGTACCCGGGCCCCAAACTCCGCATAGCAGAGCCCAGACAACACAGAAGACAGGGCGGCCACCAGGAAGCAGATGACGATTGCCGGTCCAGCTTTGTCCTTGGCCACCTCTCCAGCCAGGATGTACACGCCAGCCCCCAGGGTGTTGCCCACACCCAAGGCCACCAGGTCGAGGGTGTTCAGACAACGAGCCAGGAGACTCTCAGACCCCTCCCTGGGCTTCAGGGGCCGCCTGCGGACCAGCTTCTGACAAAATTGGAGAACATCCTGACATCGCATCCTAGATGGAGTTGAGTAGGCTCTGATCTGCTGAGAAAACAAGACAGAAAGTCATAAAAAATATCCATTCGCAACACAGAAGACTGGGAGGCCACCAAGAAGCAGATGACAATTGCCAGTCCAGCTACGTACATGGCCTCTCCACCAGCCAGGGTGCACACACCAGGATGCTGACCACACCCAAGGCCACTGGTCTAGGGTGTTCAGAGGAGTCATGTGACTCACAGACTCTTCCCTGTGGACTGGATTCGGACCAAATTGACAAACGTACTGGCACAGCATCCCAGACGTGGGTCAGGAGGCTACAATCTGCTGCTCTGTTCCGTGTGTTGTACAACGTGCCCTCGTAGCTGACTGACTGCATACATAGTGGTTTGTGTCTCTTACCCCCACACTCCTCTATCTTGCCCTTCCCCCCGTCCCTCTCCCTACGGATAACCACTGGTTTGCTCTCTGTATCTATGAGTCTGTTTCTTTTTTGTTATAGTCACTAGTACATTTTATTTTTTAGATTTCACACGTAAGTGAGTTCATACACTATTTGTCATCCTCTGTCTGACTTATTTCGCTTAGCATAATAACCTCCAAGTCCAACCATGTTGCAAAAAGCAGAATTTTTATTCTTCTTTATGGCTGAATGTATGTACCACATCTTCTTTATCCATTCATCTGTTGATGGACAATCAGGTTGCTTCTGTGTCTTGGCTATTGTAAATAACGCTCCTGTGAATACCGAGATGCATGGATCTTTTCCAATTAGCACTTTCATTTTTTCTGGATAAATACTCAGGAGTGGAATGACTCAGTCATGTGGCATGAGCTGAAATCACCCAGCTCTGCTGGTTCAAGTCCAGCTCTGCTGCGTGCCAGCCTGTCTGGTTTGGCACAAGCTGCGTACAGCTCCTTACCCTCGTCCCCTGCACGTAACAGGAGAAATTATCGTCATTATCTCTCTCTCCCTTTATATGTGTGAAGTGACTCTGTAAAGGGCTTGGATAATAGAGTCCTCAGACTCGACACAGTTCTATGCCAAGGATTCTGAAAACTGGAATCTTCCGTTTCATTGTTTGCAGTGTGAAATGCAATCGGATGTCTGAGTTCAGGCAGAATGGGATGGCATTTGTAGGGAGAGACAGACTCTAGACTGGCTCAGTGAAAGCGTCAGACCAGAGTGGCCTCCCAGCTACCTGGAGGGAGTGAAGACTAACCTTCATTCTGAATCAGAAATGACAGGACTCTGTTTCCTATCCTTTGGGCTTGGAATATCTCCTCACTGCATGGCTCTGCAGGGCGAGGCAGACCCAGGCAACACAAGTTTCCATCAGGGGCTTCCACCCCTGATACTCCGAAGTCCAGGTTTAGCATTTTGGTTAAGGGTAAACATTCAAACAGCCAGGAAACTATGCTCAGAATCTCGGCCCCCCACCACCACCCCTGGGCCTTTGAACAAGCCATTTACTGCTCCAGACCTCTGTGCGCCTCCTGTTCAAATGCTGCTGCTGAAGCCTCGTGCACTGTTAGTAGGAACGTAAAATGGTGCAGCTGCTGTGGATAAGTGTGCTGGTTCCTCAACAGATTAAAACTAGAATTACCATATGATCCACAATTCCACTTCTGGGTGTACACCCAAAAGAACTGAAAATGGGATCTCGAAGAGATATTTATACACACATGTTCACAGCAGGATTATTCAGTATAGCTGAAAGTTGGAAGCAACCTAAGGGTTCATTCACAAATGAATGGATAAACACAATGTGGTCTATACATGAAGAAGATTATTACTCAGCCTTAAAAAAAATCCAGGAAATTCTGAGCCATGCTACAACATGGAGGGACCTTGAGGACATTATGCTAAGTGACATAAGCCAGTCACAAAAAGGCCAATATTGCGTGATGCCACTTCCATGAAGCATCGATAGTGCTCAGATTCATAGAGACAGGAAGTAGGATGGTGGTTTGCTAGGGTCTGGGGTGAGGGAGAAATGGGGAGTTATTGTCATATGGGGACACAGTTTCGGTTTTACAAGATGAAAAGGATTCTGGAGACTGGTTGTACAGCAATGCAAAGATACTTAACATTAATGAACAGTACACTTAAAGTGCTTAAGATGGTAAATGTTATATTAAGTGTATTTCACAACCATATTTCATTACTACCGATGATAAATATTAGAACAAGCTTCAGAGAGTTGCTCAGTGCAGCAATCCCCAAGGTGGTTTAATATAAATCACCGTCTCGTCATCCTCTATGGATACGAAGCCGTGCGGATGCTCAGGTCCCTAGCATGGGCGGAGGAGGAGTCCACACATTCAGAGAGTACAAACACAGGAGAATGAAGTCAGCGGTCCACATATCATAAACCTTATATAAGTGTAATAATGACAATTGTTTACACACCAATAAAAAACCAAGTCTTAGAGCCTCTGACCCAGTCTCCCCCACCCCCACCTCTTCTCACACAAACACACACGGCTCCCAGCAACTTCTGCTTTCATCTGGAAAATGGGTCTTTCCACCTGCAGACTGGAGCCAGGCTGACTCGACCACATGCATGAATTGCAGAGATACTCAGTTCTGAGTATCTGAGCTCCGTGCCCTGTCGCCTACAGGAGAGGGCTTCCCCAAGACTTACTGGATTGTCGGAGGAGATCCTGGAGCCCTGGGTCAGAGTCAGTGGGGCTGAGTTTAAGCTGTGAAGGGCTGGAACTGATGCATCTCTAAAACCGAGCGAGGAGTCCCTGAGCTCATCCCTGGGTTGTCAGGGTGGGGATGGGGATGGTTGGGTGGGGACCGCCTGTGGTGGCGCTATCAGCCCTCCACACTTCTGGGGATGGATCTAAAATGTTTTTCATTACGGTAAAATATACATTACGTAAGATTTATCATTTTAACCATTTTAAACTATGCAGTTCAGTCATGTCAAGTACATTCACATTTTATGCAGCCAAACCCCAGAACTTCTTTTCAACTCTGTACGCATTCGGCAACAATTCCCCCTTGTCTCCTCCACAGTTCCTGGCAATCACCATTCTACTTTCTGTCTCTGTGGATCTGACCACTCTGGAATCTTTACTTAAGTGGGATCCTACAGTGTTTGCCATTTACTGTCAGGCTTATTTCACTAAGAAGAATGCCCACTAAGTTCCTCCCTGTTGTAGTGTGCGTTAGAATCCCCTTTCTTTTTAATGCTGAATAATACTCTGTTATTTATACAAGCCACGTTTGGCTTATCATTTCTTGGTCAATGAGCACTTGGGTTGCTTGCACGTTTTAGCCATTACGAATAATGCTGCTAGGAACCTGGGTGTACAAATATCCCCTCCAGAGGGTGCTTTCGATTCTTCTGGGTGTATCCTCCAAAGTGAATTGCTGGATCATATGGTTCCAAAATTTTTGTTATACTTTTGAATGGAGAGAATTTTCATGCATTGAGACACGGGGAAATCAGTTTGGCTTGTACATGGTGCAGCTGGAACTTTGTGTGAACTAAACCAGCCCGTCCAACCCTCACAGCACAGCCGCTCTAACTGTTAAGGCTGAGAATGTCTATGCTGAAGACAAGGATGAACAACTCCCTTCTTACGGCGTCCATGTTAACACTCGCTCAGAGATTAGGTTCCCTTCCCAGACACCAGGTCCTGCTGTCTCGCTGCCTGTGTACTAAGTCTGTCTCTTTTACAACCTTGAAGGAACATACCCTGTTGTGTCTGATGAATGTTCTTTGTTTGGATGAGGTGTAAGACTGTGTGTAAAACCATGGTTCAATGGAGCAGTTCTTCAGAGCTGTCTGAGAGGCTGCTTCCCAGGGCATAGTCCTCAGTTTGGCTCAAATAAAACTCTTTTCTATTCCTATGATTGATTATTTATTGATTATTTCCATGGACTCCTGAATTCATTTGAACATCAAAGACCCTGAGAAGTACAGGCCGTAAAACTCGGGAAACCCACTTACAACCCTCCTCCCTCCCCATCTTCTTACACTGCTTGACTTCCCACGGTCTGCACTGGAGTGTGGGGACCCCCAAGCCCAGCTGGCCACCCACCAGGAGAAAGAGACCTTCAGGTAATCCATGCAGCAAAGGCATTTAACAGTCACCACGCCTGCATTCAGACTTGCACTAAAGGATGAAGGAAGACTTAAGAGGCATGTAACTATGTCCCCTTCTTCAAGGAGCTCTGCTGGGAGAGCTTAGCATGGAGAACAGAGAAGGGAAAGTGATGTAAGAAGCACTATTCTTCACAGAAGGCAAAACTCTGGAGCTGGAAGGGGAGTGGTGCAGTGGGTGCCCGCTAGTGGTGGGTAGAGAGGACTGTGGCATGCCTCAGATGACCTCCATGCTAAAGCACTGAACACAAACCTCCAAAATAGGATCCAATGGGATCTAAATGTGGCAATGAACTCTTCCATTAACTTTTGAAAAACCAACCACACAAGATGGAATGAAATGGCTTATGCTGTTGTGGAGAGTTTTAGTTGGTTCTGTGAGGACCCACTTGAAATCCTAGAGTTGGTAGAGATATTATTTTAAAGGAAAGACATCTGAGTTGCAAGAAATGCAGAAAGATTGACACAACATTGTAAACTGACTGTACTTCAATTTTTAAAAAGTAAAAAAAAAAAAAAAGAAAAAAAAAGAAAAGAAAAGGAAAGAAATGCAGAAAGAAGCCTCCTCTGAGCTTATCTGACTCAAAGCAGAAAATTCTTGGAACTAAGGCTGCCATAAACTCCGCCATTCAGGAGGGGACATTCCTGAGATGATGATGGTGAGGAAGCCTATTACTGTGATTCTCCCTTCTGGGAGTTTATAGCCTCGAAGACGATGGAAAGCCCACTCACATGTGCATAGACAGCATTATCACAAGTTAGTCACCCCTCGTTTGTTCTACTAACCTGTTTTTCTTTCCTAAAGAAACCTATTTGTTTTCCCTACAGAAGACTTGCCTCCCTACCCTTTCCCCCATTAAGTTGGATATATAAGTCTGTAACATTAATCATTTTTTAACAGGTTATGTTTTGTTCATTCACTTATGTGATCCTTTTTGACACACAGTTTTCTGATAACTTTCAGATCACACCGTTGGACTGTGTAAGAAATTGTGGAATGTTAATGGAAAACCTGATGGCAACACAGACCTGCTAACAAAACATCAAGATCAACTAGAATTAATCACACAGGACTGGATGAACTACTGAATAAGATTTACAATTTTTATGACTTTGTCTGAAATACGATCAGCTTTTTAATATTTGTTTTCGAGATTTCTGGAAAATTTTTCTCTTCAGCTACCTATGCTTTACAACAATGTGGTAACCTGTAGTTTTGAAACAGAAGTGAAGCACGTATCCTTTTCTTTCTAGCTGATCCCTCCAGAGTTCAGAAACTTCACTTTTATGGCAATAGAGTTATTTACCTGAGTTCACTAAGAACCTGTTCTCCTTGTACCAGGACACAAATGAAAACACTGGCTGTACCACCGAGGTTTTACTGGGATGTCATACTTGAGAATGTGCGTTGATTCAAATAGGATCAGACAACTTTAAGGAAGTAAGATTGACTTTGTGGAGCCATAAACCCCCTTGGGAAAGCAGCCTGGTGTCTTGCTGACAGGTGAGTAAGACAGATCATTCTCCGGCAGGCCCCCGAACCTCGGGTAATTTGTGGACTTCAAGAAGAGACATGGCAAGTCCTTGGCTTGGCGTCTTGCCTTCAAGAAACATTTCAGAGTTCAATTTGAAGATTCTTCATGAAAAGTTCCAGAAAAGCAGATTTAAAAGAATCTATTTGGTCAACTGTTACTCTTGCCGAGCTTATGTAAATATACAGGCCAAGTTTAAGGAACTTGAATTTATTTTATAAACAAATTAGTCCTAATTTGTCCACCTTTGGTAGAAGTGAGGGTGATTGTAGATAGAGGAAAAAATATGTTCCAATAGAAACTATAATACCTGTGGATGTTAGATTCTAGTTCTGCTCATTGTTTCTGAGATTTTGTTTTCCACCCATACACTGGGCTGGGTCCTGAATTGTTTTAGTTTCCTCAGTTATTTGGCTATAGTCTCCAAACTAACATTTCCACTTTTTCCCCTATTTTTGACTTCAAATCAAGAGAAACTGAAGCTGCCTTTTTCCTAAAGTCCTGCAGAGAGAAGTGAGTCAACTTGATATAAACTGCAAAGAGATCACCACCATGGCTGACATTTAGATAATCTTCATGTCTATGTGAGCCAGTGAGAAAGCTTACCTGAACACCCAATGACTTCAACAGAGACATTCAAGCCAGGAAAATCTGTCCATTGTCACTGCCTGCCCTCACTCCATCTAAAGATGCTTTGTGCCTTACTTCTGGAAATCTTCTTGACAGATAGCTCTCAGGACTCAGACACTGGGCTATAATTTGTTCCAACCATAGACCTTTGTTTTTATGTTGTCTCCATAGAAATGTCTTCTATTAAATACCTAATTCCTTGCCCCTTGTAGGTCTAACTTTGAGACCCCGTGTGCTTCACCAGCTTCTGAAATGAATTAACTGGACTGATCCATCGTCAACACCAAGACACTGGTTCAATGAGATGAAACGATCCACCAGCTCAGTTCCTGGACTGCAAAGCTTCTTGAGCAAGTTTCAGAGGAGGGACTGCAGGGGAGCCAACTACATCAGGTGCCCCAAAATGTGTCTCTTTGGCATGAGGATTAATTTAGGCTGATTATTTTTAAGAAACTGAACATGCAGGAAGTCTTTCTTTTTACCTCCCCTTAAAGAACCTAGATAAAGGGCTCACTCTGAGAATAAAGCTAACACCAGACAAGTCTGCAGAGGGCAGCAGCTAAGTGTGGTGAATTGCCTTCCCCCACTTTGAAGTCCCAAACCACGGCCCTCCCCCAAACTCTTTTTCCTTCTCTTTAGCTGAAGATGTTATTTAAGGCAAGGGTTTGGGCCATTTGACAAGTTACCCAGTTTTCCTGGGTCTCTCCCGTGTATACGTGTTATCACACTGTTTGAGTTTCTCCTGTTAATCTGTCTCATGTGAATTTAATTCTTAGACCAGCCAGAAGAACTCAGAAGGGCAGAGGAAAATTTCTTCCTCTTCCATGTGGAACATAACTTCTCGCTAGGGACTTCCTTCCAAAGAGTACGGTATGTAAAGGGGACCCAAAAAATAACTTAATAGTGGAGAAACCTGACAAACACTGTACCTCAACTGGATAACCAAGATCAGTGTCAAGTGATAAATCATGTTGATGGTATGTGCCCCTGATATGCTATGATAAGAAAGGCACTTTTACATAACCACGTCCCATGCAGTTTTGTCCCAACTTACATGTGACATACTTATACTAAATAATTAAATAAAGTGTATTCATTGTCCAGCAGGAATCCAAATTTATCTTGCCATCTGGCATTTCATCTGGCAACCCTAGACCAGAGGCAGCAGTCAGCCTGTGATGAAGCAAGCAAAAACTGTCTTTAGCTTGGTGCACAGACTTCTGAAGTCTTTCACATGCAGTTTTTAATTTCAGCCACTAGAAGGAATCTTGAGGGAAAAATAAATCCAAGCTCTTCATCCAAGCCAATAATCCTTCAGGGGATTTCTTGGCTGTTGGGCACTGGGGGAGGGAGCAGAAGATAAAAAGGAATGAAGGGGAGGGTCAGACATTTAGAGCTAAGGGCTCTGGTCCTGGGGTTTCAGCGCTTGGATCGTCCCTTTCTCTGCTGAGCAACACATGTAGTCTGTGTCTAAGCTTTCAGATTTCACAGCTGTAAATGAGAAACAGAATTTTACCATTTTTACGCAAGTCCGGGACGCAGTCTTCCCCAGCTTCCTTTATAGATGTCTTGTGTATAGATTCAATCACCTAACAAGTATGTGTTGAGTTTTCCCACATGACAGAAGCTATACTGGGTCATAGTAAAGACTCAGAATTCTGTCCCCAAGGCGCTGATAACTATTGCCAGCTCAGGGCAACTGACTAAAGATGTAGAAGAACTGTGATGACGTGCAAGTTTCACCTGTTGAGTGTAAACCACTCACTCTGAGACAGTTTGTGAAGGAAAACCTTGGAATGTATTCTGTTCACAATCATTTATTAGTGATTCTCCCCCCAGCCCCCTGTTTCACCAGGATTTTCCATCATTGTATGTTACCTCTCAATGCAGCTGGGCATCTGAGTATCTGGGGTCTTCTGCTCTGCATGCAGATCTTCAATTGCCTTTTTCTTCTTGTTTTAACTTTCAATTTTCAGTTTTTAAATTTCAGAGTTATTTAATTTTTGTTAGTTGAGGTACAGTCAGTTGACAATGTGTCGATTTCTGGTGTACAGCATCATGTTGCAGTCATACATGTACGTAACATTTGTTCCTTCTCTAGTCTTCATTTTCATTTTGTTTCATTTATTATTGTGTAAAATATACACATAAAATGCACCATCTTAGCGATTGCAAGCACACGGTTCAGCAGCAGGAAGTGCATTTACGTTACTGTGTAACTATCACCACCATCCATGCCTAGAACTCTTTTCATCTTGCAAAACTCACACTCCAAACCCAGTGAACAGTAACTCCCATCCACCAGTTCTTAGCAGCCACCACCCTACCTCCTGACTCTGTGAATCTGATCACTCTCGGTGCTTTCCATAAGTGGAATCCTACAGTGTTGGCCCTTTTGTGACTGGCTTATCTCACTGAGCATAACGTCCTTCAGGTTCATCCATGTGGTAGCCTGTGTCAGAATTTCCTTCGTTTTTAAGACTTAATATTATACACACACACACACATACACACACACACTATTACACAACAGCTTCTGTTCACCTGTTCATTCCTTCATGCACATTTGGATTGCTTCCTCTTTTGACTGCTGTGAGGAATGCTGCTCTGCACACTGGCATACAAGCATCTCTTGGAGTCCAGCTGCCTTTGTCATTAAAATCCTTTGGTGTAGCCAGCTACTCCTGCCATCACAGAACTGAAAAGAAAACTGTGAGATTCTTGCCTGCATTGTTTAGATATTCGTCCACTTTTTGCTCTTCCCTTCACCTTCTCTTTCTTTGGTGCTGTTCCACCCTCCAGCCGTTGCTAAAATGGAAAGTCCTGGAAGAAGAAGGGAAGGGCAGAGGCAACCAAGAGTCTCTCACTTGTTGGCCAGAGAAAATTCACCCAAATGATGATTGAGACCTTGTCAGGAAAGGAAGGTGGATCATGACAGTAAAAAAAAATTTACAGGGAGGTGGGAAGGGACAGAGTGGGATTTTAAAATGCAGAATAGAAGAAACAAGATTATACTGTATAGCACAGGGAAATATATACAAGATCTTGTGGTAGCTCATAGCGAAAAAAAAATGTGACAATGAATATATATATGTTCATGTATAACTGAAAAATTGTGCTCTACACTAGAATTTGACACATTGTAAAATGACTATTACTCAATTAAAAAATGTAAAAAATTTTTTTTTAATTTTAAAAATTACATAAGCCACTATAGCAGATGTTTAATAAATGACCCTCATTATGGTGATTATTACAGGGCTAAACCTTGAGGACACAAAGGAATGAATAGTCCTCAGCTGCACGAGTCCATTGGGGTCGACCCCTGCTGCTATGCCGAAGAGGAAAAGGAAGGAAAGAAAATGCACTGAGTCCAGTCTGCTCATTTTCCACTCGTGGGGAAAAGTAAACAAGGAAAGAAAGAAAAACTTCTATTAAAGCTTCACCCATATACAAGTTCCCTTGAGCAAACGTTTGAAGGAAGTTGAGTTAACCAGTCCCTTAAGAATGATTAGACGTTTTCAAAGTTTTCCAGGCCCCTGAGGCCTGACCCTTCTGCCTCCTGGGAGCTCCTGGGTAAGAAGAATCGGGGAGGGGAAAGGGCTCCTCACCTTTCCATGTGGGGTGTGACCTAGTATCTGAAATAACAGTGACGGCTGGGGACCAGCAGGGCTCCATTCTTACCAACGATCTAAAAGAACTCCACAATGTTCAAAACTCTGGCTTGCTTGTCATCTCTTTCTGGTCCCTGATTTGTTCTGCCTTTCCCTTTGTCTCTCTTCATCCTGTTTTTCTGGCTTTATCTGTCTTTCCTCTCCTGCCTGTCTCTCTGCTTTGTCTCTAGTTCTCTGGCTGTCTTTGTGTGCCTTCATCTGTGTCTTCCCCAGTCTGTACCCTTGTTCTCCCTGCATTTCCCCTTCCTTCTGTGTCTGTCTGTGCTTAATATGTTTCTCTCTTTTCCCCTCCAGGGCCTCTCCTTGTCTCTCACTTTTGTTGGGTTTGTGGATTACCTTCTCCTTTGCCCCTGTTCCACGCCATATGCCTCTCTAAAAAAGTCCAGAATCAGGACTTGGACCCTTTGTGATAAAGAGGACTGTAATGCCAGGTAAATTGTCATCACCTGTTGTCTGTGCCTTTCACACCATCCTCTAGGAACCTGGGGACAGAGCAGGAGGAGACACTGAAGGTGTTGAAGAAGGAACTGAGGTTAGGGGAGATCTTCCCGATTCTGAGACAAGCAGAATTAGACTGTAGACTGAAGGAGAGCCTGGGGGAACTAGACCACAGCTGTCCAGTGTGGTAGCCATGAGCCACCTGTGGCTACTGGGGACTTGAAATGTGGACGGTCTGCCATGGGATGTGCTATGGGTGTGAAACCAGATTTTGAAAATTTGGTCCCAAAAGAAGAATATAAAGCAGCTCATGTATAACTTTTTCATTGATTGCCTGGTGAAATAATGTTTTAGATATATTCAGTTAGATGAAATAGGTTGATAACATCCATTTCATCTGTTTCTTTTTATTATGTCTTTTCATGTGGCACTAGCAAATTTGAAATTGCATATGTCGCTTGCATTTGTGACTCGCATTATATTTCTAACTGGTGTTCACTGAAAAAAATGCACAATGTGAGACCTGTGAGTTCAGTTTTATTTGAGGGCAAAATGAGGACTATAGCCCAGGAGACAGCATTTCAGATAGCTCTGAGGAACTGCTCTGAAGAGGCAGGGGGAACGTCAGTATTATGTATGATTTTAGTGAAGGGAGGGGGTATGTGCAGTCAAGCACACATTTAGACAGAGGCTGGCTGCTAGTCACGAGGAGCAGATGTCACCTTTAATGATTTTAGTGTCTTTCTAGGTATGAGGAGATGCAAGAATTTGGGCTTATAAAATCTTCTCCTGAAAATGTCTAACTATCTGAAGGCATGTTCTGCCAGTTTTCCCAGAGCACAGAGCACCCCATTCCTGATCTCCACCCTGAACTCCTTTCAAGGGGTGTTGCAGGTCAGGGCTGCAGTGGCTCCTGATTTAACCCTTGTAGATGCGGATGGCAAGTGCCAGTTTTTAGTTGGCATTAGACAGTGCTAGCCTAGTCAAAGAAGGATGTATTTCAGATGAGGACAAAGGAGGCATCTACGCGTCACATGATGCAGACAGAATAGATGTGATAAAGTAGTTCGTAGTAGCTCAGAATTTTCAAGAATTCTCCAGCTGCCAAACTCCTCATCTGCCTCCCCTCTCTCCAGTTCCTTCAGTTGTGGTTGCCTTTGGGAGAAGGGGTTGTGACCATCGGGGGCGTCGGGTGCTGGTCATATTCCGTTCCTTGCTCTGGGTGCTGGTTGTACCTGTACGTTCTATTTCAGAAAATGCAGCAAATGGTACAATAATGACGTGTCCACTTCTCATAATTTGTGTTATATTACAGTTCAAAGACACAAGCAAACAAATTGTTGCAAAAAGCAAATCTCAGATTCTCTGTCCTAACCTTTCTAGTTCCAAACTGCATTAACTCTTTCTGTATAAAATAAAATCCCTGCAAGAAATAGGTCTCACCCCTCTGCGGATTATCAAAGTGTTTTACCCAGCACGTAACAGGCTTTGTGGGGGCAAGAGGAAAGTTCTTCTGGTGAAAATGAAAATGATACTTTTTACATTATACAAAAATAACAGCTAACATTTGGGAGCGTATTAATCATGGGTCAAGCCCTGTTCTAAGTTTTCCTTCATTTCATCCTCACAACAGCCCTATGGGCGGGGTGGGGGGTACTCTTACATCCCTGTGTTACTGATGAAGCCCCTGAGACCCTGAGGGGCTAAACCACAGAGCCAGGACGGAAGCGGGTGCACTGACGGCCCCCACCCCCACCCCAGCGGGCACACCTAAGCCCCGGGCTCTGCTGCCGTCACAGACCGGGCCCCCCGCCCCGGCCGCTCGTCCAACGGCACCGCAGCGCCGGAGTTCGTGCGCCTGGGGGTCACCGACGTGCGCGGACTCCAGCTCCTTCTCCTCGCTGTGCTCCTGGTCACGCACGTGCTGACCCTCCCGGGGAACCTGCTCATCGTCACCCTGACCGTGGCCGACCGCCGCCTCGCCACCCCGATGCCCTGCTGCCTCCGGCACTCCTCGCTGCTGGAGCCGGGCTGCGCCTCCGCCGTCACCCCGCAGGCGCTGGTCCACCTCCTCACTGGACGTGGGACCGTCTCCCGAGCCAGATGCTTCTCCCAGACGGGGCTCTGCTTCATCCTGGGCACCGCGGAGTCCCTGCTGCCGGCGGTGACGTCCGCGGACCGCTACCTGGCCGTCTGCCGGCCGCTGCGGTGCCCCGCCCGCAGGACCGCTGGGGTGGGCCCCGTCCTCGTGCTGGGCTGCGGGGCGCAGCCTCCTCCTCCTCCTCGCCGGGCCCAGCGTCTGGGTGTTCTCCCTCCCCTTCTGTGGCCCCCGACGTCCTCGACCGCTTCTTCTGTGACAGCACGCCCTTGCTGGAGCTGGTGTGCGCAGACCCCAGGCCCCTGCAGCTGGTGTCCTTCCTGGTGGCCGCGTGCACCCTGGCCTCTGCCGTGGTGGTGACCGGCCTGTGCTACGGCCGCTCAGCGGCACCGTCCTGCACCTGCCTTCATCCCGGGGCCGCCGCAAGGCCTCCTCCACCTGCCCCTCCCCCCTCCTGGTGGTCGCCCTCACCTGCGGGAGCTGCCTCACCGTGCACCTGAGCCCCCGGCGGACAGGGCGGCTGAAGCTCAACAGAGGAGTCGCTTTCTTCAGCACCATCGTGTCGCCCCTGCTGAACCCCTTCGTCTACTGCCTGAGGAATGAGCTGGTCCAGAAAGTGAGCAGGGATTTGCTGATCAAGGTGGGAGGGGTTCCTTCTAAGACGCTCAGGGCATAAGGCTTCCAGACGGGCCGCCTGTTAGTTGCTCTTTTTCCTGTCTCGGTGAAGGCATTTTTTTCCCTACTTGAGCAGAGAAGAAAAGTTTGCTGGTTCCCAAGCTGACTGTGCGTATTTCTGCATTCCAGGAGAACAGAAGAGGGAGTGAATTGCTCTCCTGCTCAGGACAACACAGCTTTTTGGCCATAACGATGGAGACTGCTAGTCATTCTGCTTATCCAGTCTCCACGTTACTAACAGAACACTTTGAATTTTATCTGGGCACGTGACGTCCAGCTAGAGACATTTCCCATCCTCCCTTGCAGCTACCTTGGTGACAAGACTAAGTTTTAGAGGCTGTGGTGTAAGTGGAATGATCTGTGTAATTTATGGATTGTGGTTTCCTAAGAAAATTGCATTCGCTCCACTTTTTTTCTATCTTCCTGCTGCCTAGGGTACACGATCACTGTGGTGGCCACCTTGGGACAAGGGATGGAAACAAACCAACCAAAAAATACATTGTTTAGAGACATCCCATCAGCCTGGGTCCCTGGATGAGCTTGTGTAACAGCGCCACCTGCTGGTCGTGCATCAACCACAGACTTCCTCTGTGAGGGGGGAATTAAGGTCTGTCTTAACCTCGCCACTGTGGTTTGCGGATTCTTGGTTACATCAGCTTAGCATAAATTTCTCTAATACAGATATAAAAGAAAATTCTGAGAACATAGCCTGGAATGGGGAAGCCAAGCTAAAGGAGAAGAACTGCTGTGGAAAGTAAAGTGAAAAGTTGTGGGGGGAGGGGATAGCTGAGTGGGAGAGGGGATAGCTGAGTGGTAGAGTGTGCCTAGCGTGCACAAGTTCTGGGTTCAATCCCCAGCACCTCCACTTAAATAAATAAATAATCTAATTACCTCTCCTCCCAAAACGAATGAATAAATTTTTAAAAATTAAAAAAAGGCATGGAATCCCCCAAAAAGGTGGAGAGGGTGTCCCAGTGCTAAACGGGCTGGGGTCCAGAAACAGCAGTTGTCTGGGAATCCTGAAGCTTGAGAGGAGGTGGGAAGTACCAGAGCCCCTGTCCCCACTCACCCTGCTTCTCCTGGAATAAATGCGACCTTGTCCACCTACAGGTTTTCTCCTGGTGATCGTAGGCTAACTGGGCAAAGACAAAACACAATGGCAAACCATGCTGTGTTCTGTGAAGGATAAGTTCAGGTCCTGGAAGAGCCTGTAACAGGGAGACATGAGCTGGTCTGAGATGTTAGGAACCTAACAAATTTTCTTTAAGTGCCACGCACTTCTTGATGTGAAGTTTTAATACCATCAGCAAGAGGAGAAGTCTTCTTGGTTGGTCAGGGCAGGAACGGTGGGGGCCTGGAGGGCTAGGATCTTTCTGATTGTTCCTGAAACCCGGAGTGGGAGGGGCCAGCCAGGCTGGGGGATTCCTGCCAGGGTCTGCGGTCAGAGAGAGTGAGGACACAGCCATGGAGGAAGTTACACAACCCCTGTGTGCAGGCCCAGTGAAGGTCTGACTGTGACCCAGGGACAGCTGGGGCCCTGGGCAGTGGGAGTCGTGATATAGTTACAGTTGGGGTGTTATGTGATGGTCTTCAGGCGACCACTTCTTGGGTCCTCAGTTTACCCTTTTTTCAAATTGGAGGAGTGGTCTGGTGGGTCTGTAATTGCCTTTCCAGTTGCTAAGGGTTTAAAAGCTTGAACTTGTACAAGCAAGCTCAGCTTACAGTGGTTAGTGAGTAACGCAGGTTACGCGAATGATGGAGGTGAGTGGGGGCAGAGAGTTTTCATCAAACACCATAGCATAAAATAATTAAAATACCCCTTAGTCATCTCCTTAAACCCACCGGAAGTTTTTTCCAGGTACCTGACACTCATTTCTTTTCTCTCTGACTTGCTCATGTGGCTGCTTCTAAAATCCCCTTGTATCCTGAACGATTTACCTCTACCTGTAAACAAGCACATTTCACACTGAAAAATGTCTGCTGTGACCACCCTAGTGATTTTCCAAAGTGTTCAACAGAAACAGTTCTCTTCCGGATAGGAAAAGGGAATTCTGCTGTGAGAAAAATTACAGTTTCTCTGTGTCATTATAGTATTAAGCGTTTCTCAGCAGAATCACTTGGGGAATTTTTTGAAACTTGGTTTTTGATGGCCTCTCATCCCCCAGTTTCCCCCACAAAGATTCTGATTCAGGAGGGTTAGGGATGGGACAATTCAGCTATAGATTATATTTTACAGGGGACAATTTCATACACATATTATATTTATATATTTTATAATTATAGTATATAATTATAATTTTATATATAAATACAAAATATGTTGTGTATAATTTTACTTTATATATAACATGTATATACATATAAGTTTTTTAAATGTTTTTATCTTTTTAATGGAGATACTGGGAATTGAACCCCGGACCTCATGCATGCTAAGCATGCGCTCTACACTGAGCTATACCCTCCCCCCGACATGAAATTGAAACATATTTCCTGATGATCATGAACTCCACCTCCAGCTGAGAACCAGAAGGGTGACTATAAGCACCAGCTTTGATTGATTTCGATTTGGATCCATCTCTTAATACTTGGGCCATGTGCTACTGAGCAAATCACCTCTACGGGGCTATTTTCTCACATGTCCTGTGGGTACAACAGACCCTACTTCAGGGTTGTATCAAAGATTCAGTGAGATAATATAGTAATGTACTCCCTGCCTGGCAAAAATTCATTCATTCATTCATTTATTCACTCCCTCATTCACTCATCTTTTTTTTTGTTTTAGGAGTGGCATGGAGTTTTTTCATTTGAAAAGTGAAAAGGTTACACTTAATGGAAGGCAGAGATGCAGACAGCAAAAAATAGGAACTAGGAACTAGGAAATAGGAAACCAAGCAGGACCAAGCAGGACCTTGTGAGGCCTTCAGACTCTGCCCCCACCCCCTCCACCACCAGTACCAGTGACCTCTGCCTGCCTCTTGTTTGTAGAAACAGGTCTCCCCTGAGTCACAAAAGGCTAGCTCAAGAATATGCACATATAGTAACAAAAAATAGCAGTTGGGCCAGGAGAACTGGTGACAATTTAAAGAACAGACCAGTTGTATAGCAGTCACAGAATGCTTAGTTCCTCCCTGGAGGATATAGATAAGAGTGTCTGATGCTTATTCCTGAATTGTTTTGCAGATACTAAAACCCCCACCAGATGGAAGAAGTTAATTGCATGAGGATCTTAAAACACGAGGTCCTGAGTTCTATTCCCAGTATCTCCATTAAAAAGATATGTATATATACATGTTATATATAAAGTAAAATTATGTACAACATAATTATTTTGTATTTATATATAAAATTATAATATATACTAAAAATATAATATGTATATGAAATTGGTCCCTGTATAAATATAATCTATAAATGAAATTGTAGATTGGCTTTACTGAGTCCAGGCAAGGGGACCCAAGTTTGCCTCGCTAACAAATATATTCAACGGTTTGGGAGGTAGTTAAAGGAAAACAAAAGCGCTGATCAGCGTTGATCGGACGAATAAGGATGTTAAAAACGGCGACAAGTAAATTGATGATTCAGTCCTTGGTGGCCGTCTCTCCGAGAAGTCTGCTGGCCAGGCCACTGGTGCCCTGGGTCTTAGGAGTACTGTCCTCCTTTGGGAGGGTTCTTCACTTGTGCGCCCCGCCCTCCTGAGCAGCTGGGCATCTCCAGCCGCCTGCAAGCTGGGGTGTCCCGGCTGGTCGCGGGACCCGGGTCCCGGTTACCCAGCTCTGCGATTCGGCGCTGAGGCTCTGGGACGCCGGCAAGAAGCTGGGGGTGAAAGGCCTTTCTGGCGGGCGGAGGGCGGCTGCGCTGCGGGTCCCCTCCTCGCTGCCCCCACCGCGACGCGGGCCCATTCCGGGACCCTTTAGATAGAGCTGAGGTGGCCTTTTTTTGTTGTTTTTTGGTGTGTTTTTTGTTTTTTGCTTTTTTGGCCAATTTTAAATACCATTTTATTGAAGACATAGTATTTTCCACTTACAATGCAGTGCTTATAAAATGCGATGTTATTGTTGCCCGTGGAAGCAACCGGTGTTCCAGGTCCTTGTCCCGTCCCAGAAAGAATTCAGAGACAACAGGAAGAGGTTAAAAAAAGTAAAGGATTTATTAAAGGATGGATAGTCCACTCTCAAGGAGAGAGAGCGGGCAGCTCAGGTGAGAGGCTGCCCTGTGTTTCTCTGGCAAGTTAGCTACATAGGGTGTAAAAATGAATGGGCGGAATATTCACTGGGGAGGGAAGGGCTTGGGGTCGTATTCCCTGATTATCATCCCAACTCCACCTTCCCAAAGGGAGGAGGGATTTTTGTCCTTATTTAGTCTGGATGGTAAGTGTCATGGCGTCGGTATGTGATGAGTACTTCTGATCTGCAAGGCTCATTTTATTGAAATGAGGGCATAATGAGCAAAAGGTTACATTCGGACACTGGAAATTCCTGCCTTTTCTCACCTTTCTTTGTTGGTCTCCAGGCCAAAATGTGTGGCCCCTTATGAGCCCAAAGTTTCCTGCTTTCTTTCTGTGCCCAGGGACCCTGATGTTTATACATGATGTGTGCTTTCCTGCATTTCGCTTGTGCCCCTCCTTTCTGCCCAATTCCTGCCACTTGGTCTGTGTCCCCCTTTCTCTGCTCATATCTAGCTCTCTGCCTGCTCTAACATTATTTCCTTTTCTATCTCTTTCAGCAAGAAGAGCTTTGACTATTTAATATACTGTCCCTTGAAGGAGCAAACCCATATTTTTTTTTACCCAAATCATAAAGAGGTGCTTTTTCCCTCCTTTTAACTTATTTTTTAAAAATGATGATCCAGTTTATGATTCTTTTTTATATTATTATTGAAGTACAGTCAGTTTACAATGTGTTAATTTCTGGTATACAGCATAGTGATTCTGATATATATATATTCCTTTTCCTATTCTTTTTCATTATAGACTATTACAAGGTATTGAATATAGTTCCCTGTGCTCTACAGTAGGACCTTGCTGTCTTCCCTCCTTTTAACTCAAAACTCTTCTCCATCTTCCAAACTATTCATCAAAATTCTCTTCTAAACATGTACAATCCTTGATACCAATCCCAATGCCTGTCATTACAAAATAAAAAGTTCCTTAACCTCTTTCTATTTTGTCCACTTATTAGCACAGTGGACTGTTTTAAAATAAAGATACGGCTCTTTTTTTTTTTAAGCAGGAAATTACATTTTCTTGGTGAGGGGAAAAAAAGAAGTCTCAGGAAGCATATTCTGTGTTTCCTGAACTGGCTTTCTTGAAAAATTGTCCCTCTGTGTCTTTAGACTCTGAGGCCCTTGAAATCAGGGGTGGAGATGGATTCACTCCTGTATTTCCAGAAACGGCCACTACAGAAGGTCCCAGAAATTGACAGTTCTCTTTCTTCCCACGAGAAAGAAGGGCTTTCTTGAAAGAGGATGTAGGAGTGACCTATGAGTTCAGCTTCCCTCCATCCTCCCCTCTGAATTCCTGGAAATGTGTCTTTTCCCTCCTGGGACGCTGTGGGGAAGGAGTTCAGATCATGAATGAATCACTGGGGGAAGCTCAGCTTTAACCCCTAGAAAATTCAGATTAGCAACATCTTCTTCCTCGGCCCTTGCCTGAGAATTTTGGCTGCTCATCCCCATATCCCTCAAACACATCCACTGTCCCAGCTCAGACCCGTTAACCCGTGGCTCCCGGCTTCCTCCTTTGGTTCATCCCCCACCACCGCCCTGAAGCATCTTTCTGTTTTAAAATAATTAATTAATTTTTTAATTGAAGTAGAGTCAATTTATAATGTGTTAATTTCTGGTGTATAGCATAGTGATTCATTTACACATATATATATATATACATTAATATATTCCTTTTCATATTCTTTTTCATTATAGGCCACTACAAAGTATTAAATGTAATTCTCTGTGCTTACAGCAAGACCTGATTGTTTTATCTACTTTTATAGGTTAGTATCTGCAAATTTCGAACTCTCAATTTATCCCTCCCCACTCCCTTTTTTCCCTGGTAACCATTAGTTTGTTTTCTGTTTCTGTTTTGTAAATAAGTCCGTGTCTTTTTTTTTTTAAGACTCCACATATAAGTGATATCATATGGTATTTTTCTTTCTCTTTCGGGCTTACCTCACTTAGTATGACCATCTTCAGGTCTATCTATCCATATTGCAGCAAATGGCATTATTTTATTCTTTTTATGGCTGAGTAATATTCCATTGTATATATACCACATCTTCTTTATCCAGTCACCTGTTGATGGACATTTAGGATGCTTCCATGTCTTGGTTATTGTATATAGTGCTGCTATGAACACTGGGGTGCCTGTATATTTTGGAATTAGAGTTTCCTCTGGATACATGCCCTGAAGCATCTTTCTTAAGGCAAATCTGACTCCATCCTTCCCCGGCTCAAAACCATTGCATACTGTACAGTGGAGCATAACTCAGCCATAATAAGGAGTGAAGTACTGACAGATGTTATAACAAGAATGAGCCTTGAAAACATGAAGCTAAGTGGAAAAGCCAGACACAAAATTCACCTACTGAATTATTCCATTTATATGAAATATCCAGAATAGGCAAATCTATAGAGAAAGAATGTAGATTGGAGGTATCCCAGGAGACTGGGGGACTGGGAAATGGGAAGTGACTGTTGATGGGTATGGGGTTTCCTTTTGGGGTGATGAGAAAGTTCTAGAAATGTATAGTGGTGATGGCTGCAAGCATAGCCAATAGATTTAATGTCCCTGAGTTGTACACTTTACAGTAGTTAAAATGGTGAATTTCACGGACTGTGTATTTTACTGCACTTATGAATAAACACTCCGTGGCTCCCCACTGCCCTTGGGATAAAGTCCAAGCATCATGGAAGGTGTCCAAAATGTCTCCTGACTACATCACAGACTTCATCTCCTGATATCTTCCTACTCCTCTTCTATAATCCAGACCCATCTGAACTTTCAGCAGTTCCCCCACCCCCCACATTGTCAACCCAGTCCTGTGACCTGCACAGGTGGTCGCCCCTCCTCTGCTGAAGTATTCTCATCCTTCAAGACTCCCTTCATGCATCACGCCCTCTGCAAATCTTCCTCAACTCTCTACCCTGTATTTTTTCCCATCGTAGTATGTGTCATGATCTGAAACACAAAAGCCTATGTATTTGTTGATTTGTGTCTGTCTGTCATCTCTACTAGATAACAAAACACATAAAGGCAGAGAATTTGTTCATCCTTTAAGGACTGTCTCTGGCACCTTGAAGAGCAGCACACAGTGGGTGCTGAATAATTGCTTAAATGAATGTCACCCAGAGAGCAGCTCAGGCACCTTTGGCACCTGAAACTTTCAACTCCAAGGACTTAGAAAGTCCAAAAGTTACCCCACATTTTTTTTTGTTTGTTTGTTTTGTTGTTGTTGTTGTTTTGGGTTTTTTTGTTTGTTTGTTTTTTGATTTTTTTTTTTGAGGGGGGAGGTAATTAGGTTTATTTATTTATTTACTTAATGGAGATACTGGGGATTGAACCCAGGACCTCATGCATGCTAAGCATGTGCTCTACCAATTGAGCTATACCCTCCCCCCTCACATTTTTTTTTCATTCATATAAATCCCTTTTATTTATTTCTTCACATCTGCTCTCTACTGAGACCTTCTGAAGACATTTCATGAGGGTTGTCCTTTACTGAAATTTGGCTCCTCGCAAAGAACTTGGACCAGCCGCACCACCTGAGAGCCTGTTAGAAATGCAGGACCTCAGACCCACTGCATCAGAGTCTTTATTTCAGTAAGATCTCCCAGTGATTGACAGGCACATTTGAGTTGGAGAAACACTGACTGGGGACATGATTTTGAGATTGTACCCAGAAATGATCAGTAACCCCAGTTCCATTCCTTAACTTCTTTAAAAAAATTTTTTTTTGTTGGGGGGACTTAGGTTTATTTATTTACTTAATGGGGGTACTGGGGATTGAACCCAGGATCTCATGATTGCTAAGCGAGCTCTACCACTGAACTACACCCTCCTTGCTGGCTCCTTAACTTCTATAGCTAGGTTCTTTATATATGAGTCCAGCTGTATTCTGAGTCCAGAAAACATTACTGCCCCTCACAGATCCCTCCCTTTCCCTCCAGGGTATCTGTCCTCACCTGTCTTCCAGCAGCAATAGCAATTGAATACGTAGATTTCCAGAGGCGATGGTGGCTGAGGAAAGAGGGAAATGAGAGTAGAAAATTAAAGTATATTAAAAAAAATTTTTAATTAAAGTTAAAAAAAATTTTTTTAACTTAAAAAATTTTTAAAAAGAAAATTAAAGTATGTCACATTTATGAAAACGAATATATGTATATATATGCATGACTGGGACATTATGCTGTTCACCAGAAATTGACACATTGTAACTGACTATACTTCAACTGAAAATAAAGTATGTCACATTTAAGGGTCGGAGCCAAACACCTCATCTCTGAAATTCCCAGTTTACATAGATTGTGTAAGGACTTACGCTGTGTCCTGTTTCTTCACTTCTTTGCCAAGCCCTTAGAGGTTTAGAAGGAAGGTTAGGTGACTTTTCTAGACTCACAAGCCAGCAAAGTGCTGAGGCGCTGGGGTGGGCGGGGAGAGGGATGTGTCAAGCCTGGCGGATGTCTGCATTGCGCCACTGTCCCTGGAAAGACAGCAGAACCTCAGTCATCTCCCAAAACACTTTCTTCACATTGTTTCTGTGCTCAGAAATATCCACGGGCTCCCTGCTGCCTATAGGAGCCACCACTTATATGAATTCTGGTGAAATAACATGTTCATGCTTTGCTCTGTCTCCTGCTTCTGCCAACCGTTTTATACCCCTAATCAAACAAGGCCAATAATAACAATTTAAAAAATCCTTCACAACTTTCCATAAGACATCCTCCTACATCAATCATTTCATGATTTTCATATGAAAGTCAGAGATCGGATCAAGGGAAAGTATTCTCATCTCACAGAATCCTTTGACCCCCTTCCCCTCCCCACTCTCTTCTCTCTCCTCTTCCCAATTTCTCTCTGTATTTCCTTTCTCATGCATAATGATCCAGTCAGCACCACTCATAGATGAGACATGCCTTTAAAGCCTAATTTCTGGGGGGAGAGTATAGCTCAGCATGCATGAAGTCCTGGGTCCAATCCCCAGAACCTCCATCTAAACAAATAAATAATATACCTAATTACTACCCCCTCAAAAAGCACCCTGCAAAAAACAACCCATAAACAAAATAAGTAAATAAAATGTTTAAGTCTAATTTTTTCATTTCAAGTAGTTTAACAACAAAAAAAAAATTTCCCCAAAGAGATACTGGGCACTCCTTTTGATAATTTCTGGTATAAATAAAAAAAAAAAAAATTCCTCTTGGGTCACATAAATATTACATGTAAATGTGATTCATTCATTAAATATCTCATCTAATATAATTGAGCACGTACTGTATTCCAGACACTGCTTTAGCTGCTGGGAAGCAAATGATGGCCACAGCTCTTACAGGTTAAATGTGTCTCCCTGTTCTTAATTCACATGTTGAAATCCTAACCCCACAACATCAGAATGCAACTGCATTTGGTGATAGGGCCTTAAAGAGATAATTAAGGTTAAGTGATGTCATTAGAGTGGGCTCTAATCTAAAATATAAATATGAGTGTATTCATGTATGATTTTGTAGACTTTACTTATAGAAGTGTTTCATACTTATTTTAAGAAATTTAAACACTACACAGTTATAAAATCCTTCCTTTCTCCCTACCCCACCTAAATCTCGCCCCAGCAGGAACAACTGATAACCATTTGGGGAGCATCCTTCTCCAGATTGTCCTTTTAATTCACCAGAGGGCAGCCTGGTGGGCTGAAGGAGATCCAATGTCTAGCTCTGTTCTTGTTTAACTGTGTGATGTTGGAGAATCCATGTGCCTCTCTGGGCGTCTATCTCCTCATCTATAAGAGAAAATATCTGCAAGAGAAATCTGCTCATTTTGGCCCACATTTCACAATACCGTTGGCTCCCATTCGATTGGCTAATGGCAGTAACTCATGCCAGCCTGATACCCAAGGAAAGGAGGTCTAATTCTCCCACGGGGGGGTAGTAACTATTCTGGCAGTTATCTACCGCAGACACGGGGAGGCCAGGAAAACAGCAGGGAGGACAAAGGAAAGAGAGTGAGTGAGTGGTCAAGGGAGCGGGTCCGAGGGAACAGAAAGGAAAGTCTGACCAGTCGCTTGCCCCCTGCGATTTCCCAATCACTCCCAACTTCCTCTTCTTCAAAGTGGTTGGTGAGCGGGGCAGGGCAGGCGGGAACTGAAAGGGGAGGAAGCACTATTTCAACAGAAGCCTTTCCTCTCTTTCATGCCTCTGCCTGCGATGGTCCGTGGTGAGCATGTGGCATCGCTCGTCCCGGGGAGAGAAACATCCCAGCTTCCAGCCTCTCTCCTCCGCGTCCACGGCGCCCTCATGCCCGCAACGCCGCTCAGGAACGGCCTCTGTCGCCTCTGCGCCTACTTGGAGGAACTGGAGGCTGCGGAGCTGAAGAAGTTCAAGTTGTACCTGGGGACTGCGGCAGAGATCGGGGAGGGCAGGATCCCCTGGGGGCGGATGGAGCCCGCGGGTCCCCTGGAGATGGCCCAGCTGCTTGCTGCACATTGTGGGGTCCGGCAGGCCTGGCTGCTGACTCTGAGCATCTTTGAGCGGATCAACCGGAAGGACCTGTGGGAGAGAGGACAGAGAGAGGACCTGGTGAGGGGTAAGGAGGTGATGGGGCTGCCAAGGCTGCAGCCCCCCAGGTCCCTTCTGCTTCCTGATGATCGCTGAGCTCGCAAGACCTGCCTCGAACTCACCCCCACCCCCACCCCCTCTCACTCCGGCCTTTGTTCATGCTGTTCTATCTGGGGTCCCCTCCCTCTGTTTTCTCTGCCAGGAAAATTCTTATTCGCCTATCAGAAACTTGAAGGCACTACCTTCTCCGTTTTTTTTTTCCCAACTATTTTATTTTTATTATCTTTTTTGTTGTTTTATTTTGGGGGGTGGGTAATTAGGTGTATGTATGTATGTATGTATGTATGTATGTATGTATGTATGTATTTAATGGAGGTACTTGGAAGGAGGTACTCGTGTATGCTAAGCACACGCTCTACCGCTGAGCTGTACCCTCCCCCCACCGTGAATTCTTTCCTCATTTTCTCCCTCCTCCTCCTGCCCTTCACCCTCAACTACCCTGGCTGGCTTGGAAACCCCACTTTTCATACTTAAGTACTTAATTAAGATTTGGGGGGGGAATTCATGAAAGAATAGAAGATGTTCAATAAATAGGTATTGAATTTAAAAATGTGCCAGATACACAGGTATAAAAGATGTTTCAAAGAATGCAAGTTCGTGGTGTCAGTTCTCCTAGCATAGCTGATTTTAAGTTACCACTGTGATGTCAGCTGGCTTGTAATTTGTAATTTCCCTTCCAGACCCTCCATCTGGTGGCCTGTCCTCACTGGGGAGCCAGTCAGCATGCTTTCTGGAAGTCTTCCCTGAAACACCAAGAAAAGGTGAGCCAGAAGCCATGCATCCATGGCAATGCTTCAGGTTACAAGTATCAGACTGAAAGGAAAGCAAGTGGAAAGGGCATTTATTTAATGTTTGCCTATAACAAGAAGTCTTGGGGTGAGTGGTTGCAGAATTCATGTGGCGGATTAATGACATCATTAAAGCCCCAACTTCCGATGTTTCAGTTTTCCTAAGACTTGTCACCTCATGGTTGCAAAATGTCAACCAAACTATCTCATACAAAAGTGAATTCCAAGCAGGGAAAAAAAAAGGGAGAGGGCAGACAAAGGGCTTTCTTCCTCAAGACATTGTCATTGTATCCAGGAATAAAACCCTCGCAGTGAATGTCCGTAACTGTAACTCATTGGTCAGGACTGGGGCACATGTCCGTGACTGGTGGTCCAAGATCACAGTTCATCCCCTGGGGCTTCTGAAGGGACAGCTTCACTGCACTCAAGGGATGAACACCCACCACTTGAACAGAATCAGGATTGTTGGCGAGGAAGAAACGGGTGTGAGCCGTTGGGTGCAGAGTCACCCTGTCAACAATAAAACACCAATGATTCTCAACTCACACTCTTTCAAGGGCATCTTCAGTGCATTGGATCTAGAATCCAACCCCAGGGATCCTAATCTGCTCCCTTGCGTAGATTCATCATGTGGTTTTTGATGAGTCATTGACTCTGGACCTGGGTCTCAGTTTCCCCATTTGTAAAATGTACCGTGTCTGCCTTCCTCCGTTTCTGGAAACATCAAATGAAATAATGATTTGGGAAGCTCTAAATCAGCACAGTAGAAATAGGATGTGAGCCACATTTTTCATTTGTAATCTTCTAGTAAAAAAAAGTAAAAACAATCAAGTGAAATTAATTTTAAAAAAATATTTCACTTAACCCAATTTATCCAAAATATTAGCCTTTTACCATGTGGTCAATATGGAACATTATTAATTAGATATTTTACATTTTTTTAATTTTATTTTGCTTTGGTTTTGAAGTATAGTTGATTTATAACGTTATGTTAGTTTCTGGTGTACAGCATAGTGATTCAGTTATACATATATATCCTTTTTCATATTTCTTATTATAGGTTATTACAAGATATTGAATATAGTTCCCTGTGCTGTACTTACTTTATATTTCATTCTTTTTTTTTTTTTTTTTGGTACTAAGTCTTCAAAGTCCAGTGTCTCTTACACTTACAACACATCTTATTTCAAATTCTAAATTTTCACTGAAAGTACCTGATCCCTATTTAGAGTTCACAAAAATGAGAGTTGAAAAAGTAGATTCATATCCTCAAGTTGTTTCCCAACTGCTTGCAAGGTTTTCAATCACAGAAGCAAGTGCTAGGTTTTCAATTTACATATGCATTAAATAAAGTTAATAAAAATAAACATTGAAAATCCAGTCCCTAAATCGCCCGAGGCACGTGCCAAGTGCTCAGCAGCCTGTGGGGCAGTGGCTGCTGCACCGGGCAGCTCAAGGCTAAAGCGACCAGCAGGCGGGAGGGATTAACAGCCTGGAGTCGGAGGACTAAGTTTGCGTTTTCATTTCTACCACCTACCAGCCAGGCAGTCTTGGACAAGTTATTCCCGCCTTTGGAGCCTCAATTTTCTCACTTATATGGAAGCAGAGCATCCGTACCCCCCCCCCCCCCACTTCTCAGGTGTCCTTTTTCTAACGTGTTTTAGAGCAGTGGTCGTCAGTTAGGGGAATGGTTTTCACCACAGGAGACTTGTGGAGCAAGGGACTGAGAGGAATGCAGATTGGGTGGGACTGTCGTGACAGGGCACTGGGAGAGTGGCTGCGGAGGAGGCGAGGAAGGTAGGCAACAGCCGTGAATGCTCTGAAGAGCTTAGATTTTTGTCAGGAGGACAATGGGAGCATGAAAGGGCTTTGCCCAGGAGAGGAACAGGGTCAAAGGTGGGTCTGAAACGTTCCCCTTTGGGGTTGGTGTAGGGGTTAGATTCAGGGGAATGAACTGGAGATGGGAGTCTACAGGAGGTGAGAAGAGGGCGAGAGATCAGCTAGGACACGGGGTCTTGTAGATGGAGGAGAGGGGAGGGGACAGAAAGATTCAAAGGAGACAAAGGCAGGGCTTGTAGACTGATGCTGGAGCAGAAGGAGTGCAGGTGATCGCCCGGGATTCCCTGTGATGCTGCCAGGGTGTGCGGCAGGAAGGCTGTGTGTGTGGGCGGAGGAGGATGGCCAGTGGTGAGTGAGGCACTTCTCTGGGTGCTCTGTTGACACTTTGAGCTGGATCATTCTTTGTGGTGGGGGACTGTCGTGTGCACTGGAAGACGTTGAACAACATCCTTGACCTCTATCCACTAGATGGCAGTAGCCCCCCCCCCACAAGTTGTGACAACAAGGACTATCTCCAGACCTCGCAAAGGGCAAGGCTGGGTGGGACTCAAGACTGTTTTAGATTATTCAAGACATTATACCAAGTGGACTTTCCCAAAGAGACTTTAAGTAAAGGATTTGTAGAACGGACACAAATGTGTCGATGTACATCTACCTTTTTTCCAAGGGGGCAGAGAAAACTTGGGAGCAACATGTATGCAAATCACGCAGCTGATCTCCTTAGAAATGCAGTTTCTGATTTAGGAGGTGGGGAGTAGGGCTCAAGATTTCGCATTTCCAACCAGCTCCGAGGTGGGCTCAGGATGGCATTTAAGCATTCCTTAGCGATAGCTGAGGCTGGCGGTTCCTCTAGGCCAGCACTGCGTCTTCCATCAGCCCGAATGGTGAGGCCAGCGCTGCCGGTCCGTGCACCGCTGTTTGAGCAGCAAGGAGAGTACTGTGCATTACAGCTGTTCCCACGCTAATGCCTCTGCTTCCCATCAGAAGGGAAGACTGTTGCCAAAAGATCGGCCCCCATCCCTGACGAGCCAAATAACCCAGAGACAAGGTCTTGGAGCTTAGAAAAAAAACGAGGCAGCTTTATTGCTTTGCCGGGCAAAGGGGACTCACAGCAGGCTGGTGCCTTCAAAACTGTGAACCCACTTTGGGGGTGGGGTGGGGTGGGTAGACAGCCAGAGCTCAAACAATAAAGCAGAACAATCAGCAGAATCATTTTCTCATCAGAAGACTCAGAATGGCGTCATGATGCCTCCAGGCGACCAATTCTATGGAGGCCAGAGGTTAGATCTCATGGTGTGGTCTTCTTGGTAATTCAGGCTATTTTGTAAGGTTACAGTCCTGTGACCTTCTCCCTGGGTATTGACTCAGAGACCAAGCACGATTATAGCTTTTGATGACTGGACTAAAGTAGAAACAGTAAGGTGAGTAGCTTTAGTTTTAACAGTGGGCCTGGAGCTGTGAGTAGCAGCCGGTCAGTCAGGTCAGCTGACTGTTTTAAGGGTGAGCATACGGACAAGTGATCTGTTAGCCTAAGTGCGGCCGTTTTGTTGCCGAGTCCAAACTCGGTCTGCTCGCCACAGGACAGGCCAATAAATCGGGAGACGAGGTGTTGTGGCAAGGAATAGAGACTTTATTCGGAAAGGGGATGGCAGACTCATGTCTTGGAGAACCATTCTGCTCTAGTCAGAATACAGGCTCCTTTTATACAAAAAACAAGGGAGGGGTTGTGGTTGGTTGTTTGCAAACTTCTTGCCGCAGGCATTCTTTATTCTTACAACCGTCAGTGTGGGTCAGGCCGTGGTGTCCCTGTAAACCTCCAACAGAACAAAGGTTATTCTCTATTGCAATTTTATTAATCCTCCTTCAAGACCTTTATAGGGAAGCCCCAAGGTTCTCAGGCTCCATCTAGAAAACTCTCCCAAGGCTATTGCAGGACGCTAGGCCACAGTTTGCTGTAACTCGTGAATTCATTGAAGGTTGCTGATGAGTCTTCCACGGTCCTCCATTCCTGTCCGTCAGATCCCCGGGAAACCTACAGGGACTACGTCCGCAGGAAATTCCGGCTGATGGAAGACCGCAACGCGCGCCTCGGCGAGTGCGTCAACCTCAGCCACCGGTACACGCGGCTCCTCCTGGTGAAGGAACACGCAAATCCCATGTGGGCCCAGCAGAAGCTTCTGGACACAGGCCGGGGACATGCGAGAACTGCAGGCCACCAGGCCAGCCTCATCCAGATGGAGGCCCTCTTTGAACCAGACGAGGAGCGCCCGGAGCCGCCGTGCACCGTGGTCCTGCAGGGCGCGGCCGGGATGGGCAAATCCATGCTGGCCCACAAGGTGATGCTGGACTGGGCGGATGGGAAACTCTTCCAAGACAGGTTTGATTATCTCTTCTACATCAACTGCAGGGAGATGAACCAAGGTACCACAGAGAGGAGCGCGCAAGACCTCATCGCCAGTTGCTGGCCTGAGCCCAGTGTGCCCCTCCGGGACCTTGTCCGGGCTCCTGAGCGCCTCCTCTTCATTATCGACGGCTTTGACAAGCTCAAGCCATCTTTCCACGACCCGCAGGGCCCCTGGTGCCTCTGCTGGGAGAAGAAACGGCCCACGGAGGTTCTCCTTAGCAGCCTGATTCGGAAGAAGCTGTTGCCCAAGCTGTCTCTGCTCATCACCACGCGGCCCACGGCTCTGGAGAAACTCCACGGCTTGCTCGAGCACCCCAGGCACGTGGAGATCCTGGGCTTCTCCGAGGCAGAAAGGAGGGAGTACTTCTACAAGTACTTCCACAGCGAGGAGCAGGCCGGCCAAGCCTTCAGTTTCGTGAGGGACAACGAGCCCCTCTTCACCCTGTGCTTCGTCCCCATGGTGTGCTGGGTGGTTTGCACCTGCCTCAAGCAGCAGCTGGAGGGTGGGGGGCTGTTAAGCCAGACGTCCAGGACCACGACTGCCGTGTACATGCTCTACCTTCTGAGTTTGATGCAACCCAAGCCGGGGACCCCAACCCTGAAGTCCCCGCCCAACCACAGAGGGCTGTGCTCCCTGGCGGCGGACGGGCTCTGGAATCAGAAGATCCTGTTTGAGGAGCAGGACCTCCGGAAGCACGGCCTAGATGCGGCGGATGTCTCCTCCTTCCTCAACATGAACATCTTCCAGAAGGACATCAACTGTGAGAAGTTCTACGGCTTCATCCACCTGAGTTTCCAGGAATTCTTCGCCGCTATGTACTACGTCCTGGATGATGGGGAGGGGGGGCCCGGCCCAGAGCGCAGCGTCAGGCGGCTGCTGGCTGAATACGGGTTTTCGGAACGGAGTTTCCTGGCCCTCACCGTGCGCTTCCTGTTCGGACTCCTGAATGAGGAGACGAGGAGCTACCTGGAGAAGACTCTTTGCTGGAAGGTCTCGCCTCACATCAAGGTGGAACTGTTGGAGTGGATCCAAAGCAAAGCTCGGAGCGAGGGTCCTACCCTGAAGCAGGGCTCCCTGGAGTTCTTCAGCTGTCTGTACGAGCTCCAGGAGGAGGAATTTATCCAACAAGCCCTGAGCCACTTCCAAGTGGTCGTGGTCAGCAATGTCTCCACCAAGATGGAACACATGGTTTCCTCGTTCTGTGCGCAGAGCTGCAGGAGCGCTCAGGTGCTTCAGCTGTACGGGGCTGCCTACAACGCGGATGGGGAAGACGGGCTGAGATGGCCCCAGGCGCCTCCCGCGCAGCTGTGAGTACTTGCTGGGGCTCTCGGTCCAAGCTCATGCTCCTGTTCTCGCCTAGGGGGACTTTGCCCCCACCGCAGGAGATATTGGGCAATATCTGGAGAAATATTTGGTGGTCACAGTTAGGCGAGATCGGAGGGATGCTCGCAGAGACGCTGTAAAAACATCCTAAGATGCACAGGACAGCCTCCACCATAAAGAATGCTCTGGGCCCCAATGTCAGAGGTGTCCAAGTGTTTTTCTTGCTCTTAAACCACACTCATCAGGACTAAATTGGGGCCCGTGTCAAGGAGAATGTGTTCAATCAACAAATATTATCAAGGGCCTTATATCTGTGGATCAGGCACTTTTTTTTTCTTCTTTTTTTTAATCTTTGTGGGGCGGTTGAGTTTCTCCAAAGCTATGGGCCGGGTGATGATGAGCAAATTGAAAAAAAATTTTTTTAATTAAAAAATTTTTAATTTTAATTAATTTTTTAAAGTTAACATTAGGTTTATTTCCTTATTTATTTTTTATTTTTTATGGAGGTACTAGGGATGGAATCCAGGACCTCGGTCATGCTAAGCATGCACTCTACCACTGAGCTACACCCTCCCCACATTTACCCTGTGCACTTTTTTATAGACTGAAGACTGTGTGAACAAGCCAGCCGTTGCCCCTGCCAGAGCAAACATCGGGATGAGAGGGAAGATAGATAAAGAATAGTAAATAAATGGGCAAGCGGGGTGGGGGCATAGCTCAGTGGAAGAGGGTCCTGGATTCAGTCCCCAGTACCTCCATTAAATAAATAAATAAACAAACAAACCTAATTACCCCTCCGTCAAATAAACAAACTAAAGAAAAAAAGTTTGAGGACCACTAGTATAAGTATTAAAATAAATATCTTTCATTTATTACAAAAAAAGAACAAAGATGGCAAAATGCTTCATAAATTGTGATGTGACATGCAAGGGCCAGACACCATCTTGGTAAAGCGACCATCCTATCTTCCCTTCATGCAGACCCGAGAGAAACGTCTTACCAGATGCTTACAGCAAACAGCTTGCTTCTGCCCTGAGCACCAATCCCAACCTCGTGGAGCTGGTTTTGTACAGCAATGCCCTAGGGGGCCAGGGGGTGAAGCTGCTCTGTCAAGGACTCAGACACCCCAACTGCAAACTTCAGAATCTGAGGTGAGTCTGGGCTGCTCTGTGCACGTCTGGTGGCCCTGCTGCTGCATCCCACGGGGCTCAGCCAGAAAGAACGTAGGGTGGTGTGCTGGTTTACTCAGGGTCCCACAACGCAGTTCCACAGAGTGGGTGACTGCAACAACAGACTGTGATTTTCTCACAATTCTAGAGGCCAGAAGGCTGAGATCAAGGCCTGGGCAGGCCTGGTTTCTTCTGAGATCTCTCTCCTTAAGAAGCAATGGCCACCTTCTCCCTGTGTCCTCACATGTCCTCTGTGTGCGTGTGTGTCCAAATTTCCTCTCTTCATAAGGACACCCGTCACACTGCACTAGGGTCCACCCTAATGACTTCATTTTTTAACTTAATTCTCTTCTTGTAGTGATGGAGAAAAGAAATGGAGAAGAGTGAATGAGAGAGGTCTTGAGTTCCTCTCATAAATGCAGCCTCTTTGAAAGCATTTCCTTGACTGCCAAGCACCAAAACATTTACATTACTCTTGTTTCTTTTATTTTTAAAAATGAGATGTGATTCATACACCAGAAAACTGAGTGCTGTTCTGTTTTGTTTTAGTATATTCACAAGATTGTGCAGGGGGTGGGGCAGCCCTGTGGTAGAGCGCATGCTTAGCATGAACAAGGTCCTGGGTTCCATTCCCAGTACCTCCCTTAAAATAAAAACAAATAAAATTAACCTAATTATCTCCACCACCAAACAAAACAAAACAAAAAGCAAACAAGATTGTGCAAACATCACCACGATCTAATTCCAGATCATTTTCATCACACACCAAAAAGGAGCAGCATGCCTATTCACAGTCACTCCTCCGATCTGCCTCGCCTCAGCCCCCGGAGACCCCTGATCTCCTTTCTTTTCCTTTAGAAAAAGGGGGAAATAGGTACAGGCCAAAAAAAGGAGAGAGAGAAGGGACAAGGGGCAGATTGAACAGACTGACCACAGAGGAGACCCCGTGGCTTTTCTCTCCTTTCCATCCCAGGTTGAAGCGGTGCCGAGTTTCCAGCTCTGCCTGCCAGGACCTCACCGCCGCGCTGACAGCCAACAAACACTTAGTAAGGATGGACCTGAGCGGCAACGATCTTGGGCGGCCGGGCATGAAGCTGCTTTGCGAGGGGCTCCGGCATCCCAAGTGCAGGCTACAGATGTTGCAGTGAGTCTCCAGCCCCCCGGAACAGGTCTTCCGGGGCCACCTTGTTCTCCCCCGGGGCTTGAAGTATCTCCCCAAATGCTGATCCCCAAACTTCTGCCTCGAATTAGGGCTGCCCTTAGACCCAAGACCCTAGACCCCTGCCCTGGACACTCTGCCCTTTGGAGAGCCTCTTTTTCACCTCTTCTGACTCTGAGTATTTCCCTGCCTACCCAGAAGCCACACCCTGCTTATTGCACCGTGCAAACCACGTTTCTTTTTTTTTTCCCTTACATTTGTATTTATTTATTTATTTAAAATTTTAAATATTTTAGGGGGGGCAGCAATTAAGTTTATTTATTGTTTTTTTGGGGGGGGTGGGAAGTACTGGGGATTGAACCCAGGACCTCCTGCATGCTAAGCATGTGCTCTACCACTGAGCTATACCCTCCCCCCTCAAACCACATTTCTGAACATCACTTTTTTTCTTCTGTTTTCAGTGGAGGTACTGGGGTTGAACCCGGGACCTTGTGCATGCCGAGCATGCACTCCGCCACTGAGCTGTTACCCTCCCGCCTCACCACGGTAGTTTTAACAACCAGTAGCTCCCACTGACGGAGCGCTAACCACGTGTAGGGCTGGTTCCACAGCCGCTCCCTTTAGTAAGTTATGTAATCCGCACAGCAACCCTAGGAGGTAGGCACTATTACTGCCTTAGTTTGACAGTCAGTGACCCTGAGACATGGCCACGTGGTGCACATAACATGAAACTGAGACCAGATGAAAATTCACTTGCGGTCCCGGGCTTGGCGGTGTGGTGGGGTGGAGGTGGGGGTGGGGTGGGTATGGATGTGAACGCAGGTTGCTGAGATCTAGAGACCCCATGAGAACCATGGTGCTGTCTTGCCTCAGGGGCACCCCCTACATTGGGTCATCATGGCTCACCCGTTTGTCTTATTAGACAAGATTCTCCTTGCTGGAAATGACAAAGTCCTGTTCATCTCTGTAGCTTTAGTGATACGTGTGGGTTCATGTTGGGTGATTAAGTGGGCCAGGGCGGCGCCATCAGGACACAGAGTAGCCAGACGACGCCCTCTTCCCTCTTCTACGCCTCTTTCCTCCCAAGATTGAGGAAGTGTCAGCTGGACGCAGGGGCTTGCCAGGAGATGGCCTCCGTGCTCAGCACCAGTCGACACCTGGCGGAGCTGGATCTCACAGGAAATGCACTGGAGGATTCAGGTCTGAGGCTCTTGGGTCAAGGCTTGAGGCACCCAGACTGCAGGCTGCGAATCTTGTGGTGAGTTCTACCCTGCCTTTGTGAGTTTGACTACTCTGATACCTCACGGAAGTGGAATCGTCAAGTCAGTATCTTTTTGTGACTGGTTTATTTCACGTAGCATGATGTTTTCAAGGTTCATCCGTGTTATAGCATGCGTTAGAAGTTCCTTCTTAAGACTGAATAATATTCCATTATATATGTTTATACATTCATAAATCAAATGTATATAATACATTTTGTTCACCCATTCATTCATCCATTAATGGACACTTGGGTTGCTTCCACCTTTTGGCTCTTTTGAATACTGCTGTGAACGTTAGCATACAAATATTTCTTTAAGCCCCTGCTTTCAGTTCTTTTGGATATATAACCAGAAGTGGAGTTGATGGATCATATTGTTTTGTTCTGTTTTTTTTAGTAAAGATAGATTTATTCAGAGAGATACATTGAAAGGTAAGAGAAAGGCCATGAGGTGTGGGGGTTGGGTGCTCAGATTAAAAGTAGGTACACACTCTATAGACAGAGTGTGGGCCATCTCCAAAGAGGGAGAGAGGGGTGGCCGATCATATGGTTATTTTTAGCTTTTTTGAGGAACCACCATATTGTTTTCCAGGGTGGTCGAACTATTTCACATTTCCAAAATTCTACATTTTATATTTACATATTGTTTCCCTTGGTGGCCGAACCATTTTACGTTTACAGTTACATCCCCATTAGTGCACAAAGTTTCCAGCTTCTCCACATCTTCCCCAGCACTTGTTATTTTCTGGGTTTTGGGTAGTCACCATCCCAGTGGGGATGAGGTGAGATGTCACTGTGCTTTTGATTTGCCTTTTCCTGGTGACTGGTGATGCTGCGCACCTTTTTCTGTGATTTGTGGCCATGTGTATGTCTTTGGAGAAATGTCTATTCAAGCCTTTGGCCATTTTTAAAACAAGTTGTTTGTTTGAAAACCAATTACTTTTAAATTGGGGGCAGGGAGGATAAAATTAGCGTTGTGCAGGAAGCACTCCGTAACGTATGTTGAACTGGATTTCCTGCAGGTTGAAGATTTGCCACCTCACTGTGGCTGCTTGTGAAGACCTGGCTTCCACCCTCAGTGTGAACCAGAGCCTAATGGAGCTGGACCTAAGCCTGAATGACCTGGGGGACCCCGGGGTGCTGCTGCTGTGTGAAGGTCTCAGGCATCCCCAGTGCAAACTCCAGACTCTCCGGTGAGTCCTGCTTTGCTCCCCATCCTAGGGTCCAAATTCACAATCCCTGCCCTCCTGTCTGGGCTCAGTGGGACCATCTCGCTCCCCTCTTAAGCTCTAGCTATGTTAGCCTCCTTTCAAAGGTTTTCCTGCCACAGGACCTTTACACAAGCAGTTCTTTCTTCCTGGAATGCACTTCTCCTCTGATTTCAACTTTTTTTCCTTTACCCTGATAACACCTGTTTCATCTCTTAGAACTGAAAACAAATGTCTTATTCCTCAGGGACACCTCCCCTAACCTCTAGATGAGGTCTGGGTTCCTAGTTTTAGGATACTATTTGACCTTGTACTTCTCAGCATCACTTATCAAAATTTGTAATTTGTGTATCTGTGTGTGTGTGTGTGTGTGTGTGTGTGTGCGTGCGTGTGCAGTATTTCAAAATTGCAGGAGCTGTTGCAACTCTGTATTCCAATGACTGGTATAAGAAAGACCTGGCTCAGAAGTGCTTAGAAATACATATTTTTTTCTTTTTCTTTTTAAAAAAATTTTAATCTTAAAAAACTTTTTTTTTGTTATTTTTCTATACATATATTTTAAAATGAGGGAACAGAGGACTAAACAAATGCACAGATGAAAAAAACAAATAAACAAAAAGAAAATGCAGCCAGGCTGTCAATGGTCAATTTTCAGAAAATTCTTTTTCTTTGTAGTCCCAAAGGAGAGTCAGAAAGTCTTTTTTTTTTTTTTTTTTTTTTTTTTGGTCCTACGGTAGCATCATCAATTACCTGATGTCATTTGCTCTGAAAGATTTTTTTTTCCTTTTGAGACATTGAGCCATAGTGTGGCTTCTATTGTGTTTCTTGTGTTTAGAGCATTAGGATAAATCTATGTCCCATTTCTTCAGACCTTCCTCTCTATTGCTCCTTTAAATATTTCCTTTTTGCACTGCGGTACATGTAATTAGAATGCTCAGAATTCTCAGCTGGTGCCACAGTATCGCTATGGACCCACACACGCCTTTGTTTTTTTTTTGTCTGCTTCCTTGCCCTCCCCTGATCTCAGCTGTAGGCATTCATGTCTTTATTTTACATAAATGTTGCATCTCATCAACGTCTCTTTTTGTTCCCAACATATCTTTATTATTCGAAGATCTGTTCAGGTTGGTATAAGCGTGTCTAATTTATTCCTTCAGACCAGTCTGTGTTCCATCCTTTGCATGTATCAAATGTTGTCGATCCACCCAAACCCCACCCCTAGAACCGTGTACAATGTTGTGATGTACCTTCTTGTACATGTGTCTTTTTGAACCCTCGTACCGATTCCACCCGGGGGTACATGCTGGATCACACTGAATTTGCATACTTGATATCTCAAAATAATTCCACATTGTCCTCTAGAAAGAAGCAGCAGTTTAAGAAAGCTCCTATTTCCCCATATTTTTATGATGATTCAGCTTCCCATTTTTAGCACTCGATGGGTGTAGGATGTTTTTAAATGGTATTTTTCTTCTCATAATGAGTGACGTGGGGCATCAGTTCACATGCTTCTCAGGTTTTGTAGTTTCCCCATCCTGTGGACTGCCTGGTCATGTAGTTTATCTATTTCTTTAGTATGTGTTCTATGTCTTGTTGATTTGCAGATGTTCCCTGAAGTATTTTAGGTATTAATCCTTTGTCGACTGCATACTTTGGAAATGCCTTCTCAGAAGGTCATCAATCTGTCAACTTGTCCATAGATTCTTTCAACAAATAGAAATCCCTATGTTTTGAGGTCAACTCCAGACATATTTCTATGATATACTTATTTATTTATAATTGAAATGTGCTTGATTTACAACGTTGTGTTATTTTCTGGTGTACAGCAAAGTGATTCAGTTGTATATATGTATATTCTTTTTACATTCAGTTATATATATATCCTTTTTCAGATTCTTTTCCATTATAGTTTATTATAAGATATTGACTATAGTTCCCTGTGCTATACAGTAGGACGTGGTTGTTTATCTATTTTATACATAGTGTGTATCTATGGTATGTATTTTTGTGACGTTTCTAAGAAATCCTCTCCCAATGCAAAGATATGCTCAATTTCTTTTTATGTTTATATGGGTAGTTAAGTGGAATCCAACTTACTTTTCTTCAATTTTTGCAACACCATTTAATAAAGTATCTTTTCCTTGCTTGCTTGTAATGCTGACTCTATTGTAAACCATTCTCCCATGTGGTGTTTTACTTTCTCCTTTCCACTGGTCTCTGTTCCTATTCCAGTTGTAATCGTTACAATTTGTAATATGCCCTACTGTTAGGAAACTCCTTTTGCTTTTTTTTTTTTTGCAAATTTTCGTAGTTATTCATGGACATTTAGCCTTCCAGGCAAATATGAGAAAGCACTGGTCCAGCTACCCCAACGTGGCTCGCGTCGGCTGAGCCTGTGTCCTTTCCCCTGGGTCAGCAGAATCAGGTCAGCCACGTGTAAATAATCATATTTACACAGATCCTGCATGTCACCCGAGGAAACTAACACACACGGAGAAAGGGGGAGTTTGGGTTTTCATGGCACAGGTAGCTGTCTCAGGACACGCAGGAATCACTGGAAACTAGGCGGGCAATGCTACACAATACAGTTGCACTTTTGACTCCCGAAGCTGCAGATGTGTGCAAAAGGGATGGGTCAGCTCTGATCGCTGCTTGGTATCTTTCCAGGCTGGGCATTTGCCGGCTCAGCTCCGCAGCCTGCGAGGGTCTCTCTGCTGTGCTCCAGGTCAACCAGCATCTCCGGGAGCTGGACCTGAGTTTTAATGACCTGGGAGACCTCGGCATGTGGTTGCTGTGTGAGGGGCTACGACACCCGACCTGCAGGCTCCAGAAACTGTGGTGAGTGGCCGGGAGTCAGGACCTCTGGTCTTGGTGGCCCCTGGGGTGGGAGCGTTTTTCTGTCTTTGTGCTTTTTCCATTGAATGATTACCCCCTCCATCACTTTGGAAGATACAATATGCCCAGAAGTAGAAAGAAAAACCATTGCCAACAAGTGGTGGACAAATTCGTCCTCTGTGGGAATACAAACGTAAAATGCCAAAATTTCCCTTCCAGTCGTTGCCTTTAAACACCTTCTGTAGAACTCCCCTTTCCTTTGACATTTACTTGGGCAGATTTGTAGCCTTTCCATAACCTTTATAAAATAAAAAATTCAGTCTGGCCCAGTGTAAATTCCAGGCAAATAATGAACACTCCTCTGTTCTTCCAAAACCAGCCTGGCCCCCAGCTGACAAGACTTAGAATGAGATGAAGCTTATCTATTTTTTAAAAATTTTTTATTGAATGTAGTTGATTTACAGTGTTAGTTTCAAGTGTACAGCAAAGTAATTCAGTTATATGTATACATACATATACATACATATTTTTTTCTTTTCAGATTCTTTTTTATTATATGTTATTACAAGAAATTAAATATAGCTCCCTGTGCAGTCTTTGTTGTTGATCTATTTTATGTATATAGAAATGTGTGTCTGTTAATCCCCAACCCCTAATTTATCCCTCCTGATAGTAACCATGGTTTGTTTTCTACGTCCGTGAGTCTGTTTTTGGAGGCATACTTGTTTTTATTTTAATTGTCTTCCATTTGTGAGCCTCTTGCTTATCTGGGGCATTGGGTAACTGGGGACTTAGGTGGGGGCTTAGGGACAGCATCTCCCCCTTAACTGGTGTGGCTAGAGTCCCTCTGGGATATTAGTACCATCCCCCCAGTCTGGCAGACATCCGAATGCTACCTCTCTTGGGGGTGGGGAGTTGCATGTGAGTTCTGATGGGGACCCCGTGGGGGGTGCCTTCACTGCCCAGTCTTCCAATGTGGAATAATTTGGGTCAACCTCCTTGCACAACCCCCTCCCCAGCTCTCACCATATGTCCTACTCCTGACCCTTCTGTACCTGTGATGTGAGTGATTATAGGTCACCAAACTGGTTTTTTCTCTTCCTTTGCAAGTCCTGAACTATTGTCTTGTAACTCGTTTTGGAAGCTCAAATCTATGGCCTCACAGCCTCAGCCAAACTAAGATGAAAATATTTCCATTTAACATCCCAGCCATGACAGGACTTATTTCAAAAGGTTGCTGAGGGGCATAAATGATAAATCAGACGTAAAGCTGTTAATAAGACTCTCACTATACAGTAGGTCTTCAATAAATGCTACCTATTTTTATTTTTAGTGTAACAGCAGAGAAAACAGGAAGGAAACACAAAAGACAGAATAGGAATCGAAGGGAACCAGATGGCGTAGTGTTCAGGCAGGTGGCAGCCCAAGTCATACTGATGTCTGGAAAAAGGGAAAAAAAAAAAAAAAAAAAAAAAAAAAAGCATTGATTGACTTATGTAACTGAAAGGGTTAGGTTTCAGGTATGGCTTGATCAAGGCATATAGATACTTGATCTCCATTATCTTCTATACTTATTGCTGTATTGGCTCCATTATCAGTTAAGGTTAGCTCCAGGAAAAGTATGGTTCTGATTCACTGGTTTTGGGTGGCTGGGCGTATGGAAACTAACCACATTAGGCCTGGAGCCTATATCCACTGATAGAGGACAGTGTTAACCCAGGTAGACTGAGACTGGGGTTTCAATGAGACATTGGGATAGAATTGCAGAAGGCAAAATGGGGACTTGGCTGCAGAATTAAGAGATGTCCATTATAGATGGACTATTAATTGAGGAGCATCCTTAAAATGCCTTTGTTAAATGCTCCCCATCACTACATCGCCCTTAACCTGGACTGGTTCAGTTCTACTCCACTGTTTCTGAAATTGATCCTTAAAAATAATAATAGTAATAATAAATGCATCCTTACAAAACACCATCCTGATTCCCTGTGAAAACGACACTTTCCAACAGTGGTTCCTGACGTTGCTCCAACCGCTTCTTATCGTCCACAGGCTGGACAGCTGCGGCCTCACAGCCAAAGCATGTGAGGAGATCTCTTCCACCCTAGGGGTCAACCAGACCCTCACGGAGCTTTATCTGACCAACAACGCCCTGGGCAACACAGGTGTCAGGCTGCTCTGCGAGAGGCTGAGTCATCCTGGCTGCAAGCTCCGAGTCCTCTGGTGAGAGATGGGCCCTGCTTCTGGAGGAGGCCAGACACTGGGCTTGGAGTAGGGAATAAAGGTCAATAATTGAGACCCAGCTTGGAGAAACAAATAATCTAGAAAGCTTGAATATTTATTTCCTAATCTGTCAAATGAGGCCCTTGTAGTTTAGTGAGAATCTCTAATTACTCTGCTTGGTCTCAAATTCTAATTCCATCACTTACCAATTTTGTGATATATTTTTGTAAATTATTCAACCTTTTTGCACCTCAGTACCCCTGTCTGTAAAATGAGGAAAATATAGTAGCATCTTTGTAAAATGATTACTGCAGGGGGGCGGGTGTAGCTTGGGGGTGGAGTGCGTGGTGGGCAAGCACGAGGACCTGGGTTCAATCCCCAGCACCTCCATTAAAAAATGATAATAAATAAACCTAATTGTCTCCGCTCCCAAACCCAAGAAAGGGAAAAAGGTTACAAATTAAATGAGTTAAACACAGGTTAGGGACTTAAAATGGTGTGTAGCTTAGCGTAAGCCTATTTCCCAATATGACTCGGTGTCAAATGAAATCCTAGTTCATGGAGTTACATATTTAAAAATTTTCTTGGAGGGGGCAGGTAATTTGGTTTATTTATTTAATGAAGGTACTGGGGATTGAACCCAGGACCTCATGCATGCTAGGCACTGAGCTACACCCTCCCTTGAGAATTACATATTTTAATGGGCAGGCAGAATGCATGGTAGACTTGATAGGTGGGTTGAATGCCACAACAGAGGCCTGAAGCATTTCCCTCTGTGTCCTCAGGTTATTTGGAATAGACCTGAATAAAGTGACCCACAGAAGTCTGGCAGCACTTCGAGTAACGAAACCTTACTTGGACATTGGCTGCTGAATGGTTCCATCAGCTGCTTCTCTTGCAGTCAGGATGGAGGAGGATCATCCCGGGACCCGTTAATCAACAATCCAGCTCTTCAAGAGAAAATCCGCTGCAGGATAATCCTTGCTGCTTGAGGGTCTACGGAGCTTGGAGGTTTAGGTCTGGGAATGTTGGTGCCCTGGAGAGAATTCAGGGCAGGGCCAGATTCTAGAGCAGCTCACAACTGAGGGTGATTTTTGTGTCCCCACTGGGGAACAACACGGCAGTGTCAGAGGATGTTGGTGTGGGGGGAAGCTACTGGTGTCTAGTTGGACGGGGATAAATATCTTAAAATGCGTAAGACAGCCCCCAACGACAAAGCGTTTAGCTTAAATGCCAGCTGTGCAGGAGCTGAATAACCTTATTCTCAATTACTGGGACAGTTTGGAAGGCTGGTGCAACTTTGAACGATCGCCACACCAACACCCCTTGCAACCTTGTTTTTGCACCTTAACTCTGGACTGTGGCTGAAACCTGCAGGCTGACCCACACCATTTCCACCGAGAACGTGAACCAGGAAACTTCAGACCATGTCAATGACTAGTGGAAAACTTCAGGACAGCATGAGCCTACTGGGCTGAAGATATCTGGCAAGGCCAGCATTATGAAGCAGTATTTTAAGATTTTGCGATATTGTAAACTAAAAATGTTGGTTAAGCCCTGTCCCTGAAGACCTCATTCCCGTGGCCATCAATATTCTGGCTATGCACACAAGTAGTATGAACTCAATATTAGGTACTGAACCCTTGGCTTCCCAAGCCTCAGAGCCCAAGCCCACCCCACCTTGAACAGCTTCTGCAACACCTTTCCACAAACCCCTAATTATGGGCTAGGCCCTTTAAGGCCGGCTCCCACTTCAACCAACCCCTAGGCTGCGTCAGGGGTTAATGAAATCTGTGGGTATGAATGCAGAGCATGCCCCTTAAAAGGTAGATTTTCTGGTTTCACAGTATAATATGTAACTAGCAACATAGTTCCCAGGGCTTGAATTTGCTGGTCACTTAATGGCCCGGGAGCTGGAATAGCTTGGGGAGGGGCCACTGGGCAGTTTGTAAAGAGATGGGATACCCACAAGTGATGTTCAAATTCCTCCATTATATACAAACAGCCAACTTCTATAAATGGAGTTTCTGTAAATGGAGTGTAGAAATTGTGAATCACTGTTTCAAGTCTATACCCACAATCTCCCTGCCATTCCCAAAGAACAGACATGGACCAGGAGCGACCGAACATTGTTTATTAAAAGGGGTCAATTGGGGCTGGAGGAAAAATGGCCAATACTGATGCAAGGCTGCAGCATCCCCCAAATCCAGTTGTACGCAAAGTCCACCTGGAACAGGAAACGACTTATGCCAAGAACCTGGAAAAAAACTGCAAATGCTGCAAGTTAGGCAATGGCCCCATAAAGATAGGCATCTCAGGGCCTTATTTTCCTAAACCCAAACCCATGCATTTAGCTAATAGTGGTAAGGGGCCCCAATATCAGAGGGAAACAAGATTTTCTTGTCCTGCCTAGAGAAAAAGCCCGAGTGTTGAGGAGGCACAGAGCCCTGCCCACTGCCCCACCCCTCTATCACAAGAACCCAACCCCCCTACTCGCATAGACTGACCCACTGGAGTAGGTCATTTACTGGAAACATGAACCCGCACATGGGGCATGCTATTGTAACCACGCCGAGCTCAGTATACGCTGGTGCTCAGATAAATGGACAGACTTAAGGATCGAAGTTAAACACTGCACAGTATATTCGGCTGGGAAAATCTAGGGGGTGGTAATTATGTATTGTCACATTCAGCTAAAACCAAGTATAAGGACAAACCCCGCAATTTGAAGAAAAACCTGTTCAGGACAGAGCTGACACTCTCCCCTTGACTTTCAGACAAACTAAGGGGTGTTGTCAGTATACAAAGCCACTGGATCCAGAAAAGTAGCAACAAGATATTAAGGAATTGGCTTTTGCCATCATGGATTGTGGGGACCAATCTGAAGCAGGGCTGGCTGGAGGCAGGAAACATCGCAGCTCAAATCCAGGATCTGCAGATTAGAACAGCAGTCTATAGAGAATGGTTAGTTCTTTCCTCAAAAATCCCATTTCCAAACAAGTTCCTAGGACGCTTTCCCCAAACAGTGATACTCGAAATGGAAGCACTTTCCAGTCCAAAATTAACGGCAAGCACTCCCATTTTGAGTACCCCGGTCTGAGTTGTTGGAACTTGTTCCTGAACGTTCATCCTGGTGACGCGACCTGGCTCCTACAGCCTGGACCTAGATCGCCGTTTACCTGTGCCTGAAAGCAAGCAGTACATATCTAGTAACCAAGATACCGCGTGTTCGATTCGCAGCACACTACTGCTGTGGGAGTGAGCTTCACACAGGTGGGACGACAAACCATTCCTGAAATGCCTAAGTTTACAACCCTACCAGCCGTTCTCCAGATGGGGCCCTCCACGCTGACTAAGCGTCAGATTGTATTGCGACACCACACCGACCTCCCCATGAGTGTCGGGCCCCCAGTAGGGCCCCTTTCTAGAAAAGCCTGGACTGGGCACAGCCCCCAGGAAGTTAAGAGGACTAGCAAGGACCACCATCCTACCAGACAGGAGCTCCTTTCTCAATCGGTAACACTCAAAACATGGCGGCACTCCCCTTTGGAGAACAGAAAGTGCCCCCACAGTTTGAGTGCCACAGGCTGAGACGTTCCACGAGGACCCCACGCCATCACCCACGGGAGGACTTCCCGACAGGGAGGCACAGGATGACGAACCCACCTTAATCTTAAAACCCGGAAGATGCAGTTAAAGAGATCAGACATCAAGCTGGTTTTCATCCGGTCTGCAACACAGGAGTTCTCAGATCATAGCTAATGAGACTTTCAGCGACTTTAAGTTTAGCACATGCAGAGTTCAATTATACTTCTGGACTGTGGGGTGTCCTCACACTAAACAGGTAAAAACACCAAACTTTCAGGATCTGACTTGAGAGGGGAGAATATAGTTTAAGTGGTAGAGCACATGCTTCGTATGCATGAGGTCCTGGGCTCAATGCCTAGTACCTCCTCTAGGCCCCCACACGAAATAATTATGATTGTAAGATCCGACTTGAAATGGTCCACAATAGACGTAGGAAGACCAAGGCTTCCCTGCTTTAGATATCCAAGGAAAAGAAAAACCCCCACCTCCACCCATAAAGCTCCCTTATCCAAGAACCCAAGCGGGAGAGCAGAGCAGACCACGTGGCAGATAGGGGCAAATTCATGGAAACACACAAGAGGAAAAAGTTCAGGGTGCAAAGCATCCCAGTGGCATACCAGAACCCAGTAGAGAAGGTTAGTCATCAAAGGGCAAAAGCTAAAAGGAAATAAAAAGTACAGCCAATACTTACAAGGCGTAAGGGGAATCAGTCAGGGACATTGCTCGTCTCTGCAGGTAAAGGCCTCCGGCAACTGCTGGGCCCTATTATATAAGCCAAAGACCTATTCATTCCAGAATCCACTCCCCTCCACTGGTCTCCGCCCAGACCCACCCTGCCCCCTTCCGGATCAGACCCACCCTCAAAATTTTTTTTTTTAAACTATCCAACTCCTTCGTTATTTATACCATCAGAACAAAGTAATTGTAAACAAACTGGGGAAAATGCAGAGAAGTACCCAGAAGATAGTAATTCCCCCTCCTGGGGGCTCAGTTATTCATTCAACAACCATTTACATGTAATATCTATTTGCGGTATTTACTGAGCAAATAAGACACAGCAGGCACTTTGCGAGTTTCTGGGGGTGAGTGGGGTGAATAGGCCTTGGGTGTTAGACTCTAGAATGGTGGTTTTCAACTGAGGGTGGTTTTTTTTTTTTTCCTTCCCAGGGGTTATTTGGCGATGTTTGGAGACTTTGGTGTGGTCACAGCTGGGGTGGGGGAGTGGAATACTGTTCAGTGCACACAGCCCCTCACAGTGAAGAACTGTCCTGGCCCGAAATGTGAATCACACCAAAGCTGAGAAGCTACGATCGAGAAGCAGGGTGATGATGGGCGGGAAAAAACCCCACAAATACATATAATTGCTGTTCACATTATTTGATCTCAACCTCTGCATATTTATGTAAATATTTATGTCGGAAACACTTCTGTGCTCTTTAAATCCAATAGTCTATTAAAAAGTATTTAAAATATGTTTCAACCACCATGAATATTAGAATAATATTTCTCAAACAGTTGTCAATCGCTTTTAAAAATGTGCACAGTTTTATTTAATGTATACATATTTTTGAGTTCTGCGGGCTTATTTAAAAGTCTCCCTATGACAAATCTTGGACAAAGAGTAACTGAAGCCCATAGGACGCGCTAAAGCGGGAGGGTGTAGCTCAGGGGAAGAGTGTGTACTTAGCACGCACGAGGTCCTGGGTTCAGTCCCCAGTACTTCCACTAAAAAGTAAATAAATAAATAAACCTAATTACCTCCTCCTCCCATTAAAAAAACATAGAACATGCTAAGGACGGTTGGATGAATTTCATTAAATATAAAGCAGTTGGAAAATAAATGTGTTTAATGTATTTTTCACGTTTTCTTTTGTTGTTCTTTAAGTTAATGTGTTTTAATGGTGGAATGGCAATGCAGAGTGTGCTTTTACCGTAATTTCATTAACCCCCTACTGTCAGACATTTTGAATTTTTACAAATTTAAGATAATTTATGAACAGCGCCACAAGGAAGCTTTTTGAGAACAGCTTTGCTAAGCATGAAGATATTTATTTCTGACATCTTCTGCGAATGCATGTTAAGCCTCCCAATATTCTCTGCGTTTGGAAGAACTGAGATGAAGTGATTTGCCCAAGAAAACAGGGCCAGAGGAAGTGGAATGGAACCCTGGTTTAGAAGTCCAGGCTCCACATTCTTACTTTGATCCTGGTCAAGGTTGCTGGCGGGTAGTGCTTATGACCTGGCACCTGCTGAGCTCATCCAGACTCAGATCTAACCTGTCCACTCCTCTCGCATCACCCCTGGACCCCCTAATATGCTAATATGTCCCCAGGCCCAGCAAGGTTCTTCCCATTACTTTCCTGTGTTTGCTATTTTCTCAGCCACAGACAGCTTTCTTTCCCTGCCTTTTTCGCCCATGCAGCACATTGGATGCTGGACTGACCCCTACATATCTTTCCTCTAACACTAAGTCATCTCCCCTGAACCTCCAGATTAAGTCCTCTAAAGCATTCTCCACTCACTCACCACCTTTTTTAAAAAAATAGAAGTACTGGGGATTAAACCCAGGACCTTGTGCACGTTAAGCATGGACTCTACCACTGAGCTATACCTTCCCCCTCTCTCTGTCCCCTTTGGATGGCACATTTCACGTGCTTAGCATTTTTGTTGGTCTAATAACTTGCTTCCCAGTTCAATTATTTGTCACAATTTTTTTTCTTTTGGGTTTAGCTCCCTGGGGAGACAATGGCTTGTCTTATTCACATATGTTCCCCACCCCCAAACCAGCACACAGTAAAGACACGACGAGGGGGAGGGAAACTATTAATGCAACTGAATTTAAGGAACATTAAACAAAGACTTACATTCAAAGATGATTTTAAGTAATTTTAATGTAAAAGATCGTTTTTGATATGTTTCCAATGATGCCTGACATCTGTGGTGAGACAGTCGAAGATGTCCTGCCCTCATCCTTTTGTTCCTCTAAGCTGACATATTTGCTTGGTCTAGCCTTTGTTACTTCGGTAATTTAACATGCTAGTTAAAATCTCAAGATAATGTCTTTATTAGCTGGGTATTTTTTTTCCAATTTTTTCACAGCATTCTGATGTGTGATTGATTTATTAACGACTAATTCACATTGTCTCTAATATCTTTCTTCTTTAAGAAGCTGCTTTTTTTCCCCCCTTTATTTGGATACAGAAATTCCAAGACTTAAGATCTGATAGCTTGCGGGGCTGGGTGGGGGTTGGGACTAGAAGAAAGGGGTTTGCTTAATCAGAAAGTCTTCCTGCAGCATTGAAAGGCCCTCATTTGCAAATCAGCAGACCTTGTTGTCATTACAATCACCCTGGACTCTCCACCCTCCCCACCCAGTTCTTAGCATTATCTGGCTGGTCTTCTCCATACCAATAAGAATAGGTTTTTTTTTTTCTTTTTCTCTTCTTTTTTTTTTTTTTTTTTTTAATCCTCCACAGTTTTTGAAATCCCTTTAAGTACTGAATTCTACCTTCAACCTTTAACTACAGCCTGGGGCAGGGTGGGGGGATGGGTGATAATTATTTTCATTAAAAGGATTCTTACCTTTTAATCTGAATGTACTGCTTTGTGATGAGGTTACGGAGGAAAAGTGGGGGAAGGAAAGACAGTCTCCAGAATAGGTGGAACCTTCTCAAGGGCACCCGGGTGTCCCAGGTGCCTAGTTTGCTTACCTGTGTGCCCGACACCTCCAAGATTTAATACTGTGATGTAAGCAACATGGATAGACCTAGAGATGGTCCTACTGAGTGAAATAAGTCAGGCAGAGAAAGACAAATATCGTATGATATCACTTACAGGAGGAATCAAAAAAAAAAATACAAACTCCATTTACAACCAAAATCAGACTCATACACAAAGGAGACAAACTCTGCTTATCAAAGGGGAAAGGCTGGGGAGGGATAAATTAGGGGTTGGGGATTAACAGACACATATTACTATATATAAAACATAAAAAGGACCTACTGTATAGCACATTGAACTATATTCAATATCTTGCAATAACCTATAATGAAAAAGAATATGAAAAGGAATATGTGTATGTATATGTATGACTGAAGCATTATGCTGTACACCGGAAACTGACACAACATTGGAAGCTGACTATACTTCAATTGAAAAAAAAAAGTGTAGCCTGAAAATTGAAAGTTATTTGGGGCAAAATGCCTGGGAGAGAGCACTTCAGACAGCTTTGAGGGACTTCTCTGAAGATGCAGGGGGAAGGTCAGTATTATATATGATTTTAGTGAAGGGAGGGGGTATGTGCAGTCAAGCACACATTTAGACAGAGCCTGGCTGCTAGTCACGAGGAGCAGATGTCACCTTTAATGATTTTAGTGCCTTTCTAGGTATGAGGAGATGCAAGAATTTGGGCTCATAAAATCTTCTCCTGAAAATATCTAACTTTCCGAAGGCCCGTTCTGCCAGTTTTCCCAGAGCACAGAGCGCCACATTCCTGACCTCCACCCTGAACACCTTTCAGGGAATGTTGAAGGTCTGACTGCAGTCGTTCCTGATTTAATTTTTGCAGAGGCAGACGGCAAGTGCAAATTTTTAGTTGGCATATAGTAGTGTGTCTCTCTCCCTCACCTCTTTCCCCTTTGGTAACCATAAATTTGTTTTCTATGTCTGTGAGTCTGTTTCAGTTTTGTAAATAAGCTCATTTGTATCATTTTTTTTTTTATTCACATATAAGTGACATCATACGATCAGCCCCGCTTTCTCTCCATCTGTTTCTCATGCTTGACGACAAAAATGTAGCTTTTCTTCTGAATAGGGATGACATCATTCATCAGGGAATTTATCTCCCTCTTCTAAAAAAAAAAATGGCAGGTTAGAGAGTTTTCCCGTATTTGCAGTGTTTCAGGCGCCTTTCATGCAAAATAGTCAATATGCCAGAGCAGCATAATTTGGGGTGGCATTTCCCAAACTCCATCAGGGTCAAGACTGTCTCAGTAGGGGGCAGACTTGACTGCACCTGCAATTGCAATGAGAAATGGGAATTTGCCACCAAGCGTAGATCACTTCACAGGGGTCAGTGGATGGAAAACCACTGTAACGTGGGAGGGTTCTTACTCAATGAGTCCAACAGGATTCAGGTTAAGGCAGGTCAAGGACTCAGACATTAAGTGGAGGCACGGGAACTTGATGGTCAGATGTCAGAGGTGATCAGATATGAAGGGTGGGGGAAATAATTTAGCAGGATTCTTTGCTAAGACCGGGCTGGGCAGTGCTCAATTCAGCAGCACATATACTAAAAATTGGAACGATACAGAGACAATTAGCGTGGCCCCTGCACAAGGATGACATGCAAATTGATGAAGAAGAAGAAAAAAAAAAGTCTGGGTCCAGGACCAAAGTGAAGGTCATTATTCTCAAAATTACAAATGCAACCTGTAGGACAAACGGGAAGACTGAAGTGGGGTGGGTCAGAGCTGGGGAAATTGATGCAAAAGCAAAAGGCAACGGGGGCGGGTGGCGGGGGGGTGGGGGGAATCTGAAAGGGAAACGGGGACTTGGAGGCAAGAACTCCTCCCTCCACAGGAATTGGGGGAAACAGGCAGACCCCCACTCAGTGCAAAGAATGAGATTTGGTGAGCTGTTTTAGAGAGTGTTTTGAATATCAATAAACACAAAGAGTAGGCATACATCTGTTAATAATGGCGGAGTTAATTCTGTTTACTCGGAAAGCCTTAGAAGTGGGGCTGGGGAGAGGGACAGGCTCCCATTCTTTGGGTTTCTAAGAAATTACCAAGCCAGAACATTTTTAAAAAATAAACTTTTAACTTTAATTTTTACATAAACTTGTAATTTAAAACTTTTAACTTAAAAAAATTGAAGTATAGTCAGTTTACAA